>NC_064839.1:45031377-45656377 GCF_024166365.1 Elephas maximus indicus
GATTTAGACACATTCCCGTGACTATGCTATATATAGTAGTGTACACGAATGCAGTCACTTAACATTGGGGCAGGAATATTTTTCTTTGTTATCACTCCCCTAGTGAACATCACCTTATGACTTCATAATATTCCAATCAGGGAACCCATGATGTTTGATTTAATCAGTCCCGTTTTATTGAATATGTTTCCAATTTTTCCCGTTATTAATAATATTCCAAACAACATTTTTGTATATAGCCAATTTTTATTGTATCTACTTACTTATGGCCAATGGCTACAGTTAGAATGCTGATATGAACATTTTACAGATAATTATATATATATGTGTATATACATTTTAAGGAAAAGCTGTGTATTGCCTGTGATGGATTGAATTGTGTCCCCAAAAAATATGTGTTGTAAATCCTAACCCCTATACCTGTGGAGCTCTGATGGCACAGTGGTTAAGAGCTCAGCTGCTAACCAAAAGGTTGGCAGTTCGAATCCACCAGCTGCTCCTTGGAAACCCTATGAGGCAGTTCTACTCATCCTATAGGGTCGCTATGGGTCGGAATCAACTTGATAGCAATGGGTTTTGTACCTGCGGTTAAGGACCCCTGATGGCACAGTGGTTAAGCGCTCAGCTGCTAACCGAAAGGTTGGTGGGTTGAACCCACCAGCTGCTCCATGGGAGAAAGATGTGGTAATCTGCTTCCATAAAGATTTACAGCCTTGGAAACCTTATACGGCAGTTATACTCTGTCCTATAAGGGTTGCTATGAGTCAAAATTGACTTGATTAAAATGAGTTTATTTTTACCTGTGGTTATAATCCCATTTGGGAATGGGTTCTTTGTTACATTAATGAGGCAGTATAAGCATAGGGTGTGTCTTAAATCAATTTTTTTTTGAGATATAAAAGAGATTGAACAACAAAACAAGCAGGCAGAGACGGGAAAGGTAGAAGCCATGCCACATGAAGATCACTAAGGAGCCAAGGAATCGAAACTGAAGAGACAAGGACCTTCCCCCACAGCCAACAGAGAAAGCCCTCCCCTAGAGCCAGCACCCTGATTTCAGACTTCCAGCCTCCAAAACTGTGAGAAAATAAATTTCTGTTCATTAAAGGCACCCATTTGTGGTATTTCTGTTATAGCAGCACTAGATAACTAAGATACTGCCTTTCTGCTTTTTCTAACAGGTCTGGAATCTTGGCCTCTGGGTTGCCTTCCTAGAGAGAGCAATCCTAGAGGAATTTCTGCTCAGTTTGTCATCTTTGGACAAGCCATGCTCTTTCCTTCTGTTTAGCTCCCTTGGCTGCAAACTGCACCAGACCCACTACCTGGTCCAACCTTTTGTTTCAGAGCATAAATACCAGCTCAACCATTTATCATTTTGCCTGACCTTTCTGAGTTCATCAGCTTATCTCTGATATGTAGCAAAACCTGACTTCTTTGTGTTAAGAAAAATTCCCCAAGTGGAATCCCCAAGTCAACTCATTCTTGCATGTGGTGAAGCCCATTAAAATGCTAAGTAAAACTGTCACATCTCATGCTGAACCCTTCAGGAGAGCCAATCATATACGAAACCAAACCAAACAAAAACAAAACAAAAACCATTGCCATTGAGTCAATTCTGATTCATGGTGGCACCCTCATGGTATGTCCGGAAATCTCATTCCATGGGGTTTTAATGGATGTAATCCAATGGAGGGGGGTCCCTGGGTGGCACAAATAGTTGAACACTCAACTACTAGCTAAAAGGTTAGAGTTTCTGCATCTGAAAGGTCACAGCCTTGAAAACCCTGTGGAGCAGTTATACCCTACACACACGAGGTCACCATGAGCTCGGACAACCTCAACAGCAACTAACAATCTTACAGAAGTAGATAACCAGGCCTTTCTTCCACAGTGTCACTGGGTAGATTCCAAATGCCAATGTTTGGGTTTATAGCTGAGTGCTTAACGATAGGTCCCCACGCAGGGACCTACCCAATCATACACACCCCCTCAAAGTTACCCCGGAATGCACACAGATTTGACTTCTGAAAATCACTGGTGAATTCAGTCCAAGAATGGCTAGTCTTGCCTTCTCTATTAAGTACCAGACATTGTCTTCATGACTGGCTGTTTCTTACCAACCTGCAGAATTCAGCCTGTGAGGACAGGTCCACAGTCTGAGGTTCGGGTACACGATGGAAATCAGCAGTGACTAGAGTGCCCTCTCTCCTCATTTTGGGAGACAGCTACCTCCTGTTCCGAGTGACAGCAGTGAAATTCGCTACCTGCCTTCTTTTCAGAAGGAATAAAAACCAGATCCATCCAGAAAATCCGTTTGGAACTGATCTCCATGCTTTTATATTTAGGCAGCATTTACCTCACGGCAACATCAGATTTGCTTTAGTGCCGGAAGGGGCCTTAGAGCTCCTCTTGAGAGCTCGCTGGAGATTGTAGCTGCGGGTCACAGACAGCCACTTCTAAACTCTTGACTGATGGGCTGTTCTTAGTCTGGGGAAAACATCATCTTCAACTGTCTGTACAGATTTGGGAAGGACACACAGCTTGGGGTGAGGAAAGGCACTCTCACTTAGCCATTAGAGGTGGACTCTGGGCCAGAGCTTCGAACTGGTTCGGAGCAGTTCAGTAATTGCCGACTTAAAGAAAGGCAGGGTACACTTTGCATAGCAACCAAATCTGTTGCCTGTCAAATTTTGACCCGAGTAGGAAACAAACTGAGCCCTGGTGGAGCAGTGGTTAAGAGCGCCTTGAAACCAGCCACTCCTTGGAAACCCAGTGGAGCAGTTCTGCTCTGCCCTGTAAGGTCGCTGTGAGTAGGAATCCGCTAGCTAGCAACAAGTAGGAAACAAACAGGGATGCCCTGCTCAAAGCTCACAGCCAACCATGCTGCTCTGAGTGTGTGTTGCTCTCCGCAGTCCTGCCAATAATCCAATCTCCCGCATCAACCAAAAACCAAACCTTCTGCTGTCAAGTTGATTCCGACTCATAGCAACCCTATAGGACAGAGTAGAGCTGCCCCATAGGGTTTCCAAGAAGAGCCTGGTGGATCTGAACCGCCAACCTTTTGGTTAGCAGCCACAGCTCTTAACCACTGCACCACTAGGATCCATGCAGGCGATTGGATTATTGGCAAGACCGTGGAGAGCCACACATATTCAAAGCCTCGTGGTTGGCTGCCATCTTTGAGCAGGGCATTGGTGTTTGTTTGTTACCTACTCTGGTCAAAATCCAATGGGCAACAGATTTGGTTGCTATGCAAAGTGTACGCTGCCTTGGTTTGCATTTTCAATTACTGAACCGTTCCAAACCTGTTTGAAGCCCTGCTCTGGACTCACAAAAACTCACCTATAAGCTATGAGACCAGGGCAATTCCTGTTATTTCTTTAAGGCTCAGTTTCCTCATCTGTAAAGTGGGAATAAAGAGCCCTGGTGGTGCGGTGGTTAAGTGCCTGGCTGCTAACTGAAAGGTCGGTGGTTGGAATCCACTAGTCTCCTCTGTGGGAGGAAGATGTGGCAGTCTGTTTCCGTAAAGATTACAGCCTTGGAAACCCTATGGGGCAGTTCTATCCTGTCCTATAGGGTCACTGTGAGTTGGAATCGACTTAATGACTTTTTTTTGGTTTTATTATCATGTTAAAAAAGAACCCAGATGATATGAGAAAATGCTACTGTTATGTGAAAACTGGAGACCATAAAACTATAATATTGATGCTATTTTTCAAAGGCATAGAAATGTATAATGCAATGGCTAGGAGATCTTGCCCCAATGTCATCAGTGTTTATCTTTGGGTGGTGAATTCTTTTTTTTTTTTTTCCTCTATAATCTCTTCTGTGATTTCTGAAAGTGACTCAATGGACACCGCTAGTATTTTGAAATTTAAAAGTGGGAATAAAGTGGGACGATCAGTTGGAATGAGTGGATGGATGAGGTTCTTAGCTGATGTGCCTGTCTAGGCTCAGCCCTCGAAAGAATTTCTGTGCCTCCTGGAAGCCCCACACATCTGTGTCTGAGGGGCCTGTGTTTCCCTAGGAGGGGAGAGGCAGTGTGGAAGCCTCTGAGTGCGTGGTCATTTGCAGTTGTTAGTATCAGTGTTGGCTGAGAGCTCTGATAAGGTCCTAAAGTGCCCGCAGCTGCCCATAAAACATATGTGAGCTCCAGAGAATAGCCAGCTACAGCAAGCATCCAGGGAGCCAGGCCTTGTGGGACAGTTGGTCACCTGTCCATGGAGACCAGGGGCTGGTCCCAGCTGCCACACTCCCACTCCACCCCCAGGGTAACAAATGGGGCTGCCCTCAGCACAGCTCCAGGGACAGCCTTCTGGGGTCTGACTCCATTTTCTTTGCTTCTGTATTTCCCTCTTTCTGCCTGTAATGGATCCAGCCCTCAGAGGCCAAGTCTCTCTCCTCAGGCCTGTTCATTCTCAGGAGGGTCTCTGATTGGCACTTGTGGGCACTCACACTGCTTATTCATTCTCATCCAGGCATCTGGCTCCTTCTCCAACCCAGTCGATGACCCTTAGCAGGCTCCGGGGAGGAACAAGGAGCCGTTGCCCCTGGGGGTGCCAAGGAATTTAGGGGTCAGGCCACAGTGGTCAGTTAGGCCTGGCAGAAACACAGCAAGCTTGTGTGATTTCAATGGGCACCCCCTTTCCCTTCAAGAGGCTGCCCAACCCTGCTGATAAGGAGATCTTGCCCCAGTCTCCACCCTGCAAAGTTCTCTCTACCCTGCTGGTTATGCCTGGGTAAGATCTAGGTGAAAGACTGCCCGCAGCTGCTAGTAGAGGGTAGCGAAAATGAGGGAAACCCTCTGTAAGATGGATTGACACAATAGCCCCAACAATGGGCTCAAACGTACTAACAATCATGAAGATGGCCCAGGACTGGGTAATATTTTGTTCTGTTGTACATAAGGTCACTGTGAGTTGGGGCCCACTCGACGGAAATTGAACACTAGCTGCTGGCGTCACCTGGGCAGGGGAGTGGAAAGGGGATGGGCACATAGTCTTAGAGCAGGGAGGACTGCAGAGCCCACCACACCCAGGCTGAAGGGACAGAAATGCCCCTAGACACCATTTGGGGAGGTTAAATTATCTCCTCCTTCTGTAGCTTCATGAGCCACCCCAACTTCCAGGCGGGGTGTCAGCTGTGGCACTCCTCCCCTTAAAACTTGAGATGGCTTTCCGTGGCATCAGGCCAACTCCCCACCAGGCGTCCAGTTTCCCGGTTAGCAGCCGAGCGCATTAACTATTTGCACCACCCAGGGACTCGCCCAAATGAGGGAGGACCTCCTAATTTTCTGCATGTTTTCATCTTGACTAGGGGCAGGGCTGGGGGAAGGCATGTACTTTCTAAATGACTTGCTTCTGTCGAATTATTCATTTCTAACTTTTCAAAGGCGCGGCAATGTCCGAAAGATACGGAGATGACAACAGGGAGGAGCCACATCCTGCCCACCCCAAGGCACCACCCACAAACACGGGTGCTGGCCTAGGGCCTCTGAGGAGAACTGCAGAGACCCACAGCCTGCTCGGCTGTGACGATGACGTGTCCGATCCTCTGAGCCCAGAGCACCTGCTGGGGCCTGGGGAGGCAGCAATGAAGGTAGCATTGCTGTAGCCTTAAAGAGTCCACTGGGAGAGATAAACATGAGACAAAGAACAACATAGGCTGAGAGGGACAGCTAGAGAAATTGCTCAAGGTAACTGAGGTTGGGAGGAGATTGCATTTAATTGTAATGGGGGTGGCGATGCAGTAGCCAGGAGAGATAAAGTTCAGGCTGGTCTTGACAGAATAAAGGTGATTTAGACAGAGGTAGGTGGTGGAAACAGTTAATGTACTCAGCTGCTAACCAAAAGGTTGAAGGTATGAGTCCACCCAGAGTCTCTTCTGAAAAAAAGGCCTGGTAATCTACTTCTAAAAAATCAGCCATCGAAAGCCCTATGAAGCACAGTTCTACTCTGACACTCCTGGGGTCATTGTGAGTCAAAACTGACTCTAGGCAACTGGTGGTTTTTTAGCCGGAGGCATAGGCGGGAGGCACCCTGGAAGAGAAAACCCGCATGGGTCAAGGCACAGAGGTGTGAAGCAGCGTGGTGCATTGTGGGAACTATCTGTAGAGGGCCTGAACTGGGCGGGGTGGCGGGGGGGAGGCTGGGCTGGTCAGGGGGGTAGAGGTGTATTTATTACAAACTGACTTTTTCTGTCTCCTTTCGTCTTATTCTTTTTTCTCCTTATCACTTGTCATCAACTAACAGCCTACACACACTCAACTCATTTATCTTGATTTTTATTGTCTGCCTCCCCACTGGAATAGAAGGCACAGATTTTGTCCATCTTGTTTTAAACCATATCCCTGGCTCCTAAAACACTGCTTGGCACAGAGTAGGTACTCAAGAAAGAGCTCTTGATAAATGAATGTGAATGATTTTCTCTGGGCCAGTGTCTTTCAGTGGTGACCAATGGTCTAAGGTGTCACCTGGATAAACATTTTAATAGTGATGTTTAAAAACTCACTTTGATATGCTGCTGAATTGGCATCCAGTCTATGACTTTATGGATGTTATTGCCTGGAATTAAAAACCCAAACCAGTTGCTGTTGAGTTCACTCTGACTCGTGGCGACCCCATGTGTGTTAGAGTAGAACTAGGCTCCGTAGGGTTTTCAATGGCTGGTTTTTCAGAGGTAGATAGACAGGCCTTTCTTTTGAGGCACCTCTGGGTGGACTTGAACCTCCAACCTTTTGGTTAGCAGCAAGCATGTTCATTGTTTGCACCACCCAGGGATGCCACTGCTTAAGGCCAAGTAAAAAAAAGAAAAAAAAAAAAAAATAGTCAACTCCTTGAAAGAGAACTCTTTGTCTAAGAGAATGTCCAAGGGGAAATAGCACACCCAAGACTGTCATGACCAGATTTACATTCTAGAAAGAGGACTCCAGGAACTGTTTGGAGTGCCTCGATCAGGGAAAAGGGTGAGAAGGCTGCTCTAATTGTCCGGGAGAGAGGAAATGGGGCTTGAGCTGATGGCCAGGGATGCAGGTAAGGGTAGTGGGACTCAGGGGTTGGCTGGAGCCTGGTCAGGTGAGGTAGCTGGAATGGGGCAGGGCAGGGTGCTGTTGTACTGACATGTCTGCCTTATAGTGTCTAAGTCTTAGCAGCTGATCTTCCTAAGGCCTCAGAGGTTTCTCCTGCCTACCAGGAGACAACTAGAAGTGGGCAGGGATGCCCCCAGGCCAGCCACAGAGGAGCCCACCTCCCAGCCTGTCTTGGGGGGCTTTGCAGAGTGACAGGGTCACAGGATGAGAAGCTCCTGCAGCAGATGGGGAAATGATGAGCAGGAAAGACAATTTCTTTGATACTTCCATTAGTCACCTGAGTCAGGTGTCCAGTGGAGGACAGGGGTGGGGGCCGGGAGTGCTCAGCTACACTGGCTCACTCTCCTTTGGGCTGGGTGAGGGCTAGTGGAGGACGCCACATCTCAGAAAGTTGCTTGTATGGACCTGTCAGGAGCTGTTCACATCGGTTAAAGGAAATATCCCACACAAGTGTGGGGGCAGAACTTCTCCCTCCCAGTAGGGGAAGGAGGGCACAGCCCATGTGATGCATCTTTTTAAAGAGACCAGCCCACTCCCAGTCTCACTCAGTGCAGCATGGAGAGGCAAGGGGACCTGACATTTGTCCCAGGGGCTTTACAGAGGACATTTGCTGTTAGTTGTCACAACAACCATGCAGGACAGGAACTTTCTGCAGTTGAGGGATCTGAGGTTTGGAGGATTTCCTTCCCTAGCTGTTGTTGTTAGTTGCCATGGAGTTGATTCCAACTCATGGTGACCTCTACAATCACCGTCAGAACTGGAACTCAAACCCAGCTCTTTCTGACTCCAAAGCTCACATTCTGTCTAACGCCGGCAACCTTACCTGCTATCCAAAATAGTCCTCTGGGATCTACGCCTAAAAGCAGTAGAAAATGTAGACCAAGGACTCCAGGCTGGGGATAAAAATATTCTGGGACATTTTTGTGGCTAAATACTCTGGGCGTAGGGAGAGAGTCTTAAGACAAAAGCCTATTAGGTCAAGGATCTCAGACAGATATTGCATCTGTACGGTCTGAGTAGAGGGCATAGTCTGAGCAAAGATCTAAAGGAATGAGAATAGAAATTAGGCTGTTGCCCTCGAGCTGAGTACCCAAGTGAGGGAGGTAGGAGGTGCCCAGGAGGGATGGGCTGCATTACTGGACTCTACCTCTCATCCAAGGAGCTCTGGTGGTATAGTAGTTAAGCCCTTGGTTGCTAACTGAAAGTTCAGTAGTTCGAACCCACCAGTTGCTCTGAAGGAGAAGGATGCAGCAGTCTGCTTCCGTAAAGATTACAACCTTGGAAACCCTATGGGACAGCTCTACTCTGTCCTATAGGGTCACTCTGAGTCAGAATCCACTCATTGGCAAAGGGTTTAAAGGTGCCCACATCCTAATAATCTCCAGAACCTGTGAATATATTACCTTACATGGCAAAAGGGACTTTGCAGATGTGACTAAGGAAAAGTATGATGTGGTAGAGGAAATGGTTAATACTTAAAAAAAACAAAAACATGTGGTTATAGAGAATATTGGTAGCCTTTTCTCAGCCTGTCTAGCTTCCACCCCCACCAGAACCCCGTTCCTAGATCCACAAACAATATCTAAATCAAAAACCAAACTCTTTGCCATCAAGTTGATTCCGACTCATAGCGACCCTATACGACAGAGTAGAACTGCCCCTTAGGGTTTCCAAGGAGAGGCTGGTGCATTTGAGCTGCTGACCTTTTGGTTAGCAGCCCAGTGCTTAACCACTGTGCCACCAGGGCTCCCAAACAATATCTGGCACTCAATAAACATTTGTTGGATGGGTGGGGAACAAGGTTCCACTTCCCACTGGGGAAGGTGAAAGGTCAGACCTCTCCCCCTGCCCCTGGCAAGACTGTTCCCCACCTGGAGATAATGGTTGTGCTTCCTGCCTGTTAACCACCCCCATCTTAAGTTCCAAGGAGCCCTGGTGGCACATGCTTAAGTACTTGGCTGCTAACCAGAAGGTCAATGGTTCCAACCTACCAGCTACTCCACAGGAGAAAGATGCAGCAGGCTGCTTCCATAAAGATTTACAGCCTTGGAAGCCCCACGGGGCTGTTCTACTCTGTCCTACAGGGTATATGAGTCAGAATCAACTCTATGGCAATGGGTTTTTTTGGTTTACCTGTCATCCTCTCCAGTCTGTAGGAGAATCTGCTTGAATCCGGCTGCTCTCCCAATGCCCTAGGAAGGATTCAGTGACCCCTCAGGTGCTAATGAGGCCCAGCCCCGAGCCTCTCAGAGTGAGATTCTGTCAAATAATCAGAGGGTTGGCATAGTTTCTCCACAAGCTGGTGGGTGAACAGTATTGAAAAGAGAGGGAAAAATAATTGCTGCAGTTTCTGAAGAACTCAAAAGTGGTGTCTTGCTCTCCCATAATATATGTTTCAAGCAGAATAATGAGTAGAAAAATCAAATTCACATTTACCCTACAGTAAATGTCAAAGCAAAGGAGGCCAAACCCAGAAGGGAGTCATTTCACCCGCCCGTAGTGTTGCTAAGCACTAATATACAACTCATTCAACCCATGCCAGGAACTGGCCAACCCTGAGGATACAGCAGTGAGCTTGGTAGGCACTGCCCCTGCCTTCATTGAACTTCCTGGGGTGGGGGTAGGGGGAAGCACGGGAAAATTAAGCACATAATCACACCCAGGCTCCTTGGCAAAGTCATCGCAGCTCTGTCTCCTTAGTCTTTTCACCTGCAATTGGGGAGGATTTTGTAAGTAAAATCAAGGGAGGCATGGGGAACATGGTTGAAAGTGTTAAAATGGCACTTTGAACACGATTTGATGATATGCATTGCTAGCTCTTCCTAAGAGAAGACATTACCCCTTTGTACATTCTCCCTGAAAAATCCAAAAGTATTTGGAGGTTGGTTCAGTACCCTCTGCCCCAAGGTAATGGAGCTCGGGCACAGCAGTTCTGAAATGTAATGTTGTTTCTTCAGGACAGTAAGTTTCCCCTTGTGGGGCCCAGGGCCTCCTTCTTCCCTTTATTCCGATTTCTCTCTTCCTCCTGCCAATCTTAGTAAAAGTGTCTGTGCTACTTTCTAAACCACAGTTTGTTAAACCAGCTGTTCTGTGTGTGTGTTGTGGGGGCAGAGGGGAAGGAGGGTGTCTCTGCAACTCTAATATTCTGTGATGATGAGCTCTGGAGATTCGAGGGGAGATCCTGTCTACTCCACTCGCATGATCGCTCTTGTTCTCTTTGGCAACACACCTGGACTGAGGTAATTTTGATGCATCTGCATCTTGGTCAAGAAGCCCCGGTGGTGAAATGGTTAAGCACTCAGCTACTAACTAAAAAGGTTGGAGGTTCAAACCCACCTGTGTGAGAAAGACCCTGCAATCTACTCCACTAAAGATTATAGCCTAGGAAACACTATGGGGCACTTCTACTCTGTCATATACGGTTGCTATGAGTTAAATCGACTTGACGGCACACAATAAGAACAACACATCTTGGTGTCCACTGTCATTTCTAGGTGGTTCCAGACCTTATTTCCTCTGGTCTTCTGAAAGATTGGTTCTGGCGACCGGGTGTCTGTTTCAGCCTCGAAGGGCAAGCCAAGATATAAGTTTGTCATGTGGAGCAAGTGCCCCAAGTCCACTAGCAGCCAACATACCCACCACATCTGTGGATGGAGAACACCAGAGGCAGAACCCATCTGGTCCATATCCTGAGAGACAGAAGGCAAGAGACTCAGGAGGGGAGTGGAGGATGGAGAGGCAAGACAAAAAGGATGTGAGATCAGAATGGCTAAAATAACAACAGTTTCCCATCAGTGGACTCTGAATGGAAGGATCTTCAAGTAGCAAGAAATTATAGGAAACTTCTAATTCCACGTCCCCATTTGACAGAAAAGGAAGCTGAAGCTTGGAAAGGTGACATCACGTAGCAATAAACAGCAGAGTGGAAACTTGAACCCAGGACTTCTGTTCCCCTAATCCAAAGTGAAAAAAGAGTAAAGAAAGCACCTGGCCTTGGAAAATTCCGGTGGTGAGGGAACCAATAGCAGCTGCCTGCCCTTGAAAATCATCCTGGTCTCAGAGATGCTGTGTGTGCTGTTCTATTGACTCTAGACCACAATCAAGCATTTTAATAGATACTCATTTTATCAAAGTGGTTAAATAACTTTTTCAAAGCTTCACATTGAGAGCATGGTGGAGTCAGGATTTGAAGGTAAAGGCCAAGCTGTGCCCCCTCACAAATGGTGCACCCACTGAGTCAGTTACAAGCTAAAACTTGGAAACAGTATTACAAAGGATCATGGTTTTGCTCTTAAGACATAGTCATTTTCTGAGGATAAAACCAAGTCTTCCCCCAGAAGACTACCCTGATGCTCCAGTTAACAAGCATGTCTTCCTGACCCGAATGTCTAAACTCTTGGAAATGTATTCTTTTTCCTCTACTTCTCTATGGATCCAAAGGTCCACCCTTTAAGGGCAGTTGTTACTACCTTCCTCATGCTTTCTAGTTCCAATTCCCTCCATTCCACACTCCCAAGTTTTAGTCCAGTACCAAACCCTCAGGATACACTCAAAGAATACTTGGGATTAACAAAGGAAACTTCGAGGAATGGATGCTGTGGGAACCAGAATTTGCCTGTAACTAATCCTTCATCTTCCATTGAAATGAACTCTTCAGTAAACTCATGTGCCATTAGGGATAATATATGCAAAGCGCCTAGGCAAAAATGGATATTCCATAAATGGAAATTGTTATTATATTCAAGACCTATTACCTCTGTTGGTCTGTTGGATGAAGATATATTCCCCCTATTTAACCTAATTAAGTGTAAGATGGTGGACAAAACTTATGCCGAAGAAACAGCACTTTAACCCTGAATATCATCCTTACATACATAAATCAGCCCTCTCTCAGTTTGAATTCCCCCCAGTTCCCTTAATGTTGTTCCCTGGGTCTCACTTCACAACAATTTGTCATGGTGATGGCTGACCTCCAAGTCCTTGACACTTCTCTCTTTCATCTGGGCCCCCAAACTTGATCTGTTGTCCTGTTACTCTGAGGAAGAATTGGGTAACATACCTGGAATGCACAGTCTTAATAGGTGGGACCTGAGGACTACCAGAGCAGAGGAGTGGGTGCCAAGGTAGGCAATAATAATCTCTCTGACCACAATGGAAAAGAGATATGGAGAGAAAAAAGTGGTGACATAGAGGAAAAAAACAACATGGCAGTGAATGGAACAGTGAGACTGGGGTTGCCTCTGTAGAAATAGCTATATGCATGATAAGGAGAAGGTGTCCTTTCCCTCCCCTATGGTGCTGCCTTTTTATTACTTACATAAGAATTAAGTTTCCAAACTTCAACTTTATTCTCCACTTTTGGGAGAGTAGGGGTAGGCTGAGTAGATTCCTTTATAAATTAGGTCATTTAATAAACATTTATTGAGCAACCACTATGTGGGAAGCAGTACGCTGGGCATGGCAGGTACAGCATTAAACAACAGCCTACCAACAACCTTGTTAAAGACACATAAACCAGTAATGATCATACAATGGAAATGAGGAGCTAGAAATGAGAACAGGGTATCATGGTAGTGCTTCTACGAGGTCTCACAGATTCCTGGAGTACATACTCAGCACTCATTGAATGAATGAGTTACTATAATTATTCATAAATCAGTTTCTACTACTAGACTGTGAATCCCTCCTAAATAACAACCCCTATCAAGTAATACAGTGTATGTCAGGGTAAGCTAGGAGACTCTAACCTTCCAGAAGCTTAAACAAATAAAGGGTTATTTTTTGCTCAAGTCACAATCCATCGTGGATCAACACGGGAACTGCGCCCATGAAGAACACGCTTGTAAAGCAGCCACCATTTTGAACATGGCTGGCCACTAAGCCACCATGGAAATCGAGATCTGGAGGGTCTATGTTAGCAGTTAGATACACCAGCCTGGAAACAGATCACGTTATTTGCAGTCACAACTCACTGGCCAGAGCCAGGTGACAAGGAGGTGTACAAAGACTTCAAGTTCTGCAGACGTGTGTGTGTGTGTGTGTGTGTGTGTGTATTAAGGAAAGGAGGAGAGAGAGGATGGTCAGTGAATGAGAGAGGGTTCCCAAAGGCAAGCCGTGAGGAATTCTCTTTGCATGCTGCTGTGGGTTTATCCTTCTAAGCCCAAGTACTGTGAAGATGCCCAGATGGACAAGTGGACAGAAGGGATCACAACCTATCAGCTGGAGTGGGGGAGTGTGCTGCCTCAGTGATAAGCCAGGCAGTGTGATATAGAGGTTGCTTCAGTCTCTGGGCTTTGGGCAAGTTACTCAACTTTCACGAGCCTCAACATCCTTTTCTGTCAAATGGGACTAAAGAAAGCACTTACCTCCATGTTGTTATGTCAGGACCCAAGGAGATAACACAGGTAAAGGACATATCCTGTGAGTGCCCAACAGATACTCACGATGAGCCGTGGAAGATATGGGTTTGGAGGGAGCAACAGAGTATTTCCTTTGACCAAGTCTGGGAGGTAGGGTGAGGATGGGTGTGGGCCGGGGGTGCTCTTCCTTACCAATTCTCAGCTGCCCAGGAGCATGGGTGGGGGTGAGCTGTCCTCCTGGCTTCTAGCTTGTGGGACTTGCTAAGTCTCACCTCAGTTCCTGGTAGTGCTGTCCGGGCAGCCCTGAGTCACATCCTCCACTGGAGGTGAGCTAGGTCTCTGAGCTCTCACCTAACATCTTTGAGACTGTTTTGACCCAAATGACAAATCCCAAGGCAAGCAAAGGTGGCCCCTAGTTGGGCAACCCTTCTGCATCTAGCCTGTCCTCTATGACCATGGGGTGTGGACATGAGATATTCAGAGCTTGAGTAGAAACCAGGTCAGCTCACTCACTGGGATTGTGGGTAACTGTACTCACCCCCTAGCAGGAAAAAGGCAGTTCTCTGGATCTGGGGGTTGAGAGCATGGGCTTGGAGGCAAACATAGAGCATATCCTGAACCTTTTGCTCCTAGATGCATGATTCTGTGCAAGTTCTTTCACCTCCCTAAGCCTCAAGTTGCTTATCTGTCAAATGGGATTAATAATAACATCACTGGCCTCACGAGATCATCTTGAAAGTTAATTGAGATAATGCATAGAAAAAGCTTTGTGCAATGAGAGGAACATAATACATATTAGTGATCACTATGACCCTTTCCCCACAGGAACCACATTCTTGAAGTAAGCCTAGGCAAAAAGATTTTGCTCCAAGTGGGCACAGAGTTGCTTAAAATATTAAGAAAGAAGAAGCAGCATTTCTGGTCTGAATGTAACTGGGAGGATTAATTAGCCAAAACTCATCTGAAAGAAATCAAGCTACACAAGCGCCATTAAAACAGGGTGTCCTTCGATTCCATGCATCAATTTCAAATGAAGATCTCAATTCAGAGAAATGAATCCTCAATGTGCTGCCAGCCACCTGAGGCAGTTGAAATCACAGAAACTTTATCGTCAGACTATTCTGGGTTGGAGTTCTTCCTCTATCATTTACCAACAGTATAACCTTGGGCAAGTCACTTCACCCTTTTGAGCCTCTATTTCTCTACCTGATTAATGGGAATAATAGCAGGACCTCTTAGGGACTGGAGAATTAAAGGAGATAATAGCCCTTGAGGTTGTGGCTGGCTCATAAGAGGTGTTTGATATTTGTTAGTTTCTGTTCTTTTGTCTTTTCTTGTCCAAGTCTTTGTGTGTGTGTGGCGGGAACAGTCACTGTCTAGTCATGGTGACCCCACGTGTGTCAGAGTAGAACTGCATTCCATAAGGTTTTCAAAGGCTGATTTTTTGGAAGTAGATTGCTAGGCCTTTCTTCTGGGCACCAATGAACCCATTAACTGTTCGTACTATCCAGGAACTCCTTTGTGGAAAACAACCTTTTTTCCTTTTAACCCTAGGGCCTGGCACTGTATTGGGTACAACGTGTGTGTTGATTGACTGCTGACCTTCCCCCACCCGCAAGGTGTCTTTTGTGTTTGCCTCACAGAGCTGAAAACAGTCAAATACAGGATGGGAAATGGATCTGACCCAGGGGCTGTTGAGCAAGGCGGAGACCTTCCACCTCAGGCCTCTTGCAGCCGGACTCCTGAGGGAACTCCTCCTTCCTCCTCTCCTGCCCTGGTGGCTCACACATGGCTGAGCTTCCAGCCTCCAGGTCTTATTTAAAGGCGGGTCTCCACGGTCACAGAGCATGTCTCAGTGGGGACCATGATAGTACACATTTCCTCTCCTGGGCAGATGGGGGTGCACATGAGGGTGGGCGGGGACCTGGACCACAGCTCCCATCCCAAGATGAGCCAACACCCCTGATTTTCACTAGGCTTTCTGTGTAAAATCTAAGAATGGGTTGTGATTGATGGGATCCTGAGGTTCCTCCTGCAGAAATAAGGTCATGGTGAAGAATATGGCTGTTGTGAAACCCCGGTGAACTTCAGGGGTCGAAGCGGAATGACAATCACTCCAGTTTTGGCTCAGCTTCCTTCTTTGTGGCCTGCGACTTCAAGATGAGGGGGCTGTCCCTGCCTCTCAGACTTCCTCTCATGCAAATCGCTTTGGGCAAGGGGTGGGGAGGGAGGGTTGGAGAGGGAGGGGTGGGGGCCTCATGAGCAAAGGAAGGAAGGGAAGAAATGGACTCCCACCTCAGCCCGCCAATTAGCTATTCTATAGGCAAGCCCAGCGCCACCTTAGCAACGATCTGACTGCTTCAGCAAAATCCCAAATCTAGACGCAGTAGCTTTCCCAGGTGGATCATTTCTCAAGAATACACTGGTTTCACCTAGGAAAAGATTACAGCTGTGAGGGTTGATGGGTTTTCCTGCCATTCAATCCTTTGTCGTCCTGCAAGATGAGTGGGTTGGAGGAGGTTAAAGGCCTAAATGAGCTGACAGGCACAAGGGCTGGGGGTCACGGTGATGGGACAAAATGGACAGAGAAGCCCTGGAAAATGGACCCCCCTACTGAGGGCACCCAAAGGAAACATGCCAGTGCCCACATCCTACTGTGTGCTGGCTGCAAGCCTCCAGTCTTTCTCCTACTGTGGGTTGACCTGAGGGCTTCCAGTTGCTTTTCTCTTTGCTGGCTTCAGTAGCAGAGGGACATGTTTGACATGTTTCTTTAGAACCCAAAGCAACACCTCGCTCTGGAAGGTGTAGCCCAAGGACAGAGGAGGGGCTGTGGACTGGAGGAGCCGACACCTGGGTTGAGAACCCAGTTTAGGCTTTAATCTGAGTGACCTTGAGGAGTTCCGCCCTAGTCTTTGGGCCTTGGCTTCTCCACCTGAAACCAAAGGGACTGGAATGCACCATCTCTCTGTTCCTCTATTTTATGAGCAAGTGATTAAGACAGGAGTTTTGCCTTAGCCCCAGCACTGCCTCAGCAAAGACCTGCTCGCTTCTGGCAAAATTTCAAATCTAGGAGCAGTGGCTTTCCCAGGTGGACTATTTCTCCAGAAGTGAATGCATTGGTGACAACAGTGAAGGGGAAGGATGGAGAATGTTCCTGCTGGCCCTGAGTTGTATAGGCTGGTGCTCAGACTCAGAAAGACCCCTAGGCTTCAGCTGTGATTTGCTGAGTGGCTCCAGACAGCGTGGTTTGAGAGGACGCCACGCTCGGGACCAGCTCCGTTTGCTCTAATACGAGGGTACAAAAACATGGCCAAGTCAGGCCTCTAGATTCTCACTCCCCCGTTTACAAAAAGAGGAGTGCAGGTCTCAAAAGGCCCATGGAGGTCACTGTTAAATAAAATTTCCCAGTCTCCCAGTGCACATAAATACCTTTAAATCTTGTAACACAAATAAGGCCCTTTGGTGCAGGAGAACAATTACCCAGTAACCTTGGGTAAGTCACGTAAAACTGCTGGGATGGAATTTGTTTAGCTGCAGAATAGAGAGCTGGAATTATGTGCTCTCACCTCTATGGATATGTAAATAAAAGTAGACGGTCACAGAGTTTGGATAATTAAAACATTAAAATAATATCCACAAGCCCCTGGTAGCTTCTTTCTTCCACACAGGTCTGCACCAACAGATATCTCTAGGGCTAAGGTGCGTTGCTCCTCGTTCTAAAATACAAAATGGAGGTGTGAAGCAAGCAGGCCTTTGGTAAGGCAATGCGGGGGCAAAGTATGACATTTCTGCAGGTTATGACTTGGGACATCTATCTAGCTTTCAACAGGACTAAATGTTTTCTTTCAAATATATTATAAATGGGGGAAGAGGGAGCATGGTGTGAGGCCCAGAAAAATAAAGGGTATCCGGTGGCACCAGGGGCCAATGAGGAGGAAGAAGCAGCCACCTAGAGCCATAAGATAAAGAGTAAGGGTCCACCCCACCTTCCCTGCTGCCTTCACTACAGGCCCAAAGAGCAAAGTAGGGGTCCACACAGGATGTGGGACCAAGAATGAATTTTTCCCCCAGTTGCAGTTTCAAAATTCCCCAAATAGGTACATTCTGAGAACAACGGTGTCTTGTTCTCCCAAAGAACAGGCAAGTGTGAGCCAATGTTGGAGGGGGAAACAGCGTAAGAGAAAACCCTTGCTGAGTGAGCAGCAGGCGGGGCCCAGTCAAGGTGTCTGTGATGAAAACGTTCAGCTTGATGTGGCCTCTGGGTTCCTCTGAACGCGATAGGTGACAGAGGGCTTGAGCAGCGCCGGCTGCGTTTGAAGTTATTTCTCTACAGCAAACACCAGGCGGGGAAGAGAAAAACCCAAACCACTTCAAGTGGATTTCGATTTTAAAAGACGCCACATGAAAAGTGCAGAAACCTAAGCCCCCTTTAGTCCAGGCCCAAGAGTAACAGATGCAGGAGGAGTGCTGCCTGGCTTCTTGGCACCAGCTCTCTGGAGGCCCCATGTGTGCATCCCACTGCTAAGTGCATTCAGCAAGGGGCTGGTGGGGCTTTCATCTCGGCACACGGATACACCGAGAGTGAGACCACAGAGCCACTCTGCATTAAGCCTTAAGTAGGACAACCTTCATTCGCGACCAAGAGGCCCCACTCGTCTGAACTTCCTGAGATTCGAGGTAGACCTTAAAGGAGTTATGGCCTTCGGGGAAGACCCCCAAATCACACCAAGAGCCAATAATACACTGAGTTGAAGCTGTTCATTTACTCATTCATTCATTTATATCCATCCGTTCATTCTTTCCCTCTCAACTATGTTCCTTTAACGTTCCAACATAACCCCATCCCTGCCACCCACAACACCATAAAGAGACGAGTCTCCGAGGTTGTTCTCACCATTGCCCTGTGTCCTCTTTGCCTGTTGCCTTCCACTTTGATCTGGTTCCTTTCCCATTCACATGCCTGGTGCTTTGGTCCTTGCCAACTCCTGACAATTGACTTTTGCTTGGTTGGCCCCCTCCCCACGTCAAAGTCTGAGGACAAACTCTAAATGTAGATGAGATTTTGTTCCTCCTCTTCCCCTGCATTTCATATTAGTGAAAATATAACGGTTAGTCAGCATGGTATAGACGAACGGATATGAGCTTCGGAGTTCAGTCAGACTTAAATTCAAGTCCAGGAAATTAATATCTGTGTGACCTGGAGTATGTTGCTTAAACCCCTGAGCTACAAAACAATTGCTTCTTCTGCATAACTGAGATACATATATGTGAAGTTCCTACCACATAGAATGGGTAAAATAAAGGCCTTCCTTTCTGCAGATAATTATTAACAATAGTAACAGCTAATATTTATTGAGAATTTATATGACTGTCACCCTGCTAAGCTCTTTTTATACATTATTCATTGAATACTCACAACAACTCTAAAATGGGACTGATATGAAAATACCTACTACATAAAGATGAGTAAATTGAGATGTAGGCAGGTGAAGGGACTTGCCCAAACTCACAGTGCTAATGGAGGAGATGGATATGAACTGACAATGAGTCCAGATTCCACACTCTTAAGCAGGTTGTCCTGGACCATTTGTATTTTAAATGTTCTGCCCCATTGTCAATCATGGCTTCTATCTCTGCCTTTTTAAGTTGGAAAACATGGCCACTGAACCATTAGAACTTACAGCATCATGATTTTTTGTTCTGTTTTTGGTGTGAGGTTGTGGATTGGGTAAGAGGTGAACAATAGTAAAGTGTCTCTTCTGACCAAAAACTGAAACAAAGGTCATTGGAAGCCTTGCATTGACTGAAAAATAAATTTCAAATGGACCACAGGCTCTACTTTGATATTTTTGTGCCAGCCCGCAAGTCCTATCTGAACAATGTGCACTAGGCACTTTTTATATAGTGAGTGCAGGCATATATATATAGTTATTGAAGACACAAATATAAATACTCCACAGACATAACCAAACACCTTCCAAGGTTGGTTTTCTGGGTTTGAAAGTTTAGGATCATGTTCTCATGGGACAATTCAGTCAATTGGCATAGCATAGTTCATAAATGTCATAATCTGCATCCTAGTGAAGTGAGTAGTGCCTGGGGTCTTAAAAGCTTGCTAGTAGACAACTAAGACACAGCTACAAGTCTCTACTCACCAGGAGAAAAACAGTAAGAAGGTAACCAAAAGCTCAGAAAAGAAACAAGTCTACACAAGCCATAACTTCATCTACTTTGAAACCTGAAGAACTAACTAGATGGTACCCGGCTACTACTATTGACCATTTTGACCAGGGTCACAATAGATAGTCCTGCATAGGATGGGAAGAAAATGTGCAGCGGAACTCAAATTCTTATTAAAAAAGAAAAAAGCCAGACAAACTGGAACAGCAGAGAACAGAGGACTCCCTGAGACCATCACCCTGAGGCACTTTTAAAACCTAGAACAGAGCCTATCTGCTGAGATCACTCTTCAGTGAAATAGCAGACTGGCATACAAAATGAAGGCCATTACCCATAAGATCGGTGCCCTATTTAAAAACCATGAGTGTGAGACCAAAAAATCAACAATTACTCAAAAGGAAAGATGAGAAGATAAGGGGATAGGGAAACTAGAGTACTGGAAAGGGAACAAACAGAACACAGAGATAATGTTGACATATCGTGGTAAATGTAACTAATGTCACTGAACAATTTGTTCAGAAATTGTCCAATGGGAACTTAACTCGCTGTGTAAATTTTCACCAAAACTCAATCAAATAAAAAAATGGGGGGAAAGGGATTTTTTTATACAGCAGGTCCTTGACCCTTTAGACTGATCCAAATAAGTGCTTGAAGCAGGCCTCATAGGGATTTAGAGGCCCTGCCACAGATTTGTCATCCAAGAAGGGAAGGTCTTGAAAGGAGCTGATGTTTACCCAGTGTTCCGCGGTCACCATTTTTCCGTCTTTCTGTCTCTTGAAACATTTCCCTGGAGAGAAGTCTATATTACACAAGCTGGAGGGAGCTTGGGAAAGCATTAAGACTCACAAATGTGTGTGTACCATAAAAGGCTCCTTCATGAATCTGAATGAAAACCAAACCAGTCAGTGTTGAGCACTTCCACACTGAGGAGAGGATTGGGGCTGAGCAGCCCGCAGCATCAACCATCAGTGCAGATCCTAGGTCACTGGTTCTGTGATCTGTGTCTTGTGCTCTACAAGATGATGGTGATAATGATAACAATGACCATGATGATGTAATAATACTTGACATTGATTGATGTCTTACTTTGTGCCAGGTACTGTACCAACCACTTGGCAATTATTAGGTCACCTCATATGAAATTGCTGCTTTTGTCGGTTATACATGGTTCATTAATGGCAATTTCATATGGTTATACCTAATACTGGAGCCCTGGTAGTGCAGTGGTTAAGAGCTACGGCTGCTAAGCAAAAGGTCAGCAGATCAGATCTACCAGCCACTCTTTGGAAACCCTATCGGGCAGTTCTACTCTGTCATATAGGGTCTCTATAAGTCATAATTGACTTGATGGTAACAAGTTTGGTTTTATGTTTTATACCTAATATTATCTTATTTAACCCTCACAATAACCCTCTGAGATAAGTACTTTTACTACTGTATCTACCAGTGAGGGAACAGAGGTACCTGAAATAGCGGATAGCTTTAGGAATGGTACAGACACTAGTAAAATAACTAGCAAGTTACCCAGCCCCCCACCCCCCACCGCCTCAATTTCTCCAGCTATAAAATCATAGACAACATTAATGTAATAAGATGTGTGTACAAACACTACAGCCATGCAAATCAGCAATTTGGAGGCTCATAAGCTATCTGGCCTTTGACAGGCAGTGTGTCTGTATTTCTTAATGTGTGGGAATAGACACATGGGAGTCACAGGGGAGGAGGGTTGGGCTAAGGGTCGGTTAAGAATGCAGATTCCTCAGCCTCACCCAGAATTATTGAATTGGAATCTCTGGGACTATGGCCTGGGAATCTGCATCTTAATTGGCACCACAGGTGATTCCTGTGCTTGCAAATATTAGAAAACTGCTGCGTTAAGCGAATAAAAGACCTCTTCTTTCCTTTGAACAGGACGCAGCTGTCTAATCAGGGTGAGGCTGAGTTGTCCGGTCCCCTGCCCATTGCATGTTCAGAGACAGCAGCGAGAAATGGGGGGGCCAGGTGACATCCATCCCTTGCCAGAGAGAGGCAGGCTTAACGCTGACCTTCAAGGGAAAGTGTGTCTTTAGCTCTGAACCTTCTAAAGTTGCATGTTCATGACTTTTTCCACAACTTGAATGAAAAGAAACATCATGCTTAAAAACTGCAATCTTAAAAATCAATGCCTTCTCCCTTCCGGAAGTCAAATCTTTGTGCCTCGTCAGTATAAAAACCAAAAACCAAACCCATTGCGGTCAAGTCGCTCTGACTCAGTAGAGACCCTATAGTCAGCATATCCAAAAACAAACCAAACCTAGTGTCATCGAGTCGATTCCGACTCATAGCGACCCTATAGGACAGAGTAGAACTGCCCCATAAAGTTTCCAAGGAGCGCCTGGCGGATTCCAACTGCCGACCCTTCGGTTAGCAGCTGTAGCACCTAACCACTATGGCACCAGGGTTTCCGATAGTCAGCACAGAGGGGAAAAAACAAACAAAATCTCTTTCCAAGATTTTTTTTTTTCTTCCTGCAAATCCTCAGGTTTGCTTTCCCGTCAAATCATTGTGTCAGCCAAGCACCATTTTTCTACCTGTGTTCAGAACTTACGAGCCCTTAAATTTAAGACTGAGCTTTCGGAACTAAGATGCCTGCTCGTGGCATGCGTCTTCCGCGTCTGAAAGCACAAGGTCAGTTTATAGCCTTGAGGAATGGTGGGTTCAGGGTTTTGTGGGTAGCAGGGACGAGGAGTTTTGGAAACTGAGCGTTGCCTCAGGTCATCTGTGCAGTCAGGAAGCGTGTAGAGCCGCCCAGACAAGGACCCGCCCTGCCAGGAGCACAGGAGAAAACTCCCTGCCTTCCTGCCGCCTGCCCCTTCTGTCGGCCCACTGACCTAGTACTGGATCTTGGGGCCAAGCACGGCCTGCTGAAGGTGTCTGTTAAAGTGTAAGTAGGTTGTGTGACATGGGCCTGGGGGAGGGATGACAGAGAAGCTGCGCTGGAGAAGGACATATGTAGGATTTGGAGTGAGAAGACGTCTTTGAGCCCTCCCCCATCCCCCTAACATGTTGGTTAAGGCGTGCTTCCTATTTTCTTGGCAATACCTTGGACATTCAACATTGTAAGTAAATTATTTCATTCAATTCTGACCTCCCTGTATCCCCACAAGGAGCCTTGGTGGCGCAGTGGTTAAAGCTCTTGGCTGCTGACTGAAAGATTGGCTGTTCGAAACCACCAGCTGCTCCACAAGAGAAATATGTGGCAGTCTGCTTCCCTAAAGATTACAGCCTTGGAAACCCTATGGGGCAGTTCTAGTCTGTCCTACAGGGTCTATGATTCGGAATCAACTCACTGGCAATGGGTTTTGTTTGGTTTTTGTCCATCCCCATACGGCAAGCAGGTTGTTGTTGTTAGCTGCTGTCAAGTTGGCCCTGATTCACGGTGACCCCATGTACAAGGGAGCGAAATGCTGCCGGTCCTGCGCCATCCCCATGATCAGTTGTGGGATCAGACACTTGTGATGCATAGGGTTTCATTGGCTGATTTTCAGACGTAGATTTCCAGCTCTTTCTTCCTAGTCTCTCTTAACCTGGAAGCTCAGCTGGAACCTGTTCAGCATTATAATAACACGCAAGCCTCCACTGATAGATGGGTGGTGGCTGCGGATGAGGTGCATTTGCCAGGAATCGAACCTGGGTCTCCAGTGTGGTAGACAAGAATCCTACTACTGAACCAACACTACCTCTCTCCCATCAGGTAGCCTGTCATTAGCATTTTATAGACAGGCACCAGCAGTTTAGCGGGGTTGGCTGACATCTCTATGGTCAGGCACATAGAAAATGCTAGAATGGATTTCACCCAATTCGTCACCCAGCCATCTGACTCCAGGACTTTCGCTGTTGCTGGTCACCCTTTCATCTTACTGGCCATGTTACCATGGCCTCCTGAGCCTCACTGCCCTCTTTGGGAAAGTAGAATGGGGGCAGATGAACCCATGGTACAGGCTAAATGGGACTGTAGTCTACAAAGGGGCTTCACGTCTTTGTATGGGGCCATACCAAGGCAAGTGGTTATCATTCCATTCTGCTCCTGTTGCTATCATGCACACACATCACACACATGCTGTGGCATTGTTTTCCGAGTCACTGAGGAGAACTGGATCTGGCACAGAGGCCGAAGAGGTGAGCTCAGGTAGGGGCAGAATCAAGGTAACCACAGGTGGACCCCTGAGCTTCAGGGTGAGGGGGTGCTCAGATAGGAGAGGAGAGCACAGAGAGGGGCATTCAAGGACTGACACCATCCCCGGCGCGCGCGAGCACACACACACACACACGCTCCCCAGTGCCTTGGACTTGACTCTACTAGACTAAGCCCCTTGAGGGCAAGGACCACAGTAGGTTCCTCTCTGACCCCACAATTCCTAGCGGCAGGTGCTCAGTGCACAGGTATTTGTCACACAGGTGTTTGGCGTGCAAGTTCTCTTAAACCTCAGCCTAGAGCCCTCTTTGAAGACTGAGTTTCTTTTGACTAGGGCTTTTTTCTTTTAAAAACAGCTTGGCCATTTAAATACCTGCTCCAGAGCTCTAGCACAGCACTAGGCAGTTTGGGGGAATCCAGTTTGTTCTCCATAAAAAGGCCATCTAAGTGACACACTGATTTGGAGAATGTTATCAGTGCGGGCCTGGTGGGGCCACAGTTTGGGGGCAGTGGAAGCGCTCTTGAAGCTCTGGTTTGAAGTGTGGTTTCGGCCACCTGGCCGCACCTCTGTGGCAGAGCAGTGCTTCTTCTGAGGACCCGAGGAAACAGGAAGACCATCAGTCTGATAAGCTGCCCTGCTAACCAGAAGTAATTTTCAGCTATCTTCGAGAAGGGAAAAAATTACATTTAGGAAAATCCAGAAAAGGTTAAGCTTTTTGTACGTTCTGCTTAACCAGGTTTGCAAGCACAAGGCACTTCATAAATAGGACTTTGCGATAAACCTAGTTTTGTGTAAACTCGGGGGAGCTGAGGTCTAGGGCAGGCCCACCCCAATATTGGTAGGGCTTGAGCTAAAGCTACAAGTGGAACATGAGTTTCAGAAAGTGACAAATCAGATGAACAAACTTTTTTTTTTAAATAGTCCACATAGTATGGGTGTAAGTTGTTAAAAGTTACAAGTCAAAAGAACAAACGGTTTAAAAAAAAAAAAACTATGCTTCTCCCTTGGCAAATATATATTCATAACAACCTAGAAGGCCAAGTTCGAATTTAAAAGTTTCAGAATCCTCGTAGCTCTGAGCAAAAATATGGAAGCACAGGACTGCTGGCTTAGGGCTCACTACCCTTCTCTTCCTGTCACATGGCTCTCACTCCCTCGTGGTGTATCAGCGTCCTGTGGCTGCCACAACAAAGTACCACAAACTGGGTGGCTTAGAGCAACAGAGATTTATTCTCTTGCAGTTCTGGAGGCTAGAAGCCTGACATCAAAATGTCAGCAGGGCCACACTCCCTCCTAAGATTCTAGCAGAGACCCCTTCCTTGCCTCTTCCACCTGCTGGAGGTTGCTGGCAATCCTTGGCATTCGTTGGCTTGTAGGCACATCACTCCAGGCTCTGCCTCTGTTATCACTGCCTTCTCCCCTGTGTGTCTGTGTCTCTGTGTCTCTCCTCTCATCAGGACACCAGTCACTGGATTTAGGGCCCACCCTTATCTAGCCTGACATCATCTTAACTAATTTTATTTATAAGAGTCCTGTTACCAAATAAGGTCACATTCTGAGGTTCTGCGTGGGTACCATTTTTGAGAGATACTATTCAACCCATCTAGAGTTGACACTGTTCAGCCCTTGATGGTGCAAAAGATTAAGAGCTTGGCTACTGATCAAAAAGTTGGTGGTTTGAATCCACCCAGTGGTGTCGTGAAAGAAAGGCCTGCTGCTCTGCTTCTGAAAGGTCACAGTCACTGAAAACCTTATGGAACAGTTCTACTCTACACACATGGGGTGACCATGAGTCGGACTTGACTTGACAGGAAATTTTTTGTTTGTTTACTCAAGCCAGGACACATGTCCACACTCCAGATGCACACCCAGCTGAGTCCATAACAACCTGCCCCGCAAACAGCGAGCCCGTGTCCACCCACCACCTAGGAATGCACACTGTTCGTGGCCTTCTCGTAGGAGAACTAACCTGAGGAAGAGGCTGCACAGGCCCTGGAGGAAGGCACAGGGTTAGTTCCACCTTCCCAGGTACCCAAAGTGTGGTCTAGATGGGGGGTTGGGGTGAGCATGTCTCAGTGACCCCATGGACTCCTCACTCCATGGGGAGGGCTTATGGCCAGAGGAGGGCTAGAGAGAGGCCCCCCAAGATGCAGTGCCCAGTACAGGGTGTGAGGGGGATGACACCAGGGACCAGATCAGTTGCAGGAAGGATTGGCATCGGCCAAGTAAGGCAGAAGTGAGTTATTAGTAATAACGGAGCACAGAACATGATTTTTCAAGTAACAGGCAGAAACAGAAACAATGGACACAAGTCCCTGTCTTACAAATGAGCTTTGAGCTTGGTTGATAGTAACGGCATTAAGGTTCCAGGGCAGCCCACTTTATGCCTTTAGAATTTGCAAGGCAACTGGAAAGAGTAGAGGTTTGCAACAGGAGCGCTTAATGAAAGTAAACACAACAGTAGTGGAATAAAGAGAAAGCAGAGCTTTTGACTTTCCTCACTGGGACTTGGGGGAATACATGGGTTGCTATGAGCCGGAATTGACCCAATGGCACCAAACAATAACAACAACACAGAGAACATAATGAGCCAGGTGATTCCTGAGGCGGTTTGAAAGGGTGGGTGCAATCATGCTGGTACCCTCCCACCCATTCTCTTTCCCAGACTGGTACACCCAGTTCTTCAACTGCTCAGAAGCCTCAGGCCCTGCCCCTTTCTCCTGAGAATTGCCCTTGACCAACAGAAGCCTCCCCACCTAGAGGTGACACCCTGCCCTCAGGGGCAGCCAGAGGTCACTGACTGACTGATATGGGGAACAAAAGGTCAACCTTTTTGCCTCAGGGTGAGACAACTCTGTAGAGCTATATATATTCATACTGCCTAGCTCCCTCCAGGATCAGGCTGAGCCTAGACTTCAGCTGAATTCCCATCTCTGTTTAGCTCCGCCCTCTGCCCTGTCCAGCTTTCCTTAAAATACCTAAATCGAACCCGTTGCTGTCGATTCTGGCTACTGGCAATCCCATGTGTGCAGAGTAGAACTGTGCTCCATAGGGTTTTCAATGGCTGTAATCTTACAAAAATAGACTGCCAAGCCTTTCTTCCATGGTGCTGCTTTAGGAGCTGAGAGCAAACCATTTGTGCCACACAGTGACCCCTTCTGCTTCTCTTAACCACCCCCTCCCCCAAAAAAAAAGTTGTTGTCAAGTAGATTCTGACTCATGGCGACCCCACATATACAGAGTAGAACTGCTCCATAGGGTTTTCATGGCCGTGACCTTTAGGAAGCCGATCACCAGGAATTTCTTCCAAGGCATTGTAGGTGGATTTGAACTGCCAGCCTTTCAGTTAGCAGCCCAGCACTGTTTCTACCTCCCAGGACCTCCTCTGCTTCCCTCATTCCCTCCCTAAGACACTGCTTACACTAGAACCCCCCAGGCAGGCCCGGACTCCAGGGAACCAGACTAAGACAGCGTGGGAGGCATTTTCAAGGACTCTGATGCTGATACTGGGTCAGGTACTAGTTTATGCTGAAGCATCTAATTCCTCTTTCCCTTGACCCATTATCGTGCCTGTCCAATTATGACCACCCCCAGCTGTAATGAGAGCTGTATATTCCCAGGTTTCCATGAGAGGGGAAGAAACAGAGGGAAGGAGGGTTGAGGAGGGAGGGAGGGAGAGAGAGAGGAAAAGAGGCAGAAAAAGAAAGAGAAGAACAGGCGAGGGAGAAAGAAGAGGAAAAAGAAGAAACAAAAAAAAGAGGTTACGTGACTATCCAGAGGCAACTAGAAGGAAGAGTCAGCAGACAAGAGATGGCAGAGGTTCTGTGCACGTTTAATACATGCATTGCCTGAAAGCTTAAAGAGAAAGGAGAGAAGGAAACGGGGACTCACCAGTGAGGAGCATTAGGTAAATGTCGCAGCTAATTCCAAAGTAAAGAAGGGTGATGAGAAATCGAGGGAGATGGAAGGCAGCCCCAGAAGAGAGTTAGAAAATACAATCTATGGTTTAATAAAAGAGGTCAGAGGTTATAACAAATAAAAGAGAGAGCCATAGGGCATTTAATAATGAATCTTTAAAGTGAACCTTGCTTTGTGCAGTTAGCTATATTCTTGAAAAGTTTTGCCAATCAGTTGTTTGTATATCAAATCCCATCTTAAACACATTGAGAGAGCTCATTCTTAAAAGAAATTTTTTAGGGAAATCTTTATAATCCTTAGCACTCAAGGCACCCAGTCTCTCCTAACGTATCCATTAACAGAACCTTGCATTTCTGTCTGTGGGTACAAGGACCACACTGAGGATACTAGTCTGCAATCCCACCACAGGACACTTTGAAACAGTATAAGCCAACAGGGGTCCTGGGGCCTAGCATATCACAGGAAAAAGGTTAAGGAAAAAAAAAAAAAAAAATTGGAAGACAGTCACTTCCTGGAATATTGGGATAAAAATAAGAGTAAAGGGTGACAAGGAGCCCTAGGGCACAGTGGTTAAGTGTGCAGCTGAAAGGTCAGTGGTTTGAAACCAGCAGCCGTTCTGCAGGACAAAGATATGGCAATCTGCTTCCATAAAGATTACACCCTTGGAAACCCCATGGGCAGTTCTACTCTGTCCTACAGGGTTGCTATGAGTCAGAATTGGCTCGATGGCAACAGGTTTGGTTTTTTTTTTTTTTTTTTTTGGGTTTGAAAGGGTGACAAATCCTTCTCCTGAACTCTAGAAAAGCCATGTGGGGAGGCGGAAACACCGGACCAATTGGGAAGTAGAAAGAATGTACCTAAGCCCTTGGTTTCTAAGTGGGGAGGAGACTTGAGTTGTATCTTGTAAATGGCCCAGGCTTTGGCGAACATACTCCCAAGTTTCTCAGGAAACAAACAAAAAAACCCCAAACCCATAGCCATCGAGTCAATTTCAACCCATAATGACCCTATAGGCAGAGTCGAACTGCCTCATAGGGTTCCACGGAGTGGCTGGTGGATTCAAACTGCTGACCTTTTGGTGAACAGCTGTAGCACTTAACCACTGTGCCACTAAGGCTCCAAAACCCACTGCCATGGAGTCAATTCTGACTCATAGGGGCTTATAACTCTGATAGAAGCTTGGGGAATTACTCTCTCTTTTAACTTTGAGACCATAGCAACAGCAGAACTAGGATGTCTCCTACTATGGCGTCTGTTCCCTGGGCACTAGTGCTCTCAAAAGCAAAATATTAATGATCACTGCCAAAGAGTGGGAGCCACCTGAGCTGAGAGGGATTTTGCAGCTTGAAGTTCTAGGAATCAAATATTTGTAATTGGCTCCAAAGTCGTGACTTCCCCAAAGTCTCTGCTAACAGGATGAACTCACCCTCTTAAGCCACAGCAGGCTTTTGATATTAGTAAGGTACTCGAATGTACAAATTCTCAAATTATCAGATTGCAATATTATCTATCTTATTAATTATCAACATGTTATCAGGAGGGATCAGTCCCTGGAGGGATCAGTCCCCTTTCATGCTTTGTAAAGTAGAAGGTCAGCAAAAGAGAAGAAGACCCTCAACAAAATGGATTGACACAGTGGCTGCAACAATGGGCTCAAGGATAACAACAATTGTGAGGATGGCGCAGGACTGGGCCTTGTTTCCTTTTGTTGTACATATGGTCATGATGAGTAGGAACTGACTCTATGACAAATAACAACAACAACTTTACTTTCTCTTCAGTTCCACGATTGGTGTTGGCAGGTGATGTTCTGTGGATATTTATTGTAACCCTGGAACAGTGTTTTATCCCCCAATGAGAATCATTATATATGTAGAACCACAAAGTTGTTTTCAGGGTACGTGCTGGGCTGTCAGCTAGGCTCACTCATTAACCCAAAGACTCTTTCCTGCTGACTGGTTTCATTCAGGGCACCATTCAAATATACCCAGTAGCAAAAATAGCAAGTGATGAAGTCACAAAGTTTTTTGTTACTCACGAATAGTCAAATTCACAAATGTTAAATCTGCGCATGTCAAGGATCTATTGTACCAGGTCCCGAACTCTTTGAGGGTAGGTAATGGGGAACGTTTCTGATTCATCTCTGTATTTCTTGTAACCAGTAAAGTAATAAATATTGTCAATGTCCTCCATATATATGTTGTTGTCATTAGGTGCCATTGAGTCAGTTCCAACTCCTCGTAGAGACCCTGTGTACAACAGAATGAAACACTGCCTGATCCTGTACCATCCTCACAATCTTTGCTATGCTTGAGCCCACTGTTGCAGCCACCGTGTCAATCCATCTCATTGAGGGTCTTCCTCTTTTTTGCTGACCCTTTACATTACCAAGCATGAAGTCGTTCTCCGGGATTGATCCCACCTAATAACATGTCCAAAGTACATGAGATGGAGTCTCACCATCCTTGCTTCTAAGGAGCATTATGGCTTGTTCATTGGAAATACTGGTGGCATAGCTTCCAGCATCACAGCAAGATGCAAGCCACCACAGTATGACAAGCTGACAGATGAGCGGTCGTTTATGGATATAGATATAGATACAGTATACCAAAAAAAAAAAAAAAACCTTTTGCAGTCGAGTCGATTCCGGCTCAGAGCTGTAGAGTAGAACTGCCCCATAGGGTTTCCGAAGCTATAATCTTTCTCCCAGTTTTAACCACTGTACCACCAGGGCTCCTTAGATACAGTATAAAACCAAAAAAGCCAAACCCATTGCCATCAAGTTGATTCCGACTCATAGCAACCCTACAGGACAGAGTAGAACTACCCCATGTGGTTTCCAAGGAGCGCCTGGTGGATTTGAACTGCCAACCTTTTGGTTAGCAACTGCAGTTTTTAACAACTATGCCACCAGAGTTTCCTATATATAGTGCTTTGAGGCTATAAGTTAAAGTTTTAGGATTTTTTTAAAACCTAAATATTTATACTTACACTATTCCAGATAAGGAGAATTTTTACCAGTATCAAAGAGCTCTTAAAAAGAATATGCTAAAAACTCTCACCCAAGCTGGGTCATCTTTGAAATGTATGTATTGTGTACTATGACATGCTTCTCAGAAAGTAATGTCCTTTGCTTATCAATCAATGGAAAAGACACTAGTCATTACCTTACACAAACCCTATCCACTTACACATTCACCATCTATCATCCATTGACTCATTCACCCATCATCCATTATCCATCTACCATTATCCATCCATCACTCATTATTCATCCACCTACCAACCATCCATCTATCCATTTACTCATTCCTTATAGCTATATCTATACATGTAGATACATATGTTTGATAAGGTTATGTGTCAACTTGGCTAGGCCATGATTCTCAGTGGTTTGGCAGATGTTATGTAATCATCCTCCATTTTGTGATTTGATGTGTGTAGCCAATCAGTAGAAAGGGGAGTTTCCTTGGGGATGTGGTCTGCTTCCTGTATATAAGTGGATATTCCAGCAAGGCTCATTCTCCCTCTGGATTCTGCATCTGACTCGTCATCATCTGACCGCCAGCTCTTGGGATTTGAGCCAGCAGTCTGCTGCCTGACTTGCAGATTTGGGGATTTGCCAGTTACCACAGCCCTGTGAGCCAGCAGCCTGCCATTGGGTTTGTTGGCCCCTGCAACTATGTGAGTCAGGAGGAAATTCCAGCCTGACACCAGATCCACAGATTTGGGACTTGCCAGTCTCCAAAACTGCATAAGCCATTTCCTTCAAATTAAATCTGTCTCTATATATTTATGAATATATATGTTTCACTGGTTTTGTGCCTCTAGAGAACCCAGGCTAAGACATCTAGTACTGAGAATGGTTCTAAAGGACAAAAACTGTAAGGATGAGATTTTAAAATTGGTTTTCAAGTCTGGCTAGTCTTAAAACCACTGATGACCCTGCCTCCAGTAGTAAAAAGGGCATTGTTATGTCATGCTAATCCATGGCATGACATAACAATAGAAATACACAAAGTATCACCACCAAAGGATCGAATATTTGTGAGAGGCAAGGCTCTGAGTGATTACATATTTGATACTTTTCTACAGTTTCATCGGAATGAAAAGTATAAGGAAGCTGATTGGTTGATCCTAGTTTTCCTAGAGAAAATGGTGAAAGAAAAAGATGAGCTCAAGGCTTCAGGGTCACAGCTCAAACATGCATTAAAGACCTGGAAGTTACCACTTTTTCCCTGAAAGAAAACCTCATTTCTTGTAGTAACAGAGCTGATGTTGCCAAAAACCAAACCCACAGTTTTATTGTAAGAATGGCTGAAATACAATGTCAATTTAATTCCCAACCTCAAATGGCATCCAAAGTTAAAATGAGGGCATTGATTGGGAAGAAATGGGATCCTGAAACTTGGAATGGGGGCATAAGGGCAGGTAATCAGGAAGCTGGGGAAACTGAGCCCCTGAATTCCCTTGAATCATTCCTGCCAACAGAACCAGCTCTCTTATTCCACTTCAAAGAAATTATTCCATCTTTGCCTGCTTAACCACTCTCCCTAGTAAAACCATTATCTCTTCCACCTCCACCTGATGAGATTAATCGAGCTGTGCCTGAGAGCCTTTGTCTGAGATATCACCTGAAGCATTGTCTGAGGCATCACCTGAGGCAGATGCCTTACAAGACGTTGCTGAATGTCCCCAGGACCCACCCCCACCACCCATTTTGGTTCTAGACCTATAACTAGACTTAAGTCCCATTGAGCCCCAAGAGGTGAAGTAAAAATTGTCACCCAGGGGGAGATATGCTACACTCCAAAAGAACTGCTTGATTTTCCTAATATATACAAACAGAAACCTGGGAAATATGTGTGGGAATGGGTATTAAGGGTGTGGAATAATGGTTCAAGGAACATACAGTTGGATCAGTCAGTTTAATGATATGGGTCCACTAAGCACAGATCCTTCATTCAGTGTTTCAGTCTGAGAGGTTAGAAAAGGACTTAATAGTTTATTTGGTTGGTTCACTTAAGCATGGATTAAAGTGGTGGCCTACACTAAATCAAGTTGAACTGCCAGACCTGCTCTGGTATACTGTAGGATAAGGTATCCAAAGGATTAGGGATATTGGCATGTCAGAGCAGATTTATCAGGTTGGACCCATGGAGTGCCCAGAGGACACACCTTTTACCACAATGTCGAGGAGCAAATTACTGAATGGAGCCTCAGCATCCTTGAAGACTGATGTGATCACTATTATGTAAGTCAGATTTGACAGTGGGAAGGGCCCTAGCTGAATTAAGACACCTAACTACAATGGGGCTGATTGAACCCCGTGGTGGTAGGGGCCAAGTTGTGGCATTCAATCAACAAAGACAAGGTGGGCATGGTTACTGTAATGGACAGCAGAGTCAAAGCAGTAATCAGAACAGTCTGACTCGTATGGACTTATAACGTTGGCTACTTAGTCATGGTGTCTCTAGGAGTGAAATAGGCAGGAAATCTACTAAATATTTACTTGATCTATACAGTGGAAGAATTCTAAGTCAAGTGAACTGCAGTCTAACTTGAATTGCCACAGTATAGTCACAGCCCCTCAATGAATTCCCAGACTTGAGCCAGCTTACAGATCCACTTGAGGGGGTCCCCTTGTGGAAGTACCAGACTGCACCGCCAAAAATTTATACTGGTAATCTTTCTCGCAACCTTCCCCAAAGGAATATACGGTCTTTTACTAGAGTGATTATTCATCGGGGAAAAGAAAATAATCAGACACTGGCTCTGAACTGACACTCATTCCAGGAGACCCAAAATGTCACTGTGACCCACCAGTCAGGTTGGAGGCATATGGAGGTAAGGTTATTGTTATGGATTGAATTGTGTCCCTCCAAAATGTGTGTCAACTTGGCTAGGCCATGATTCCCAGTATTGTGTGATTGTCTAATATTTTGTCATCTGATGTGATTTTCCTATGTGATGTAAACCCTGCCTCTATGATGTTAGTGAGGCAGGGTTAGAGACAGTTATGTTAATGAGGCAGGACTCGAGCTACAGGATTAGGCTGTGTCTTAAGTCTATTTCTTTTGAAATAAAAGAGAAAATCAAGCAGAGAGACATGGGGACCTCATACTGCCAAGAAAGTGGCACTGGAAGAGTCCTCTTGACCAGAGGCTCCTGCACTGAGAAGCTCCTAGAGCAGAGGAATATTTATGACAAGGACTTTCTCCCAGAACTGACAGAGAGAGAAAGCCTTCCCCTAGAGCTTGCACCCTGAATTTAGACTTCTAGCCTCCTAAACTGTAAGAGAATAAATTTCTCTTTGTTAAAGTCACCCACTTGTGCTATTTCTGTTATAGCAGCACTAGATAACTAAGACAGTTATTAATGGAGTCTTAGCTCAGGACTGTCTCACAGCTGGTCCGGTGGGTCCCCTAAACCATCCTATAGTGATATCCCCAGTTCCAGAATGCATAATTGGAATAGACATACTCAACAACTAGAAAAACCCTCACATTGGATCCCTGACGTGTGGAGTAAGGGCTATGATGGTTGGAAAAGCCAAGTGAAAGCCATTAAAACTGCCCCTACCTAGGAAAATAGTAAACTAAAAGCAATAACACATTCTTGGAGGGATTTCAGAGATTAGTGCCACCATCAAGTACATGAAGGATACATCTACTGGCTCCTGGTATGCAGCTACTGAGCCCGCCAATGCCTTTTTCTCAATTCTAGTTTCGAAGAAACACCCAGAGAGGACTGCCTTCAGCTGGCAAGGCCAGCAATACACTTTCACTGTCTTACCTCAAAGGTATATCAACTCTCAAGCCGTATGTCATAATTTAGTCTGCAGGGACCTTGTTCACCTTTCCCTTCCACAAGACGTCACACTGGTCTATTACATTGATGGCATAATGCTGATTGGACATGTTAAGGAAGAAGTATCAATAATTCTAGACTTATTGATGGGACATTTGTGTGCTAGGGAGTGGAAAATTAACCCAACAAAAATTCAGGTGCCTTCCACCTCAGTGAAATTTTTAGGGGTCCAGTGGTGTGAGGCATGTAGAGATATTCCTTCTAAAGTGAAGAATAAGTTGTTACATCTGGCCCTTCCTACAACTAAAAAGGACACATAATGCTTGGTGTGCCTGTTTGGATTTTGGAGGCAACATATCCCTTATTTGGGTGTGATACTCAAGCCTATTTATTAAGTGACTTGAAAAGCTGCTAGTTTAGTGTTGGGCCCAAAACAAGAGAAGGCTCTTCAACAGGTTAAGGCTGCTATGCAAGCTGCTTTGCCACTTGGGCCATATGATCTGCCTGATCCAATGGTACTCGAAGTGTCAGGGGCAAATAGCGATGTTGTTTGGAGTGTTTGTCAGACCCCTATTGGGAAATCACAGAGTAGACCCTTGGGGTTTTGGAGCCAAGTTCTGCCATCCTCTGCAGATAACTACTCTCCTTTTGAGAAACAGCTTTTGGCTTTTTACTGGGCCTTAGTAGAGACTGAATGCTTAATCATGGGCCACCAAGTCACTCTGTGGCTTGAGCTGCCCGTTGTGAACTGGGTGTTCTCTGACCCACAGAGTCATAAATTTGGATGTGCACACTAGCAGTCCATTATTAAATGGAAGTGATATATACAAGATTGGGCTGAAGCAGGACCTGAAGGCCCACTTAAGTTACATGAGGAAGTGGCCCAAATGCCCATGGTTCCCACTCCTGTCATATTACTATCCTTCTCCCAGTCTACACCTATGGCCTCATGATCCTTATGATCAGTTGGCTGAGAAAGAGAAAACTTGTGCCTGGTTTACAGATGGTTTTGCAGAATATGCACACACCACTGGGAAGTGGTAGCAGCAGCACTACAGCCTCTTTCTGGGACCTCCCTGAAGGACAGTGGTGAAGGGGAATCCTCCCAGAGGGCAGAACATCAAGCAGTGCACTTGGTTGTTCATTTTGCTTAGAAAGAGAGATGGCCAAATATGCGATTTTATAGTGATTCATGGGCTGTGGCCAATGGTTTGGCTGGACGGTCAGGGACTTGGGAGGAACATGATTGGAAAATTGGTGACAGGAAGGAATGGGGAAGAGGAATGTGGATAGACCTCTCTGAATGGGCCAAAATAGTGAAGATATTTGTGTCCCATGTGAAGGCTCATCAAAGGGTAACCTTAGCAGAGGAGGATTTCAGCAGTCAAGCAGATAGGATGAGGCATGGTGTGGGTACCAGTCATCTTTTTTCCCAGCCCCTCTTGTCATTGCCCAATGGGCTCATGAACAAAGTGCCCATGGTGGCAGGGATAGAGGTTATGCATAGGCTCAGCAACATGGCCTTCCACTCACCAAGCCCAACTTGGCTACACTGACTGCTGAGTGTGCAATTTGCCAGAGACTAACCCTCAGTCCCTAGTATGGCACCATCCCTAGGGGCAATCAGCCAGCAACTTGGTGGCAGGTTGATTACATTATGCCACTTCCATCATGGAAAGGGCAGTATATTGTTCTTACTGGGATAGACACTTACTCTGGATATGGATTTGCCTTCCCTGAACACAATGCTTATGCCAAAACTACCATCTGTGGACTTACAGAATGCCATATCCACTGTCATGGTATTCCACACAGCATTGCCTTGAATCAAAGGATTCACTTCACAGGGAATGAAGTGTATCAATCGGCCAATGCTCACGACGGAATTCACTGGTCTTACCATGTTCCCCAACATCCTGAAGCAGCTGGCTTGATAGAGTGATGGAATGGCCTTCTAAAGACACAATTATGGCACAGGCTAGGTGGCAATAGCTTGTAGGTTGGGGCAACATTCCCAGAAGGCTGTATATGCTCTAAACCAGTGTCCAACATCTGGTGCTGTTTCTCCCATAGCCAGGATTCATAGGTCCAGGAATCAAACGGTGGAAACAGGGAGTGGCACCATTCACTATTACCCCTACTGGTCCACTCACAAAATTTTTGCTTCCTGTCCCTGTGACCCTATGCTCTGCAGGTCTAGAGGTTTAAGTTCCAGAGGGAGGTATGGTCCCACCAGGAGACACAACACTGATTCCATAGAACTGGAATTTAAGAATGCCACTTTGCCACTTTTGGCTCCTCATGCATCTGGATCAGCAGGCAAAGCAGGGAGTTATTGTATTGGCTGGTGCAATTGATCCTGATTACCAAGGGGAAATCAGATTGCTATTACATAGTGGAGGTAAAGAAGAGTATGTCTGGGGTACAGGAGATCTCTTAGAACATCTCTTAGTACTAACATGACCTGTGATGAAAAAAAGAAAGTTAATGGAAAACTACAGCAACTCAATGCCAACATGAGTACTAATGGCTCAGAGCCTTCAGAAATGAAGTTTTGGGCTACCCCACCAGGCAAAGAAGCATGATCAGCTGAGGTGCTTACTGAGGGCAAAGGGAACATGGAATAGGTGGTGGAAGAAGGTTCTGAATACCAGCTATGACCATGTGAGCAGCTGCAGAAATGAAGGCTGTAATTGTTTTTAGTATTTCTCTCTTGTTTTGTTACGCATGTATGAGTGCATATACATGTATAGCAAATATCTTGGTTTTCTTCCCTCCCTTATTCCATTACTTATTATAAAATATAAGATGTAAACGGGGCTAGTGTGTTTTTGGTTGTATGCATGTTATTTGTATCATGTTAGGCGTAAGTTTGACTTTATAATTGTCTTACATTTACAGATTATGTATGGTTTAAGGAGACGTGTACAGTTGACAAGAACTACTCATTCCATATATCTATATCTACATATGTAGATACATATGTGTGATATAGTTAAGGTTATGTGTCAACTGGGCTAGGCCATGATTCTCTGTGGTTTGACAGATAATTATGTAATCATTCTCCACTCTGATTTGATGTGAGCAGCCAATCAGTTGAAAAAAGAGTTTCCTTGGGGGTGTGGATGTTCTGGCAAAGCTCGCCCTCTCTGCATCCTGCATCTGATTCACCATCCTCTGACCTCCAGTTCCGGTGATGTAAGCCGGCAGTCTGCCATCTGACCTTCAGATTTTGGGATTCACCAGCTCCCACAGTCCTGTAAGTGAGTAGCCTGCCATCTGACCTGCCAATTTGGGGTTCATCAGCCCCTGAAACCACATAACTCAGGGAACGCCTCCAGGCTGACATCTAACCCATGGATTTGGGACTTGCCAGCCTCCACAACTGTGTGAGCCATTTCCTTGAAATAAATTTCTCTCTCTCCCTCCCTCTCTTTCTTCCTTTCCTTTCTCTCTCTCTGTATATGTGTGTGTGTTTTTATGTATATACATATATACCTCACTGGTTTTGCTCCTTGTTATGGATTGAATTGTGTTTCCCAAAAAAGTATATCACTTTGGCTAGGCCATTATTCCCAGTATTGTGTAGTTGTCCACCATTTTGTGATCTGATGTGACTTCCCTATGTGTTGTAAATCCTATCTCTATAATGTTAATGAGGCGGGACTCACTCTATAGGATTAGGTTGTATGTTGAGTCAATCTCTTCTGAGATATAAAAGAGGGAGTTGAGCAGAGAGGAAAGGGACCTCCTACCACCAAGAAAGCAGAGCTAGGAGTGGAACGCATCCTTCAGACCCGGAGTCCCTGCGCTGAGATGCCTCTAGACCAGGTGAAGATTGATACGAGGACCTTCCCCCAGAACTGAGAGAAAGAGAAAGCCTTCCCCTGGAGCTGGCACCCTGAATTCAGACTTCTAACCTCCTAAACTGTGAGAGAATAAATTTCTCTTTGTTAAAGCCACCCACTTGTGCTATTTCTGTTATAGCAGCACTAGACAACTAAGACATTCCTCTAGAGAACCCATCCTAAGACATTCCTCTAGAGAACCCATCCTAAGACAATATGCTTTCCCAACTAGTAAGAGAAAGGAAAACACAAACGTTTTTAAAAATGTTTTAAAATATCCCTTTGGGGAGTTGCAAAAAACATTTTGCAAGTCTTGGAAGCTATGTTACAAAAATAGCAGGTAGTTTCTGAAATTTGTTCAAATGTAGTGTCATCATGACTGCTCACAATTCTTGAGGACTCTGGGTTAGTTCTTGAGAACCAAGCACAAGCCACACCAAACCTCCAGATCCTTCCTTGTGCCTCATGCCTTGTTTGCCTTGGGAAACCTTGGGTAAACAGCTGAATTCTTCATCTAGCTGTAATTCTCAAACAGAAGCACCACAGTCTTTTACAACTAGGACAGCTATAGGAGCTCTCCACCTTAGTCCATCTTCCATTTAAATAAAAAAAATAATAACAATAATCTCCTGAGAAAAGCACAGTATTGGTTGTGGAAGGGTCTTTTAGTACTGATTTACAGTCACCACGTTTTAATGAAGATTGGCTCCTGATAGTTGTAGCAAACCCATAGCTAGAAATTGCAGACGTTAGATGGTGATTTAGCAAAGCATCTCTGACCCTTCCGTGCTCTTTGGGTCTATGAGCTAAAGGTAAACAAACACAAACTGCCACTACCACCCTCGCTGCCCACACGGACTTTCCTTCATGATGCAAGATCTTGGCATGCAAGGATGCTGTGTTCTGCTTTTCCATAAATCTACCTTTTTGCAGCAAGAAAAGGGGAGGAGTGTACTATCTTCCAAGGTGTAAGAATCCAAACGGAAGTGGCCAAACCATTCTGGCAAAGTCACCCTTGTAGGTTCTGAATGGACAATTACAAAATATCTGGTGGCTACCACATGCTAGGCCTAAATTAAGGCATCAAAAGATTGGTCAAAAACCCTTAAATCTAGCTCATGACTGCACTGCCATCTAAAATTAAATGACATCAGGGGGAAAAAAAGCAGGGGATGTTTCTAATTCTGCCAATGTATACTAATGTTCTACCTGTGTTTTGACAATGATCATAATAATATAATAATCAACAATAATCATAATTAGTTAATAGTAAAATGGTGGTAGTTGTTCTTAGCTGCCACTGAGTTAGCCCCAACTCATGGCGACCCCATGCACAACAGAACAGAACGCTGACTTGTCCCGAGTCATCCCCATGATTGGTTATGGATCAGGCCATTGTGATCCATCAGGTTTTCATTGACTAACTTTCTGAAGTCGATCACCAGGCCTTTCTTCCAAGTCTGTCTTAGTCTGGAAGCTCCACTGAAACCTGTTCAGCATCACAGCAACACACAAGCCTCCACTGATTGATGGATGGTGGCTCCACATGAGGCACTTTGGTTGGGACTTGAACCCAGGTCTCAAGCATGGAAGGCAAGAATTCTACCACTGGACAACCATTGCCCAGTAATAAAATGGGGGTGGGGTGGGGTGGGATATTACAAAGGTTAGGAAGTTGTTTGAAACTGTGCAAGCCTAGTATGACTTAAAAAATGTCAACCTTCCACTTTAACTTCTGTTTTCTGGCACATGACACTTTGCTTCAGGGGGAATCTTGGCACTCCATGGGCTCAACCTGAGAACCGCCTCACAGGCTGAACGTTCCCTCTCCTCTGCCCACTCCTCGCCTTTACCTCGACTCGTCAAGAGTCCAGGACTCCAGGTCGGCTGAGTCCAGCCACCAGCCCGAGCCTGAATTTCCACCCAGGCATGCTGCCCTCTTTACAGATTGCGGATATTTAGCAACACAGTAAAAATAGAAACGCACGGCATCACATGTATATGCAAATTTGCCATCCAAACTCGATGCTGAAAATAGTTATTTACTATTTGGCTTGCATATTGGCCCAGAAAATCCTCCATACCTATTTCATGCTCATTTAAATTCTTTAAGAGTTCCTGACCCATTTAAATTCCTTGAGAAATGCCTGGCTTCACATGGGCATCTCTCAGCTCTTTCTCACCAGCAGCTTTTAAAGACATACTGCCTGTCACTGGACATTGGACCTTGGAGAAATATCTCAGCCTCCACTTCCTAGGGTCCATTCTGGGCACTGCTCAGCCATGTGTGATCTCAGACCTAGAAGCATGGCCTTCTTCTTGAGCACTCCTGAGGGTAGACGGGAGGGTTTTTCCACTACACTCCTGGCAGAGTTGTAGAACGGTGGTCCCTGGACACCCACATCAGAGTCCCGTGGGGGGCTTATGCAAAATGCAAGCTCCTGGATCCTCCCCAGTCCCATTGAACCTGAGTCTCTGGGATTGAGATCCCAGTTCTGCTTACCCAAGAAGCTTACTGGAGTGCTTCTGATGTCCTCCAGCATTTTGGGATCCATTCCTGAAATCTTGAAAATGGGCTGTTAGAGAGCAAGGGTCTCCTGAAATCAAGGCAAGGTGAGAGGGCACTCTAGGGGCTCCCATGAGCTTGTCACTAAGTGAATGGACTGAAGTCCTACAGGAAGGTGGTGTGGGAGTGGAGGTGGCCTTCCAAAGGGCACCGATGTGCACCAAACCCTGCCCCAGCAATATTTCCAGGGGTGGTTCTGACACTTAGAATTCACCCCTATCCACAGTGCAACACAGCAACATTGTATGGAGCTGCAAAAACATCTGAGCAAAAGGGATACCTTCTTTACCCCCATATCTAGGGATGGTGACTTAGTGGAGTTTGGGGTTCTAAACCTCAGCAATCTAGGTTCAGATCCTGTGTCCTCCACCTAACAGCTGCTTCAATGTGAAAACTCTAACAAGAAAACAATAGTTCATACCTAGGATGCATATTGGGAAGATCCAATAAGATAAATCGTGAAAAGCTTCTGGGACAATACTTGCCAAATGGTAAACATTGGAGTCCCTGGGTGGTGCAAACAGTTAACGCGCTTGGCTGCTAACCAAAAGGTAGGGGCTTTGAGTACACCCAGAAGTGCCTCAGAAGAAAGGCCTGGAGATCTACTTCTGAAAAATCAGTCATTGAACACCCTATAGAGCACAGTTCTACTCTGACACACATGGGGCCGATGACAAACGAGCAATGGTAGTATTAGTTTTTTTTTTTTTAAATGAGTTCATGACTCATGGACCCCCTCAGAATGTTCATCCATGTGAACAAGCCAGTTTGGGTTGGAAAACAAGGTGTTGATGCAAAGTGGAGCCCAGAGGAGCTATAAAACCCTTTCTCTTTGTGGTTCTCTTTATTATCCTCTGCTAAGAAGGAAGCCCCTGATTTTGAAAAGACACCCCACCATCAAATACCAGATAGTTGCGAAGTATAAATTCACTGCCAACTACCTAGCGGGTCCTTGATAAGTTTAGCAGTACACTGTTTCTTATCTCAATCCACTAGACTTGCAGACACACACACACACACACACACACACACAGACATGTATTCAGACAAACGATAATACTTCCCACATTTACTCAAATGTATCTACTTATACCCCTACATGCAAAGACACATCTATTCCTATACGCAGACAGGTACACTGTTGCCTCATACAGATACATAAACTTACTCATAACTACCCACAGACACACTCCCACACATATTTAACATGTGAAACAGCCCATACCTATGCCAATAGCTACATATGCGTTCTATTCTCACGTAGTTAGAGCCGCATGCTCTCACACAAACCCATCTCACAGCCCTCTATGTGTTTGTACAAACACCTTTGAACAGATATGTGCACAAATATACTCAGTGCCACCACTCCCACCCCCTGCACACACACACACACACACACACACTGAAGATTTCTAGGAGTATGGCAAGAATCTGACTCACTGGCAAAAAAACAAACTTTGGAAACCCATGAAAACAGGAAGCCAGAAGTGAGCATTCCCTCTGTGTTATGTCAGCAGGCTGCTGAATAAGGGGAGGGGGGAGGGTGAACACACACTAACATTCCAGAAGCGGCTTTGTTGTCCTCCATATAGGCCGCTTTCCATTTTTTTTTCCTTCAGTAACAACAGAAATCTGCGAAATGACGGAGGGTGGTTAATTAAGCATTGCAGCCCATATTCCACTGCAGTTTCAATTGGATATGGTATCTTCTTTCACTTCCTGTTATGCAGGATTGCGGCGGGCTGTTAGACACCTGCCACGCTCCAGGCCCAGCTGCCATGCAGCGCAGCCAGGGAGGAAGCACACTCCCAGGTCCTTGGACGTAAGAAGGTCTCACTCTGCAAACCAGCCCCCTCCCAGCGAGGCGGTGGGGGGCGGGGAGGATCCGGACACAGCTGATGTACTTCCACACTGGAGGCTGGAGGACCAGCAGCTGGCCTTGAAGACCCTGCTCCTTGTGAGGGTGGTGGCAGGAGGCCAACTCTTTCCCCCCCGCCGCAACTCCTCGAGCCCCAAGTCCTGCCTTGACCTACGTGTAACTAAAGCTGGAGGGTCTAAGCAGACTGAGTTCAGATGTAATTCTTTGGTTAGCCTGGCTCTCCAAACCTCAGGAACAGGACTGTGTGCAGAAGCATCTGTCCATCCGTCCATCCGTCCGTCCATCCATCCATTCATTCTTATTCAGTGGAGTCCATGGGTGGTACAGTTAAGCACTTGACTGCTCACTGAAATGCTGGAAGTTTGAGTCTAATCAGAAGCTCCTCAGAAGAAAGGGCTGGCAATCTAGCTCCAAAAAATCAGCCACTGAAAATCCTATGTAGCACAGTTCTACCCTTATACACATGGGGTCACCATGAGTTGACTCAATGACGACTAGATTTTAGTCACCTAAGGACAACCTCCTATGAGTAAGCCTGTCCATGGTATGTAGTGGCCGAACAAAAAGATAAGACACAATTTTTGTCTTAATACTAACACTCCTAATCATATCTCCAACTTCTCCAGAACCATTATGTGCCAAACAACATACCGGGGGGTCCAGCCCCTTCCTTCAAGGCAACCACTCACTGTTCGATGTTTAGTGTTTAATTATTCAGTTACAGACTGTGGAAAGCACAGAGAGGGGCACCTGGGAGTGAGGGGTGAGGGAGAATCAAGGAATGCTGACTTAAAGAGGGAATGACTGTGGTGGGTCAAAGATGGTCCCAAACTCTTTGATACTTCTGCCATCAAAAGGTAGGATCTGTGTCCCCTCTACTTTGACCAACAGAGTATGGTAGAAGTGGGGCTACAACAGTTCTGGCCTTTCTAAAGGCACTTCCTGCTTCCTTTCTCTTGGTGTCTGAGCTGCCAATGTAAGGAGCCTGACTACCCTGAAGGAAGCCCAAACTAGCCATGTGGAGAGGTCAAGTGGAGAGAGAAAGAGAGCAGGTTGCTTCAGCCCCTACCTCGTTGGCCATTAGTCCTTGGATCAGCCTTCGGTTAGATACCAAGCATCATGGAGCAAAGCTGTGCCATCCCTGCTGTACTCTGTGTGAGTTCCTGACCTATAGAATTCTGAGATATAATAATAGAAAATTGTTGTTTTAAGCCCTGGTGGTGCAATGGTTAAGAACCTGGCTGCCTACCAAAATGTTGGCAGTTCAAAACCACCAGTCACTCCTTGGAAACCCTATGGTGCAGTTATACTCTGTCACAGGGGGCCACTATGAGTCAAAAATTGATTCCATGGCTCCTAATAACAGCAACAAGGGAAGAGAATTCCAGATGGAAGAAAATAAAATAAAAAACGAAAAGCATGATATACACTCAGATTTCCAAGTGCTCTGGTCTTACTAAAGTTGAGGCAGGAAGAGGCTACAGAAGGCCTTGTGTTCCAGGCTGAGAAGGTTTTGCTCTATCCCCAAGATTGTGGGGAGACAGTGGAGGAACTTTAAGCAGGGGTAACACTGTGTGATTTGTGTTTAGAAGTGATCGCTCTGGCAGCAAAGTGTTGGGGTTAGGGAGCCCATTGAGGATGGTGCGAGATGGTGGTAGTCCGAGAGAGTAATGGCAGTGGAGATGGAGGAGAGGAAAGAGATCTGGGAAAAGTTGTAGAGACAAAGTTAAACTGGAGAATGAGTAGCTGGGGCGGTGGGAGAGCAGATGGAAGAGTTGAGGATGACATACAGGTTTCCGCCTTGGGTGCCTGAATGGATACCCACTGTGAGACAGCAGGCAGAAGAAGCAGGTCTGCAGAATTGGAAGGAGATGCTGACGGTAACTGATTAAACCAAACAGCACTTCTAGACCATCCAGTCTGTGCCTAATATACAAGAGTGTGATGGTTGTGACCACCAGACAAGGCCCTACACCATGAACCACAGTTTTCACAACAGCTTTGTGAAGGAGCCTAAGTGGGATACCGTGTAACCATTTGAGGGATATGGAAACTGAGGCTTAGAGGAGTCAATTCACTCTTCCAGTTGTCGCACCCTGCAAGAAACAGAGCTAGGGCTGGACTCCAAGAACTCAGAGTCCAAAGCTTGCTTCAGCATACAGGCTGCCATTTCACGGATGAAGAAGAGGTCAAATGCTTGTTTTCACATCCTCTTAAAACCAAGACAGGGGCTTCATGGGTTGGGAAGCTACTTCTAATCAGATAAAAAGACGAGTCTCCAGGGCAGCTTAGACTAGAGGGCAGAGTATGTGGACAAGACCTGGCACTTATCTGATAAGAGATACGGGCAGCCTTTAACATATTAATTTCCCTTAAATCAGTAGGGCTCAGTTGTACAATTATCTTTCCCCAGGACTAGTTACATGGGTCATCGAGCCAGTGCCTGAAATGGAGAAACCTTTTCTTCCTAAATACCCTTCAGATGAGAGAAGGCAGCCATAACCTAAGAGGCAGAATCACCTCAGAAAGCCTGGCGCTGTGGAGAAGAGAGTTTTCATCCAGATCTACCTGACCCAAGAGCCTATGCACTTAACCGCTGTACCACGTGTGCGCAATTCCTTTGGAGTAAAACAGAGGAATTCCTGGCACGGGATTTGAGCTGGAGGCTTGGTTAAATGCAGCAGATCGTCTTGCTGGTCTCACACATAAGATAGGTATGCTTTGAGGCACTATGCGATATTTCTCTTCTACGGAACAGCTTCCAAAGGTGTCTCGATCCTTCCTTGGAATCCAGAGTTCAGTCCAACTCCTTGGGCTAATTCAGCGTTTCTCAAATTATTAACCTTTTACCAACTGCATTAGAACCACTGCGCTGTTCCTCCATGCTAGGGCAGCCTCTGTTAAAAATGTAGATTCTCAAACCCTACCCCAGAAGGTGACCTAAACTAGAATCTTTGTGAATGAAGCCTGGGAATCTGAATTTTACAGGTTTCCTTGGAAATGTTTATGCACAATGACAATGGAGACCATTGGAAAAAAAAATACAAATTGACCATTGTAAAAACTCAAATACTCAAGTTTGGCCAAGTCCATGCAGATATTGCTTTTTGCCACTGCTACTGTAGAACCCATCACAAAAACCAGAAGCAGAGATCACAAAAGCACCCACATTTGGGAAAGGGTACAATCTGCCTGCTTGTTCTAAGATCTCTTTTCTGCCTACCCCTCCTTTTTTCTGTATGGCAAGGAACTGACCACTGCAGATGCATTTCCCAGCCTCCTTTGCCAAATGGTTTCCTGTTAGGCTTGAGCAATGAGAGGTACTGGTGGGAGTTTGGAGCCCTGGTGGTGCAGTGGTTAAGAGCTTGGCTGCTAACCAAAAAAGGTCGGTGTTCCAATCCACCAGCAGCCACAGAAAATGAATAAAGATAGAAAGAGCGCAGAAGTATGTACTGACCAATGCTGCACTACGTTGCATACTGAGCCATTCCAATAATACCCCACTGACTAAAGGGTTACCCAAAACACAAATCCTATAGAAAAAAGGTGGCTCAGGGGCCTCATTCACAGGGACAAAGCCAGTCCTATGATTAATCTTGGTAAAAATGGCCTTATTTTCTAGATACCGGGAAGGAAAAAGGAAACAATATTTAATTATGATTTAAAAAAAAAAAAACTGTGAGATACACACTTTAGGTAAAAATGGTGCAGTGAAGGCATTGTCAGACCTCCTTGTCTAACTTCATAAGAGGAGAGGAGAATTACCAGCACCAGCCCAAGGCTGATTCCTATGAAGCAGAGGTCAGACATACCTCCTCTCTCCACCACTTTTACCAAGTCTGACATCAGCCATCTCTCCCATGGCACTCTCTACTCTTCTGCTGGGTTTGATAATTCGTCACAATGGACTAACAGATCTCACAGGCATACTCACATTTATGGGGGCTTATTAGGGAAGTAACAGGTTACGAGTCAGGATAAGGAATGAGTCAGATCAAGATAGCCTTTCTCAGTCACGCCTGCAGGCAGACTTCTCTCTGGCCTTTGGCTTCTCATTCCCTCTGCTTGGCCTCTGCCCTGCTCGGGCAAGTGTTACAAAGCTTTTTAGCTCTACCAATAAGCACCCGGGAGCACCCTACTCCACCAACAAGCCTCAGCCCAAAGGTGCTCAGCTCTCTCCCTCCATGGGTGGGCACAACCACTGTTAACTTCCTTACTCCATGGTTTGGGAAACCCATTGTGCTCTTGAGCCAGTCTCTTGGTTCTGCTGCCATCACTTCTCTGTCACAGCTGCTCGCTGTCTGTCGCTGTCTACGACGTTACAGTTCTCTCTCTCAGTCTCCTGGGTCTAGGAGGTTCTCAGTGCAGAGATCCTGAGTCCACAGGATGTGCTCCACTCCTAGCTCTTCTTTCCTGGTGGTAGTGAAGTCCCCCCTTTCCATGTCTGGGATGGCTCATTAAACCTAGCAGGATGGCAAAACAGACCAATCCTCTCACTAGGGTTCCATGCAACTTATTTGCATTATTAGCAAGGTGTCCAATTCCCTTGATGAGCCACAAGCACCTTATTTGCATTGTCCCAGCCAATCATTTGCTGGGAGTTACAAGACCATGGCAAGAAAGGCCATATAAAACCAATCCATCACACCACACTTTCTATACATGAACTATATTTTGTACCTAATATGTAACAGCCTATTTTTTCCTTCCACCACCCATCTGTCAGTTTGTCATACTGTGATGGTTTGCAGGTTGCTGTGATGCTGGAAACTATGCCACACTTGGTCAAATACCGGCAGGGTCACCCATAGCGGACAGGTTTCAGTGGAGCTTTCAGACTAAGACTAGGAAGAAAGACTTGGAGATCTACTTCTGAAAATTAGCCAATGAAAATCTTATGGATCACAACAGCATATTGTCCAATATACTGCTGAAAGATGAACCCCCTGAGCTGGAAGACACTCAAAATACACAGTGGCTGCAACCATGGACTTGAGCGTACCAATGATGGTTAAGATAATACAGGACTGGACAACGTTTCTTTCTGTTGTATGTGGGGTTGCCATGAGTTGGAGCCTGCTCAATGGCAACTAATAAATTTTTTCTTCCAATAAACTTGGAGGTATATGTGATTTATTGCCATTTGTCCAATGAACAATGTTGGACTCACCCACGTTGCCCATCAGGGAATGGCTTGATAAGGTCTGACTCTGCAACCTATGCTCTTTGCACCCTGGCTGCTGCTCCTGGCAGAAACTGCCTACCAGGCCTCAGATGATTGCTCTACTTGCCTGACCCTTGAGATAGTCCTGGTGAGTGTTCACTGAGTAGATACTGTGAGTAGTATCTGTGGGAAGGAAAAGGCAATTTTTTTCAGTCTCCCACTGTTGGATCCAAAACCCAAGAACTACCTTGTCTCTCTCCAACTTTTATTATTTCACTGGCTTCTCAATGCAGAGAGAGAGAGACAAAGGGAGAGAGAGAGAATGTAAGTGGGGGAGAAGAGGCGGGTTTTATCTCTATCTGAGAGCGTAATCAGACAATTTCAGTCCTGCATCCTACATAGCTGGTAGGTCATTCCCTGGACGAGGCCCAGTGGAAAGATTCCTCCCACAGATTCTCTGTAGTAAGGTAAGATACGGTGATTGTGCAAGAGATAGCAGCCCCCAGGGTAATTGAGATTCCATCACAATCTACCTGGGGATCTACAGAACCTTCTGCATGAGTGTTCTCAGGAAATTCTGACGGGACTTGAATTCAGGGACAAAGCAACATCTCGGCTCCTTTGGAGATAATGTCAGGGTCATTCTGGGAACGTCAAGAGCTTCTAAGACATGCAATCATTCATGTGACCTGCTCTTGACATCCCTCCTCTTAAACTCTTATATACTCGTTCCTTTTCCTCTGGCAAAGAATTGAATTAGGGAACTGTGATAATCAATGTCTTTAGAGATGAATTGTTTTCAAAAGATTGCTTCTTTCATCAGTGGAGCTTGTTTGTAATTCCTATGTCATAGGAGAAACTTCCACCACTCATCTGTCAGCTTGATGTACTGTGGTGGCTTGCATATTGCTGTGATGCTGGAAGCTATGCCACTGGTATTTCAAATACCAGCAGGGTTGCCCATGGTGGACAGGTTTCAGTGGAGCTCCCAAACTAAGACAGACTAGGAAGAAAGGCTTGGAGATCTACTACCAAAAATTAGCCAGCGAAGACCCTATGAATCACAACAGAATATTTCCCAATATAGTGCTGGAAGATGCGCCCCCTAGGTTGGAAGACAATCAATGTACACAGTGGCTGCAACAATGCACTCAAACATGCCAATTATCATAAAGATGACACAGAACTAGGCAATGTTTCTTTATGTTGTACATGGGGTCACCATGAGTTGGGGCCTACTTGATGACAATTAACAACAACTAAAGAAGCTCTTTACTAAACTTAATCATGTGTATGCTTGTGCTACCTTGGACCAGCCACTTTCTCCATCTGAAAAAGCTAGGGGGTTGGTCCAGGTGCCCTATTGTCCATTCGGTGATCATATTGAAGATGTCTCAGAACCAGTCATTACCAGATCATAGTCCCTGGGAAATTTTTAAGTAGTGGAATATTATCAAGAAATGGTGTCTTATTTGGTCCTGCTTCAGTGCTTTTAAATAAATATTCTTAACAGGGAATTAATCTCCAAGAGCTTAAGGACCTCACCTATTATCATACTAGATAGAGGTGGAAGTAAGAACTGAATGAAGGATTATCTGGCTCCAAAGTCCGTGCTTGCTCCAGGAGGGCATCTCTCCATTCAGTACTGAGCAACTGAACTGCATCGAAACTGCAAAAAGATAGGGTCAACCCAGCTTCAAAGTCAGCTCTGACGTGCTCAGCTGGCATCCCAGAGATGAACAATAGATGAAGAAGGTGACTTTTTCACTTTTCCATCAGTTGTCAGAGTTCTGCAAAGATACCATGGCACACCCTTAGAAAAGAGTTTACTTCCCACTACAGTGAGTTAAAAGATCAAGGTTATTAATGATGCTATAAACTGATATAGCAGATGTAATTCTCTCTGAGCAAACTTTTTTGGAGGAAGGTGTGTCTTTACAAGGAGTCTCTGGGTGGTGTAAAGAGTTAATGCGATCAGCTGCTAACCCAAAGATTGGTGGTTGGAGGCCACCCAGAGGCGTCTTGGAAGAAAGTCCTGGCGATCCACTTCTGGAAAATAAGCCACGGAAAGCCTTCTGGAGTATAGATCTCCTCTGACATGTACGGCATTACTATGAGTCAGAATCCACTCGACGGCAACTAAGTTTAGTGTCTTTATAAACAAGAATAAAATCAATGAGTTAGAGATTCAAAGTTACTTAAGCTCTAAAACCCAAAAACCAAACCCAGTGGCGTCGAGTCGATTCAGACTCATAGCGACCCTATAGGACAGAGTAGAACTGCTCCATAGAGTTTCCAAGGAGTGCCTGGTGGATTCGAACTGCCGACCCTTTGGTTAGCAAACCCTAGAGAGCGTTAATCCATACTCCTTGCTGTGTTTTCAAAGTCTTCTTGAGCTATTCACACACATGATGATCAACTCTAATTAAATGGGGCCTGTTCTTGTTCTGGAAGCTGTCACAAAGCAGGGTCTCCCACTGAGAGGGTGTTAGTGACTGTTGAGTCAGGTACTCTGCTAAGTGCTCCACAATGCCTCTTTTAATTCTCCCTACGACCCCCCAGGTAGGTGCTGTCTACATCCCCATTTCAAAGACGAGAAACTGAAGCCGTGTCCCTTGCTCCAGGTCACACTGGTATTTACTGAGGGGAGGAGACTACAAGCCAGCTGTGTTTGAGTTCTCTGCTCTTTGAGCTTCCTGAAGTCTATTGTCTCCCTAGGTCTATTCGCCAGACCTAGAACCTTCCTTAAGACAGTGCTGAATGGGGAGCCCCTGCCCCCACTAGTCAGATAAATGGGACAATGGCTATGGAATGGTAAAAGAAGCTCTAGAGTTCATTACAACTTAACCATTGTCTAATTTGATCTTTCTTAGCCTCATCTGTAAAACGGGACAAGAGTAAAACCTTCATAGGATTACAATGGGAATTAAACGTTATTACATATAAAGTAAGCACCAGAAAATATAAATTTTAAGAGCAAGATCAGGGAGATAAGAGTCCAAGGAGGTAACGAAACGTGAAAAATCCTATACAGATTTGAGGGATTCACCTATTAAAAAACCAGCTCTGTAAGCAGGCTTTTTCAGCAGCTTCCCAGTCACAGTATATTAACTCTGTGTTCCAAAGACTCATGATTTTTTTTCTCCTTCCCCTGTCCTATAAGTCTCCTGGATGCATTAATGCTTTGGTCTGGTTCCTCACCTGGCCCAGGGTGGAGGGAAGCAGAAACCTCAGCAGCCAGGGATAGCCCTGCAGGGCAGACACTGAGATGAATGGGGAAGGGGCTGTCCGTTTTCTCTCAAGGCCAGGTGTTTTTTCCCCTGCCGTTCAAGGATGCTGAGAAGGTTCAGTTTTCCTCCTGTGTTTTTCTGAGCCTGCAAACCGCCTGCTTTGGGGGCCACAGCTGACTGCACTCTCCTCTGTAGGGGCACGGCTTCACCGTTTGGAAAAACAAAAGCCGGCTGCAGAACAGATGTACTCACGTTCCCCACTGATGGCCGTGAATGTGCCCTTTGCACACCCCCATTGCTGCTGCACCAAAACGTCCCGTTTCTGCCTCAGGCTCCACTCCTAACCACCACTTCTTACTCCCGACCAATCACTTTTCTGGGATAATATTTCTGCGCGTGGGTAGATACAGTTTGGATCACATTGCTGTTCGTGGCGTATAGCTCCGCTCGGTAGTTTAACTCAAAGCTGTCATAATACTATGAGGTAACAAAGGGGATTCAAACAAGGCAACACGAAAAGTACATTTGAGCAGTTTTTCTTGGCAATTATTCTTGATAGCGCGGAAAGCAACATAGAGTTTTCCACCCAAAGAAAACAACAAAACTATGTACTAGTTCAAAATCTTTCATTCAAGAATTGATTCCACAAGCTGCTGAATACCTACTGTGTGCTGGGCATGGTGTTTGGTAAACAGAGATGAAGAAAGCACTGCCCATGCAAGGGCACTGCAATTGAGTAAGAGCAGGGCTATAAATGGGGAAGTCAAACCCCAAGTCTCCCACACTGCAGAGCAATGAAATGGCTCGGGGCTTCAGCATCCCCATCTGGAAAGCGGGAAAGTGAATGTGACCCCCTTATGGAGTTGCTGAGGCACCAGTGCACTAGTACATAGAAGTTTTTAGAAGGCTGCCTGGCAGAAAAAAGCAAGCCCTCAATAAGTATTATCATTATCACGATTCACGTCTTTATTGTAACAGAGTGGCAGCAGCGCCATCACACAGGTGTGAATTGAGCTCTCCAGGACCATGGCGTTGTGGGCCTTTGACTTCTCTCTTGGAAGGAATGTTGGGGAGAACATTCACTCCCCTCTCAGATTTCCTTCCCTGCAAGGGTGTCTTTGTGGATCTTCACCCTGGTTGCACACCCTAAAAAAAAAAAAACCCTAGACCAATTAAATTCCAACTTCCTGCATGTGGCTCAGGAGTCAGTATTTTTTAAAATGTTCACAAGTGATTCTAACACGCAGCTGAGATGATTCTAATGGATGGCTACATCTTTTATAACGTCCAGTGCAAAATGAAAATGCAGGGCACCTTGCTGAAAAATTATTTAGAAGTTCAAGATGGTGACAGCAGAGCATTAAACTAAGGGATGAGTGCCACTCCCAGGTGGGACATCCATGAGGCTGAGGTTGAGAACCCCTGTGTTTGCATTAACATTTGTAGTTTCTCTGTTCTGGGGAAGGATGAGAGTGGCTTATCTGGAAAAGGGTCTGCTCTGTGAGGCCCAGCACTCACCCTCTTGAGTCCTGGGAATGGGCCTGACAGCGGTGTTTTGCTGTGTTCCTCTCTGTCCTGCTTTAAGGAGACAGCTCCTGTCCCGGAGGCCTGGCTGATCTAGCACTTTCTTCCACAGGGGTTATGTATGTCTAATCCCTGGATACAGTAGCTACAAGTACCCTTGGCTGATCTGAAAAATATAAGAACCAAATATTTCTCTGAAAGCAGACTCCAACCTGGGAGGGTAACAGGAGGATGATATACCTGGCTGGAAATCCCTGGGTGGTGCAAACGGGGAATGCCCTAGGCTGCTAACAGAGAGGATGGAGGTTTGAGTCTAACCAGAGGTGCCTGGGAAGAAAGATCTGTGGATCTATTTATCAAAAACTAGCCACTGAAAACCCTATGGAGCGCAGTTCTACTCTGACACACGGTGGGGTCTCCATGAGTTGGGGCTGACAGACTGGCAAATGGAAATACCTGCCTAGGGTCTGAAGGGCTTCAAATAACTAGTCCTCTCTTCTACCAAGGTTAGGAAGCCCTGGGCAGAAAGGTGAGGGAGGTGACACCAAGAAGGAGACAGTCATGGAAAGACGAGGGAAGAGCAAGGGCAAGGCCATGTATTTGCATCTAGCATGGGGTGTTAGACTGGTGTGGGAAAGAAAGGGCGAGGTGGTGGGACTTTGGAGAAGACAGGGATGCGATGGAAGCAGGTGCCCTCGTCCCAGGGCCTTGCGGGTGTTGGAAGGTCTTGAGGAGACCCTTGGAAAATTTTGCTCGGGGATGCGGATGGAAACTACCTAGTACTTGGCAAGGCTCTGCTACTGTCTAGAGTGCGATCACCGAGGCCAGGAGTAGCAGGGGTCCGAAGGCCGCAGCTGAGGGGGCCAAGGCGGGGCGGGTGAGACCCCGGGGCCCCTGCTCATCAAGGCCAGCTCCTGGTGCGGCGACCAAGCGGCCCCTCACCTCCCAGGGGCGCGCCGATGGGCGTCTTGGCTCCCCGCAACAAGTCCCTCTGCGGAGAAGAGAACAGCCCAGGGCCAAGTCTGTCACTCACTGCACTGCTCTGGTTGCCACTCCAGAGAAACTAACTTGAGAATTAAGAACAAATATTTGACTTTTTTCTCCCATTCCTCCCTTCCCCCCTGTCATTTTACAGAGCCCTGTTTAGACTGGATGCTGGTTAATGGGCGACCTTTGCCCTTTGGCTAAAAACTGTGACCAGGAAATCCCACCTCCCATTAATGAGGGTTTTGTTCAGTATCCGGGAGTGCCTAGCACACAGCTTCTGCTCTACAAATGCATTGTCTGCATGGCTTAGAAAGAGAAAAGAGGAAAGAAAAACAAACAAAGGCAGAGAAAAAAGCTTCCACTATTGAATTAAAACAGCAAACCCCAGACCCTAAGCAGGTTTCTGTCTCTATTAAGACAACAAAAGGTCCTAAATGCAGGGTCCCACCAACAAAGAACGAGGGAAGGAGGTGGCCCGCCAGGGAGGGGGTAAAGGAAGGGAGGGAAGGGCGGCAATTAACTGCTTTCTTAAAGAGTTATCTCCAGCCAGGCTGCCTCAACCCTCAGCAGGTTTGGGATGACTTGAGCATTTCAGACTATAAGGAGAGGCCCTTCGAGGACCTGCCATCTGACTATGTGTCCTGCAAAGGGACCTGGCAGCCACAGGAGCTGTGACCTTGGTTGCACCCATGCAATGCTCTTGCTTCACAGTCTAAGCAGATGCCGAAATGTTCAGACCACGAGGTCAAAGTTGCTTGCTTCCTTTTCTATTTTCTGTTTTGTTGATGCTGAATATGACTTTTTAAGGCTTTATTCTTTTGTTTCTACTATCCATCTGCCAGTTTGTCCTATTGTGGTGGCTTGCATGTTGCTATGATGCTGGAAGCTATGCTACCAGTTTTTCAAATACCAGCAGGGTCACCCATGGTGGACAGGCTTCAGCAGAGCTTCCAGACTAATACAGACTAGGAAGAAAGGCCTGGCAATCTGCTTCTGAAAATTAGCCAGTGAAAACCCTGTGGATGACAACAGACTATTGTCCGATATAGTGCTGGAAGATGAGCTCCCTAGATTGGCTCCCTAGATTGGAAGGCACTCAAAATACACAGTGACCGCAACAATGGACATGAGCACACCAAGGATCATGAAGATGTCGCCGTGTTCTGTTGTACATGGGGTGTCTGATCTGATTGTATTTTCCCACCTGTGTGGGGGAGCCCACACTCCTGTGGAGGATGGATGAGTGAACATTGACCAGGGCTTGAATGCTCAAGTGGTCCATCTACAGCTCTACTCTGGGAAAAAGACTTCATCATCCCCCACCAGGACTTTGTCTCCTCCCCTGTAAAATGGGGATAAAACTCGTTGCTGTTGAGTCAATCCTGACTCATAGTGACCCCATAGGATGGGGTAGAACTGCCCCATAGAATTTCCAGGGAGCGCCAGATAGATTCGAACTGCCAGCCTTTTGGTTAGCAGGCCTAGCTTTTAACTACTACACCATCAGGGTTTCCAAAATGGGAATACTAACTTCTATTTTAAGCTGGTTTTGAGGATTACATGCAGTCCTCTATGGCACAAAAGAGGAGCTCAATTGATAGTTGCTATTGTTAGGAAGTTCAAGGAAGTATATTTATTTTCCCATTTGAGGAAAGGAACAGTTAAATGGCAAAGCTGGAGGAGGATAAATAGGGATTGTCCTGTTCCTGCCTCTTGGGTGGGGCCGCAAGGATAGGCTCCATTATAGTGATAGATAAATAAATGAACATTTACATAGATGCAATTATTATGTATACCTTTTAATTTTATATATTTACATATAAATGTGTACATTATGTCTGCACTTTATTTTATATATTATGTGTGTTGTATTATGTGTATGTTATTATAATACATATATTATTATAATACATGTTGTATTATGTGTATATGTGTGTATTATGTAGGGTCGCTATGAGTCGGAATCTACTCGACAGCACTGGGTTTGGTTTTTTTTGTATACATTTACATAGAGTGTTTATGCAGATATTTGAATTACATTTATACATTTATTTTATATGAATTGTATTATATGTTATATATGTGCATGTATATATATGTATTTATATATACACAGAACTTATGTATGCATTTTAATTTTACATATTTGTGTATCGATATATTTATTTGGCATACGTTTTATTATTTATATTATATACGTCTATATATATGTATGTGTGTGCATGTACGTGTGTAAATATATATGTGTGTGTATATATATATATATCCTGTTGTTGTTAGGTACCGTGCAGTCAGCTCCAACTCACAGTGACCCTGTGTACAACAGAACGAAACACTGCCCGGTGCTGCACCATCCTCACAATCATTGCCATGTCTGAGCTCATTGTTGCAGTGACAGCCGCTGCTATTCCTAAGATTTTCACTGGCAAATGTTTTTAGAAGTAGATCTCCAGGTCCTTCTTCCTAGTCTGTCTTAGTCTGGAAGCTCTGCTAAAACCTGTCCATCATGGGTGACCCTGCTGGTGTTTGAAATATCGTTAGCATATCTTCCAGCATCGTAGCAACATGCAAGCCACCACAATAGGACAAACTGACAGACGAGTGGTGGGTATGTATATAGCCATTATTGAGCACTTACTGTGTGCCAGGTACTCTGCTAAGGGCTGTAGAAGCTTGCTCTTATTTCAGCCTCATAAGAACCGTGTGAAGGGGAAACTACATTGTCTTCTCAATGTTATAGGTGAAGAAACTGGCTCAAAGAGGTTAGGTGAGTTTGTCAAGGTCTGCTGGTCTTTAAGGGCCAAAGTTGAGAGCTGAATAATGGTTTGATACCAAAGCCCAATGCCTCTAAGCAATAGGGACCGCTGCCTCTCACAGAACAGATGTGGCCTCAGCACTAACCTAAGGTGGCTGACTTCCCCTCCCTGGGGCCCACCTCGCCCCTGCATCCCTCCCATGCCAGTGGGGCATACCCTCCTGCACTTGGACACCAAGGTAATGGTGCCAGTGAGGGTTATCATCCAGCCTCTGGCATCAGCGGGAAGTAGCCAGGGTTCTCTGCTGGGAATGACTCGGACTTCCTTCTGGACAACTGGAGAAGTGCAGTGAACACAGACTCGGCAGCTGGGGCCACCGAGTTGAAGATACAAAGACACTGGATCAATTTTCTGGTTGCTCTGGATCAGGCCATTGGTTCTCTAATTTCTAGCGAGGAATGGCCCCTTGGACGGTCTCCCTCTTAGAGAAAGCTTTTAATTAACCCAACCACAGGCTACTGAGAAAAGTGGCCAGTGTGAAAACGGCTCTTTTTTGCCACCACATATTAATACCTTGTGCTGGAATCAGATCAATTCATACAGCCGTTGCCTTAAGCACATTGAGTTCTAATGTGTACGCCCCCATATCAAGTTGCCTGGCCACAGGCAGCCCTGCCTGCAGTCCTCCTCAGTAAGAATGCTTCTTCCAAACACCTCCCTCCATAAAATTACCCACATTTGTTATTTCTTGCAGAAAGTTTGGTAATGAATGTGGCTTCTATGTTTTCAGCTGTAAACAGCAGAAATCCCCCTTCAGGCGCTCTACTAGACCTTTTATCCATACTCAGGAAAAAGAATTGATTGATTTTGAAGTTAAATGTTGGCATCTGCTGTTATTCAAAACCAGGACCTTGGCTACAGTAATCCACCGTGCTTTCAGCGTTGCCACCAGTGTGCGGCAAATGAAGACAAGCTGTTGTCAAATGAGAAATGCAAAATAGTCAATCTGTTTGTCTGTTTAATGTAACTGGGAACATAAGCTGCTAAAAGTGGTACCATTCGGCACTGTCAGATGGGAGACACTCTCCAACAAACAAAAGCCTAATGACCCATTTTACTCGGCACTCCGGAGTTGCTCCTAATGGTACTTTCCATATGCACTCGAACATGCTTTTATCTGAAACTGCAAATGGTAAACGATTTTCCATCCAACACAAGCGTGTAATCTGTGTGTGTGTGTGTGCTGGGAGCGAGGGGGTAGGAGGCGCCCCCCCCCCCCCCAGGCACCATGGAGAAGGCGGATGTTCAGACATCTTAAAGCGGGAAGCATATTGCAGACGCATCTGACTCACATCTTCCCTTTACACCTGCCATTGTACTGTATTAAAGGGAAAAATCAAGTCATTAACCATGATAGATATGTTTTTAATACGTAAGTGTTGTGCCTCACCAGGCGGATAAATAGCGGGGCTTAAGATAGCTTCAGAGCCTGGTGTGGGATTACAGCGGGAACTTAAAGGCACTGCGTAGTTCTTCAAAGAGTGTGCACTTTGGGAAGCGTGGGCTCTCATCATTACCCAGGCTGCAACTCTTCGAGAACTCCCCCTGCTGTGGCTGGACTCTAACTTCTATTTTAATTTGGGAGCTTTCTCACACTTTTGTTTCTCCAGACTGCTAATGCAGGAGAAAAGTGCCCACCCCTCAAAGGACACTGGACAAACCCAGTGCCTACTAATGCCTTTAAAATGTGACTGTTACTGGCATGGCAAATAGTGATGCCTATTAATTCGTATGGGCTGCCCGGAACACTGTGCTGAGCAGGATTCTGAGGCACACTCCTAGACATGAGAAGCTAAAATTGGTTATTAGCCAGTGATGTTATTATTTGCCTGCTGCAGACTAGCTACTGTTTATTTAAGAAGAAAATAAAACAAACAAAAACAAGTTGGGGCAATCAGAATCTTCTTCATTTTTAAGATCTATGAAAACTGTATTTATACCGTATAGTCAAATCCACTTAAGTCATGACCAAATGGGGAAAAAAGAAGGGTTAAGAGCTGATGCACTCGCTTCGAAAGACTCACCGCCAAAGAATACATCTTGCCCCAAACAGTGTTTGGATACGTTCAGTGGAAACAAGGCGAAAGCATATGGTTTACATTTCCTCTATAAAGAAATATGGGTGGGAACCTTGTGGGACCCAAGATGCAATAACAAATACAGATACTTGACAAGGCTTGGCAGGCGAAGACAGAATATTTCTGTGTTTACCTGACAATGTGACTGGAGCCCAGCCCACTGGGGAGCAATCCGTTTGGTGGTGACCTGTCACACCCTGGCAGAACGTCCTTGAGGAGACATCAATGTCAGCCTCAGAAGCAGGCCTCCCTCCCCCTTTGCAGGCGAACACACCCTCCAATGAGAACTGCTGATACTGTACCAGGGCTAACGAAGCACAGTTACACCGCTCGGACAGCGGGCGACACCGTATCCCATTGCTGTGTAAGAACACCCAGAGGGGGAGAGTTGACTTTTTTGTTTTGTTTTAAGCTTCCCATTCCAGAATCTTTTTAAGAAACATCTTATTCTGACTTTTTTTTTGGCCTGTGATCATTTGAATGGCTTGTTTAACCATTAAAAAATTAGTTGGAATTTTTTTTTTTTTTTGTCTAGTCTTACAACCAGGACTATCTTTTTCGATTCTGTAAGTCGGGGACAAAGGGAACAAAACAAGGAAAAGTGAAAACAAGAAAAAGAAAGGTGTTTTCTGCTTTAGGATTATGAGAAGCAGTAGTAGCAAGGGTTCTGAGACGTTATGCCAGCCAACCACCCACTTAAAAAAAAGAGACACCTCTCTCCAATCATACGTATTTTGTTTCAGAACAAAAGTGCCATTTGTAAGCTTGGGACCAGATGATTATTTTTGTGCCTATCACACCTTGCATCAGGCGACAATAAAAAGTTAATAGAATGTGGGTTTCCCCCTCTCCCGCCCCACCCATTTCTTTCCATGACAGATCAAAAGTCACATGAGCGGTGTTGCAATGCAGCTGCTTGGATTATACTTGGCCTCTGAATAATAAATAGGGAATTTCTAGAACCACCGGCTCATTAATGAGCACTCATTCAGAATGGATGGCACAATATTCAGTAATTTAAGCAGCATGGACAATGAAGGTTCTCAACTCTGGTACAAAGAGTGGCCTACAGAATCGTGTGGAATGAGTAATTACAGCTAATATCCATTTCCGCTTGTATTAGAGCATTCAGAGAAACAAGGTCACCGCAGCAGGCCAGGAGCAGGTCCCGCCGAGGAGCAGCCAGGGGGAGCGGGAGTCAGCGGAGCAGGTGAACTGTTTCACGGCTTGGTCTAGCGATGAATAAGCTCCTGACAGCTCCCATGAGGGCCTGGTCTGTGGAGCTGCAATTGCTCAGCCACAGAGGACAACGACTCCCAGCTCCAGTATTCGGGGAGTGAGAATGGTCCAGAATCAGAGGTGAGGTCTCTGTGGCTCCAGCCAGGCCTACTTCCAACCTCCACCTGCTGTTGGAACAAACTTCTGGATGTGTTTTCTCCCTGGGGCTCCTGGGAACAAAGAACTGTGCTCCATAGGGTTTTCAGTAGCTGATTTTTCAAAAGTAGATTGCCAGGCCTTTCTTCCAAGGTGCCTCTGGGTGGACTCAAACCTCCAGCCTTCAGGTGTTCACCGTTGACACCACCTAAGGACTCCACAGGAGCAATAAGGTGGTATACTCCCTGTGAATAGGACCAGCTATCAGATACAGGACTGCCCCCAAATGTAAAATGGCTGTTGTACCTGCTTTGTCTCATAATATCTGTGATTTATGCAAGCCACTGTCTCATTTGAAACCTCCGTTTTCTCATCTGCAAAATGGAGACAACAATGACACCACCTTCATAGACTATAACGATGATGGCACCAGGCTCTTCGTGAGAATTCCACCCGTGTTTATTGAGCCCCTGTGACGTGAGATCTGTGGTACTGGTTCACGATGATGAAAAAATGGGGACAGTCTCCAGTCCACGAGGCAGCCTTTGTTTCCTAGCAGGGATGGAGAGAGGGAGGAGGTTTCCATGCGATTTGAAGGCAGATTTAATAAGACTTGCTGAAGAGTTGGATGTATGGGGAAAAGAAGAGGGAGGAAACAGGAGACTCTGGTATTGCGGAGGTTCTACGGGTAAAGTGATTGGCTCAGTTCTCGGCACAGAGTAGGTGCTCAATCAATGCTAATCACTAGGCTGACTGTCAGCGTGGTCATCGTCATCCTTTTAATCACGGCCTGGCCAACCTTCACAGCCAAAAAAACCAAACCAAACCCAGTGCTGTCGAGTCGATTCCAACTCATAGCGACGCTATAAGTCAGAGTAGAACTGCCCCATAGAGTTTCCAAGGAGCGCCTGGCGGATTTGAACTGCCGACCCTTTGGTAAGCATCTGTAGCACTTAACCACTATGCCACCAGGGTTTCCAATCTTCACAGAGCTCTATGATATTCAAATAATGTAGGTGTTACAGGCCTCTGGACTCAGACTGTCTGGGCTCGAATCTCTGCCATTTGCTAGCTGCATGGCCTTAGCTTTTCTGTGCTTCCATTCTCCTCTGTAAAACGCACATGATTAAAGTAGCTACATCACAGGGCTGTCATGAGGACTGAATGTGCTGTTTAATGAAAGAGTACTTAGGACAGAGCCTGGAGTGTAATAAGAACACCAAGCACACTATTTGCTGCTGTTGTTGTTGTTATTTCCTGACTTCTACACATCACTCATGGGGGCGGGAAGCTTGGTGGTTCAGTGGTGGAATTCTCACCTTCCACGCAGGAGACCCAGTCAGTTCCTGGTCAATGCACCTTGTGGACAGCCACCACCCATCTGTCAGTGGAGGCTTCCACATTGCTATGATGCTCAACAGGTTTCAGCAGAGCTTCCAGACTCAGAGGGACTAGGAAAACCCTGAGGATCCCAACAGTCTGTTCTGCAACCAATCATGCTGATGGTGCAGGTCTGGTCGGTGTTTTGTTCCTTTGTACACGGTGTTGTGGTGAGTTGGGGCGACTTGATGGCAGCTAACAACAACAACAAAGCACATCACTAACATCGCCTTCCTTCAGGACTCCTTCCATCCAAAATGTCTGTCTGCAAGATGGATCCTAAAACCCCACCCTCTTTTTCCACCTGAGAAGCAAGGAAAGTGGATGGACCTAGCCCACAATGAGATGCACAACTCCCATGAATCATAAATTGGAGGCTTGTGGTGAATCTGGCAATTGTGGGTGTCTCTCCAGCTTGAGGAAGGGGTCCCTCTGACTGGAGATGAACTGACCACAAGCCCGCCCGTCGCCGATTCCCTCCCTCCCTCCATAGCTCACAGCCCTTCGACCTGCCCATACGGAGGTGAGTGCCGCTGGGCCTCAGAAACGGGACGTTGTCCCGAGATTAAATGGGAGACAGCCCAGGTTCTAGAAGCCATTATGCGGAGTGTTGGGACAGGGTTGGACTTCCGCTTTCGAGCCTGGCTGGAAATAATGCATCAGCACCTCTCCGCATGATCTGAGGACTCGTCAGGTTCCGGCCCTGCTGGAAACCGGAAGTGAGCAAACACACCCACATAGCTCCCCAGATGATGAGCAATGCCATTAGGAGATGGTATAGTCCAATACTACTCTTTATTAAAAAAAAAAAAAAGGAATAATACCGTCTAGCGAATCGTGGTTAAAGTGCTTGCTGCTAACTGAAAGGTCGCAGCTCTAAGCCACTAGCCGCTCTGAGGTAGACAGATGTGGCAGTCTGCTTCCTAAAGATTTACAGCCTTGGAAACCCTAGGGAGCAGTTCTACTCTGAATCAGAATTGGGTCAACGGCAACATGTTTGGATTTTGGTAGCAAAACTTTAAATGGAAAACAAAATATCACCAAAAAATGGGCAAATGTGTCAAATAACCAGTTGGATGAAATTTGACTTCCCTTGTCTCCTCACACCTGCTTTTCTGAAATGAAGTCTTCATGAAGGCTTCAAACATAAAGAGAGTATGGAATGACAGCCACAGTGGGGTCTGAGCTTTGTGAATGGACTCCGTGTCATTTTTCCCTCCCTGCTGCTTCTACAAAACCTGGCACAGGATGAACGTGTATTGAAGAGAAACCTCATGTGACCTCAGCACCATGGCAAAGAGATTTACATTCATTTTGGTGCATTATGTAATTTAAATGCATGAAAATATAATGTAAAGAGATCTATCTACTGAGCTGCCTCAGTTTCCCCAGATTATTGAGGGAGGGCTATCTGAGGACAGCCAGACAGGTGCAAGTAGAGATTCTTTGGTCTCCTCTGGGGAGATGTGTGAGTGCCGTGGTACTGATTCCAGTGCCCTGGTACCACATGTGAGCTCCCGTGGCACCCATGGTGAGGAAGCCATTCCATGGGCAGGCAGCCCTTGCCGAAAGCCCCAGCACCTGAGAAACAGTGGAGTCTGCCTCCTACAGGCCCCTGTATTGGTCATAAGGTCAATACTTTCGCTTTTGTATGCCCTCTTTGATGTGGAAACTGCATTAGCAGTTGAAACACACACAGTATATTGGTAGGTGCCTGTCTTCTGCAAGCGTCTCATTTAATTCTCAAAATAACCCTATGAGTTTTAAAGGTGACAGCTAACATCAGAAGTGCCGACGTTTCCAAAGCTTTCTGAGAAACAACCGTAACATCAGGAAGAATAATAGTAACTGTTCAATTTGTTGAGTTCTCTTTATGTGTCAAGTGCTGGGTTACATGTAGGGTGACCCACCCCCCTGGTTTCAGCACCTAAGAAACCTCTCAGTCCCAAGAAAACCCTGTTGCCTTCAAACATGACAGCAACTCAAGGAAGTTGGTATCATTGTTTTACTCAGTTTTTTTCACATAGGTAACAGGCTCAGGAGGTTACAATATTGTCCCAAGGTCACATGGCTAGTGAATGGTAGAGCTAGGATTCACATCCAGGCTGTGCAAATATAGAGCCCAAGTTCTAATCACCACTCAACACTTCCTCACCGCTCCATAAGCTAACAAAGCTACCGAACTTAATAGAGACCTATCCCTAGAACCCTAGCAAGCCTCATGAGCAGTTCCTCCATACCCTACGCATTGACTCACTAATCCTTTACTATAGATAATATTGGTTGGACTTTGCAAAAGTGGTACTACCTCTCTGTCCTCTAAATTCAACTATCTTCCATGAGACCGCCTTTCCGTGCCTCAGTTTCCCTTGTTTTAATGACAATGGTGATAATACCTGACAGAGCACTGGAAAGGGTCAGGCCATGTCATGTCTGTGGTGTCCCAGAAGACCCACAGCCCTGCTGACCCAATCGATGGGGCTGTCTAGACAATCGATACTGATCACTGCAGCTGAATTGACCCTACATGGGTCCACATTGATCATTTAAGACACCTGGAATGATTGGATCAGCTGGGCCATAGTTCAGGGACTTTGTTGCTGAGCTCCTCCTTGAATGATGACCCAGCCTTTTAAGACAATAAAGTATTACTTAAAAAATCCCATGGACTTCTTAGAAGCCCTCAGATGGTGGGAGTTGGACCTCTGGGTGCAGAGCTGAGGTCAAGTCTCCCCTGCATTACACAACTTCCCGGAGGGTTGCAGGCAGGTTAAATAACTTTTCTGAGCCTCAGTTTCCTCATAAGAAATGCCAGGATGAAAGAGTATTTGCCCCCTGGAGTCATGGGGACCAGGCAATGAGACAAGGGGGTCAAATGCTTAGGATAAAGCCAGAAAGTTATAAAAGGTTCAAGCAAATGTAACTGTTATTGGTATGACTTATTCTGAATAGGGCTTTCCCCTCCTCCCTGCAAAGCAGCTTTCTCTGTCAGCATCTCAAAATATTGAAGTACTCTTAATCTCCTGGTAATATTCACCATACGTTTGTCAGTTTGTCGTACGGTGGTGGCTTGCATGTTGCTGTGATGCTGGAAGGTACGCCACCAGTATTTCACATACTAGCAGGGCCATCCATAGCGGACAGGTTTCAGCAGAGCTTCTAGACTAAGACAGACTAGAGAAAGGCCTAGAGATCTACTTTTAAAAATTAGCCAGTGAAAACCCAATGAATCACAACAGAATATTGTTCAATACAGTGCTGGAAGACGAGCCCTCTGGGTTGGAAGGTACTCAAAATACACAGTGGCTAGAACAATGGACATGAGCACACCAGTGATCGTGAAGGTGGCACCCAACCCATTGCCATCAAGTTGATTCCGACTCATGGCGAACCTATGGATGGCACAGGGCCAGGCAATGTTTCATCCTGTTGTACATGGCATCACCACAAGTTGGAGCCAACTCGGCAGCAACTATCACACACACAATGTATTGGTAGGTGCCTGTCTTCTGCAAGCATCTCATTTAATTCTCAAAATAACCCTATGAGTTTTAAAAGCGACTGCTAACATCAAGTTGTTACAGACACAGACAGAATGAAAAGTAGCAGATATAGATATGAAGCTGGAATTTTCCTGATGCTGATCTGGATTCTTTCCATGGCCAAAGCTGCTTTAGAGCTTTGGAGATGAGAGAGGATAGGTGTTCCACCTTTGGGGAGTTCAGGTCTACCCGTGGCAATGAAACACTTAGGCACAAACACAATATGAACAATAATGTAAAATAAATGCATCTTGGGGGATGTGGAGGAGGTCAGGATCAGCTCTGGCCCTAGATGCAGAGAGAGGTGGGAGAGGGAGGGGCAGAAAAGGCTTCAGCATGAAGTTGTCATTTCGATACACGATGAGGGAGAAACTGAGGCCGAAGGAACAATGTGAGCAGTGGCATGGAGGCCAGAGACGGTGGGGCTAATTCAGGGAATGGCCCCATTTGGCTCATGATGGAGTCATGGCCAGCTGCTCACAAGAGACTTGTTATATAATTGCCTTTATTGGCTATTTGTAGAAGATTCACTTAAGGTTACCATTTTGTGGGGTTTGCAATTCTCTCTCTCTCTCCCTATTTCTCACTCTGTATCGCTCTCTTACTTTCTCTCCCTCTCTCTTTCTTTCTGTCTGTCTGCCTGTCCAGAGGTCTATCTATGGAAAATAGTGCCTAGGGCAACTAGTGTTAAATTGCTGGAATGAGCTCTCACAGCTGGCGATGGAAACTGTGATGGCCGATAGAAACTGCAAGTGCCCTGCCTGAATCCCCACCCCCCACCCCAGTCGATAGGCCTCTGTGTCTGTCTCTCTCCCTCTCTCTTGTCTCTTTCTGTCTGTCTGCTCTCTCTGTCCCTCTCCCTCTGCCTTCTTCTCCCCCCACCCTTATCTATCTCTGTCTCTTTTTTTCTCCCCAGAAGTTCTGCCTTCCTCATATCCTACTTCTTTTCTGCTTAATCGTGAGCAGCCTTAGTGAGAACTTAGGTCTCCATATTCATATTCAGGTTGGTTTTTCTGTATAAACTGTTTTGCCCTAGATTTTGGTGCACTGTCTTGAATTATAGATTTCGAATATTTTATCTGGACATATATTTCATTTTTAAAGGAGGCTCATAACACCTGTCAAAAGCTAAAATGCTTCCACTTCAGTGAACAATAGCCCAGTCGCCGCCCACCCAAGGGGTGGACAGTGAGTGTGTTTAGAAGTCCGTTCCCAGTGCTAAATTTCTACCATGAATTACCAGGCCCTTAGCATCTTTCCCTCCTAGGCAGGCCCATGTTCCCCTCCAACAAAACCCTTAGAACAAATTGAGGAAACCCAGCCATATCTGCATGCGGAGAGAAATTCTCACAACTCGACTCCCGGCTCTTGCAAAATGGAAATAAAAAATCTCGGTGGCTGCTTTAACTTCAAGGACTTAGGAAATTGACTAATAATGCAAATATCCAGAGGTTAATAGCCTGGTGACATTACTGTAACTTACACCGTGGCTTAAAGGGCATTATTCATCACATGGCCAGCACTGGTCAGTTAGCAGAACGAATGGATAAATATCAAAAGAGGAATGAACTCCCAGGATCGGGGATTAATAAAACCCAGGCATATTTTTTTCTTTCGTTTTCTTCCTCTATCGGAGCTGGGAAACATAGGCACTTGCTCTCATTCGCACAAGGTTTGGTCCCCCCTTTTTGCATATGAGTCCAGTCTCTGACTGGGCACACAAAATGCCCCCGTGCTTTCATTCTGCATCGCTGGGAGGGAAAAGTCAGTGGGCATCAGACAGGGAGAAGTCGCAAATAGGCGAAAAGGAGTCCATGCAATCAATGCCTCTGGCTATGGCTGTTTCCAAAGGAAGCTAGCTAGGAATCAGCTGGAAAAGGCTCCTCAACAACGTGGCCAAGAACCAGGCCAGCCCTAAGCACGAGCTCTCCTAGGCAAACCGTCCTTAGTCATTTATTGTGTGCACATTTGGAATTCGAACGGGGTGACCGCTGCCCCTCAGAGGTGGCTCAGCTGACCAGTGAGTGGGTTGACACAAAGGTGCCTGTATGCAGCCTCCACCACATCCTGCCAAGAGCTTCATTTTCCCGGTCACAACGGAGACTGCTTCCATTGTTGCCCCCTCGCCTTGGGGAATTTCTCTTCTCCTCTGCTGCTGTTTTAGGCTCTGCCTGAGAAGGGTGGGGTAGCATTATCTTTGCGAAATTGTAGATGCTTAACTCCTGCTTCTAAAAGGAAAATTACTGCCCTGAGCAGTCCCTGGTTGGGTTCCAGAGGACTCTTGTCGCATTATTTAAATACTGAATTGCGATATTATTGGAGTTGGTACCAAGTTGCTCTTGGCAGAGTCGATTTGCTGGCAGGTGTTGGGCAGGGCTGTGCTGTTTCAGCTAACTGCCTTGGCTCTGCTGCTCCCAGGAGCACCAGCCTCCACCCAGGCCTTTTTTTTTTGTTTTCCTGCAAAATGCACGGATACACAAGGCACACCTCCAGCACAGGCCGCCCCCCCGTGGTGCCTTGTGGGGTCCTCACCTTGCATTTCTCCCTGGCTTCCTTCCTGTTGCCAGACACAGTGTTCGGAAGCAGCCCTCTTCTCTTGCCTCTAAGCTGCATTCAGCACAGAGAAAGGAAAAATACCCCCGACCAAACAGCGCCCCACTCCTACTTCATTTTTTCTTTCCTACGGTTTTTCTTCCAAACTAGCATTTTTTTTTTGCACATTTGCACCCCAAGAATGACTCGTGGAAATGGAAAGCATGTGGCAGCAGCCTTTTTCTGTGATCCCTCAGAGGCAATGTGAGTTTTCCAGAACTCTCTGGACCGTCCAGGATGTAATGTGCAAATGGGCACCACAGTTTTCACAGAACCTGTGTGGGCGTGGTTTTTTTTTTTTTTTTAGACAACTGTTAAGTATCTGCCATCAGTGGCTTCCGCCCCAGCCTTCTGGGTGTAAGGGGGCACTGTGAGTGAGGAGCTGCTCGTCGGGAGGTGAGACGAGGCGAGGTGGGCGGCCAAGTCAGGTTGGACAAGGAGAACCCCCATCCATAGTCCTGTCTCAGTCCAGAAATTCCTGCCGTTTCACTCCAGAGACTCAATTTCACAGCTTAGAAAAATTTTCCCAGCTCTTTAGCCCACTTCTCCTGCCACATGGCATGCAGGTCCCAGGCCACTGATCTACACCGCATCCTGTACACGGTCTGAATGTCCGTGGCTTTGGGAATAGGCCCAGGGATCTCCTCCGGGTCCACAGTGATCTCTAATCGTCAGGTCCCCACAGGAGCCAGGCAGGCAGCACAGAGGGGAGAGTGCAGGCTCGGGCTAGATCCTGACAGCACTTGGCTGCACGACCTTGGGTAGCTTGTAAAACTGGCTTGAAGCTTGCTTTCTCCCTCTGTTTCCTTCCTTCCCACATTTTTCCTTCCTCTTCCTTCTCCTTTTTCCAAAAGTAGTATTTTTTTAATATAAAATTTAAAAGGAAAATAAATACATAAAGTAAAAAGTAACATTCTTCCATCCAGGTATCCCTAATGGGTGAAAAGCCAGTTGCCTTCCAGTTGATTCTGACTAGCGGCGACTCCGTGTGTGTCAGAGTAGAACTGCGCCCCATAGGGTTTTCAGTGGCTGATATTTCGGAAGTAGATCTCCAGGCCTTTCTTCTGAGGCATCTTTCGGTGGACTCAAATTGACCACTGTTCAGTAAGCAGCCGAGTGCATTAGCCATTTACACCACTACTAATAGTTTTACAGGTGCCTTTCCAGACTTTTTCTGTGCATGGTACCACACAGCCACACATTTGCAAGACAGAGCTAGTTGTCCTCACGTTAAAGCATCATCGTAAGCGTTAAATAAGAAAAGTGTATGTGTAATAATAACACAAATAATGATTTCTTCTGGTGTTTGATTTTATTTATTTTGCTAAACTCTTTGTGCTCAGTTCTCATGGGTGGCTCTGTGGGGATGCCCAACACACATCTTTCTCTCCCTCTTGGCTTCTCTGTGGTACCCCACCCCAACTCCAAAATGATAGTTTGCTATTTTGTTTGAACTTTCACGAGGCAAGGTGGAGAGACAGAAATCCCTCCCGTCTAGATCTTACAGTCTGCGGCTTGTGCCAGATATATAGGGTAGTGTCCAAAGGAGACAACTTGGGTATCAAGGTCAAGAGAACTCGGCGATTACTCTGTAACCCAATGAGGCACTAACTTCATATCTAATCGCGGGGCCTGTCTTCATGCCTGTCTCCCCGGGAAGAAAACATACCTTCCCTTATCACCCCTGCATCTGTGATAAGGGCATTTGATGAGTCAGATTGTCTTGGCTGCATGCAAGACAGGCACCTTTACAAGTTTACTTATTCTGCAACTGGGCAAGGGTCTGTTTTATATTTGGCTGTTGGGGATCCAAAAGAGGCCCAAGAATATCTGTCTTATGGCATCACTCGCACAGTGTGGGGTGAAGTGAGGTGGGGAAGATGGGCAGAGAAGGAATTGCATGTGGTTAAAAACATGTACCCTGAGTCAGAGAGAGGAAGATTGGCCACATGGGAGTTCAGTGACCTTGGGCACGGGACTCAAATGCTGAGCCTCAGTTTCTGCATCTGTAGAGGGGAATGATAATACCCATTTTGAAAGTCTATTATGAAAACTGAAGGCAATAATGGTTGGGAAGCAACTAACTTAGTGCCTAGCACATGAGCACATGGTAAAGGCTCAATGAATAAAGGATAAAAACGGGGTGTTTCAACTGTAATTGTGTCTAGGAAGGGGAGGAAAGGGCTTTCAGATTGGAAACCAGAAGCACAGGTATTTTTCTGGGGCCGTTGGGTGAGAAAGCCTGGGTAGAAAGGGAATAGGGGTCTAGGCTGAGAAACTACGCCTGCGTACAGTCAAAGCCTGTTTGTCACTAGGCCCCATGGTACTGACCTACTCAGACATCACCTCGCCTCCACCTTCACATTATAAAACTGACCTGTAAAATCTGACTGCAAATTTCAGTAGCTGTTGAGGGTCTTCAGTCAGAACTCTGCCTACTCTCTGTCTCTATTATTCTCATCTTGTTCTCATTTGTTCTGCATCCCACAACCAGATCTCTGTCTCTGTCTTCTTTGAATGAGGCCACACTTGTGACCATCTTGACTTTCAGTTTTTCTTGTTTCTTGTTGCTGTTAGTTGCTGTCAAGCTGGCTCCAACTCATGGCAACCTCATGTACAACAGAATGAAACACTGACCAGTCCCATACCATCTTCATGATTACTGGTATGCTCAAGTCCAATGTTGCAGCCACTGTAAATTTGGAGGGCCTTCCAACCTAGGGGGTTCATCTTCCAGCACTATAAAACTAAAAAAACCAGTTCCTCTGCTGTCAAGTCGATTTCGACTCATAGTGACCCTATAGGACAGAGTAGAACTGCCTTGTAGGGTTTCCAAGGGAGCAGCTGGTGGATTTGAACTGCTGACCTTTTGGTTAGCAGCTGTAGCTCTTAACCACTGCACCACCTGGGCTCCTCCAGCACTATATCAGGCATTATTTCTTAGTGACCCATAGAGTTTTCATTGGCTAATTTGATGAAGTAGGTCACCAGGCCTTTCTTGCTAGTCTGTCTTATACTGGAAGCTCTGCTGAAAACTGTTTACTACGAGCAAGCCTGCTGGTATTTGAAATACTGGTGGCATAGCTTCCAGCATCACAGCAACAGGCAAGCCACCACAGTACAGCAAACTGATAGATGGGTGGTGGCTCTTTCCTTTCAGGATCTCCTTATGCCTTGGATGAGGACTCTTGGTTTTACCTCTGGTTCTGTAGAACTCCAAATCCCAGTCTTGGAAGGCTTCTTCTGTCTCACTCAACCCCCAAACGGGGAAGAAGGATTACAGCTCAGTGGATGCCAGAGGCCCGGCTTTGGAATCCGGTGGATACGGTTTCAAGCCTTGGAACTCCTTCTTTTAGTCTGGGCAAGTCTCACAAACTCCCTGAGCCTGTTTGTTCATATGAAAATCTAGCATGATAGCACCTATATTCTCAGGCTTTTTGTGAGGATTTAATGACAAAAAAAAAAGGAAAATCTCACAGTTGGAATACAGCAGCCCTCCAAAAACAGTGGTTATTTCTACCAGAGTTCATTGATTCTAAGACATGTGTGCTTCACATATTGACATTTCTGAAAATGGGATGCCCCTTCCAACTGATGTGACTAGTTCATGTAGTAGGATTCCTTCTTCATTTTTGCCCCGGGAAAGCTGCCATTAAATCTGTGGCATGTCTTATGGTCAATGTCATTCTCAAATCGAGGAAACATGGAATGTTATGACCCAAATATTTCCAGGGTGTCCACCCTCCTGGAGTGGCTGCATATTTGAGAGAAGCTCCTTCTCGTAAACACCTCTCCCAATGTCCCATAAGTTCAGGCCACTTTTCTATTTGTAGGACCCCAGGGCTCTTCCTAAGTCCTCCTCTTGGGAGTGTCTGATGGCTCTAGGAACAGCACCTGCTGTTCTGAAAATCTTGTGTGTGTTGCAGGCACTTGCAGGGTGGACCAGCTCAAGCTGGTGGCTGAGAATCGGTTGTCATTTTTGGGAGTTGTCACCAACATGCATAACCTTAATATGCAAAACATGGGCTTTATTATGGTGAAAACAGAGTCCAACTCAACCTCAGGGCGTGGGTGCCTGTCAGAACGTGACTCACCCTACCGTGAGCATTTTCCACTCTCCATTTGGTGGTGGAGATGGCTTTGAAGTTGCTGGTGACCTTACTTAACAAATGACCGAAACAGTGAAGATCGTACTGACAAGCTCAACGCTCTCATTTCCAGAGAACTTTGCAATGTTCTAGATGCATCTCTTCACAGAGCCATAATCACCCACATGTGGAGGAGGCAGCTGCCCACACAGTGTGGTCTGCAGGACCCCGGCAAAGCCTCCCTGGCAAGCCGGCTGCTTCCCCCGACACACATACACCTGCTGAGGTGCTTACGATTTGCGATGCACTATTTGTTCCACTCCTGATGGCATCTTCATTTCTCCAAGCCTCAGTTGCTACTTCCGCTAAATGGAATAAATGATAAAACAAAAACCAAATCCATTGCTGTTGAGTCGATTCCGACTCATGGTGAGCCCGTGTGCTACAGGCTAGAACTGTGCTCAGTAGGGTTTTCTTGGCTATAATCTTTATGGAAGCAGATCTCCAGGACTTTTTTCTATGGTGCCATTGGGTAGGTTTGAAATGCCAACCTTTTGGTCAGTAGTCAGGCACAAACCGTTTGTGCCACCCAGTACCTCCTTTAAATTGCTAAAGCATCTTCCTTCAGAATGCAGCTGACCCATGGACCCCTGAAAGCTGCCACCAGTCGTGCCCGCCTGCGTGTCAGATCACTTGCTGCCTTTTCCAGCTTGCCAAGCATTGCCTTCAGAGGAAATGGAAATTTTGCTAGAGAATGGGTAGAAAATGACGGCTTGGGGTTCTGTAGGATATTCAGGGGGTGTTATAGAGGACCCTGGAGCCATGGACAAGGAGACCAAAACAAATTGATTCCCCAGAGGCGTGAAGATAGAAACGTGCGGCAGCCACAGATCATTCTAAGCACAAGACAGGATCGTTCATTAGCCCAGACTGGCACCCGCCAGAAAGGAGCCTCCCGAAACTTCATCAGCCAAGGTGTCATCTCAGTGGTCAGACGATTTACCACCGACGGCCCCTGGCACAACATCACGTGTTCTTCTCGGAAGGAGTAAATTGAACGTTACGTTTTTGTTGGATACAGCCATTTCACTGATCCTTTGAAAGCCATCTATGCAACACGTTACATCACGTAACAGTGTTTGCAACTGTTCCCTAAGTATCAAAACTTGCGCCATAAAATACTAGGAAGGCTACAAGGGACAACAGGGAAAAGAGCACTCCAGGACACCAGAAAAGACAGCTTCTGCTGGAAGGTTTCCCTATTTTTTTGAGTCCAAGCCTGCGATTTGGAAGAGAGAAGCTGTAGATGCCTCTCCACGACGAACCAGCTTGCCTGAGTCTCAACAGTGAAAGTAGCAATCTATACACAGATGGCCACAGATCAGAACCGTTAAACCTCAGTGAAATTCACAAACAAAAACAATTTAAGGGGCAAAAATACAAAAGCACTTCCTAGGAAAATTGGAAGCTTTATTTATGGACAAGCCATAGATTTTTACTCTCACAGATTCGTCCTTCCTTGAGCAGGCGGCTTTCCTCCAAACGCTCCACACACTCTAAAAACCCAGGTGGAAACCCAGGGCTGTACAAGGTGTCAACACCTGCCTTGCGAGGGTGGAGGGTCCCCCTCTAATTCTTCTATGTCCAGTTGGAAGCCCAGCCAATTACTAAGCCACTGAGAAAGAAACAATAGCTAATTAAGATGAACTTTAAGGGGGGAGAACTTAATTAATTTCATCTTTATCTGAAGGTCTTTCTAACTGAAGTAAACTTTAGATGTTCTATGGATCAATGCCTCAGAGTATTTGTAAGAATGTACATATGAGGCTTCTTTAGATCGCCGCGGGTTGAAGAACCGGCTGATAGTGAGTGTATTAAATTAATGCCAACCTTCAGCCCCTTTGCCAAGCACAACTGCTTGTGAAAATGATCACGTATACATATAAATAGAAAATTATGCCTTTAGCAATATGGTATAGGTGTGAGGGATCTGGGCAAACATGATACATTTTAAAACACACATGAGGGATTCTTAGTATTCTCCTTATTACTCTTAAAATATTAATTCACCTATTTATCCATTAACTTATGCATTCATTCATTCCTTCTTCCAATACATATTTATTGAGCAACTATGGCATACTAAGGAGTCTTGGTGGTACAATGGTTAATTGCTCTGCTGCTAACTAAAAGGTCAGTGGTTTGAACCTACCAAACGGCTTTGGGGGAGAAAAGCACTGGCGATCTGCTCCCGTAAAGATTTCAGCCTAGGAAACACTATGGGGCAGTTCTAGTCTGTCCTGTAGTGTTGCTATGAGTTGAAATTGACAACAGCATACAGCAACAACATGGCACGGTAGGACCGTTTGGAATATGCTGGGTATAGAGTGGAAAAGCAGCAGGATAATTTTCTGCCCTCTTAGAGTTTATGTTCTAATGGGAGAGAGAAACAGTGGTTATGTAAAGAAATACAACCATCACATTATTTCAGCTGAAGGGTGGGATGGAGAGTGACTGAGTGTATGGGTGGACTGTGCTTTGTTAGGTAGGATGATTGGGGATGGGCTCTTGGCAGAGGCAAAATTTAAGCTAAAGCTTGAATATCAAGAAGGGCATTTAAAATACACACCTCCCCCAGGTGATTCTAAGCCAGGGTTGACACCCTCTGGCTTAGTGCAATGACCTAAGAGTCCAATTGAGTGGGAGTGGTTTGGCAGTTGGAAGGAAAGTCAGTGTCAAGGTTCAAGAAACTAGTACCCAGAGGAGAACAGTGTCCCAGAGGGTTTTCAATGGCTGATTTTTCAGAAGTAGACCACCAGGCCTTTCTTCTGAGGTGTCTTGGGGTGCCAGGCCTTTCTTCTGAGGTACCTCAACCTTTCTGTTAGCAGCTGAGCACAGTTCTACTTTGACACACATGGAGTTGCCATAAGGCAGAGTCGACTCGACAGCAGCTGGTTTCTAAAGTTAATGAAGGGAATACCGAGCCAATTCCACCCTCGAACGTATCTTGGGGTGGTTGGTCTAGCCAGGTTTAAGGGGGACGTAAAGGTCATGGCTGGAAGCGTGCACACCTGGAGGTGAGAAGTCAGTGGGGGATGGAGGAGCGTGGTCCTTCCTATAACCAGCCCTCAAAGGATCCTGTACATCTTGCTAAGGGGTTCTAACTTTTCCTTAAGTAGGGGGCTGGGTCACTTGATCAGATTTATATTTCAGAAAAGTCAGTCTGGCCCAGGGGTGCAGTCAGAAAGGGGGTGGCCGCAGGGAGACCAGTTAGGCGGCCATTGAGGAAGCCCCAGGAGAGACCAGGTAACCTGGATTATGTCAGGGAGTTGGATTGGAGGGGAACATGTGAGGGTTATCACATTTTCTCTTCTAATACACCCCTTCATTTTTTTCTACACAGCAATGCATCATTGATGAAAGTTTTTAAAAATTAATAAAGGCAGGGAAAGGAATAAATGAGGTTGGGAGACCCACGGAGAAAATGTGGGTAATGGTGAAAGGAGGGAGGAGAAGAAGTGGCCCAACCTTGGAAATCCATGTGCTCAGCTGGTGCAGGGAAAGGGGCATCTGGGAGATGGGACCATAGTTTGCATTCCACGGTTGACCAAGAGGCAAGGTGAGGGGTCTTGGAAGACTTCTCAACCACTGCCCCTCTCCTTGGAGGCTCATTCCATTCACATCAGGGCATGTGACAGTGGTGCTGACAACTGGGGTTCCCAGGGGGTTGCAGAAGTAATGAGGGGAACTGCGACTCTGAACTTCAGGTCCAGGAGAAGGAACCATTGGTTAAGTAGAAGAGAGAGGACCTTGGGAGAAAGTGACCATGTCCACTATACCTGCTAAATCTATGCTAGAGCTACATGCAGGGACGGATTACTCAATAAACAAGGTAGGCATGGGATTCATTGTGCTTACTTACTAATCTGTAGTGCACAATTTCACCTGGGTTTCACCTCATCAAAGTGAACACAATTAAACTAGTTCTGTACCTTGCTTATTGTAAGCCAGTACATAAGGTGTTTAGTGGTTAATCCGCCCCTGGCTACAAGGCCACCCACCATAGCTACTGAGTCTACACTATAGCTACGTTACCACTATAGCTGCTAAATCTACACCAAAGAGCCCTGATGGTGCAGCGGTTAAAATGCTCAGCTGCTAACCGAACGGTCAGCGGTTCAAACTCGCCAGTCATTCTGTGGGAGAAATATGCAGCAGTCTGCTTCTATAAAGACTTACAGCTTTAGAAACCCTGTGGGTTTTCTATGAGTTGGAATCAACAAGTTGGCAGTGGGTTTTTATAGCTACATGGCCACTAGAGCAACTAAGTCTACACTAAACTATATCTACATGGCCACTATAGCTATAAAATCGACAGTATAGCTACACGGCCACTACAGCTACTAAGCATTAGGGACAGGGACACTGGGGAGAAAGGGTTCCCCACTTATTTTTCCACAGCAAGGATAGAGACAGTGGGTACATAACACATCTATCAAGTGCTTACTACACGCCAAATTCTCAGAACTTTCCAAAATGTCTCTCTCCCCAATTAGAATACAAGCTCTAGTAAGGGAGGGATAAGGGAGCCCTGGTGGTACAATGGTTAAGTGCTCTGCTGCTAACTGAATGGTTGGTAGTTCAAGTCAACCAGCAGCTCCATAGGGGAAAAGACCTGGGGATCTGCTCCTATAGATTTCAGCCTAGTAAGCCCTATGGGGCAGTCCTACTCTGTCCTACAGTGTCACTAGGCATCAGATTCTACTGGACAGCACCTAACAACAACAACGGAGCGATGTTGTCTTCGCCATCATGCATCTACCATGCTGACAGCAGACTAACTACTTAGTAAAGATTTGCTTAAACTGTGAATACATGGATTGTGTGACTTCGGACAAGTTACTTTAAACTCCGTGTGTCACAGTTTCCACATCTCTGAAATGTAGGCAGTAGCAGTGCCTACTCATGAGGCTATTGTGAGGATTAAACGAAATGATGCATTTGGAAGAGCACCTGGCCGTCATCAGAGCTCAAAAAATGACAGCTATAGATATTGTTGTTAGTATTATTATCACAATGACCTCATGAGCAAGCATTAGTGTTCATGCTATAAAATTAAGAAATGGAGGCTCAGGATTGCTAAATACTTGGGCTAGAAACACCCAGGTAACAAGCAATAGAATCTGCGTGCAAAGTTCTGTATGGACATCCTGCCGCCTCCGGAGAAAGTGGAGGACGCAGAGGGAGCCATGACCTGCACCCATGAAAAGATGATACAAAGGCAAGATGTGGGGAGGAGCACACACTCAAGGACAAACAAAACACAGAAACTTGATTTGGACACGGAAGCTTGGAATCCACTCTGAATAAGCACAACCACAACTGGCATTATAGAATGCTTCCTGTATTACTATTACAGTCCCTGGTAAAAATTATGGCCTTCAGATATTATTATTATAACCCCATCTTTACAGAGGAGGCAAATGAAGCTCAGAGAGAGGGAGTAACTGGCCCAGGCCCCACAGCTAGTAGGGGGAAAAGCAGGATTTGAATGTAGACAATCTGTCTCCAGAGCCCTGGCTCTGTTATGGAACACACAGACAAGCACACACACACGCACACGCACACTCTCACACATGCAGGCCTTTTGAGTAAAAACCAGAAAGACAAAGCAAGATATAACTGCCCTGCTTGACGCTCATGTGTCAGGTTAAAAGAAGACAGTGAGGAGGCAGGAAGACAACTCTGCATCTGCTTCTGTCTTATCCATCAAATGGAATGTACTGAAACCAGAAAGAACAGAGCAATCATGGCTGAGAAGAGAACTGAAGCCCAAGATACGTGAAATGATAGAGAGCCTCAGTTTAGCTAAAATGGATTCAAGTCTTAAGAGGGAGGATTTTAACATGATCATTGCACTCTGATCCTCCATGAGGTTGAACAAGAAGAGGCGATGAAGCTGAAAGATTCGATCTACAAGACCTTGATTTCAACAGCCAGTGTCTGATCCCTGGATCCACTTTTAGAATCACTCATCAATTTCAACCTCAATTTTTAATCTGTGTAATACAGCTGTGCCCATAACATTCGGAGGCATAGACAGTTTATTCTTATTTTGTAGACTGAATCTGTCCTTGATGACACTATGTCTATTTCCTTTGTTTCCAGAATTTACGGCCCCTTGTAGAAATTATAATGGTATCAACCTTATATGGATGTGGTTATGAATTTAATCGTGTCCCCACAAAACGTGTGAATTCCTTGCCCTTGTACCTGTGGCTGTGATCCTGTTTGGAAATAGGATGTTTCTTTTATTATGTTAATTAGATCATACCAGTGTAGGGTGAGTCTTAAACCTAACCACTTCTGAGTTATAAAAATACTTCACCCACTTTTGAGTCTGGCTTGAATTTCTGGCAGTTCCCTGTCAATGTACTGCTACAACCATGTTGAATTCTCTTCAGCATAATTTTACTTCCATGTAATATTAATGCTATTGTTTGATAATTTCCAACTTCTGTTGGACCACTGTTTTTTGGAATGGGCACAAATATGGATCTCTTCCAGTTGATTGGCCAGGTATCTGTCTTCCAAATTTTCTGGCATAAATGAGTGAGTGCTTTGAGCATTGCCTCAATTTGTTAAAAACAACCCTGTTATTGTTGTTGTCAGGTGCAGTCCAGTTGGTTCCAACTCATAAAAAAAAATAGCAACCCTATATATACAACAGAAGGAAACACTGCCTGGTCCTGCGCTATCCTCATAATCTTTGCTATGATTGAGCTCATCATTGCAGCCACTGTGTCAATCCATCTCATTGAGGGTCTTCCCCTCTTTTGCTTACCCTGTACTTCGCCAAGCATGATTCCTTTCTCCAGGGACTGGTCTCTCCTGATAACACGCCCAAATTCTTGCCATCCTTGCTTGTATAGAACATTCTGGCTGTACTTCTAAGATAGATTTGTTTGTTCTTCTGTGGTCCACGGTATATTCACTGTTCTTTGCCAACACTATAATTCAAAGGCATCAAGTTTTCTTCAGTCTTCCTTATCCATTGTCCAGGTTTTGCGTGCATGTGACATGATTGAAAATACCATGATTTGAGTCAGGCGCAACTTAGTCCTCAAAGTGCCATCTTTGCTTTTCAACACTTTAAAGAGGTCTTTTGCAGGAAATTTGCCCAGTACAATATGTTGCTTGATTTCTTGGCTGCTGTTTCCATGGGCGTTGATTTTGGATCCAAGTAAAACAAAATCCTTGAAAACCTCAATCTTTTTTCCATTTATCATGATGTTGTTTTTTGGATGGTTGTGAGGATTTTTGTTTTTTTTATGTTGCGGTATAATCCATACTGAAGGCTGTGGTCTTTGATCTTCATCAGTAAGTGCTTCAAGTGCTCTTCACTTTCAGGACGCAAGGTTGTGTTATCTGCACATTGCAGGTTGTTAATGAATCTTCCTCCAATCCTGTTGTCCTGTTCTTCTTCATTTAGTCTAGCTTCTCGGATTATTTGCTCAGCATACAGATTGAATAAGTTTGGTGAAAGGATACAACCCTGACACACACCTTTCCTGATTTTAAGCCATGCAGTATCCCCTCATCCTGCCTCTTGGTCTATGTACAGGTTCCTCAAGAAGACAATTGAAAAAACCAAACCCACTGCCATCAAGTCAATTCTGACTCACAGCAACCCTATAGGACAGAGTAGAACTACCCTGTAGGGTTTCCAAGGAGTGGCTGGTGGATTTGAACTGCCAACCTTTTGGTTAGCAGCTGAGCTCTTAACCGCTGTGCCACCAGGGCTCCATTAAGTGTTCTGGAATTCCCACTCCTTGCAATGTTATCCATGATTTTTTATGATCTCCACGGTCAAATGCCTTTGCATAGTCAATAAAACAAAGGTAAACATCTTTCTGGCAGTCTCCATCTAACATCAGCAATGATATCCCTCATTCCACATCCTCTTCTGAATTTGGCTTGAATTTCTGGCAGTTCACTGTCAATGTACTGCTGCAACCGCTTTTGAATGATCTTTAGCAAAATTTTACCCAAGTGTGATAATAATGATATTGTTCAATAATTTCTGTATTCTGTTGGAACAGTTTTCTTTGGAATGGGCACAAATATGGGTCTCTTCCAGTTGGCTGGCTAGGAAGCTGTCTTCCAAATTTCTTGACATAGATAAGCAAGCATTTCCAGCACTGCATCCATTTGTTGATACATCTCATTTGGTATTCCGTCAATTCCTGGAGCCTTTTTCTTCTTCATTCCCTTCAATGCAGCTTGGGCTTCTTCCTTCAGTATCATTAGTTCTTGATTCTATGCTGCCTCCTGAAATGGTTGAATGACCTCCTTCTTTTTTCATGTATGACGTCCTTAATGTCATTCTGCGACTCATCTGGTCTTTGGTCGTTAGTGTTCAATGTGTCAAAACTATTCTTGAGATGGTCTCTAAATTCAGGTGGGATATACTCAAGGTCATATTTTGGCTCTTGTGGACTTGTTCTAATTTTCTTCAGTTTCAACTTGAACTTGCATATGAGCAATTGATAGTCCATTCTGCTGTTGGCCTCTAGCCTTGTTCTGACTGATGATACCAAGTTTCTCTATTGTCTCTTTCCATAGATGTAGTCTATCTGACTCCTGTGTATTCCATCTGGCAAGGTCCAAGTGTATAGTCACCATTTATGTTGTTGAAAAAAGGCATTTGTAATGAAGAAGTCATGTCTTGCAAAAGTCTATCATTGGATCGCCAACGTCGTTTCTATCACCACAGCCATATTTTCCCACTACTCATCCTTCTTCTTTGTTCCAACTTTCGCATTCTAATCACCAGAAATTATCAATGCATCTTGATTGCATGTTTGGACAATTTCAGACTGCAGAAGTTGGAAAAATCTTCAATTTCATCATCTTTGGCCTCAGTAGCTGGTGTGTAAATTTGAATAATAGTCATATCAGCTGGGTATTCCTTGTAGGCGTATGGATATTATCCTATCACTGACAGCGTTGTACTTCAGGATGTATCTCGAAATGTTCTTTTTGACCATGAATGCAATGCCATTTCTCTTCATTTTGTCATTCCTGGCATAGTAGGCCATATGATTGTCTAATTCAAAATGGCCAATACCAGTCCATTTCAGCTCACTAATGCCTGGGATATCAGTCTTTATGCGGTCCATTTCATTTTTGATGACTTTCAATTATCCTAGGTTCATACCTTGTGCATTCCATGTTCTGATTATTAATTGATGTTTGCAGCTGTTTCTTCTCATTTTGAGTCTTTGTCTGGTATAGTGCCAGAAGATGAGCCCCTCATGTTGCAAGGCACTCAAAATACCATTGGGGAAGAGCTGCCTCCTCAAAGTATAGTTGACCTTAATGTCATGAATGAAGTCAAGCTTTTGGGACCTTCATTGGATGATGTGGCATGACTCAGAATGAGAAATATCCCCAGGAAATATTATTAGTGTCACCATCAATTTGTAGTTGGGGAAATGGGGGCTCAGAGCAACATATCCAAGGCCATTCAGCTTGTGAGTGGCAGCCACAGAGTTTGAACGCAGGCACTCTGGCCCCAGAATCTGTGTGCCAACTGCTCAGCCTCATTAGAAGCTGAAGATGATGTGAGGTACTGTGGGCAACTCCTGCGGGTGTTCACCAGGAGACCCTAGTGATCAGATTTTTAAATTAAAAGAAAAAAATTAAGGAACCACTTTCTGAAGAATGGCTTGGGCGGAGGGCTCTTAGGAAAAGCGTGGAGACCATTTTAGTGGTACTTGAGGCAGTGGGTACAAAGCTAGCTTCCATACTTGGGACCATCATCTGCACCTTGTAAACATTTTCACTTTCCAGATAGTTCCCTCACAATGACATGTCTTCTCTTTTGACATTTATTGTCAAATAATATGTTTTATATTTTTAAAGCACTTTTTATTCTTCAGTGTATTGGAGGCAGACGGGGCAGGGATGGCTCTGCCCACGTCGAGATAAAGCCATGAGGTATTATCTGACGTGAGATAAAGCCATAAGGTATGGATTTGACAAGGTCACACAACTAGTTTTTGTCAAAACTACAACCAGGAGAGCCCAGTTCCCCAGACTCAAAGACCGGCAGTAATGAGGTGGCCCCAGCCAGGACGGCACAGAAGTAATCAAGGTGGAAACGGGGTTTCCCCAGCTGATTAAGAGCTCTCACACTCTATCCCAGTGATATGTATTTTCGTTAGTTATAATAACGTTGTTTGTTGCGCATTGTATCATTCAACACACTGTGCCAGGAATCTTGTCTGCCTTATCTCTTTTAATTTTCCCAAGTCCATGAGAAGGATACCTATAATCCCATTTTATAGAGGAGAAAACTAAGGCCAGGTCATAGAAACGCCAGACCTTACAATAACATTAACTCAAATGTAAACAGCCTTTGAGTGCTTCTCTTTCCATTAGCTCATTTGTTTGCTGTAAGATCCTATTAGGTAGCAAGGAGACTCAGCAGCAAACCTTACCTTTGCTGCTTCCTCAAGATATGAGAATCTGACAAAATCTCTGAACCTCTATGAGCTTCTAGTTTCTTCTCTGTGGAATGAGGGATAAGAATTCCCAACTCTTTGTGCCATTGTGAGGATTAAGTGAAATAGCAAAAATTGCAGAACACCAATATTCTTTCCTTTTTGCATTCATTCGTTAACAAGCACGTCTTAGTAAAGTGCCTACGGAGATAACAGGCATGTAGCATACAACAGGTAAAGGAGCCTTGGTGGCACAATGGTTAAGCACTTGACTGCTAACCGAAAAGTTGACGGTTCAAACCCAGCTGGTGATCTGTTCCCGCAAAGATTACAGCCAAGAAAACCCCAAGGGGCGGTTTTACTCTGTCACGTGGGGTCACTATGAGTCCAAATTGATTTGACTGTGCCTAACAAGAACAAAACATATCAAACCAAAACAAACCCGTGTTGTCAAGTCAATTCTGACTCATAGCAATCCTATAGGAGAGAGTAAAGTTGCCACATAGGATTTCCACGGAATGGCTGGTGGATTTGAACCGCCAACCTTTTGATTAGCAGCCAAGCTTTTAACCACAGTGCCACCAGGGCTCCAACAAACAAAATATACAGCAGGTGCCTAATATGTGCTGGCTCCCTGAGAGCATCTCATTCTTTCTCCCACTGATAGAGGGCACTGCCTGGCCAAGATCATCTTTGTTATGCACCTGTACAACCGTGGGTAGAAATTAGAGGCTTTGTTTAAAAATTGAGTTCGTTTTTAGAACAGCCAAGGAAATGAAGCTTGAGTCATTGAGGGGGCAGTGGTAGTTCAGTGGTAGAATTCTCGTCTTCCATGTGGGAGACCAGGCTTTGATTTCTGGCCAATACACCCCATGTTCAGCCAACACCCACCTGTCAGTGGACATTTGCAAACTGCTATGATTCTGAACAGGTTTCAGTGGAGCTTCCAGGTGAAGACAGACTAAGAAGAAAGGCTTGGCCATCTACTTCTGAAAATCAGCCGGTGAAAACCCTGTGGATCACAATGGCCTGATCCACAACCAATCAGGGGACCGGCATAGGACTGGGCAGTGTTTTGTTCTGTTGTGCATGGGTTGCCATGACTCAGAGGCCAACTCAACAGCAGCGAACAACAACAACAAGGGCAGCTCAAGTTTCTGGGACCACTTGGTTGTGCTGGAGAGGAAAACAGAAGCAAATGGAGAATTCCATGTCCTTATAGTGGCATCTTCAGGGCTGGGGAAATCGTGGGCGTGGGGCCCTGTGGAACACATTTCTTTTTTTTTTTTTTGACCTGTTGCCAGTTTCTTAATGAAATAAGGAGGCAAGAGGGAGCTAATTCTCTTCAGAGCCTAAAATCCCTCCAGCTGAGCCGGCACTGGTACAAAGACAAAGTGTATCGAAGTTGGGAAGGGAAGTTGTCACAGTGAGTTGGGAGCCTTTCATCTGGCCAATATAACTCCATTAGGTTTTGGAAGTAAACCTAGGTAGCAGGGGGGTCATGAAAGTAATATTCTCCAACCTCCGTGTAATTAAATTGTAACCCTTTGAAGACTCATTCCTCTCTCAAAGGCTCCAGCACCCTCAATTTGATGGAATGCCAGAAGCTTCTGCCCTGCATTTTGACTAGTGGCGTAGTGGTTAAGAGCTACGGCTGCTAACCAAAAGGTTGGCAGTTCGAATCTACTCGGTGCTCCTTGGAAACCCTATGAGGCAATTCTACTCTGTCCTATAGGCTGGCTATGAGTCAGAATTGACTCGATGGCAATGGGTTTTTTTTTTTTTTTTTTTTTTTGGTTTATGCTCAGTCTTTAACTGTTGGTTCTGTGTTAACGATATATTTACAGCCTAGGTCATACCTGGACACAGAAGCAGGCGCATCCCTCATGGTATCTGGCTTTAACTTTTCCCATTAACCACAGCTCGGAAACATGCAGGGGCTGTTTTGCAATCCCCATCTCTCCCTCCTCCCCAAACCTGCCCCCTTCTCTCTGTGATTTTTTTAAAACTCATGTTTCACTTCCTGCATTCTGGTTCTTGTTCTTCCTGAAGCCCCAGACCAGGCAAAAACACCAGGGCACATTAGGTTAATGGGAACCTTATTTCCCTCTCTTGGGTGGAAAAGTAGGTGGCACCAGGGCTGAGTGATCTTCGAAGCCCAGTTCCTCATAAGATGGGGGGCTGCAAGTGTGTGGCTGAGAAACGGGCCGTAATGACCTGACCAAACTGGACTTTAGGGAAGTGAGAGTTTGCATCAGACCCTTTGCTTCCAGAAAGCTCTACATAGGGAAAAAATGGCATGCAAATGAAATCTCACACCACTGATAACTGGTCATTTTGGAATCATATGGAAGCATTTCTTCTGGGCTCCCTGTGGAATTCATTAAGGAAAATGCAAGAGCTAAATTGTTTTTGTTGTTGGGCGCCACTGAATTGATTGATTCCGACTCATAGTGACCCCGTGTGACACAGTAGAACTGCTCCATAGGGTTTCCTCCTAGGCTGTGATCTTTATGGAAGCAGATCACTAGGTCTTTCTCCCATGGAGCCGTTGGGTGGGTTTGAACCACCAATGTTTCGGTTAGCAGCTGAGCACTTAACCATTGCTCCATCAGAGCTCCTTAGAGCCAAATTATTATATTTTAAAATCTGCTTTCTAAACTTTTCACTTAGGGTCTTAAGGTTTAAAAGTACATATATATACAGCAAGCAACAAGATGGGAGAAAAATAGTAACCTGAAATAGGATGGAAGTGGCTAATACCCTGTTCCAATAATTCCCCCAACACCCCCTTCCCCACACTGTAATAGTAACACAATCTTTTATAAAATGCAAACAAAAGCAACTTTAGGAAACTGTACTATTTTTATTGATCTGAATGTACAGTCTAAGTAAACACAGTACAATTTCTATTGAAAGGTAGCTTCAAAACAAATTCCAACTTTATCATCTTTCCTACACCCTTCCTAGATGAAAATGTGCTTTGTATGGTTAAAATCCAGGTTACACAAAGAACAGATGCACAGATACCACTAATGTACCATGACGAAATAGTAAAAGAAGATCATTTATAGGTTAGGAAATAGCCGATAAAGCAATGAAAAAAGTTCAATTTTACTAATAATTAAAGCTTTCTCAATTAAAAGGAGCCCTGTGGCACTTGGGTGCTAACTGAGAGACTGGCAGTTTGAACCGACCCAGGGGCTCCTTGAGAGACAGGCCTGGCGATCTAACGCCATAAAGGTCACAGCCTGGAAAACCCTATGGGACAGTTCTACTCTGTCACACAGGGTTGCTATGAGTCAGAATCAACTCGACTGCACCCAACAACATCTCAATTAAAATATACTTTTATCATTTTTTTAACTAGTCACATTAGCAAACCTATGTTTTGACTGATAGACTCAACACAGGTAAAAACATGAGCCGGCCATACAGGCTGTCAGCCTGCTGTGTACTTGAGAAGGGCAAAGGTCATCTGTAAATGCAGCTCTGCAGTCCAATTTTATGGCTCCACCCCTTTTGGGCCAGATCATTGCGAGCGTAATTTGGTGCTAGAAGCATAAAATACCCTAAGAGGTGGATTTGCTCAGGAAACCTAAGCTCCAGGATCCCTCATTTCATAGACTCCTTACAAGGCCCTAGAAATTTTGTATTTATAATTTTGTAGGCGATCCAAAAGTTTTACAAGTTCTGGGTCCCATAAACCTGGGTCCACCCTTGAGCAGAGTTGGAGGAAGGGTGAGAGTTGTAAGGGGAATGTCCTGGCCATGGGCCAGTTTGACATCTTGGGTCAACTATGGGTTTGGAGAAATCTAAAGAGAAGTTTCGTCTACCCACAGGGTGGGGAGCCATGCCAGTGGGCAAGATAAAGACAGACCAAAGCAAAGTGTGTTGAGGACACACCACCTCCCATGCACTGAGCAATTAGAAGCAAACCAGGTGCAGTGCTAGCAAATTTGAGGCATGAACTTGAAAACCTGCCCCAGCTCCTTAGAGCAGGTATTGCCCTCCTGGGTGTATAAATAAGGAAAACGCAGCTCTGAGAGAGGAGAAAACTTGCTCAAGGTCACACCGCAAGTAAACAGCTGGTTAAGAGTTAACCCCAACCAGGCATGCAGGACTCCAAAGTCCCTTTTCCCTACCCACTGCCATCTTTCTTATCTTGCAAAACATCATAAACCCTGAATATGCAGGCCAACCCAGTGAGTGAGTGACGAAGGTAAGAAATCATGTAATGTTGTAAAACAAGAACAAAAACTAATCTCTGGGCTCACATGGGAAATTGCTTCAGATATTTCAAGAAGCAAAGTTGGGCTGTTTGAGGAATAAAGCACCTCAGTTTCCCATTTATTCGACTCAGCAAATTGACCCATAATGAGATCAAGTCCCTCAACAAATAAAAAGCTAATGCAAACTTAGTCCCACATGGAAGATGAAAAATGTATCTTAATCTTTACCTGGCCTGAAAAACCAGGTCTCAGAGCGTGTGTGACTGCTGCTTTGGCCGGCCAATGTACACGGGCGGGAAGCTTTCCAGTAAGGGAAGGGGTGCTGCCAGATGAAGTGGCCTCGGTTAAAATTTAAATGCCAGCAGATTCCTTTAAGGTGTTACTAGTAGTTCTAGCTGAACTGAAAGAAGAATTTGTATGATCTCCCCTACCCTTCATGGTTCTCCTCTCTATTTACTAACTGGAAATTTCCTTTTCTTTCTTTGTGTTGTGGGCTTAGTTTCTTCATCTGTAAAATGGGGTCTGTAAGCCTCGTAGGGATGTCATGAGAATTGAACAAGGTAAGAGGTATTGGTAGTTCGGTGGTAGAATTCTCACCTTCCACGCGTGAGACTCAGGTTCGGTTCCCAGCCAATGCACCTCATGAGCAGCAGCCACCCATTTGTCACTGGAGGCTTGGGCGCTGCTATGATTCTGAATAGGTTTCAGTGGAGATTCCAGATGAAGACAGACTAGGAAGAAAGCCTGGAGCTCTACTTCCCAAAACCAGCCAAAGGAAACCCTATGGATCACAATAGCCTGACCTACAAACAGTCACAGAGGTGGTGCAGGACTGGGCTGTGTTTCGTTCTATTGGGTTTCCATGAGTCAGGAGCCAACTCTCCAATAGTTAGCGACGACAATATTTGTGAAAATGTCAGCCCGATATTGGCCATGTGGCAGGCACTCTGTCAACAGCAGCCTGCTTCCCTCCTGCTCTCACCCTCTCATGGATTATTTTTTAAAACATTGTGCTACTGACTTTCCTTTATCTCCCCAAGAGTTCTTGTGGTTCACACAAGATTTGGCCCACTTCCCTTGCGTGCAAATTTAAAGGGCCCTCAGGAAATGAAGTATAACTTGGTCCAGCAGTTCCGACCTCCCCCCTGCCCACCTTATCCCCAGCCAGGTTAATAGAGGGCACTTTCAGAAGAATATGAGAGCCTTTTTTGTTTATTATGCTCATCCCTGGATTCCTGGTGGCTAGAACACAGTAGATGATTCAAAAACATTGGTTATTTTGTTAGTTTCCTGTGGCTACTTTAACAAAGTACTGCACACTGGGTGCCTTATAAGAACAGAAATTTATACTCTCATACTTATGTAGGCTAGAAGTCTGAAATCAGGTTGTCAGCCATGTTGATTCCTCCTGAGGGCTCTGAGGGACCATCTGGTCCTTGCCCTCATCCTCACTTCTGGTGATGGCTGGCAACACTTGGTGTTCCTTGACTTGTAGGCGCATCGCTCCAATATCTGCCTCCATCTGCACATGGCTGTCCTCCCTCTGTGTCTGTCCCTTTCTCAAATAAGGACACCACTCATATTGGATTAGGACCCACCCTACTCCAGTATGACCTCATGTTAACTGATAATACCTTCAAAGGCAAGAAGGATGCTCTCCTGTTGTGACCCAAGAAAACAGCTCTTGAGGGCATGGGGTGATGCCTTCATGCAACTGGGCTTTCCAGAGACAAGTCTGGGGCCAACCACAGAAGGTCTGTCTGACAGAGGGGGAAACAGGCAGGGACCTCATGGGAGGAGGGGAGCAGTGTGTCTGAGACAGACAGTGAGGATCCTTGAGTTTCTATAAAAAGCAAAGCCAGCAGCCAGCAACCAGCAAGTCACTCCCGGTGAAGGGAGCTGATCCGGGTGGGAGCACTCCACAAATGAAGACAGGCCCCGCTGCCTCCACCCCTGCTTGATGATGTTCTTCTTTCCCTTGAGTTGTAATTTTCCTTTTGTTCAGAGGGCAATCAATAACAGGGGTGGAGGTGGCCCTGCGACATTGGACCTGCCTGGGAAGAGTAAGAGCTGACATAGACCCCTGTCCTGAGCATGTTTATATGTTTCCAGAAGTGACACCCTTCCAGAGTCCATCTTTCAGGGGTTTAGGAGGAGTGTATGGAGTGGCCCCCACTGTAGGGGCACCATGGGACCCTTGGGCAGAAGCCAGGGCTTTGGGTCAGTGCAACTAGGCTTAAATCGCATACCCTTTCCCCACCAATTACCCCCTGCCCCAAGGTAACTAACAGTGTGACCCAAGAAGTGATGTTTAAGTCTCCAAGCTCCAGTTCTCTCATCTGAAAATGAGAATAAATAGTAATTTTAAAAGGGTTGGAGCGTTACTGGTCACATAGTAACATTACATAAATGCTTTATATACATGGCTCACTCGAGTCCCAGAACCAAGCCACATGGTGGGGGGGGGGCTGTTATTATCATCCCCTTTTGCAGATGAAGGCACTGCGGCACAGAAAGGTTAAGAAACTTTCCCAAGGTCACACAGCCAGTGAAGAACAGAGTTGGGATTGGAACCCAGTTAGGTTGGCTCCAGAATCTCTGTTCCTAACCACTCTATGAACCTCCTTACAGCTGCTGGGAGGGAAACAGTGAGAAATCATATGCAAAATCACCTGAGGCAGGTTGATGCTCAGCAAGTTTAGCCCTGTACTATTTCCTCCCATTTCTCTGAAGCTCAGTGGTGTTATGGCATCATTTAACCATCTCAGTTCAGTACTTAGTTAAAAAGAGACAACCCAGAAAGGATAAGTAATTGGCCCAAGATCACACAGTATGCGTATGGTGAAATTGAGAATGTAACTGAAAGTCTTCAGGGCTTTCTACCTGGGCCCATATGTCCCTAATTTCACATTTTCTTTTCTTCTGTAACTTAGTGAGAATTTTTCCGTTTTGCAAGTTTGGGGACGGGGACTGCCTGCTGGGGCTACAAACTAATGCATTCAGATATAATCTTGGTTGTGATTTATTTACATCTTCTATAAATCATATTTGTTGAGTGCCTGAGGTGTACAAGGCATTGTGAGAGGTCCTACACATTAAAGCAAGGAAAAAAAATAAACATTACAGACACTTGGTGTATACCGCAGGCTACTTAAATATCCGAAGGCATCAAATAAATCATTGGACTGTTTAGAAATAGGCTCTGGCATGCTCACTGCAAACCTTCAGACAAAATCCTGCAATTGCACAATGTGGGCTGAGGGCTGGTCTCCACATGGCACTGGGAATATCTGTGAACATGACTGAGCGGGTCATAGGTCCCCGGAGTCACCCATGTTTTGGAGCTTGGGGATATTATGGCTTCCCTCGCAACTTCCCTACTCAGGCTAACATCTTCTTCAAACCAGCAATAAATGGAACTGTTGGTGTTTTAGTCGCTGTTGAGTTGGCGCCGACTTTTGCTGACCCTATGTATAAAGAGAATAAAACGTTCCCTGGTCCTGCACCATCTTCACGATTGTTGGTATGCTTGAGTCCATTGTTGCAGCCACTGTGTCTCCTGAGTGCCTTCCAACCTAGGGAGCTCATATTCTGGCACCATACTGGACAATATTCTGTTGCGGTCCATAGGGTTTTCATTGGCTAATTTTCAGAAGTAGATTTCCAGACCTTTCTTCCTAGTCTGTCTTCATCTGGAAACTCTGCTGAAACCATGCTGTATTGTCCACGGGTGACAACACATATACATGAAATACACAAATACTAGCATCATAGCAACATGCAAGCCACCACAATATGACAAACTGACACGTGGGTGGTGGAAATAATACATAAAACTAAATAGTAAGTAGAAGAGATGGAACCAAAAAATACTGACTGCATACCATTTTCAATTAAGCTGATTTGACCCAGAAACAATCACCATCATCTTTAAAGGAGTTAAGAACATGATCATTACAGGTAAAGGCTGGTAGGCAGCAAGTGCATGTATACACACTTGCACACAACACAAACACAAACACATATACAGCCTCCTTCACAGGGCGGTGTGGCTGATCATACGTGGACCGGTAGATGAGGGCTCTGTACACTATAAAACCATTCTATGCAGATGCAAAGCCACTACCCCCTGCCTAAAGTACAACTAAGCCATATTGTAAGTTTTATCCGAATGGAATTGCTGCTTCTCATCAATGTAAACTTCCAGTGGACGTGAATTATTTCTCGTCCTGCCACTTCCTCGCTTTGCATATCTAGTAGTTCAATAAACCAGTAAGCCAGTTGCCATTAAGTCAACTCTGACTCAAAATGACCCTACGTATGTCAGAGTAGAAGTGCGCTCCATAGGATTTTCGATGGCTGATTTTTTGAAAGTAGGTCGCCAGGCCTTTCTTCCGAGGCACTGCTGGCTGGAATTGAACCCCCCACCTTTTGGTTAGTAGCTGAGTACATTAACTGTTTGTGCCACCCAGGGACTTTGGCAGTTCCGTACCACAGTTCTTTTCTCCTTTCTTCCAATAAAGATTCATTGCGGACCAACTTTGTGTTAGGTGCTGTGCTAGGCTTTAGAGAGATGAAATCAAAGAAGACATGTCCCTGTCCTCAAGGAGCCCACAGTCTGATGGGCAAAACACACAAGTAAGTCAAAAATTACAATTTAGTAGAACAGTCTTAAGTAGGACATGTTGTGTGGTTGAGCATCACACAATGGGTGTCTCAACTATGCCGAGATTCCCAGAGGCAGACTTTTGAAGGTGGAATTGGTCTTAATGAAAAGTAGGCAAGAATATTCCAGATAGGGGACAAGCCTATGGAAGCAGGAGCCAGAGAGGGGAACACAAGATGTGCGTGTAAGAATTGCAGGTGATTCTAAGAGACCACGTGAAGCCCAAGTGAAAGCCAGGGAGACATTTTCAGGGCCAGGTCAGAGGCACCTTTACGGGCCAAGTCGTGGAGTTTGAATTCTACCCTGGAAGCGAGAGGGAGACATCAAATATTATTATTATAGAAGGTAGCGACAATATCAGATTTGCCTTTTAGAAACATATCTTTTTCATCATTTTCCTTTTCAAATTGTACTTGTAAGAGCACAATGAATGCTGAAGCAACCATCTAATGTGCTTCAGACAAATTTCTAGGTTAAAGATTGTTTTACGGGAATAATTTTAGAGCCAAAAAGGACAATCTTGTTGAAAATATTCAAAGTTATAGAAGCAGAATGTTCACGACATTTTCAAGGAGGGAAGAAATAAAAAATAGAAAGAAGGGGGGAGAGAGGGAGAAGGCAGAGAGAAAGAAAGGCAAGGGGAAGAAAGGAAAGACAGGTTGTATAATCTGTACAAATGCAAATTCTGACTTTGTCCCTTGCCAGCTATGTAAACCTGAACCTGTCAGGTAACGCTTCTGAGCGTCAGTTTCCTTATTTAGAAACAGGAAGTCTTAGTAATTCCTCAGAGGGTTTGTATGGATGAAATATCACCTCTGGTGACATGGCTAGCTGTCTACGAACACTCATGTTCTCCCTTCTACCATAGGGGGTTATTGCTAGAAAGGGACGTGTTTACCAGGCCCTCAAAGGAGACTGGGTCCCTGAGTCACTGCATGGAAGAGATCTGTGCCCAACCTGAGCTCCTGACTGGACTGTTCGAGGAGTGAGAAATCTTGTGTTAAGCTCCAAAATTTTGAGGTTTACTTGTTATAGCAGCTAGCACAATCCTAACTAATATATATGTTAATATCAGGCATATGAAGCAAATAACAAGTGCAGATTCCACCATATTTCTCCTACCTCATTGTCTAATAAGCACCCTAGCAAGAGAAAACGCAGTACACCAGCTATCGGCCTTTTCTTTTTACAGAAAAGGAACAAAGTACAATTTCAAAATAATTGCTTTTTACCGGTGTCTTTGGAAGATCCTGCTAACCAGCCAGCCCCTAGCAAGACGATCTTGTTGGGGCAAACCAAACCCAAGGATGGCTGTCTCTCCCCTATCCATTCCCCTTTAAAAGCACCCTGCCAAGTTCTAACCGCCATTATTTAGCAAGTTCTTCAATTTAAAAAGTTACCATCTACTCACCGTCCTGGCAAAGCTGTCAGTTGCTGAGAAATGGAACAGGGCCAACTGATTAGTTTTGATGGACTGCAGCATGGAAATCCAGTCTGTGTCACTAAAGTGCCTGTTCATCCAATTAACCAAATTACTACAGGGACTCTAGCCAAGTGTAACACTTAGTGGACGCTGCTTCAGGGAGGTCAGGGGTGGGGGGAGGAGGTAATTTTTATCAAAGGCCTGCTCCTCCTTCCCTGTCTTTGGGCCAAAAGGAGTGCTAAGGAGAGAGAATGGCAGAATCACACCTTTCCTGCCTGATTTGAAAACTCCGGATGTGACTCTCAAAAAGGATGTCCTGGTAGTATTACTGTCATCGCTAGCACTGTTATTTTTTATTTAGTCATTTCACACCGACCTTTAAAGCACCTGCTGTGTGCCAGGCACTGTGTTTGGAGCTGGAAACATAGCAGGGAACAAAGCTGTGAAGGCCCGTGCCTTTCTGTAATTTGCATTCTAGCAGGGAAAGACCGTCGACAGCAAGATTTTTCAACATTGGCACCGTTGACATTTTGGGGCGGATCATTCTTTGTTGTGAGGGGTGTCCTGTGAGTTGTAGGGTATTGAGCTGCATCCTCGGCCTGTACTAGATGCTAGTAGCACCTTTCCCCAAGTTATGACAACCAAACATGTCTCCAGACATTGTCAAAAATCCCCCGGGGTGGGGGTTGCAAATGTGCCCCTTTGCCCCTACCCTTGTTGAGAACCTCTGCTCAACATTTAAACAAAGAAATACATAGTTAAAATGCCGTGAGGGCATTTTAATTACATTTAGCCACATTTCATGGCTATAACCCTGAGGCTCAGAAAAGTTAAGTGACTTGTCCATAGCCCCCCGGGCTGTAAGCAGATCCAGGATCCCAGTTGACTTTCTCTGAGTTGGAAATCCATGCCCAACACACAGCCTGCCTTACTTTCTCTCCACCCTGGGGCTGTGCAGCAAATGCCCCAGCCCTGGAAGACGAGCCTCCTTGCTCTCACAGGATCTTTGGGGTTGATGTCCAGGGGTGATCTTCACAGTGTTTCTCCAGTAAGAAAATCTTGGAGAGGCTGTAGCACCGAGGACTTAAATGGGGCTTAAATCTTGGCTTCCCCTCTTCTAAGCACTTCTCTGAAAACCTTTTGAAGTTCTATCCTTACCAGTTTTTATAGGGATTCAAAGAGGTGATGACTTTAAAGCACCTGGGCAACCTCATCACATCACCATCACCCTCATCATCACCACAGCTACCATTTATTTAGTGCTCACAATGCAATTAGGAGTCCCCGGGTGGAACAAACGGGTAAGCACTGGGCTACTGACCAAAAGGTTGGTGGTTGGAACCTATCCAGAGGCATCTCCAAAGGAAGTCCTGGCCATCTGCTTCTGAAAAACCAGCCATGAAAACTCTATAGAGTGCAGTTCTGCTCTGACACACGTGAGGTTGTCATGAGTCGAAATTTATTCAATGACAACTGGTTAACAATACAATAAACATAGTGAAAATGTCTTACCTTATTGGCCTACTAGAACTCTCTCAGGTGGGGCGTGTTCTTGACCCAACACATAATGGGAGAAACCAAGGCTTGAAAGATATTAAAGAAGTTGCTCAGATCACATGGCAAATACAGTATTTTTACACAAATAACATGTGCCTTCTGTATTTGTTTGCCGGCTACACCCCAGGAGCATAGCAAGGGGGGCAGAAGGGGGTACTTGGTCCTGGGTGCAAGTCCAAGGGGGTGCCAGATGAGGTGTGTAATGACATTCCGAGATGCCACAAATATCAAAGGCACCTGACTGAGGCAGCTGGACGAGAGGCGGGAAGGTGTTTCTGCTGACACATTGCCGCTATCAGTGTCTATTCATCTTGAAACAGGAGGGGGAGTTGCAACTTAGAGATTGCTCTTGGGTGCTTGTCACCCTTGTTACGCCCCTGCTATACCCCTCACCACTACCCCCCCCCCCAGGTATCTTCATAGGCACCACTATGCCTTTTTTCTTCACGTGTTGCTGTGAAGAAAAATTAGCATAGCACTGTTTTGAGGATGCGTCTCCAGGGGAGGGTGCGGCTGGCAAACAAACGCAGAAGGCACACATTATTTATGTAAAAATACTCTAAATGGCAAAGCCAGAATTCAAACCCAGGTTCATGGGCTCGTGAACTCTAAAACACATGTTCTTTCAATTAAGTTGCTCTCCATATCACTGGTTACTTAAAAAGGCTAAATTATGCACGTGTACCTTAGGTATTTTTTCATCAATGTCAGTAATACGAGGTTCTTACAGAAAATAATCCTTCAGATGCGCTGGCCTCTTCCCCCAAGCTGAGGGTGAGTCGGCTCCATCCTTAGCCAGGTGAAGTGTGTGTTGGAGGCAGAAAGTTAAGTCTCATCAGAACAAGTGTGGATGTGGTGCAGGAACAGAGAGGCTCTCGGATCCCTCTGGGTGGACATCATATCGTCCAGCAAGGAAATGTGGACTAAGTACCACAAATCTAAGATTATGACAAACTCTGGCTGTGGCGTTTGATCAGTTAGAAAAAAAAAAATCTATTTGTTCTAGTTCTTATTCTTTTAATTTGCCATGAGCGGCTCATAGCGTAGGGCAGACCACTTATATATTTATTTGTTTATTTATTTATTATACCTTAAGTGAAAGCTTACAAATCAAGTCAGTCTCCCATACAAAAAGTCACACATACCTTGCTCTGTACTCCTATTTGGTCTCCTCCTAATGAGACAGCACACTCCTCCTTTCCACCTTGTATTCCCCGTTTCCATTCAACTAGCTCCTGTCCTCCTCTGCCTTCTCATCTTGCCTCCAGACAGGAGCTGCCCACATATCTCATGTGTCTACTTGAGCCATGAAGCTCACTCCTCACCAATATCATTATCTATCTTCTAGTCCAGTCCAACTCCTGTCTGAAGAGTTGGCTTTGGGAATGGTCCCAATCTTGGGCTAACAAAGGGTCCAGGGACCATAACCGTCAGGGTCCCTCCAGTCTCAGTCAGACCATTAAGCCTGGCCTTTTTATGAGAATTAGGGCAGACTACTTTAAGAACTTCCTACACTAGCGTATCACTTGGTGGCATCTTCAGGAGGATGGAACATGCATATTGGAACTGGGCAATTGTGTCAAATTGTTGGAACCCACATATGGGTAGATAACCCTGAAAGTGTTCCATGGAGTCGTCCAAAAAGTACACACACCACCACACGAATCATAATCGTAAATGGAAACATTCTTTTTTTTTTTCCTTTTTCTTCATCTTGCTTGAAAACATAGCCTGGCCTGTATCATTATTTGTGTCAGCTGCATCAATACTTGCCTTGGCTCAGAGACATGCGTAAAGTGAGTGTCATGAATGCAAATTTTGTGGTAAAGGCTATTTATATTTGCAAACTCTTGATTTTACAATCAGTAATCTTTAAAATGTCATCTGGATTACGTCTCTGTCTGGATTATTTATTGGAATTCTTCCTACTGCAAACAGGATGGCAGATATGCCTGTCTTTGGCAACAGGTCTGGAAGTTTCTAAATGGTTTATTGACTGGGTCTTCCTAGCCCCTCCCCCCACCCCTCGCACACACTTTTTTGTTTTTTTTAATGGGTTGGTGCAGTGACGTATAAAACAACCTCAGCCTGTGGTTCTGACAGTTAAAAGCAGAGCTATGCTTCCTCGGTGAAATCGATCTGATGCTTGCATTTATGTGGCCTCTGAAAACTTTGAAATGTTCATATTTGCTCACTAGCCCCTGGCCCAGTGTCTCCTTGCTCAACACAAAACTATCCACATTCAACAGGAACACAGCGCCCATGACTTTGAAGACGCTGACTGGTGAAACTCCCTTCTGCTTCCTAGTAGAAGAAAGCTGCTGTTTGCTGAACACCTCCTAAGCACTCTGCCTCTTTAGAAAGGATGCGACACGCATTACCCCTCTCAACAATCGAGGAGGTAGGAATGCTTATGCTTATTTTGCAGGTGAGAAAATCGAGGCCCCGATGAGGTTAAATAACTTGCCCAAGGCTACATGGCTAGTTGGGAAGTGAAACTGGACTAAGGTCACTGATGTTCTTCGGAGCCAGGCTTCCCAAACTGTCCTGTCGATATGAATCTTCCAGGATTCTCATTAAACATATACCTCGTTGTCCAAGCAGCGGCAATTTTGAGGGTGAAAGGGGTGCTATTAATAATTTATGTTCCGGGAATGGCATGCATCAGGACAGCCCCAGAAAATCCAGGACACGGAGCCACTGGAGTTAAAGATAAAATTCCCATGCCCCACCCCAGACTCCTTCAATCGAATCTCAAGAGGAAGGGCTCGGATGTTGTCTCTTTAATAAACCTCCCAGGTGACTCTAATCAGGGGCAACGTGGTCTCCAAATCATGACCGGCTACATCAGAATCTCCAAGGAACTTATTAAAACGCTGATGTGTGGACTCCACCACCCCTGGGCACTCCCATTAGGTGGGTCTGGCTTAGGGTTTAGGATTTTGCATTTAATAAGTGTTTCTGATGCTCTTGCTAAAGTTAGGAGTCTTTAACATGGATATAGGGACTGAGCTCGCAATGCAGCCTCCTGTTTTGGCACATTTGGGGAGGTAGGAAAATCCTCATCTTAACCCTTTGCAAAGTTTATTATGTTCTTTTGTAATGAATAAAAAAGAAGCGATATTCACCACTCCCAAGCTGCTGTGTGAGCTCGAGCAAGTTACTTTACTTCACTGTGCTTCAGTTTACTTACGTCTAAAAACTGAATGTTAATGGTCGTATCCCAGTTTACCGAGCCCTGGTGGTGAGGTGGTTAAGAGCTCGGCTACTAACCAAAAGGTCAGCAATTCGAATTCACCATTCGTTCCTTGTAAACCCTCTGGGGCAGTTCTACTCTGTCCTCTAGGGTCGCTATGAGTCAAAATCGATTCGATAGCAACAGGATCCCAGTTTATTGGTCAACATTTAAACTACTTAAAATCATGCCTACCATGTGAAAAGAACTTAAAAAATGTAATCTAACCATTACTGTTTTTACCTGTACATGATTCCCCCAACCTGCTTCACAAAGTGTTTGTCTTTTTATTTTTTTCTCATTACATTTATGTATCACTTTATTGTGATTAGAATGTGTTTCCCAAACTCTTAACCACTATAATGTAACCTGACATCTGGCCATCAGTTGCTGCTCTGCTCGAAACCAATTTTGTGTAGCCCTTCTCATTCTATCCCACTTCGTCCTAAAATACAGTGGGGATCAGAATTTGCTAAAGAATGACATGCTCTAAAAAATAGAAAGACTTTATATCAGTGTTCATAGCAGCAGTACTCACAATAACCAAAAGGTGGAAAACACCCAAGTGCCCATCAACAAATAAATGGATAAACAAAATATGGTATACACATACAGTGGAAGGCTACTCAGCCATAAAGAGAAATAAAATTTGGATACATGCTACAACATGGATGAATCTTGACAACAACGTGGTGAGTGAAATAAATCTATTACAAAAGAACATATATGATCCCCTTACATGAACCAGGCAAATTATAGAAACAAAAGCTTATGAGTGGTAACAGCGTGGGCGGGAGGAGGGACGGAGGCGTCTTTGTTAAGGGTCCTGAGCCTCTGTTAACGGCAGTGGATGGTGGTAACGATTGTACAACCTGATGGATGTAATCAATGTCACTGAATTGTTTATGTAAAAAATGTTGAATTGGCAATTTTTTTTACCACAATAAAACAAAAATAAACAGTATTCTGAAAACAGAAACAGATATCGTTAGATATATTTCTTCAACACAGCTGTATAATATTTCACTGTCTACATATACCACACTTTAGTTAACTAGTTGCATATTGTTGGACATTTAGGTTGCCTTGGCATTTGGGTACCATAATTGTTTTTAGCTGTTGTTTGTTTGCTTGCTTAGCTACAATCTTTTCCTCTAGATAGAGCCTAGGGAAAGATTTTGAATTCGGTAAATTTAATTCTGTTATTAATGGTGTATAAGCAACTTGTCCTGCATGGTGCTTTGGCTCAAAACTCATTCTGTGCAACCCCTCCTCCTCATTCCAAAACAGGGCCAAGAATGGGGAGAAAATGAATACTCACTAAAAAATAAAAAAGAAATTATACTCTGATGACAGAAGAAAATGGGTCACTCTTTGTTTAATGGCAAAGGAAAATAAAAAGGTCTTCTCTTTCACGTTGAAATCCAAGTAATACCTTATGGGGCATTAGTCTTCAACATCAAGGGGAAGGAGGATTTTTAAGCAGAAGGTGGACTGTTTCTGTCTGGTTCTGTGAGGTGAAAATAAATGTCCCAGTGGATCTAAATGAAACCAAGAGAATATGTGTGTCTTCTTATCCTACACGTGTGTCTTCTTGCCGCATATGCTTGGTTACACTGTGTATTCATAACAGTCAGAGGCTAAAAACAGTGGTCCCTTGACAGGTACTGGCGTGTCACTTTGAGACCCATTTGCACATTTCTGAAAATTCAGCCCCAAATACCACACTACTGCATAGTTTTTTCACATCCTAGGAAGAATTGACAGCTGATGCTCTTAGTATTTGACATGATTTAACCTGCTGTCAAAATAATTCCGGTAACTTTTTTTTAAGCTCACAAAAAAAAAAAAATAATGCCACCAGCAGGACTTGGTGGAGTTATTAGAGTCAGCTGTACCTGGATTTGGATCTAGACTTAGCCATGTAGTAGCTATGTGACCTTGAGCAGGCTCCTTAACCCAGTGCCTGGTATGGGACCTGCCACTCAGAGACTCCCAGTGAATAGATCCAGCTGGTATCAGAAACCAGCAAGTTTGTATCATTGGCTGACCTACCCGCAATAACATGGAACTTCCATGGAAAGGCCTAGTCTTGGTTGGAAGAGTAGAACCTTGCGTTTCAAGGATATCGCAGCCACATAGACAGACATCTGGGTGTGCAGAAATGAGTGTGACGAATGTGCGAAGTCCCAGTCTCCCTCTACACTGGTATGTGTCTTCCAACTAGTTTACCCACTGGGCCTCACCCAGTGGGCCACTCACTAATGGCTGACCAGACAGGAGCAGCGAGTGAGGAATCTTGGTCATAACATCTGCATAGCATGTTAGAGTTGACAAGAAGCCTCAGCTCCAAACCCAAAGGGAAGCTATCCCCTGGATGTTTTAATGGGCATTGTGACTTTTGTCCTTGGCATGGCTGGAGTACCTCTTCCCTGACACTGGTCCCAGCCCTCCCTATTATCGAGAAAAGTTCTTGTGCTTTACATGCACTGAGCAGGGAACGAAAGTGGCAGGGGAAGTGTCAGAAAAAGATCTGAGACCGATTTAAAAATGATATGTTGGCAGTCAGCTCTGTGGGCTGGGGACGGTCTGGCCATTATAAAGGTCCAGAGAGCTTGCACCGGCAGCCTCATCCCAGCTCTGCTCTCCTGGCCTGTCTCATCTCTGAACTTCCCAGCCAAGAGTACTGGGACCTCCCGTTAACTCCTGTCTCTGCGCCAACCGGCCGTCCTCCACCACCAATGGTCAGACTCAAGAATGGTGTGTTCTTTTGTCTCAGGCAACACTGCAGATCGAGTGCAATCACCTTTTTCTTTCATGGCGGAGGAAGGGGCCATATAAATATATACATAATTTTTTAATTAGGAAATGGAGGAAATACACTTTATTGTCTTTTTTAATATTGTCCTTTCAAGGATGTCTCTATTTGCATAGTTGGATCCTCTTCCTCTACCGAGCACCAACATTAGTGTGACCTTTTCCTGCTAATTGGAAAATCTTACGGAAATAAACCCTGTCAGAAAATGAGAAGTGGCTCCCTCTTTGGATGGCCAAACGACCTCAGAGGGGGAAAGAAGTTCTGAATTCCTGCGCCTTTTGCACACACTGCAAAATCTTTATTACTTCAGAGAGGCTTGGAGCTCAGTAATGCCCCTCTAGTGCAAAGCGGAGTAAATAAATTTCTTCTTATGACCACTTTGGAGAAACACACAACCAGATTTACTCAGCAGGGATAGATAGTGGACAAGATAATGAAGAGAGAATAAGAATATGATTGGGGTTTACAGCCTCTTCTGTCTCTTTAAAGGGTTTTAATCCTTCAGAAACAGGGTACGGGGTCCATTTCCTTAAAGATACAGTGTCCCTTCTGGGACAAGTGATGTTATAAAAAGCTAAGATACAACATCTATCTCGCAATATTGATTGGCACTTTAGTGTGATAAAAGGGGTTGAACCTGAAGGGGAAAAGAGGAAAAAAGATAAGCAGGAATTACTCTTTGAAGGTTTCAAAGTGACCCTATAATATCAGGCCAAACTTCAGCGACAGAGAAACAAGGTGCTGTTTGGGCGGGTGATGGTGATGGTGACGGTGACGGTCATTGGCGGGTCTAGATGATCAGACGGGTTTCCAGGGATAACGGGTCCATCTTGGCCAGGGAATGAATCTTGTTTTAAAAGCAATTGTGATGACTCTCATGGCCCATTCTGATGATTTTGAGCTGACCCAATAGGAGTCAGGCCAGGTAGTTGGGTCTGTTAACACCGCCTCAAGGACAAGAAATATCTTGAAAGGTGTGGGGTTAAATGCTCCAGTGACTGGTCCTTCCCCTCACTACCCCGGGTTCACTGAACTTGCTTTCATTGACTTTCCTGCACTTGGAGTTTATCCCGCCCCCCCTTCCTGCCCCTGTCCCCACCCCAGATATGGTAGTTGACTGCTCCCCCAGACCTAACCTCTGTTACCGCCACGTGTCTGTCAGTTTGTCGTACTGTGATAGTTTACATGTTGCTATGACATTGGAAGCTATGCTACCAGTATTTAAAATATCAGCAAGCCACCCATGGTGGACAGGTTACAGCAGAGCTTCCAGACTAAGACAGACTAAGAAGAAGAGCCTGGCAATCTACTTCCAAAATTCAGCCAATGAAAACAATGGTCTAATCTGCAACCAAGCCTGGGGATGGCCTAGGACTGGGCGGTGGTTTGTTCCATTGTGCATGGGATTGCCATGAGTTGGGGGCTGACCTGACAGCAGTAACACCCATGATAAGGAGAAGGGGCGATTCTCTAGTCATTGTGAAAGACCCCTTGCTTGGGTATTTGCAGAAAAGCTCTGAGCTCATCTGAATGGGCTGTGTCCCACCAAAGCATCTGTGTTCTCAGGGCTCTCTTTCCAGGACTGAGGGGGAGAGCTTTTGTTGTTGTTTTTGTTTTGTTTTAATGACAGGGCACTGGGAACTATGATTTGTCATGATCGGTTTCAAAATCCACATCTCCATGCAAAAGGATCATGGAGCCCCAGAATTCCAGAATCCCTGGAACTTCAGAATTCCAGAACTTTGGGACTGTGGATTCAGGGAATCTTGGAAACCCAGAGTCACTTCTTTTAAAGCAGTCCCCAAAGCTGCTGGCATCTGGGCGGGCCTCAGAGCAGAGCTCTGACCTCTGCCACCAGTGTGTCCACTCCCCACCCAGTGACTGGGGCAGGATATGACATGCCAGGTTCTCCAGTGACAAGTGTAAGGTAAAAAAGACTGGAATGGCGGCCCGAGCACACACTCATCGCCTTGACACATTGCCAAGAAATCCAGCAGCAATGTGGGTGGATGGGCCATCCCCGTGGGCACTGCTTTTTCCACATTCTGACCCAGGAAAAGGTGAATGACAACAAAAGTGCCAAGGCATCAGGTTTTCACACCCCAAGGTAAACACAGGGGGACATGGTCCAGGGATGGAAATGTCCCCTGTGGAGTTGACACTGCCCCTCCTTTTGGTCCTGGCTCCTGCCTCTGGATCTGAGCTGCCCCATGAAGTATCTGCCAGGGCCCCTGGGTAGTTTCTTGGGGGAAGTGGCACTTGCTTGAGGAACTTGAGAAAGTGACCAGATCACAAAATGTCCTGCCAAGGGGTTGAGGCAGCCACACGTCACCTGAGATTAAGTCATCTGCTCAACCCCAATAGGGTTTAGGTCAAATCTCTGGGCAAGAATGATGTCATAGAGAAGACACTGGGTACTTGGTTTTGTCATTCCAGGGTTTATTTGCAATATCACATATCCGACCTATTCTACAATTACAAAGACAGCTGTTGGGATTTTGGGTCTCCATGTTGGTTCACAGCTGGGAGGAAGAAGCACAGAGGTGAGACCTTGGCTGCGGAGACCAGAGACACAGGGTCGATTCCCGACTCTGCCCGGTATTAGCTGTGGGCCTCAGGGGCTGTTTCTAAACTCCTCTAAGCCTGAGAACTATTGTAGGGTGTATCTGAAATAATAACTGCTAATATTCACGGGACTCTGTGTGCTAAGTATTACCCCAATTAACAATCACTTTATTAGATAAATATCATTTACCTTTTAAAACACATTTAAAACACGAGCAAAAAATAGGTGCCTCAGGTCACTCAGCGAATAAAAAGAGGAGGAAGAAAGAACACAGGCACTTGGCTGTCAACCACACTAATCAAGCAGGGTTTCTCAACCTTGGCATGATTGCCATTTGGGCTGGAGAATTCTTTGAGGAGGGAGCCCATCTGCATTATAGGATGCTAAGCAGCATCCCTGGCCTCACCCACCAGATACCAGTAGCAACTCCCCCCTCGCAAGTTGTGATAATAAAAATGTTTCCCAATATCATCAAATGCCCCTAGGGGAGAGGGGTCCCTATCTGAGAACCACCGCAATAGATGGAGAATCAGATGGGATCTAGGTATAAAGACGTACCACCTGAAACATATGGTGTATCAATATGTGGTCTCCTTGCCCTGTAACTAGTGGCAAGGGCTGCCCTAGAGAGAGAGAAGCCAACAACAGGCTTCCCTGACCCCAGAGTCATTCATAAAGCTCTAAATGGAATGGTTAAAATATGCAAACTCATAGAAAAGTGTTTCAAAGAGTTCCAAGGTTATAAGACTCACAGTGTTAAGTGCATGACTGTCACCCACACACCCAGCAGCACGAAGCCTTATATACACCAAGTGATCCAAAACCCAGGAAGCTGGTAGTGAGAGTCGCCGGTAGGGAGGAAGGGTTAGTGCATCTTGGCCAATTACATGTTAGCTCTGTTAGATACCTTGTGTTCATTATGCTGTTTAATCCTCCCTAAAGCCTTGTAAAGGAGCCCTGATGGTACAGTGGTTAAGCACTTGGCTGCTAACTGAAAGGTTAGTGGTTTGAACCCACTGGCAGCTCTGAGGGAGAATGACGTGGCAGTCTGCTCCTGTAAAGATTACAGCCTTGCAAATCCTATAGGGCAGTTCTACTCTGTTCTATAGGGTCACTAGGAGTCAGAATCGGCTCAGTGGCAACAGGTTTGGTTTTTTTTTTTTTTTTTTCCGGAAAGCTCTATAAGGTACCAAAAAAAATATTTCCCTTTCCATAGATGGCAACGGAGGTTCTGCAAGGGCAAAGGGCCTAGCTGAGATTAGACCATCAGCCTGTAGCATTTAAAGTCTTTCAGGCAACAGTCCAAACTCCTGGGCCCCAAAAGGAAATCAGTAAATCAGTTGCCATTCAATCAATTCAGACTCATGGCGACCCCATGTTTGTCAGAGTAGAGCTGTGCTCCGTGGGGTTTTTCGAAGGCTAATTTTTTGTAAGCAGGTGGCCAGGACTTTTTTCCAAGGTTCCTCTGGGTGGACGTGAGCCTCTAACCTTTTGGATAGCAGCCAAGCACGGTAACCATTTGAACCACCCAGGGACTCCTCCAAAGGAAAAACCCAAAAATACCAAAACCAAACCCATTGCTGTTGAGTTGATTCCGACTCATGGGGACCATATAGGACAGAGTAGAACTGCCCTGTAGAGTTTCCAAGGAGCGCCTGGTGGATTGGAACTGCCTACCTCTTGGTTAGCAGCTGCAGCACTTAACCACTACGCCACCAGGGTTTCCAAAGGAAAAAGCAGATCCTATTTAGTGTCTTATGGGTGGGAATGATTTTTTCTTTTTCTTTTTTTAAAAATCCATGCCTTCCTTCAGCCTTTTCTAGATCTTCTCAGCTGGGTATCATTGCACCCCTCCAGTGTGCCATGGCCTTGGAGAAGCCCAACGATGAGTGGTGGTAAAGCTACATCAATATGGAAGGTCCAGAGTGCAATAGCAGAGGAAGGCAAGAGAAGCCGGGGGACCGAGAAGGAGGGCACAGAGTACCTGGAATATGTATGTTCTCGCCATGAAGTGTACTGGGTGACACACTCAACACTGCCCCTTTTGGCCAAGGCGAGAGGCTAGGCAGGAGCAGGTCAGGGACACTTCTCAGAAGAGCAGATGCCAACTGAATGTTGAAGGATGAAAAAGCACTTGGGCTAAAGAGAGGGGTCTAGGGCAAGTGCAGGAAGGGGCATCTGGCAAGTGGAAAGGCATGAGCAGAAGACAGATTTGGGAGAGAGTGAGAAATGACAATGAGGAGTCCCCTGGTGGTGTAAATGATTAACGTGCTCAGCTGCTCACCGGAAGGTTGGCGGTTCAAGTCCACCCACAGGTGCCTTGCAGTAAAGGAGCACAGTTCTGCTGTGACAAGCACAGGATCACCATGAATCGGGAGCAAGTTGATGGCATTCCAACAGTTCACTTTTTCTTGTAGGAAAAAAAGGGATTGAGATAGAAAAGGGAAAATGGCAATTGCAATCCACCATTTTATGCCTCTTTGTCCAAGAGAAAACCTTGCTTGGGAATAGTCAGACAATCCTTTTTAATTAGATCCTTTCCACACTGGGTGGGATTTCCATGCCATTCCTATACCCGGTACTGTAGAAAAGATAAAGCTGTCTCAAAAGTAATAGGAATTTAATTTCTTTTAGTTATCAAAAAAGCAAAGCAAAAAAAAAAAACCTACAAAACAAACCATGCTTATGCTTATAAGAAATACAGATAGTGTCAGATTAGAAGAAAAAAAAAAGTGGGAGAGAAAACATAAGAGCTGACAGAGCTTTGGGGAAAGAAAAAAAAAAACTGTTTGGGAAACAGGCAGAAGTTGTTTCATAACATTTTAAAACCAAAGTTGGCTCAAATATAAAAGATTTCTCCTTTCTTGATAAGATTACTTTTTTTTTTTTTTCCCCTCAACCATTTCAACAGTGCTAAAATAATCTTTACTTTGGGACAGTTAATCCGAAGTCTATCTTCTTGAAGAATCCTTATTAAAACTCCTGCCGGCGTTGGCAGTGCTTGGAGCTGTCTCCCCAATATTTCACAACTTTCCCTCTTGGAAAATACATCCCACATTCTGAAAATAGAGTCAAATCTCTGGCTGAAGTTGGTGGGCAGAGAGTTGAATTCACAGAGCAAAGAAAGCAGGGTGACCCCAGCCAAGACATTGCTCAGCCTGGGGTCTGGGTTTCCCCAGAGATGCAGGAGGGAAATGACAGCTCAAGGCCCGCCAAACTGCTGGCTTTCCTTCCAGCCTCCAGCCCTGTCTAATCCTCACAACACTCCGGATATGAAGTGGAGTCTTATCATAGCCCAGTGAGAGCCCCTTGAACTCACTGTTAGAGAGAGGGCCTCGGTCCTTCCACAGCCATGGGATGCTGATACCTTAGCAGTACAGGGAGAGAAACCATATAAACCAGTTGTTGTTTCATGACAACTCCATGTGCTTCAGCATAGAACTATATTCCCAAAGGGTTTTCAATGGCCGATTTTTTGGAAGTACATCGCTGGGCATTTCTTCCGAGGTGCTTCTGTGTGGACTCCAAACACCAACATTTTGGTTAGCAGCTGAGCAAGTGAACCTTTTACACCACCCAGGGACGGCCCCCCACCCAAATTTGGTATTGGAATACCTGTGTGTGAATCCCAGCTCTGCCACGTTGTTGGACTTTCTGAGCCCTAGCCTCTTCCTCAACACAGTAAGTCTTAGCATCCGGTTATGAATTGAACTATGTTCCCCCCAAAATAAGTTGTATATCCTAAACCCTATACCTGTGAATATAATCCAATTTGGGAATAAGACTTTCTTTGTTACGTTAACGATATCATATCTGTGTAGGGTGTGCCTTAAACCAATCACCTATGAGCTGTCAAAAGAGCAAATTAGGCGCAGAGAAGAAAGTACAAAGGGAAAGGAAGATACACACCACATGAGGATAGTCAAGGACCCGGGCAGCAGAAGCTGGAAAGACACAAGGACCTTCTCCCAGAGCCTATGGAAAGAACGTTTCCCTAGAGCCAGTGCACTGAATTTGCACTTCTAGCCTCCTAAACTGTGAGAAAATAAATTTCTGTTCATTAAAACTACCCACTTGTGGTATTTTTGTTGTAGCAGCACTAAGAAACTAATATACTCCCTGAGTGGCTTTGGAAATTAAATGAGAAAAGCACATAGTAGGAACTCAAGTATAATTTGTCTTAATCTAAATCAAAGTCATTTCTAGTTCCCAAGAGGAAGTGGTAAGGTTTGGAAAAATTGTTCCAAAGAGAAATTCCCCTGTGGTAGTGTATGTTGAACATTTGTGGGGAGAACTAGGGACCACATCAACCATCCTCACCTCTGCCAGCAAGGTGGTTACAGGGCAGTGAGCGAGGATGGTGGGCCCTAAGTCCTGAGCATCCAATCATTCTGTCAGTGATCCCAAAAAGAGATGAGATTCTTGCCAATTAAACTAACGTGAACTCCAGATTAGGCTCTCAAGTATCTAGAAAATGTTTTTTTAATATTCTTCACAACTAATATTTCTAGGGAACTGTCATAGCTTTTCTCCTTTCTCTTCCTTAAAAACACATCTTAACACATGTATCATCATTTACTCACATGCACACATACACACACACTCACATGTCACAAAAACATATACTCACAGGCAACATATGTGCACTCAAACTCACACACATGCACACAAACGCACTTTCAGAGACAAGCAATGCACTCACACACTCTCACACACAAACGTGCACACTCATGCACATTCATACATACGCACACGTACACACACACACACACACGCAATATGTCTGTCTAAAACCCAATTATTCTTGCAAGCTCTTAATTTTAAGTAAAGGGAAAGAAATGCTCAGGTCACACAGTCATCTTTCCAGATGTCTTGACTCAGCCTGCCTGGTTACCTGGTTAGGGTGAAATGAATGCAGGCAGCCTTTCTCGTTCTGAGACTTCCACTGACTCTTTTGCTATAGGTCCTCCAAAGCTTAATATTCAAGGATGCTTGAGGCTTGTTCACTGCCTCCCTCACCTGCCTCCCACGCCCTCATCCCTGTGCCTCACATTTCTGCAGCCTGGAGCTACATTCCCTAGGGATTCACATCTCTGTGCCTCTGAGCAAGCTCTTCTGTCTCTTCCTTGTCCGTCTGGCAAACTCCATCTCGCTCATCCATCCATGCACTCACTCCTCACTCACTGAACGCCTCCCAGGTGCCAGCAGACCTTGAGCTTGGTGTGTGTGTGGGAGGGAAGGGGAAGATGAATAAACAGACACATCCCAGCCCTCCAGGGCTCATAGCCCTCCTTTAACAGCTTAGCTCAAAGTGCCCCTCTTCATGAAAACCTTCCGTGAAGTCTTTCCTGTCTGCCCAGGTGGAGGTAGCCGCTTCCTCTCAAGGACTCCCACTGCCTCCATTACTGCAAACCAACTTAGACTTCTTACCCCCGGCCCTGGTGCTTGCTCAGTGCTCCCTGGATACCAGAACACAGCTCCACCAACCAACGGCATAAGCAATCCCTGGAGTCATTCTCCTCCTCTCAACCTCGTAACAACGCATCACCACCAATCCTAAACTTCCTGGTTCCCATATATTTCTCAAATGCGTCCTCCCCTCATCTCCACCACCACCATCCCAGAGCCTGCAGTAGACTCCTGGTTGCTTGCTCCCTTTCCATTCTCGAGGTCCCATAATGCAATCTCCTCGCAGCAACCAGGGCAATCTTTTGAAATCACTAACCTGACTGGTTATTCCACCTGTGCTTAACTGCCACCACCATCAAAACCGTCCGCTCACTCGTGGCACAAACCAGGCCTGCTTCAACATTAAATACCAAGGCCACTGCCTCCTTTGCCCACACCACGTGCACCTTCGCTCTTATCAGCCCCCTAAGCCCAAACTCCTCCCTCACCCCACAGGACCTTTGCACGTGCTGTTTCCTCTGCCTGGAACACTCCCCCTCCCTGATTAATCACTCCTTCTTTTTGTCAGCTCCCAGTTCAATGACTGCTCTCTCAGTGAAGCCTCCCTGGACTCTGCATGAGGTCTGTCCACTCTAATAAAAGTCTAATAGCTCCTGTGTCCAGGGCCACATCTCAACATTCATGGGCCCTGGGAACTTTTACTTTGTGCCCCTTCCTCCATGAAAAAATACTAAAAATTATATTTTATAATTGCTCTAAAGATAAATGTAATCCAGGCTGGATTCGTTATTATATATTCATTATCGTTAAATTTATTTTTTCTTCTGATTTTAAAACATACTGAAAAAATATCAAAGACGTCACATTTATGATGTTTCCGTAGGCCTGACAGTCAGGGGCTCTCCGTGATGCTGGGCCTCCTGTGCCTGGTGGATAAGCCAGACCTGCCTTGCCAATCCTTTAGAGCACTTAAGCTTGCTAAAGTTTACAGTCAGTGGCATAATTTTTAAATGAATGCTGGTCTCTCCCTTTGAGCCCCAGAAGGTTCTCATCAGACAACCCCTGCAGTGAGCGCAGAGCCAGGTACTGCCCAGGTGAATACACGGGATCCAGCTGTGGAATGCATGACTGACGCATTGGTCTATCTTACCAGGCTCTGGGCTGTGTGCGGGCTGGGAACATCCCACTTTTCTCTGCTCCAGCATCTGGTGCAATGTCCAGGATCATATGAGCTCCACAAGTGGAGGAGCAGATGCCCTCTGGCCCCAGTGGTGGCTCAGCCTCCCAGCTACTCTGTGGTTGATTCGCTGTCACTGGGCTGCTGTACGGGACATGAGGTCTGAGTACAGAAGAACTGGCAGAGTAGCATTACTCCTGGTGCCACATGAAGGAAAAAAAAAAACCTGTTGCCATCAAGTAGATTTCTACCCATAGTGAAGCTACAGGACGGAGTAGAACTGCCCCATTGTGTTTCCAATGCTGTAACGTTTAAGAAAGCAGACAGCTTTTTCCCTCGGAGCAGCTGGTTGGTTGGAATTACCAGCCTTTCAGTTGGCAGCCAAGCACTTAACCACAGCTTCCAGGGCAGTTCCCAGTTGTCACCAGACGCACCTCTCAGGTGTGCGGAAGGCATGCAGGAGAGGGGGCTGATCCCAGGCGCAGCTGCCTGATGTTAATAGCCCCTGCCCACAGAGGAAGGGGCAGCAGGGCCAGCACCAGGAGCATTCCCACTGATAGCTAAGCTGTTTGCTTTTCAAATACCCATGACGTGATAAGAGCTAAGAGAGGCAGATTCCCACCAGAAGGGGCCCCGGGGCTCCGGGGCCTAGGGGCTGCCTGAGTGGCCCCCTCCCCAGCAGACTGCAGGGTGACTGATTGCCAGGATCAGCCCATGTCTGACAGGCCAGTGTCCCAGGCACATCACTCTGACCTTCCAGTGACGAGAACATGGCAGGCAGCTTGACCCTTGACCTCCCCTTGCTCACTGATCCCTGAGCTGTGATTATTTTTAATTTCGATGACGTCCATCTGGGAGAAGGCAGCCCAACTCAGCTACATGATCCCCCCCCCAGCCCAAAGATCCCTGCCAAGGCTGGCTGTCTCCTGAGCAGCAGAGAACGAGTCCGTAGAAAGAGCAGGCACCCTGTGGATGTCACGTGAATGTGAGGTCACGTCCCGCTCTGCTGCTGCTGGGTCAGTGTGGAGAAGTCACCTAACCTTTTAGTGAGGATGAAACGGAACCATGTCTACGCAGGCTTTATATTGCCTGGCCCACAGAAAGGCCTTAAAAGTTGGCTGCTCTTCTGATTATTAACATTAACTTACTATAATTATTTTCGCAGATACAGAGGTAACACAACCTAAAACCATAGAACTCTTAGAAGAAAACATAGGGCTAATGCTTCAGGACTTAGTCTTCAATAACATATTTTTAGAAATGACACCGAATGCACAAATAACAAGACTCAAAATAGATAAATGGGACCTCACCAAAATAAAAAACTTCTGTTCATCAAAGGATTTTATTAACAAAGTGAAGATACAACCTACAGACTGGGAAAAAAATTTTGGAAACCACGTGTCAGATAAGGGTTTAAAATCTAAAATATATAAACAACACTTACAACTTAACAAGAAAAAGACAAACAACCTTATTGAAAAATGGGCAAAGGACCTGGACAGACATTTCACTGAAGAGGATATACAAATGGCTAACAAGCTCATGAAAAGATGCTCAACGTCATTAGCCATCTGGGAGATGTAAATCAAAACCACAATGAGACACCACTTTACTCCACTAGGGTGGCCAGGATAAAAATAATGGAAAATAACAAATGTTGGTGAGGATGTGGAGAAATTGGAACACTCTTACATTGCTGGTGGGAATGCAAAATGGAGCACTAATTTTCAAGCAGGTTGACTTCATCTAGAAACTATGTCTTTCCAGTTAGAGAGCCCAAGTCAGCCACCTGATTATCTCAGATTCTAACTCTGGAACCATTTTTGGGAAGTCCAAGGTTGAGCCAGGAAAAGAGACAGCCATGGCCCTGGCTGTGGCCAGAGGGTGACCTGGAGGCTGCTCTGATGTGAGAGGTTTCCTGACAAGAGTGGTCACTGCCCCAATGGACTTCAGGGAAGTCACCTCCTGCCACCCAGGAGAGGGGTTATGCTCGGGGACAAGCCCACACACAATTCCCATCTTTCCGATACATCCAGCCAAGTAGAACAAGTCAGACAGAAATTAAATAATCACCTGAATTAATCCAAAAGTCCACCCCAAGATCCTTAGTGTTCTGTTCTTACACTGCATCTTAGAAGGGATAGGGACATTCAGGAGAGATTCTAGAAGTAGGGGGCAGGGATGGTAGTTATTATGGGTTAAATTTTATCTCCCTAAAATATGTGTCAGAATATTAACTCCTATACTTGTAGATGCGATCCTGTGTGGAAATACAGTTTTCTTTGTTATGCTAATTAGATCATACTCTAATAGGGTGGATTGTAAAGCTAATCACTCTGAGTTATAAAAAGATCAGGTTAGAAGCAGATATGCAAACATACGGGGTTGTGAGGATCATCTACAAATCAAGGAACCAAGGAAAGCCTGAGACTACCTACAAGGAAGAAATTGACACGACTGAGACTCTGATTTGGACTTTTAGCCTCCAGAACTGTGAGAAAATAAATTTCTGCTTTTTTTAAAGCCACCTACTTGTGGTATTTCTGTTACAGCAGCATTATGAAGCTAATACAGTGGTGGATCAATCATTTCACATGCGGAAAAGCTGGGAAGTGGAGGGACCTTAGCCTGGAGAAGAGAAGACCGTTGGATGTTGGGCCACCATCTTATGGTGTAGCCTCACACATGTCCTCAGATGATGCTCTTCTGGGACTGGCTGGGACATGGTAGTGGCTAAAACCATGGGCTTTGAAGCAAGACAAACACTAGATCAAATCTCAACTCCACCACTCCTAAGTTACATGGCCTTGTGCAAGTGGCTTCTGTGACCCTGTGTTTCCTCACCTGTACAATGAAGGTGATGACACTCATCTCCTAGGACTATTGTGAGGCATTGGATGAGATCACGTGTACATGCCCAGTAGGCTCAGAGTAAATAATCTTTCATTTTTCTGGAGCAACAATTAACCAATTTTACCGAATTCTTTTACTTTGCAATCAGAAGCTACTGTGCCAAGCAGACTAACACTGTAGAAGATCAACTTAATGCAAGTTTTGCCCTCTCTGCTCGCTCTACTAGTGCTGTGGTACCTTCTCATTAAATCTCAGAGAAGAGGTAAGATCCACTTTAGGTGGAGTGGGATGAAGGCTTGGACTGCTCTAGAGATAGGATCATGGCCCGCCCATCAGGTATGACTCTGGAACATCCACCTGCCTTTTAATTATCGTTGTGCTTGAGCCACTCATGCCATAAGCAATTGTGCACATCTCTTCCTAACTCCATACTCAGTGATAACGTGATGGTAGCTTAAAACCAGCCGTGGTGGGAATATTTACACCATGGGTATTAGCAAAAGCTACAAATCAGGGCTCCCCCATCCCTTAGAGAGCTAGTTAATAAACTTTTTCCAGCTCACCTCTGCCTTCAACAGTAGGAAAAGAGGGGCCCAAATCCCATGACTCCTTTTCAGAATACCTGTGTTCCTGAAGAACAGGAGTCAGTGGTATGGATGAACACTACAGCCAGAAGCACCTCCTGCCGTGCAATGATACGCAGAAAGGACTTTCTGGCAGAGTTGGCACCAAGGGTCTGTGTTCCACTCTGCTGCCTCCTCGTTAGAGTAGCAGAGGGTGCCTGCCTGGATCATCACTTAACCTTAAATTGCCAGTATCTGGGTAGAGCAATTGGAGTCCCTCATGTGGGTGTCCTCTGGGAAGATGTGGGACTCCTTGATGACTGGGAACAAGCAGCACCTCTGAAGCTGGGAGCCTAGACTGGGGCCTCTCAATAATTTACCATTTCCTTATAGGGACCTGAGGAGGCCAAGGCATGGTGTTGAAGTTTGATTAGTAATAAGAACATAGCAGCTTAACCTCTAACATTTAGCACTCTCCCCAGGATCGAATTACCGATCTCTATCTGAGTGAGCCATGCTAGCCGGCTGCCTGGGAACATTACACCTCTCTAAAAGCTGTCACTCTCTGTCACTGTCTTTGCACAATGGAGCCCATAGCTATTTTTAAAGGACCGTGTCACCTTTCAAGAGAAATTGTGTCTGCACGGAAGATTGATTTTTTCTTTTTCTTTTTTTTTTTGGCTGTTTTATATACAGATTTGGTGGTCTTTAATTTCCCAAGGTGAAGCCGGGTGCTTAGCCCCCCACAAGCTAGCATTGTATTGATTTATATTTTAGGGAGAAGAGGAAGGAATTGAGAAAAACAAAATAAAAAACAAATATTTAAACTCTCATAGAGAGGCATGTCATCAGCAGAAAGGAAATGAGTGGAATAGAAGGGACCTTTGTTCTCCATTGAGTGGTAGATATTTGACTGAAATAATCACGATTTTGTTTGATCTTTTCCAAAATTCTGTGAGATAAGGGGTTTTTAGGCCCCTTTTTAGATGACTCCAATTAGGAGTCTGTGCTCTGGGAGCAAAGTCCTGGATTTAGAGTCCTGGCTTAGCTTGGGGGCCACTTCCTAGCTGTGACTCTGTGCCTCAGATTATCTTCAAAATGGCTGTATTGACAGGGCTTACCACATTAGAGTGCTCCTTGGGTGGTGTAAATGGCTAAGCACTTGACTATTAGCCTAAAGACTGGCAGTTCGAACTCACGCAGAGGTGTCTTGGAAGAAAGGCCTAGCAATCTGCTTCTGAACTGTCACAGCCTTGAATGCCCTATGGAGCACAGTTCTACTTTATAACACATAGGATCACTATGAGTCAATAATAAACTTAATGGCAACTGGTTTGTGTGTGTGTTTAATCTCATTTTATACTCATTGTGAGAATTAAATGAGCTAATCCAAGTGAAGTATTGATATGAGTGCCTGAAATACAGTAATTGAACCATCTCATTATTAGATATTAGATTTTTTGTTAGTTGGTTTGTTTTTTGGGGAGGGTAGGGTCAAGTGACAACTGCTTTTCAGACTCTACTAAAACCATTGCTCCATTTGATTCTCACAGATGCCTTGCAACATTTGAGTTATCTCCACTTGTCAGAGAAAGACAACAGTGTCTGTCTCAATGGATTTTTGGTTAAATTGAGATCCTGCATGTAAAGAGTTTGACTCAGCAACCAGTATTTGGAAAGTTCTCAGCACATGATAGCTATTTATGAGTCATCATTGAAAATAGTCTTATTATGAGGAAACTCAGATTTAGAAAGTTTTGGATAAATAGTGGGCACAAAAAGGTTGATGGAGTGAAAGCAGATAGAATATTCTAGAAGACTTGGCAAAGGTAGATGAGGTAGCCAAGCTAGGTGTGGTGAGCCCATTTCATGAGGATAAAAACCGCTGATAAAATTCTAGACTGCAAGTGTTTAAGCTCTTGCCTTTCTTTAAAGAAAGTGAAGCTCCCAGTTGCTGATGACGCGTTATGGGTGTGGTTTACTCAATAGGACCAGGTGGTCTTTATAGCAGACCTGCTCAAAGCAAAGACCTTGCTCTTACAAAAAAAGGTTACTTAAAGAGTGTGCATTTACATGTTTCCAGTTAAAGCAAAATGTTTGTTAAAACCAATGTATCTGTTTTTATGGTTCCTTGTTTTAACTACTTTTTATGATTGACAGTCAGCTGCTAATCCTGATAGTCTTGCACAGGAAGTTTGCATTTCATCTGCAAACTCATTCCATCATTAAGAACTCCCCTACAAAGTCAGCACAACTTGACCAAAGCAAAGTCATAGAAGGTTCCTAGACATATCCAAACGCCTTGAGGGGCTGAGGGCTGGGGACCATGGTTTCAAGGGACATCTAGGTCAATTGGCATAACACAGTCCGTAAAGAAAATGTTCTACCTCCTGCTTTGATGAGTAGTGTCTGGGGTCTTAAAAACTTCTGAGCAGCCATTTAAGATACATCTATTCGTCCCATCCCATCCAGAACGAAGGAGAATGAAGAAAACGAAAGACACAAGGAAAATATCAGCCCACAGAACTAATGGACCACATGAACCACAGCCTCCACCACCTGAGCTCAGAAGATCTAGATGGTACCTGGCTATCACCTCTGACCACTCTGACAGGAGTCATAACAGAAGTTCCCAGACAGAAGAGGAGAAAAATGTGGGACAAAAGCCAAGTTCACAAAAAAGGACCAGGCTTGCTGGTCTGACAGACAGTGGAGTAACTCCCAAGACTATGGCTTCCGGACACCGTAGTAATCCAGAAATGAAGCCATTCCCGAAGTTCACCTTTTAGCCAAAGATTAGGCAGGCCTATAGAACAAACAAAAACACACATGAGGAATGTGCTTCTTAGTTCAATTCAGTATATGAGACCAAACGGGCAACACCTGCCCAAAAGTATAGAGGAGAAGGCAGGAAGGGACAGGAAAACCGGACAAATGGACATAGGAACCTGTGGTGTAAAGGGAAAGGGGGAGAGTGCTGACACATTGTGAGGATTGCAAACAATGTCCCAAAACAGTTTGTATATAAATTTTTGAATGAGAAACTAAGTACTGTAAACTTTCATATAAAGCACAATAAAATAAAACAAGCAAACAAAACCCCCAAATGAAAACAACAACAAAAAAAAACTCCTCTATATCTGCCATTTCTGCCCAATTGAGATTCCTAAAAGGGAGGGAACCTGCAGAAAAGAAAAGGCACAAAGTTGAGTTCATCCATCTATTAACTTAAAAATCTTAAAGGAAGCTTCCAACTAGAGGTAAGAAATTAAAAATGTAAAGACAAACAAGAGGGCGTCTCTGCCCTTGAGAACCTCTCAGTCTAGTCAAGAAGACACACATAATAAAATAATTTTAATACAACGAGTTTGGGCTAAAATAGAGGTCTGATAAAATACTTGGGAGCATAAAGGTAGGAATGGTTCATTCTGCCTGGGGTCACCAGGGCAAGGCTACACAATATGGAGGACATGTGAGATGGGTTTTAAAGGGTGATTAGGAGTTCTCTAAATGGAAGGCTATTCTAACTAAGCAAGACAACAGCAAAAACAAATACCTGAGTGGTGAGAGTGTGATTTATTGGGAGAAACTAGGTAGCTCAGTAAATTTCATTGTGAGGGTTTTTGGGTTGGAAGGATGTTGGGGAACAATAAGTGATAAGGATGGGAGGTTAGGTTAGAGGCAATCCTAAATGTTAAGTCCTAAATGTGAGGTCCTAAGTGCCTTAACAGAGAGTTCATACTTTAGGCAGGAGGGAACCCTAGGCACTTTTTAAGAGTAGTCACCATCACATCAGGTGTGAATTTTATGAAACTGGTTCTGGATGTGAAGCATGGTTGAGGAATGGAACTTTAGGGAGGAAGGGCAGTTGCACAGGCAAAGGGGATGAGGGATTGAATTAAAACAGTGGCTCCTGGGTGGAAAAAGAGAGGTGGAATAAGGGCTATTTCTCAGGCACAACCTCCTGCACTTGGTAATGATCAGGGGGAGATTCCAAAAAGAGAGTCCCAGCCAGGCTGGGTGGGAGGCAATGCCATCAGCTGGAATCTAGACTGTGGGAAGAAAAGTGGGTTTGGAGAGGGGACAAAGAAGAGTTTGGTTTTGACCTGTTGGGGATATGAGGTCATGGGCAGAGATCAAGCATGTCAGAAGGACTCCCTGATGGAGCACAACATATCCTAACAACACAACATTTAGCAAAAAGTTAGTGTTCAAACTAAACAGTTTCGTGGTGTCATTTTCCAGAATCTATGTTCATATGTGCTGAACTGGGAGCATCCATCTGTATTTAGACAGAAGTGCTGCAGTAATTACCTATAAAGAGAATCTTTGAGCAGGTGTCCCATAGCCGTGGGGTATTCCCTTACAAGTGCCTTAAAGAGGCAGAACCACTGCATGCGTAGAATGAAAAAGAAAACCAGTTTAAAATCTCCTATATGTACTGATGATCTCAATCCAAATGTCATTTATTCTGGCAAGTCTGCCCTACTCTTTCCCATTCATTGACTATGTTCACTCCCCCTATTACATACTCTCACAACACTACAAAACTCTTCTTCGTGGCACTTTTAGCAGTTGTAATTTAGCATTTCTTTGGGTGCTTACTTGATTAATGGGGCTCTCCCACTAGGAAATAGAGTCCTTTGAATACAGGGGGCATATCTCTATTGTTTACTGTTGTATTTCTGGAGCCTGGTACAGTGTCTGAGATGTAGAAGAAGCTGAGTAAATATTTGTTAAAGGAATGACTACTTGATGGGTGGTCTCTTCACTAAACTTGGTGGTCAGGGTGCCTAGCTCTGCTCTCAACAACATCATAGGCTTTGCAAGTCTGCTGCAGGGGGCGGAGAGGATTACATGATTTCAGCTGGGCTCACTCACAGGTCTATGTGTTGGTTGGAAGCTGGCTGATCTAGGCTAACTTAGCTGGGGCCAGAATGTCTCCATTTCTCTATCTTTAAAAGGATGCCATAGGTTACCTCAAAAAGTGAAACATAGAACTAGTGACCCAGTGATTCCACTCCCAGGTATACACCCAAAAGACTTGAAAGCTGTGACACAAACACATACTTGTACACCAAAGTTCCCTGCAGCACTATTCACAGTTGCCAAAGGTGGAAACAACCTAAATGTCCATCAACAAATAAATGGATAAACAAAATGCGCTCTACCCATACAATGTAATATGACTCAGTCATGAGGAGAATTGAAGTCCCAATGTAAGCTACAACATGGATGAACCTGGAAAACATTATGGTGTATGAAGTTAGTCAATCACAAAAGGACAAATATGAGCTCAGTCATCTGAAATATCTTGAATAGGCAAATGAATGGAGACTAAAGTTTATTAGTGGTTACCTGGGGTGGGAGGAGCGGGGGAGGGGGAGTAGTTGTTAAGGAAGCCTTGAGTTTCTGCTTATGGTGATGGAAAATTTGGCAATGGATATTGGTGATGATTGCACAACACGGTTAACATAACTGATGTCCCTGAATTGTACACGTGAAAAATGTTAAATTGGCAAATGTTGTGCTATATAGATATTTACAACAATACACAAGAAAGAACATTATCGATATCCTGCATGAGCATAAATAAATAAATAAATAAATAAACTGGGGGAAAAAAACCGAGACCATAATACACAGAGGCCAATCTCTCACAGGGAAGAAGTTTCTTAGAGCCATGAAACTTTTGGCAAGAAGCATTGTTCCTGCAAATTTACTCAGCATGTACTGTTTCTAATCAAGAACACAAGAGCCATGCCTCTCAGGGCAGCATGTGGACTGCTGATATGACCTGTTTGCACTTAATGACTATTTCTTCAATTCCATTCGGGTCTACTCTGTTGAGTCAACTTTTTACTGATGCACATCTCAGCAAACAAACATTTAATTTTGACTCTCCTCTTCATTCTGGTTTCTCTGTAAAGCCATTTCAGGTTCTGTCGTGTTTCTCCTTCAGAAAGATAAATATTTGTTTTTTTCTTGTTGTTGTTGTCGTTCCTAAGAATATCTATGGCTTACCAGCTATCATTCTCACTGTAACAAGTTTTCCCTAGGCCTGGAAATAGTGTCAGGGCATTAGGAACCTCCAGGTAAGAGAACATGCAAAATAAATCCAGCTGTAAGGGACTCAATCTTTAACAAATAAGTTCAGGGGGAAATCTTATGGTACCAAACATCCTTTGGAAACTTATTTAGATCAAGCATAGAGACTGTTGTTGTTGTTGGCTGTCATCGAGTTGGCCCCTGACTCACCGCAACCCCATGCACAACAAAATCAAATCATTGTGATCCATAGGGTTTCCACGGGCTGATTTTTTGGAAGTAGATCCCTAGGTCTTTAGTCTTAGTCCATTTTAATCCGAAAGCTCCATGGAAACCTGTTTTGCACCCTAACATGCAAGTCTCTACTGACAGGTGGGTAGTGTCTGTGCTTCAGGTACATTGGCTGGGAATCAAACCTGGGTCTCCCCCACCAAAAAACCAAAACCCCCTGCTGTCGAGTCAATTCCGACTCATAGTGACCCTATAGTACAGAGTAGAACTGCCCCATAGAGCTTCCAAGGAACGCCTGGTGGACTCAAACTGCTAACCTTTTGGTTAGCAGCCATAGCACTTAACTAGTATGCCACCAGGGCTTCCACACAGAAGGCAAGAATTCTACCACTGAACCACTCCCCACCCTGTAGGTGAAGGTAGGGCCTGGGAATAGAGGCCAGATTGCCCTAGTTAACCTCTTATTTGCCTTTGTGGCCTTCTGTAAAACTAGCACCTTTCTAAGTCTCAGTTTCTTTAGCAGTAAACGTGGGTCATCAGGGCTCTTGTATGTAATAAGCGCTTCATAAATATTAGTTGCTATCGTTGTTAGGAGACCTGGTGGTGCAGTGGTTAAGACTTGGCTGCTAACCAAAAGTTTGGTGGTTTGAATCCACCAACTGCTCCTTGGAAACACTATGGGGCAGTTCTACTCTCTCCTATAGGGTTGCTATGAGTTGGAACTGACTTGACAGCAATGGGTTGGTTTTGTTTTTTTTATTCTCGTTACTCGCCCTCCCCGCCCCCCCGCGAAAATGCCATCAAAAACTCAAAAAGTTTTCTTTCCTCTGCCTGATAAAAAATAATTTCCTCCTGATTAGTCATTTGTTGTTTACTGCACTTTGATTCTCCCCGAAAGTGCAAAGATTAGCCATGAAAAGATTGAAATCTTCCGCACTTTGAATCAAGTTTCTCCTCCACTGGAGACAGTTCTCTTTCTGTCAATTCTGTGGGTGCCTACCTTTGCTGAACACCCACTTCCTTGAGGAAGTTGGCCCCCCAGCTGGGCCACTTAAATGATACCCTTGTTATTGATCTGTTGTGCCTTGTCTCACAGCAGCAGCAAAGGTGAAGGCTCCCTGACAGCGGATCTGCCTTTCTTTGCTTGGATGGCTGCGGTTATCACCTGCAGGGCTGGGAACGGAAGGCTCCAAACACGCATAGTTGCAAGCTGCTGTCTGCAATCAAAATGGGTTTGACTGGGTCTAGGTTCTGAAGCCAAGCCAGGGCCCCAGGGAGTCTTATTTTACAACAAAGTGCCCATATTAAAGAAATTAAGGGTCAGACTGTGGTGTGTGAGGGAATCAAAGACTGAAAGAATTTGACATCCATAGAGATGATTATATGGTCAACATGGGAAAGGAGAGGTGGATTATCACATTTGAAGCAACAGCTATGGACTTTGAATACATTTTCTTATCTTATGTGATACTGACTCCTCTAATCGAAATACCTGCAGCTGCCATATATTGAGTGTGAGCTCCTTAGCTAAACTGACTTTAAGTATGTGAACTCATTACCTCCCCACACTAACTGTGCTAAAAAAAAAAAAAAAAAAAAAACTGTGCTAGATAGATATTATTGATCTTGGCCCTTTCTACAAATAAGGAAATTGGGGTTCAGGGAAGTAGCCCAATCACCCAACTCATGATTCCAGCCCAGGTCCGTCGACTTCAGAATTCATTCCCTGTCTACTACTTCAAGCTCTGACTTTTTCCAAGTTTCCTGATTATAATAATCACTGGGAAGCTTGTAGAGGTAACAAAAAAGATCCTCAAGCCCTCTATAACAGATCCTGATTCAGTAGGTCTGGGTGGGGACCAAGAACCTGTGTTGTTAACAACTTCCCCTGGTGACTCTATGGCCTGGTGGGCTTAGGAAACAGCTTCATTAGCGACCAAACCGTACAGTTTCACGGGGCACCATGCTCAGCATGACCCTGTGTGTGGTTTAACATTGGGCTGTCACCATCTTGAAATTCTTAATTATCTTATCTTCGAACTTGTGTTTCATGAGTCAAGTCTGATGCGACAATGGAACATGCCCTTGACCTGAGGAGATACATATGATATGTGTGTCCACCAACCTCGCGGCCCCATTTGCATGCAGCGTTTTCAGCGTCCCACAAGCACAGATTTCCTTCCAGTGGACTCACTATGAGTGAGAATCAGCAAGACTCCAAGTGGGCACGAGGGCGGCGTGTTACATCAGGACTGAGTAAGTGAGGGTGCTGACAGCCCTGAGAGGACATGCTTTCCGTTTGAGCTAGAACTTGCTTTCAATGCAGAAAGAAGACAGTGGTGCTTTAAGAAACATGCACCACCAAGGAAGCCTATCACAGCCTTTGTGTGACTTCCCTGTAGCTAACCCATTGTGCTGAAAATGATATAGAAGGAAATGGAAAGACAGGACAACACATAGTTCCTCGTCTTTTCATTTCCTTCTTACTCATCATTAAGTCAAAGGTAGAGACTGTTGGTAGGAAGTGTGAATATCAAGAAGTGAAATTTAAGAAGCTGGGTTAGTTTTGTTCAGCGTTTCCACTGTTATGGTGAGAACAGAATACACATGCACGTTAAAAAAACAAAAAAAATGACAACAACAACAAAAAACCAACAAAGAAACAATATCCGTTGCCACTGAGTCAATTCTGACTCATAGCTACCCTATAGGACAGAGTAGAACTGCCCCATAGGGTTTCCAAAGAGCGCCTGGTGGATTTGAACTGCCAACTTTTTGGTCAGTGGCCAAGCTCTTAACCACTGCACCACCAGGGATCCATTAATATGCCCATAAAAAAAAGAGCTACTAAACACAAATTGTGTAGTTTTGGTGATTTTGCATACAAGTTAAATGCTCTTATGTTTGGTTTAAAATGATGTTGTACAATATAAAGGTGAACAGAAAAACTCATGCTAATAATTTAAAATTTTAATTTTTTCATTACTGAGAATGGCATCAAATATAGCAAATAAAAGGAACACCATGACAAATCAAGAAAGAGACCCCAGAAGAAAGAAAAAGCTTTATGTTTTAGTACCATTAATGGCATTTTTTTTTCTTTTTGAATAAGAAGCCCCACATTTTCACTTTGCACTGGGCTCCACAAATTATATAGCCAGCACCGTCTGAAGTACCCAAATAATTACTTTATGTTTCCATTTCTTAAAAAAAAAAAATCTGTTTTGAGAAGGTAAGTATTTGGTCTAATGACTCTTTGGAATTGTAGTCATGACTTCCATGGATCGGGTAAATAATGGGGAGGGGAGACAACTCATAAACCAGCTGGCAGCACCCCATTCCCTAGACATCCAAACCTCAAATAGTATTGTGTTCACATATTTGTCTTCTTGAGTATTAAAAGAAAAAAAAGTGTTGCGCAATGAAGGAGGTTTGGGGAACCTCACACTCAGCCCTCAATTAGAAGCCCAGCCTCCAACCTCAAGGTAGTAAGTTTGTCATGATGGTGATAAGTGGGGAATCATGGGAAAATCAAAGGCAGAGTCTGCCCAGCCCAACGGAAAGAGCACAGGTTCTTGGCTTGAATCCCAGACCAACCATTCATTAGCTCTGTCACTGGGGACAGGTCTTTTCCTGTCTGAGCCTCAGTTGTCTCACCTGTGTAAAGGGCAGGACGATATCTGCCTCACAGAATTGCTGTTAAGATTCAAAATGATGCAAAAAGTAACTATACCCACTCCCTGACATGGCAAGTAGCTAAAAAAAATCTTTTCCCCCATTCCGTTCTCTAATGAAGTTGGCTCTTTATAATCACCCCAGGAAAAGCTTAGGGAAACGGAGTGATTGCTTCTCACGTATGTAGATCTGACAGGCCACCAAAAAAGAAAAGAAGGAAGGGAAGAAGGAGGTAGGTAGATTCAGAGGACAGAGAGAGAAACAGAGGGAAGTATATGTAAAATAATTGAGCAAAAAGTCTTATCACTGTTATTTAAAAATAGGAGAAACTTGGCTTATTTTAATTATTTCAATTTCCCTCTTGTCTAAATCAGAGTGAGGGAGAGTATTATAGACTGTTTTGCAGGGATAAGGCTCAGAGTAGAGGTAATTATCCACTTGGTGCCATGGAAAGACAAGTACGCAGACTCCCAGAATTTCCTTCTGGCCACCTGGGGCCAGCAACTCAACTGTGTGCCACCTTCTCATCTGTAAATGGGGATGCTAATAGTGCCCTCCTGGTACAGACAGGGTGAGAACTGAATGAACAGGGATTGAAACGAAAGGGATCAAAGGGCTTCATCAGTGTTTACTGTTCTTGTTCCTACTGTTGTTTGTCTTGTTGCTGCTGGTGGTGGTGGTAGATACCTCAGGTAGATACCCTCCACATTCAGCAGCCATTGCATAACGGGGTGGTCCTTTAATACTCGCACCGAGAAGGTCAGTGTATCACCCCACGCCAAGCTGCCTCACAGCTGTTGGGCCAGCAAGGGCCCCCTGGGAGTGGTGCTCCATCACAGACTCTTTACTCGATGAAAGCTGTTTAAAATGGCAAGTGTAGCTTTTGGTAAGCGTGCATCCCAGGAATGCCAACATCCTTACAGGGCCGTGCTGTCCTTACACTCTCTTACAGTCAGAGTTTCCACTTGATGTATGACACCCCGAAAACATAGGGCCTTGTCCACCTCCCAGGTGTGGACCCTTGCCAGGAGGTAAGGACCTCAGAAACCCCCACCTCTTCGGCCCGTGTGACTTATGGTCAGGTCCCCCGAGGCTCACCTTTATCATTTGTCAAATGGGAGCGCTAACCTTGCCTTTGGGGATACTGGGAGGAATGGAGGATGCAGAGCGTCATTATCCAATGGAACTTTGTGCGATGATGAAAACGTTCTACATCTGCAGCGTCCAAGATGGTAGCCACCAGCCACGTGCGGCTACTGAGCACTTCAGTGTACTCAGTGCAACCAAGGAATGGAGATTTCAGTTTTACTTAATTTGAGTTAATTAAAATTGGAATGTAAATAGCTACATGTGGCTAGTGGCTACCACAGTGGATAGTGCAGACACGGTGAATGCAAAAGCCTACCACACTGTAGACATTCTTTCTTCGCTTCTTTTATTCTGCTTCTGTGGGGCCTTTGTAAAACCAGATTTCTTCGTGGGGTCCTTCAGTGCTCATAGGCCTTGCCAGAAGCTAAGTGCTTTCAGAAGAGAAAAAGTTTTGACCAAACACTAGACTAGGCTAATCCTCAGTGCTCTGTGTCACCACACACTCCATTTGTCCAGCAAGTGACAAGCGCAGAAAGATCTCAGCCGAGAGGCTCCCTGTAGGCCGGCTCTGAGGCCAGAGGCTTCCCAGCCTGCACACTGCTCCTTCCTTCTTTCTCCAGGAGGAGGATCCTTGGCTCCAGATGGAGCACGGGGATTACACAGGCTGAAAATCATTTAAAGGGCCAGGCTGGTTTCCGTCTTGCCTGGGAGCAGACCCTTTCGTGTTCCTGCAGCTTGTTTTGCAACAACTCCTGAATAAGCTCATGCCCCCAGCTCATGAGGCTCCAGAATTTGCCTGTTTAGAAGCATTTATAAATGAAGGCTATGGCGGGAAGTTAGAAGAAAGGAAAAACAAAAAACCACAAAAACCCAAACCCATTGCCATCGAGTAGATTCTGACTCACAGTGACCCTACAGGACAGAGTAGAACTGCCCCCGTAGGGTTTCCAAGGAGTAGCTGCTGGGTTCAAACTGCCAACCTTTTGGTTAGCAGCTGAGCTCTTAACCACTGCACCACCAGGGCCCTAGAGGTAAAGGGAAGGGTGGTATTTAATTTTGAGCAATGAAAACCAGCTCAGGAGGTCTTTTCTGGAGCTCACAATCAATAAACCTAAGACTGTGTGTTTTTACAGAGGGATCCACCCAACACCAGTGGTTTTCAGCAACTGACTATGTGGTAAGAGTGACGCTGGCCAGTTTTTGGAAAGGAGAGACAGGGGTATTAAGTACCTGTTGTTATGTGCCATCAAGTCGATTCCAACTTAGACTGACATTGTGAGACAGAGCAGAGCTGCCCCACAGGGTCTCCTAGGCTGTCATCTTTTGGGGAGTAGGTCATGAGGTCTTTTCTTCTGTGCAGAGGATGGTGTATTTGAATTGCTGACCTTTAGGTTAGCAACCGAACACTTAACCATCGCGCCACAGGACTCCTTATTAAGTACCTTCTATGTGCCAAGGGAAGCCCTGTTGGTGCAGTGGTTAAGAGCCCACCTGTTAACTGAAAGGTCAGCAGTTCAGATTCATCAGCCTGTCCTTGGAAACCCTGTGGGGCAGTTCTCTAGGGTCTCTATGAGACGGCAAGGGGTTTTGTTTGGTTTATGTGCCAAATGAAGGAGCGCAGGTGAAATTGCTTCCAAAAGGTCGGATGTTAACTGAAAGGTGGGCGTTTTGGACCCACCTCCCTCTCCTTGGGATAAAGATGTGGCAGCAGGGACAGATTACCCAATAATGTACACATCTTGCTTACTGTAAGCTGGTGCGTACTGTGCTTACTGGTTAGTTAATCCACCCCTGTGCGGCAATCTGCCTCTGCAAAGATTAGAGCCTTGGAAACACTATGGGGTAGTCCTGTTCTGCCCTACAGGGTCACTATGAGTCATAATCGACTTGACAGCAACGGGTTTGTTTTTTGTTTTGTTTTTTTCTTCTTTTTTTTAATCTGCCAAATGGAAATGCTATACTCTTTCTCAGAGTGATGCTAAAGTCCTTTTCAAAACAGCCTACAGGTCCCAACTAATATGCCCTTGCTACCCTCTGGCTTCCCTCAGTCTCCTCACTCCAGCAATAATGGCTGACTTGTGTATCTGGAACATGCTACTCAAGTTCCTGCCTGAGGACCTTTGTACATGTTCTTCCATCTGATAGTCACATGTCTGAGTCCTCACATCTTTAGTCTTTACTCAAATGCTACCTTCTCATCAAGATCTTCCCTGACCCCCAATTTAAAATTGCAACCCCTCCACCTCGGACTTCCTATTCCCCTTTCCTGCTTTATTTTTCTCCACTGGGTACCTCACCTTTTAATATATCATACAATTTTTTTTTGATTGTTCATTGTCTGTCTCCCCTACTATATTATAAAACAGTCTCCACGAGGGTTGATAATTTTATTCACTTTGTTCTCTGCTATGCCACCAACATGTAGTGTTGGGCAAATAGTTGCTGTTGTTATGCACCATTGAATTGGTTCCAACTCATAGCAACCTCATGTACAACAGAACAAAACACTGCCTGGTCCTGCGCCATCCTAACAAATCGTTGTTATGCTTGAGCCCGTTGTTGTTGTCACTGAGTCAATCCCTCTTGTTGAGGGTCTCCCTCTCTTTCACTGGCCCTGTACTTTACCAAGCATGATGTCCTTCTTCAGGGACAGTCCCTCCTGTTAACATGTCCAAAGTATGTGAGGCAAAAACTCGGCATCCTTACCTCTAAGGAGCATTCTGAGTATATTTCTTCCAAGATAGATTTGTTGGTTCTTTTGGCAGTCCATGATATATTCAATACTCTTTGCCACACCATAATTCAAAGGCGTCAATTCTTCTTCAGTCTTCCTTATTCATTGCCCAGCTTTCCCATGCATATGAGACAATTGAATACATCGTGTCTTGGGTCAGGTGCACTTAAGTCCTTAAAGTGATATTTTTGCTTTTGAAAACTTTAAAGAAGTCTTTTACAGCAGATTTGCCCAATGCAATATATCCTTTGATTTCTTGACTGCTGTTTCCATGGACATTGGTTGTGGATCCAAGTAGAATGAAATCTTTGGCAGCTTCAATCTTTTCTCCTTTTATCATTATGTTGTTTATTGGTCCAGTTGTAAGGATTTTTTTTTCTTTATGCTGAGGTGTAATCCATACTGAAGGCTATAGTCCTTGATCTTCATCAGTGTTTCAAGTCCTCTTCACTTTCAGCAAGCAAGGTTGTGTCATCTGCATATTGCAGGTTGTTAACGAGTCTTCCTCCAATTCTGATTCCCCATTCTTCTTCATATAGTCCAGCTTCTCGGATTATTTACTCATCATACAGATTGAATAAGTATGGTGAAAGGATACAACTCTGATGCACACCTTTCCTGACTTTAAATCATGCAGTATTCCCTTGTTCTTTTAGAACAACTGCCTCTTGGGCTATGTACAGATTCCTCATGGGCACAATTAAGTGTTCTAGAATACCCATTCTTCAAAATGTTTTCTATAATTCACACAGCCAAATGCCTTTCATAGTCAATGAAATGCAGGTAAACATCTTTCTGGTACTCTCTGCCTTCAGCCAGAATTCATCTGACATCAGCAATGATATCCCCCACTCCACGTTCTCTTCTGAATCCTGCTTGAATTTCTGGCAGTTCCTTGTCAGTGTACTGCTCCAACCACTTTTGAATGATCTTGGTTAAGAGCTCGGCTGCTAATCAAATGTTCATCAGTTCGAATCCACCAGCTGCTTCTTGGAAACCCTATGGGGCAGTTCTCCTCTGTCCTATAGGGTCACTAAGAGTTGGAATCAACTTGAGGGCAATAGGTTTATAGGGCAAATAATGGGAACTAAAAAGAACATTTTTTGAATGAATGAATTCTCATTTAATTATTTTTACTAACCCTTCACAATTAACTTTACAGATGAGATAGAGCTTAGAGAAGTCAACTGACTAAAGTCTCACAACTAATAAATGGGAGAGCTGCATTCATTAATTCATCCAACAAACACTTGTTGGGGCTCCACTGTGTACTGGACCCTGGGTAATGAAGGGTGATGAACAAGACTGACAAGATTCCTGTCTGTATGGAACTTACATTCTAGTGACTCCAGGGATTCTTAGGATTCATGTTCAAATCTGTCTCATCCCAATGCCCATATTTGTCCACTACCTGACACTGTCTCCCATGTTTAAACAAACATCATTGCATCCCAGATAAAGTTTTTCTCTTTTCCTTGAAGACAGGAGGATATTCTGATATCACAAGTCCTATGAGAAAAGAGGTGGATTTCCTTGAAGTTTAGCTCATTTATGTGTTAGCAAATGTTTCCTTTTCTTTGTCTTTCCTGTAATGGCTTCAGAGCTGCTAACACCCAAGGCCTGAGGGTTTGTGTAGATGGAAGCAACTTTGGAGAAACTGCAGCATGGTCTCTCACTGACATTTGGAAAAGGTAGTTACTCAGAAAACAGCTCAAAATCTAAGGCAAGAGGGCAGGCCAACAAATCTCAGCCACTGCAAATACTTCCACCTCCCAGGATGGAAACAGGGCTTGGCACTCAGTGGCACTGGCTAATCTCGAACCGAGAAAACTTTTGACAAGAGAGGATTGCCGTGACCTGAGCCCCATCTGAAGTGAAGCAATAACTTGAAAGGGAACTGAAATTCAGCAAAAGCTCCGTGTCCAAATCCTTCAAGATGACCACCCCCACGGGCGACCTCTCCAAACCTTCTGTAGCTGTTCTCACTTGAAATGGTATGGAGGTGACTCAACCAAGAGCCTGAAATAAAATGTCGATAAGAGGAGCTTGACTCACTCACCCACACGACTACTTACTGGGTCAGCACGAAGAGGCATAGGATGTCTTGCCTCCTCCAAATGTTTCCTTCCCCAGGGGTTTACCTGGCAAAAGCATACTTGGCAAATTTCTACATGGGGAAAGGAGTGATGTTGAGGCTTTCCTTTGGGTTGGGAGCCAGTAGAGAAGCGATATTCAAAGGTGGCTGGCTTTTCAACCCTTCCTTTGTACACTGAGATTGGAGATTATCTATTGATAACAGAATGGGCAAGGACACAGAACAAGCTAGTTTCAGAGACCAGAAGCCCCAAGAAAACCCTCGTGTCTGGAGCACTTGGTATGCTGTGAGCCCGTTGGCAATGACGCTTCTAGACACACAGAGGTCTTGGTTGGAGCTCATCCTGCTCACATTTAAGCTTGCTCAATGGCAGTCAGATTGTTTTGTTCTTGTGCGTCTGGCAAGGGCGCACATCTGTCCTATAAGGAGGTAAACCTGAAGCAGGGCTAATGTAGGGCCAGGCAGGGAAAGGCAGTGGTGTCTCTCCAGATTCTTGGAGTTCAGAGGATCATCCTCCATTCCTCCCACTCCATCGTCCCATATTCAATCCATCAGTGAGTTCTGGGTTGTTTTTTGTTTTTGTTTTCCAAAGCATGTACCAGAACCCTCACTTTTCTCCACCTCTGTTGTTACCCTCTCATGCCTGGGGAACTGGAACTCTAGAATCATGCCTCTAATTCCATTCTTACCCCCACAGCCATCCCCCATAATCCAGTCTCTACGTAGCAGCCACAGTTACCTTTCTACAATAGATTCTCCGCATCTTCTTTGCATCCCTTCATTGACTTCCCGTCCATTCTGAGTATCCATTGCTATGTAACAATATACCTCAAAACATAGTAGCTTTAACAGTAATTGTTTTATTGTTGCTGTCAATTCTGTGGGTCCAGAATTTGGACAGGGCTCAGCTGGATGGTTTTTCTGCTTGACTGAGGCCAATTGGGAGTGCTCAGTAGGTGCATGGCCTGGTCTTGAGCGTCCAAGACAGCTTTCCCCACACATCTGGTGCTTTGGTGAGGGTGGCTAGAGGGCTGGGATCAGATTATTGCTTGGGAGTACACATGGCCTCTCCAGTATGACAGTCTCAGGGCAGTTAGACTTATTTCTTAGGAAGTGACTCAAGACTCCCAGAGAGAGTGTTTCAAAACAGGAAGTAGAAGTTACTCCTCCCTCCGCCCCCCACCGCTCCATCTTAAGGCTAGGGCCTGGAAATTGGCATACCTGTTGCTGTTGAGTTTATTCTGACTCATATGGCATCACTTATTTTATATTCTATTGGTCAAACCAGTCACAGAGTCTCCCAGATTCAAGTGGAGGGGGCACATTTTCCACCTCTCCATAGGACAAGTGTCAAGGACTAGGTGGTCATCTTTAATTGGCCATATTATCACGTTCAGAAAAAAACCTCATCCTGCTAATTGACAAGACCTTCATGATCTAGCCTTGACTGCCTTGCACCACTTTCTTCCTCACACATCACCCTCTAGTCAAACTGGGCTCCTACCTGAGCCACCACCAAGCTGTACTTTTTACCTGGTGGGGGGGGCTTCAAAATGCTGTTCCCTCTGCCTGAAATGCCCATCCCTAAGCCCTTCCCACAGCTGGCACTTCTTCATCTTTTAGGTGTCAGCCACATCACTTCTCACACTGATCACTACCATTTAAAGCATCCAGACTAGAATGTTCTAGAAAGTCAGCAACATCCCTTTAGAGATTGAAGGAAAGAACCTGTGCACAGCTTTGGGGAAGTAAAACACATCCTGTTCTTGGATTGAAAAGAGTTGAAATTCTGCCTATTGGTCTCCAAGTTTCCCTTTTCTCATCTGTTAAATGTGGATAAGTAACACCCATTTCAAAGTGTTGCCTTAATGAAAAAAAAAAAAAAGAGCGAGATCGCACACATGTAAGCATTGTGCAAAGTGCCTGGACATGGAGAAATTTCAATAAATATTTGTTCAATTGGAGAGAGAGTTTTCTCCAAGTGCAGGCAAGTTGCAGGCTGTGATTTCCTTGTTCCTGGACATTCTGCTTTGGCCTCGGAGCTCCCGGTGGGTTTTTGTCTAATTTCGGAGCAGTCATCTCAGCCAGCCCAGATCAGAGAGCTAGCTGTGTATCATGCCACTGAGGGAGGACGGGAATGGGGGAGTTCACTCACAGTAAACAAGTTTAGGAACTGTGGGAGCAAACACATAACTGGCAAGAAAGATTTCTTAATAATAGATGTTAAAAAATGACTCCAAACAAGAGAAATCTGCCCACCGAACAGGAACGAGTGTAATGTCTATCATGAACGGTGATATATATCTGCTTTGAGACCAGCTCGACAAAAGGCCAAATTTTCTTAAAAGCATGTTAAAATATTAATAGATATCTGAAGCAGTTTTCTTGCAACTGCTGCCAGTCTTTGGAAAGATTACATCAGACTGGAGAGGACTCGGAGAACCTTGGTAATGTCTTAGCTGTGGTGACCTACTCGGGCACTGTGGAACCCACTTCAACTCGGCAGGCCGTGGGCTGGTGGGTAAGCCCCTGACAGGCTCCAGCCATATGAAGCAGAAGCATCGAGAAATTTCACATGTGACCTCAGGAGATGTGAGTCACTCCCTCCAGCAGGCTCGGCAATCCTTCATGTGGCCTACGAAGGCCTGCCTAGCTCAGCTCTAAACACCTCTACTGGCTTCTTCCCCCTCTAAGCCCTCTTTCAGCTCCAGACTCACAGATTTTCTCTTCAGATTCTCAGTCTCGCCTGGTTCCATCTTACTGCAGGACCTCCAGCCTGCTCTTGCCTCCTTCTAGAACATTCTTTTCTCCTCTCTCACTTCCTTTGTTATCTCCTACTCATCTAGATCTCTGTTAGAGAGTTGCTTCCTCCAAAGCATCCTCAGATAAGGCTCCCCAGACAAGATGTAGGACCTACATCATCTACCCTTTGTCATTTTCAGACTTGAATTTCTACATGGATATGAGTAGTTATGGGATGCTCACTTACTTTGGACACATCATCAGAAAAGACAATCTTTAGAAAAGGACATCATGTTTGGTAAAGTAGAGGATCAGCAAAAATGAGGGCAACTCTCAATGGGATGGACTGACACAATAGCCATAACAGTGGACTCAAACATACCAATGGTCATGATGATGGAGAAGGATGGGCAACGTTTCATTCTGTTATACATAAGGTCACCATGAGTCAGAGCCAACTCAATGGACCACAAACAGCAACTTGTCCTCTTGACTATAATCTCTATAAGAGCAAGGATGGCATCTTTTCCCACTTACCACTCTATCAGTAGCACCTAGTAGAGAAAGGGATCAAATTGTAATTTTGAGCAGAAGAATAAATAAGGAAAATTGCTCAGTAGGACAAGTTTGATCAAGTTAATCTCTACTGTTCTTAGAGTTGGGAGATTCTTTGCAATGTTGTATTAACCTTATTGGTTTGATCCACCAAGTAACTCCTCAGTCTCCTTTGCCTTGTCAGTAAAAATATATCAAGTAAGGGAAAAATACAATGCACAGAAGGTGCACTGGGATCATGGACCTAAAGGCGACTTGTTGGTGCATGGTGCCACGATCCCATCTGGTCCTTTGGGAGTTCATTAGTCTTGCATTGTTCTCATTGTCTCCCCCCGATCCCCCAAAAAACCTATCAAATTAATGGTGTCATTATTTCCCAAGCTGCTCAAACTCTGGATCTCAGTGCCATCCTAGGCTATTCCTTCTTCTTTTACCTTCTCCAGTCAACTTGTCCATGAATGATCCTTCCAACCTCTCCACTACTTGTCCTTTCAGCCCTCTCCATCCCTCGCCTCTGCTTTAGCTCACTTCTGCCTATTTCTTTCCTGAATTGATGCAACAGCCTCTTTCGGTGTATCCTTTTCCAGTGACATCTGGTAATATTTCTAAGTTACAAAGCATCCATTCAGTGAGCATTTATTGATGATGCTATTACAGGACAGTCACTGTGAAGACACTGGAGATATAAGGCTGCTCCTGACTTTCCAGGGGAGACAGATTCATAAGCAATGGCAGAATTCTAGGCAGAAGGGAGTGACCACTATCATAGAGATATGAACCAGGAAAGTGACATGGGAAGTTGAGAAAGAGGTTATTTCTTTCTAGGTAAAGGAATAATTGATCTAATGTGAAAAGAAGATGAGTATTTTTAGAAGAATAAACCTCTGTCGGCAGGAGCATTTTGGTGCCTCAGTTTGAGTAGACAAATCCCTGCGAACTAGAGGCAGGAACCTTTAGAGCTCTGTTGGCATAAGAGGGTCCAAGATGCTGATCCTACCTGGCTTAGAGGAGAGAATTCCTCCACCCCTCTTAAAGCCCATGCTCTGCGTCATGCCCACCCAGATGCCCCAGGTAATTTGTACAGAGTCTTCACTGCTCTCCAGAAAAGATAGAAACTAGGCTCGCTGACTCCATGCTGACTTGATGTTCTTTCCCAGAGGGCATGGCGATGATGATGATGGTGATGATGATAACTGCCATTTACTGTACACTTACTACGCACCAGGACTGCCCTAGGCACCCAATTCTGGCAAATTCTTAAAAAAAAAGATTATTAGTGCTCAATCACAACTAGGGGGATTGAAGCTCAGAGACTTCAAAGTCTTGCTGTTAGTTTTCACCCAGGGAAAGAATCACTGTTTTCTCTGTGCTGCTCCTTAGTGACAAAGGTCCATTTACTCCCCCAAACTGTCCAACCACTGAGCCCAGAATGTATGAAGAAGCACACAGTAATGGCGGGGGGACAAAGGGCTTCATAAGCAATTATGTAAACATGGATAGAATCAAAATATATCAAATGTCATGTGGAAGATGTTGGTTAGAAAAGATATGGGTTAAAAATGAATCCTTTAGTACTGAAAACGAGGCAACACTCTAGTTTGTTTTCCAAACCCTGGGAAGCTTGTGAGCAGACTTCTTTCAAAAGATTGATATTGTCTTGGAGAACAGGGAAGCAACAATTACTCTAAATATTGTGGGAGAGGGAAAAGCAAGCACAAAACAGGAAAAGAGAGATGTTACTCCCTCCTGTGCATTAGGATTTTAGTTCTTGTTAAGTTGGTTTTACTTTTTCGGATGGTCAATTGTTTTCTTGGAAGTTTTCTTTGTATTTACTACAAACACTTGGGTAGCTGCTATCCTGACCTGGATTACTTGAATCTTCTCTGCTTTTGCCTTTGACCAAATGAGGTTTTAAATGTTGCATTTTTTTAAGGCATATATATTTTTTCCACTGCAAAAGTAATTACCCTTGGACCCAGCAATTCCAGTCCTAGGTGGGCTCCAGAGAAATGCGCATGTACGTTCATCAAAGCCACGTTCAAGAATGTTTGTCGCAGCACTACAACTGGAACAGCCCCAAACTGGTAAAGCCCATCAATCATACACGGTTATAGTCACAAAACACAATACTTTACAGCAATGCAAATGAACCTATTATCACTAAATGCAGCAATGTGGATGAATTCAAAAGCACAGTATTAAGAGAAAGAAGCCAGATAGAAAAAAAAGTACAGTATGTCTTTTGATTCCATTTTTATAAAATTGAAAAATGGGCCAAACCAGGTATACTCCATCTATTAAAATTCATTGTTGAGTTGCTCATTTCTGATTTGAGCACTTCGTGTATGCGTGTATATTATCGTCCAATAACAATTTTGCTAAAAAATAATCACATATTATTAAAGTGGAAATAGTGATAAGTCGAATGAGGGGATAAACATTCTTCCATAATCTGCTACCTAGAAATGACCACTGTAAGTGTTTATATTTATGTCCTTCAAGTCTTTTTATGTATTTTTCAACGCATGTATCGTGTAATCACATTAATTGCTGCATGATAGTAAATCAAATGAGTATCCATTGGTTAATTCTCCCTTTTTTATGGTTGGCCATCTAGATTACTCTTACAGGTATTATAAATACTGCCATAATGAACAGCTTTCCTTTACAAGGCATTCCCTGAACTAACTTCTTCAGTTTAGAGCCTGGAGTGGAATTATTGGGTCAAATGCCATATATTCCTAGGGATTATTTATAAACAGTCAATACCTGTTTTAGTTTGAATTAGAGTAATAATAAAGTGGGACCTTTTCTAAGGACAATTGTCCTGGTTACGCCCCACAGAATAATTTTTTTTCCTTGCTAGGAAGCATAACTTTAAAAAAATTAGATTCAGATTGCAACAAAGTTAAACTATTGGTAACAATTTTCAAATACTTTGGCAACAGCTTCTCTGCATCACAGATGCTGGCTTGAGAACTTTCTCCTGTCTCAGGGAAGGTAAACAGGTTTCACCTGGCTTACTAATTCCGACCACTTGGTTGTGGTTGCCTGGAGAACTGTGTTGAGAATCTGAGGCTGTGCCTGCCCGGAGCAATTGAGAGTGTCCTGATCCATTAGTAAGGTCTGCCATGGTGCAGAAATAGGCTTGCCAGAACATCGGCTGTGTGTTTGCCAGCCTCTTCTACAGTATAATGAATGACAATCCATTTTGCCAATGTTGTGTTCTGTCATTTATCTATGCACAAGATGCCAACGTGGAACTGCCTGGTAAAAATATTTCTAAGGTCTGGGCAGGGGTGAAAAATGTAGGAGCAAAAGTAGTGTGCTTCTTGGTCTGGTATAAATGCACAATTAGCAAACATTGCTTTTAAATATAAACAGTTAGCTCAAATCACATAATCCTTACATGAAATTGTGCTACGTTTTCTCTTATTTTTCAAGCTAAACTTTATCGAGTTTTAGCATCTCTCCACTAAGCAAATGATTTATCCTGGATATAAGGAAGAGATCACTTAGAATAGTGAAACTGGCTAAACCCAGGGACTGAGAGGCTTGCCCGTGGCTTCCTCTTCACTTTTTAGGGAAAGAAAGGAAGATACAAGAAGGGGAAAGCATTTTGGGTCTGTAAGCATATGGTCAGAATCAACTCAAGGGCACTGGGTTTGGTTTTTTTTTTAAGCAGACAATGCGCATGACTACAGCTAAAGACCAACTGTTCCAAGGTGTAAAGCACTGGGTTTGCTGAGGACTTTGTCCCATGGGCTGGGAGGTGCCCACCAAGGCCCCATGGACAAGGAGCATGCTTGTTTGAGCGCAGAGGCCTCGCTGGGATGCAGTCTGAGCTCATAACGGAGCAGCTCACAAACTCTCCATGGTTGCGGGAAAAATTAAAAGGAAGAAGAAAACACACACAGTTCTTGTGTCCTTGGTTTGTACCCAGATTCAGGAAACATGCATACTCCCTTCGCAGGCTATAATTTGTGCTCAAACCCCTAAGTGTGTGCAGCCCTTTCTAGGAATATGTCCCTTTGACCAACCAGACATTTTATTTTCTTACCACTTAAACGTTGTGTTTAGTCATGGCTGGCATCTCTCAAAAATCCCAGTTCCCTCCTGGCTAAATGCAACTTGGGCTTTTCCAATAAGGCTCCATTTGAAACATTAAGTCATGTATTAATTATAGTAGCAGCTACTTATTGACTGCGAATCCTCACTCTCTTTGTCTCTAAAACAAGGTAATGTCAGCTACTTCAGGAATGGTTATGAGCATCAAGGGGGATGATAATTATAACAGTAATAATATTAACAATAGTAATGGCTGGTATTGAATGCTTCTTAGGTGCCAGGAACTGTGCTCAGCAATATCTCATTTAATTTTCCAATAGCAATTTGAGGGAGATATTATTACCTTTATTTTACAGATGAGAAAATGGAGAAGTAACTTCATTTTGAAGTAATTTTCTCATGGCTACCTGGCTAGTAAGACTATTTCATCTTTTTGCATTGATTGCTGATATATATATGATAAATAATATGAATATATGAAATACATAAACGAATATATAATATGAATATGTAAACCCTGATGGCGTAGTGGTTAAGTGCTACAGCTGCTAACCAAAAGCTGGGCAATTTGAATTTACCAGGCACTCCTTGAAAACTCTATGGAGCAGTTCTACTCTGTACTATAGGGTTGCTATGAGTTGGCATTGACTCGACAGCAAAAGGTTTAGTTTTGGTTAATACGAATGTATATCAGTAGCCAATGCAAGAGGGAAAAATATATAAATATACATTCATATATAATATCATATATTCATATTATTTATATGTGTATATATATGCGTATATATATCTGTATATATACATATGTGTATAAGTGTAAAAAAAATTTTTTTTAAGTGTATGTATATGTATATATACACACACATAATACATATATATATAAATATATATATAACTGCATCATCATGTATGCATTGTCTGTATTAGTGCTTAGAACAGAATAAACACTGAAGAAATGGTATCTGTTAATAATTAGTAGAACCAATGATACAGACTCAAAACCAAAACCCACTGCCATCAAGTTGATTCCAACTCATAGCAACTGTATAGGACAGAGTAGAATTGCCCCATAGAGTTTCCAAGGCTAAAAATCTTTATGGAAGCAGACTGTCTAGCCTTTCTCCCAAGAAGTAGCTGGTGGGTTCAAACTATCAGCCTTTTGGATAGAAGATGAGTGCTTTAACCACTGCACCACCCAAACCCAGACCCAGTGTCGTCAAGTCGATTCCGGCTCATAGCGGCCCTATAGGACAGAGTAGAACTGCCCCATGGAGTTTCCAAGGAGCGTCTGGCAGTACTTCTTAAATTTACTCCCCAGAGGAATGATGGGCTGTAGTATCTGCCCAGTTGTACAGATGAGGTGGCTGAGGCTAGGAGAATAAGCTTACTTGCCCTAAACCCCAAAGCTAATATATGGCAGATCCAGGCATTGGTTCCAGTCCAAAGCCCCATGCCTACCAGCCATTGGCCCTGAAGCTCTTGTATTTTCTAATTCTTTTATAATGTGTGGGGTGACATTCTTGGCTCATAACCAAAGGTGCCTGCAAATCTGGTGTGGTGAGGGGCAGACTTACGACCTGCAACCTTGCTTATCTTTTCTTTTAATTGGAATGTGATGGGCAGAGTCTGTCTCCCCAAAAGTCCTTTGTACCTGGGATCAGAGCTACACCCCCGAAGTCTTTCAGCCTCAAGGGCTGGCAGGGCCTCTTCCTGCTCCGGCCTCCCTGGGACAGCACGGAGGGCTACGGGCATGCTAACCTCTGCATTCATCAGCCAGCAGCTGTAGCCAGAGATCAATGATAAGAAGAAATTGTGTATATTCGACTACATGTGCACGCTCTCCCTGTGAATCATGTGACTTCCTATTAACGGTATCTCTCGTCTTACCAAACCGATATTTCCTGTAAAGGGTTTAGACTAATTGTGGTTTTAACAAGGGTCATATTATGCATTTCTGTGAGAGTGAACAACCATAGGTCAGACAGTCAGACGGTCAGTCTGGGAAACAGATCCATACGCCTCATCTTTAAGGCTGATGTGAAGCCCAGATAAGTGTGTTGTGATTTGGAAGTTACCCTGGGAAAATCTAATGGGGTGTTGGGGATGGGATGAACTCTGGAGAGGAGTGTCTGCTTGGCTAATGAGGATTTCTCAGAGATGGAATACTATATTTTTCTTTGGTGTTTATTTGGGGAAAGCAACCTACAGAGGTGAGAGACCCTGGACTCTGAGAGGTGAGGCTCCCTTCATTCCTGGTCCAGTGAGAGTCACCAGGTTTTTAGTGGCCGAACTCTGTCTGGGGAGTCTCTGGGTGGGGAAACCAAAAGGCTGGGGGGTCCAATCCACCCAGAATCACCTGGGAAGACAGGCCAGGCTATATGCTTCAAAATGGTCACAGCCTGGAAAACCCAATGAAGCAGTTCTACTCTGACACTCATGGGGTCGCCATAAGTCAGAAGTGACTCAGTGGCAAATAACAACTCTGCCTGGGGCCTCAACTCTACCTTGGTATTTACATCACTGATAGGGGGTTGCTAATGACAATCTTCTCCCAGAGAATTTCCTTCAGAGTTCCTTCTTTATCAACAGTTTGGAAGCCCTGCATCACTTTGCTCTTTACAAAGACAGAGGCTTCCTAGAGAACATATATTTTTTTCCCTTATTGGCTTATTACGCCACAGAGTGGATACGTTGTGATTGAACTCAGCACTCTTGAACTCAACGTGTGCCTTGAAAAACACATGAAGACAAGAGAAGGGTTTGAACTTCCTCGCTTAACCCACATCTGGCTCCACAGCCCCCTTTTCCTGTGAAGACGTCAAATGTGATATGACAGGGTACCATTTATCACTTCGACATCCGCTGCTGTTTCCCTTTCCTCCGCCCTGTCTCTTACACTTACTTTAGGTCAAACTAAGACATTTCTTACAGGGGAGCTTTCAACTTTGGTGACACTTTCCTGATTCTGAAGCTTGTTTTCAAAATGCCACAAGCAAGGTTGCCAGCCTAGAATACCAGCATGTCAGAGGGCTTTTATTTTTTAGGCACAACTCAATCATTTTTCTTCCAGCTCCTCTAGGAATTTCATCTGGTAGATAAATGTCCAGCCCTACTAGGGAAATTCAAAATGACCACCACGAAAAACCCAAGAGGGTTCTGACTCATAGCAACACTACAGGACAGAGTAAAATTGCCCTGAAGGGTTTCCGAGGCTGTAGTCTTTACAGAAGCAGGCTGCCACATCTTTCTCCCAAGGAGCCGCAGGTGGGTTCAAAGCGCTGACCTTTTAGTTAGCAGCCAAGTGCCTTAACCACCGTGCCACCAGGGCTTCTCAATGACCACCACACAACACTAAAATTTGCTTCCCTCTCCCACTTTGACTGCTTTAATGGAGAAAGCATATGCATGGATTTTATACCAGCTCTGTCCAACAGAACTTTCTGCGAGGATGGAAATGTTCCGTATTTGGGCTGTCCAGTATGGTAGCCACTAGCCATCCGTGGCTATTGAGCACCTGAAATGTGGCTAATGCCTCTGAGTAACTGACTTTTAAATTGTGTGTAATTTAAATTTAGCCACAACTCTATACACATAATGCACAATACAGAGGAGAATCTTGCCACTGACGAGAAAGTGACAGGATTTTTTTTTTTTTAATTGGAATTATCCACTCAACTGTTTTCTCCAGCCCCAAACACTAGAAATATGCCTCCATATTGCATATGCCCTTACCTTTGTTCGACCTGAATGTAATATTTCAGAAAGAGGTGAAGTTAAAGAAAATGCTAATTTCATAAAATGGTGCATTTATGATGATGTTTGGAGTTAAGATGAAGAATAAAAAAGAACTGGTCTTATGCCACCGGTTAGGCAGTGGGATGTGACCCAATGAGAAAGAGTGGAAATACTTTGTGCAAAACGGTGCTAATGGGATAGGATTGGCATGCTGAGCCCAGGGTGTGTGCTAGAGCTCATTAACTCCTTTGATTGATTGATTCATTCATTCATTTATTCAATTGATATTTATGAAATCTCTACTACTATCATGTATAATATCTCATTTGCTTCATTTATAAAAAAGAGGGAAAATACCTAAAGAGTTAACGCAGGGGCCATTGGAGGCTCAGTGGCAGAATTCTCACCTTCCATGGCGACCTGGGTCCTATTCCTAGCCAATGAATCTCTTGTTCAGCCACCGTTTGTTTGTCAGTGGAGGCTTCCTTGTTGCTATGATGCTGAACAGGTTTCAGTGGAGCTTCTAGACTAAGACAGATGAGGGAGAAGGGCCTGGTGATCTACTTCTGAAAACTCTTTGGATCACAATAGCCCAATCTATAACTGATCATGGGTACGGCACAGGAATGGGCAGTGTTTTGTTCCACTCTGCATGGGGTCACCATGAGTTGGGGCCCAACTCAACAGCAGCTAACAACAACAAAGAGATAACATATGTGGTGACTTGAAGAAACTTAAGGCACCAGAGAAATCTGAGCCATTGGTGTATAAATATATATCCTGCTGCCGTCGAGTCAACTCCAACTCATAGTGACCCTATAGGACAGACTAGAGCTGCCCCATAGAGTTTCCAAGGAGCACCTGGCAGGTTTCAACTGCCGACCTCTTGGTTAGCAGCCATAGCACTTAACCACTATGCCACCAGGGTTTCCATATTTATATTTATATATAATTTATATATATATATATTTTTAAACTTCTTCTTCAAAAAGTATTCAAACTGGAAGGGGTACTTGAACTGCAGTTGAAACTCCGGATTGGGGTGGGAGTGGGGTAGGGACAAAAGACAAAAAAGTAGCATAACTGCTTCAGGTGATTATAGGCTGTTCAGATCCATGCACCAAGCAAACAATATCCTGGGACAATGAAAAGACACACAGGTGGAAATTTGAGTGGTTGTAGAGAGGCAGAATGGAAGGGAGGAAGAAAATCAGATTTTTTAATGTTTTGGTTTAAAAAAAAATGAAGACAAATTTCAGAAACTGATAGTAAACTTCAGATTGACACAATTCAAGGATGGATTATTACCAAATGGATTTTGAAAAAAAAAGAAGAAGAAAGAGATCTAGTACATTATCATAATACCAGGAGTACAATTGTGTTTTGATCTCAGGAAGGCATATGATGCTGTTTTTCAAGAAATACCTCAAGATGGAGAAATATGAAATAGATGAGAGAATTATCAGTGGATCTGTGTTTATCTAAACAATCTTATTCAAGAATTGATTCTTTTTCACCAAAAGGAAAGTTGCTGTAGGTATGCCATGTGGCATGACATGAGGGCTTTGGGAAAGTACAGTGGTTAAAGGGGCCTCTTAGGGAGTTTGACGTGTGGTATGCAAAATAATTCTCCTCTGGCTCCCTCTTCCAACGACTTCAGTAAGATTTACTTTACTGCTCAAGGGTCTTGGGCTCAGACTATTATTAATATTTTGCCTTGTACAAGTTTCTGAGCTGAACTTTGTATAACAGAGACAAGCAGATCTGGTTGAATTCAATGACCTTCTTACTGTTTACTAACAAGACCAGCCCAACTCCTCTAGACATTCCTGCTCTGCATTCGTCCAAGGTCAGACTGCTTTCACTGTCCGCTCTTCCAACTTCCAACACATACACGTGACCCACTTATAAGACTGTAGGTGAGAAGATTTCCAGTTGGTCGTTGACCTGTTGTTCATCAACAACTGTAGTCCCTACAAGCAAAATTCTAAGGGCAGTTCTACCTTAAGCACTGGGGTGGAAGAAATATCTGAAGAACACACTGGAGTCATATTCAAGTCATGTGGCCTGGCCCTGGATTGCTGGGAATTCCCCTTGGAGATAGTCAGCAAATGCTCTTCAGAGAATGGGAGCAGCCACAGGCCAAAGGAGAAATGTCCATGGATCTGCCTAGAAAGACTGCTGGGCAAAGGTTAGGTTTTTTTCAACATCACTGTCTAAAAGGCATTTACTCTAATAAACATACTGAGATGAAATAATGATCATATCACTGGTACATAAGATGGATAATAAGATATTAATATACAGCCCAAATAAATTCAGCTCCCTTTGAAGGAAATAGCTAACTTGCCAACATGGATGAATCAATTTAACTTATAAAGAGAGCAGAGGTGCTCACTGGATTACACCAAGAATAGTGATTAACAGACTGCCAGTTCTAATCTGAATTTTGCCTCTGTCTAAGTGAAGGTTTAAAATTCATTTAATTTTTATGCATAAAATTCTGCTACTTATTTTTTTTTTTCAATTTTAAGTTCTACAGCTTCTCTTTGTAAAAAAAAAAAATGAAGAAAGAGTTTAAACTGAAGTGAAACAAACCCATCCTCCCCTTTTAGTATATGTAAAAGTATATCTATGCATGTCTTTAAAAAATAAAATTACACTTCAAATGTTGCATTCTCAACATGGTTTTTAATATTAATTTATTTAATAGATATTTTCCCAAGCACCTACTATGTGCCTGATACTCTATTAGGCTCTAAGGGATTGAAACCAAGAGCCTTCCTCAGAGCTTAGAGTCTGCAGAAAAAGGAAAGAAAATAATCAAGCAGACAAATAAGTATATAGTTATAAATAAATACATAATTTATGTTGTATAAAATACATAAGCACAAATCATGACGTGTTAGGATGGAAAGGAGTAGGAATAGGAAAGAGAATAATTAAAAAACTCTTCAGTAAGGGGGCCAAAGACACCTCTCGGAGAAGGTGACATTGAAGGTGAAATTCAAGGGACAAGCTGCCAAACATGATGTAGGGCCAAAAGGAAACAACGTTTCAATCAGAGAGACTATTATAAATAAAAATCCCTGAGAGAGCCATGCCACCCCATTTGATTGGTATTATTATAAATCTTATTGGACGGAAGAGGAAGCTGAGGCTCAGAGTCATACATTAACTGCTCTAAGAGCTAACCTAGCTTTGGAGTTGGGTATATGTTTAATTGTTGAGCCCCTCAACAGTTTATCTCAAGATTTCAGATGCAGATTTTCCTAGAACAAAGTATCTGCTAGAAAAAGTCACACTTGTTGTTGTGTTTATTATTATTATCTTCCATTATAGGAAGTTAACCATTCCAGAAGCCAGCAACACTTGGCAATAGCAGAACTCTCTCTTCTCTAGGACCGCTAGAACAATGGCGCCTTCCTTGAATGTGTACTGGATGCTACTAGGAATTTGCTTTCAACTGGTCATCCCACACCTCTGCCCTTTTAACCCTTCCCAGAAGCATATCTAAGAGATAGAGAATTGCTTTAATACACAAAGGGCCAAGGAAGCCTCTCGTTTTGGTATCTATTTATACCATTACTAGCTAGATGGAAATACACCCTTAAGATCTCAACATCCACTGCTAAAGGAGAAAAACAAAAACCACCAGGTCAAAGCATGAGTCCCAGTGGGAAGTCATTAGTGTCATCTTGGTATTACTCTAAGTCTGGTCCATCATTATACATGAATAGTCAATGCAGGTTGGGTAGGAAATGGTGACTAGCGCGTTTCACTCAGAAAGCCGTGTGTGTCTCTGTGTGCACTCTTTGTTACAAGGAATATAATAATGGGTACTTATTGATCACCTGTATATGCCCAGACCTTTGAGGAGGGCAATATGTTTAAACAGGTTAAAGGGAAAAGGGAGCAAATTGAAGTCTTAATGCCTGTATCCAGAACATTCAAGATTCATCCCCCATACTTGCTACTTATAAGCAATTGTAATAACTTAAACGAAACCGAACATTTACAAATGATAAAGAATTAGGCCTACCTTCATCATGTGAGGATCCCAATGAAGAAATTTAGGTGATTTCTTAATAAATTAATGATTGAATCAATTTCCACAGAATGCTTTACACATGGTAGGTTGGAAATAAATAATAAATAGCAATCATTCTTTGAGTGTGTGGAAACCCAGTGAGCTTGTAACTGTGGTGAGATTCTTATCTCAATTCTTCCACCGAGTTTGGTTAAGGAATCCATTTCAGACTCTGTGCTAAATGACAGGGTCCACTCTCATGTTTGCACTTCCTTCTCCTTTCTCAGTGCTTAAGTGGTATGCAAGATCTATGAAGAATTGAAATAAATAAATGCATAATTATGTTCATTTATAATGCATTAAAACTCGACTATGTATACTTGTTCAAGTTACGTGCGCTGGGCTGGCCTGTGGATAAACAGTGTGCATTTTATAACCTTTCCAGAAAGTTCATATTTCTTGGCTTTCAGGATTTCTACTTTATAGTAAAACTAAGTCATGCAGATGTTTAAAAAGCCAACTGTCTGCTCTTAGATGGATTTCTCATTATAGTACCTCGTCCTCAAGTCGAAGACCTTGAGAGTGAACACATACCCCCATATACAACATGCATGAGCTTTTCTTCAAAACGTAGTGGCCGTTTTTCCATTTTCTTTCTTGTACATGTATTTAATGTATTTAAAAAACACACAAAAGGATGGGACAATCTGCTTATCAGAGTAGAGTTCTCTATCTGTAAGCCTGTATTTCCTTGCGTAATTTCCTTGTCTCTTTCCAAGAAACAATAGCCAACAAAATGGCATGAAAAAAAAAAAAAAAGTGATTTCAAAATGACCGAAATTTGCTAATCTCCTCAGGACCCAGAAACATGTTGAAAATTTAGAGTTTCTTGAAGAAAGGGAATGGGGGGGGGGGGGTGGGGACAGAGCCTCTACGTGGAGCCCAGCACCAGCATCTTTTATACACATCCTCACAACGATCAGTGAACTTGAGGGGTTAGGTCAGTCCTATTTCACAGGTGAGAAAATCGAGGCCCAGAGAAAGTAAGTGACTTGCTTAGCAACACCCAACTGATTAGTTGGAGAGCCACCTCAGCTAGCATGACTCACAGTTCCTTTTTCCACTCCTTCGTCCTCTTGAATGGTTTTATTATCTTTGTCTTATTATTACTGTCCTATGAAGAGATCCTTCTAACATGTGTCTTGAGGGCACAGAAGAGGAATCTATTTCAGAAATAATAATTCACCATAGAAAACTGATCTAAGATTGGGACACTTGTCTAGTTGTGTGTGTCTGTGGGGACTAGGGGGTGGTTTGCAGTCCTTTGAATTGACTCCACCAACAGCTTGGCAACCTCCTATTTTCAAAGCAGCCATTGGCCAGGCTCCATTCAACGTCTTCTCAACCACCAGTGAAGATGCAAACATTTTGGCGTCACTCACAATGGCTTAAGATTTCTCATTTTTCAGATTTGCCTCTACTTCGGCTAAAGAAAAAGAACCTTTTTTTTTTTTTTTTTTTTTAAGTTTGAGGAAACTAGGCAGCCTTTCTCACACACACTTGCCTGTTGTGTTTATCACCAAAACTTTAGATCATTTCTCTTTTTTTCCAGAAAAATCTTCACACAGCTACTTTCCCATGGTGTGTGTGTGTGCACATGTATGTCTGAATACGTGTGGGTGGTCATTCATGTGAGTGTATCCCCAAAGATGGGGTGACACCGTCGGAGCTGAAGCATTAAATGGCCTTGGTAAATTTGAACGCCTGTCCTTGAAAGCCAGGTTTATTTTGGCAATATTGCTTTTCTCCCCAGTTACCCCTGACCTCCCGTCTTACTGTCTATGGATTATTTTTTACTGAGGGAGATACTTAGGCATGGGCTGGAGGAGATAAGTGATATGGTCAAATCATAACTGCCAAACCTCGGAATTCCTGACCACTTTAATAGCTCTTGCTGACCTCCAAATGAAACGCCACCTTTGGTTATTAACATGTCTCTCTCTACTTTTATGATTTTTCGGAACATAATTTGTCACAGTTTTTATCTGCACAGAGCAAGCTTTAAGCTTTTTAAAATGTGAGTTATCTTTTTACAACTGCTAACAATTACACATCATGGAACAGGCTGCTCTGAAAACCAATTATGAAAAACCCGGCGTGGAGCCTGCATTCAGCCCCGGAGTGGGCTTTTGCCACTCTGAATTTGAGATTTCTGAACTCTTGCCACTGAGCAACGGTGCCCAAGAACTGGGGACCAGAAACTAAACTTGGAAATGGCTTGTGAGATCCTGGCAATAAGATAGGAGCCGAGAAATGAATTGTGCTTATTTGGCGTAATAATCTGACAGCTGGGTCATGGAGCTGTTCCAGGTGGGAACGAGCTGTTGTGGGGTCGCTATCGCTGCAGGAGGCTTTGCTCACACCCGGGTGTCCTGCGCTGTCTCTCCCAGGCCACCTGCTCATTGTGTGATGCTTGGGGGGGCAGGGGAGTGTCTGGGCTATGGGCTCAGTCCTCAAGGATGTCATTGCTGGACAGATGTGTGTTATTGAACCACTGCTCTGGCTTCTACCATGCCGCCAGGCTCACCTATTTGCCTCTCTCTTTCTCTCTCACCTTCAAACTAATTTAGGGAACACATGATGCTTCATCAGTGTAGCACTGGGTTCAGCACCCACTCAGAACTGGACAACGCAGGTTTGACTCCTGGCTCTGGAACCCGGTGCCAGTGCTGTGGACCTTGAGCAAATGGCTAGCCCTCTGTTTGCCTCAATTTCCTCATCTGTACAATGGGGTTAATAATTACTTGCCTCTCAGGGGTGGTTGGAGAATTAAATAAGCAGTGCAAAGCACTGTGAAGAATGTTCAGTAAGTGCTCACTGTTTTATTCCTACGTTGACACTCAGATATCAGCACAGAGTTGGGGGCTGTGGGGTCAGAAGCACAAGGAAGGAAATGAGGGGGAAATGGTGCATTCCAGGCCATTTTTGTGAAAATAAAAACGTTTTATTCCGTGGCAGTTGTTAAGATTATAATAAAGAGCTGGCAGAGGAAATGGTGTGAAAACTAGCAGCGGCCTTTTCAATACGAGATTGAAGCGAACATCTGTGGTTAGACCACGAAGGAAAGTAGAGCAGGGAAGGAAATCGGGGCGCCCTGGATGTCTGCTCACTGGTTCACCAAGCACAGCCCCCCTTGGAGAAGGGCGCCTTGGGCTAAAACCTGGGCAAATGTCTGCATCCAGTAGATACTCAGCCATGACGAAAGGAAGGATGAAATGTGAAAGCGGAGACTTTCAGGTTCTCAGTCCTTGTTTTCAAGGTGCAACATCTATTTTATTTGGGGGCTGACAGGACAGCAAGTGTGTCCCCCAGTCCCAGGAATGAGGCAAGACTTCTTTGTTTTTCTTCTCTTTAAAACTGAGGCGAACTTTACATAACACACAATTAACAAGGCTTCCTGATAAAAGGGAGTCCCTGGGTGGTGCAAATGGTGAACGCACTTGGCTGCTCACCGAAAGGTCGGAAGTTCAAGTCCACCCAGATGTGCCTTGAAAGAAAGTCCTGACGATCTACATCTGACGATCAGCCATTGAGAATTCTGTGGAGCACAGTTCTACTCTGATGCACGTGGGGCTGCCATGAGTCGGCGCCGACTCGACAGCAACACTCTGGTTGATAAAAAGGGTGGAGAAAGAGAAGGAGCAAAAGGGATTGAGCAAGAGGAGACAGGCACAGGCTGTGCCTCCTACAACGTGCTGCGTGCTTTTCCGTATTCTCTCATTTCACCCTCATTGCCAGCCAAAACGGTGCCTAAGATTTTTATAGATGAGAGTTTGACAAATGAGGTGAGATTAGAATTTGTTAGGAAGAAAGAAAGACTTGGAGAAGGTAGGGAACTTAGCCCGAGTCGTCACACTAAATTGGTGCCACGGTGAGACTCAAGCCCATGTCCATCTGGCTGGCCCCAAGGGCTCCCTCCTTCCTCTCCCCGGCTCTGTGGGAAGCATCTGGGAAGCCTAAGATGCTTACGCTGCCTCCAGCTGCTGAAGTCAAGTGGTGCTCCATGGAAAACCACTGCCACGTGGCCTGTGCTATGGTTGGGGGGTGGTCCTCTGCTTCCCCTGTGGCTGAGTAAATGGAGACACCCCAATAATGGAGGACTTGCTCCCCTGTCTTCGCCACGTCTGCCTCCCTCTTAAAGAACAATTAAAAGACTCTCTTCCAGGAAGTGGTTTTTTCTCTCCTTTCCAGGACCACTGTCTGCCTTGGCCCCAGGGGTAAAACATTCCCTGTGCTCCCGTCTCCCTGGCAGGAAATCTATTCAGAAAGATGTTGATTATCCTCTTCAGCACTTATTTCCTTTACATTATTTTGATTCTGTTAATTCTCATTATACTCCCAATATGTTGGCAGCCTGGGTTTGCAGATGGGAACAAACAAAGGCTTCTGTAGTCCTTGAGCTGTACCTTCAGACTTGACTCCAAAATGATCTCTTTAGGGGCTGGCTACTCTTCTGCAGGACTGGGCCAGTGGGCCAGAGCTAATTTGCATGGTTGGCAAATACCCAGGGCTGGCTGGGGCTCTTGAATGGCGTAGTGGCAGTTAGGTAATTTTGTCCCTTCTACCTTAAAATTGCATACACCTTACCTCCTATGAATATCACGTATATATTCTAGACCAGAGCTGTCCAGTAGAACTATAATAGAGTCACAAATATGAGCTGCGTGTATAATCTTAAATTAGCTAAGATCTTGATTGAGTTAGGACCATTAAGGAGAGGATAATCCATAGAAGTCACAGGTCTTCATCATGTCATAGTTTGTTTCCTCTGCAGGGATGGACCCTCTGTCCAAATAGCGTTCTCTGCTAGCTCTATTCCAGGTGCCAGTCTTTCCTTAGGGTAATAGACGCACCCCGAAGCTGGGACCCAGGCAGCTATGTTTGTCCCAGCTCCTGACTCTCTACTCCAGGGGACTGGACCGAGGGAGGATCCATTCAGAGGCAACCTGGTGACCTGTGACCTCTCTCTTTAGCCATTTAAACTGAGACATTAAAAGCTAGAGCCAGTGATTGGGAGAATCTAAAGTAGACCAAAAAAAAAAAAAGTTGTTACAGATTCCAACTCATGCCAATCCTATGTGTGTTAGAGTAGAACTGTTCTCCGTGGGGTTTTTAATGCCTGTGATCTTTTAGAAATAGATCACCAGGCTTTTCTTCTGAGGCACCTTTTGGGTGGACTTGAACTGCCAACTTTTTGGTTAGCAGATGAATGTGTTAATAGTATGCACCACCAGAGGCTCCTTTGATGTAGACAAGGGGGGCTTGTAGGGGGGCTTGATGGATGCTGGGCAAACTTAAGAGGAAGCAATAGCAATAGCAATAGCAAGACGAGGAAGGTGAGTGATAATAATGAAGATAATACCAGCAATGGTAAAACTGAGTTTTTTTGGGTTTTATATATGTTAGGCACCGTCCCAGGCATCCTGCATGTGTCACCTCATTTTACTCCCACAAAATGCTGTTTTGTGGGGCTCCCTATCTCACAGACATGGAAATAAACCAATTCAGCAAATGGGTCTTATGCTAAAGCCCTTGTTCTTTGCCATCATGCTCTCTATACGGTTCCCCACGAAGCTGTCAATAAAAAAAGCAAAATAAGGCAAGAATCCAGAGAGAAACAGTACAACACAGACGGCAACGAAGACCCAGCTCAGAGCTTCTGCGGACCCATCCAGGCTGGGAGAGAAAACAGCCTGCTTCCATTCTTACAGCAACTTGATTAGGTCTCTATTCCTGGCAGCCATGAGTCAGACTGAAAACCTACCTTCCAGACTCTGTTTAATAGTCTTTACTGCTGTGAGGCTCTCCCCGACTTCCTCCTTATCCCACAGGCCAGATTGGTTCCTCCTCCCCTGGGCTTCCCCGGCAGTCTGCTCATGCATCTTTTACTGCCTTTGTCTCCTCATTTTGATAATTTGTTTACTGTACAGGTCTGTCTCCCCACCTATGCCAGGCACACAGTCTTCTCCGAATTTTAGTACATAGCATAGGGCCTGATATATATATATTAGGTGCTCATTAAATGCTTATTGAATGTATTAATTTCTCCAAGTGATATATATTGAGTACCTACAATGTGCCAGGAATTGTTCTACGCTAACCGTTAACAAACTATGACCCAAAATACAAATATGGCCCTCTGCCTGTCTTGGTAAATAAAGTTTACCATTATTCGTTATTCATTAAATAAATGGCTGTCTATGGCCGCCTTCATGCTACAGTGGCAGAAGTAAGTAGTTATGAAAGAGTAGTATGGCCCACAAAGCTGAAAATATTTATTCTCATGTCTGGCATCAAATGCCCCTGGTTATGTATTAGAATGAGTTCTTCCCACAGCCCAAACCATCCAAGCAGAGGCTGTTCCTCAATGTCTTGGAGTCTTGGAGGTACTAACCACATCCCTACTTAAAAAAAAAAAAAGGTGCCGTCAAGTCAACCCTCACTCATGGCACCCCCGTGTGTGTCAGAGCAGAACTGTGCTCCATAGGCTTTTCAATGGCTGATTTTTCAGAAGTAGGTCACCAGGCCTTTCTTCCGAGGCACCCCCGGGTAGACTTGAACCTCCAACCTTTAGGCTAGCAGCTGAGCTCATTCTCTGTTTTTACCATGTAGGGACCCCAATCCCTACTTAGTTCTAACAAATTTGAGGAGGAAAGGACTACAGTCCCTGTGCATGGAGGGTCTTTGGCAGTATTCTGAGAACTTGCATTGCTCAGGAGTGTTTGCCCTCAGAACATGACCCTGCACACAGGTCAGGCCTGGGGCCACCAGGGAGGCCACAGTATTGGGGGCTTGGACCAGAGTCCCTGCTGGGCCCGGTGGCCATATGGGCTAGGCTCTGTTGGTTGTTGCAGCTTTTTAAAAAAATGTCCAGGTTTAAGCAGATTCAATTAGGGGTTTAAAACTCCGTAGGAAAAACAGGGATGCTCACAGCAAAAGGAGTTTCACTTTCATGGTTGTTCAAAGAAGTGGAAACCACAAGATGGGAAAAAGCTCGATTCAATTTTTATACGTCCCCAAGGCATAATGCACTCTCCTGGAAAAAGCCTCTTTTGACCCACTAACAATATTCCACCAGGAAGGCCATTTAGTGAAGTGGTTAAGGATGAGGATTCTAGAATGCTCTGGTTCGAATTCCAACTCAGTGGGTGTCACATGACCTCTTTGAGACTCAGGTTCCTCACCTTTGAAATGGGCCAATAATCATACTTAACTTCATAGGGGGTTCAGTGAGAGGATGCACAGGGAGCCGAGGTTCCTGGACTTGGCTGCACACTGCAGTCCCCTGGGAACCTTTAAAAAGCACTGCTGCCTGCCTCCCATCCCCAGACATTCTGATTTAATAGGTCTAGGTGAGACCTGGGCATTGGGTTTTAAAAAGCTCCCTGGGTGATTCTAACGGGCAGCAAAATTTGGGAGCCTGTGGCAAAACACATTTAACACACATCGAAAGTGTCCCATAACCACCAGCTATTATAGGCTGGCGTGGCCCAAACTCCACAGCGGCTAAGAACATGGGCCCTGTGCAATTATCTACCACTTCATGGCTATGTGGCTACTCAAGTCTCTTAACTTCTGTGAAGCCAGTTTAATTATCTGCAAGATGGGACTAAAATGCCTACTTCATAGGGTAAGTGCCAGGATTAAGTGAGTGTATTACTGTCCTGGTGCTAACCGGGGAGCTTAAAAAAACAGAAGCTCACTGGCTCACAGTTCCGGAAGCCAGAAGTTTGAAATCAAGGTGTCATCTCGGTTATGCTCCCCCTGAAGGCTCCAGAGGTTCCTTTGTCTCTTACAGCTTCTCGTGGCTCCTGGCAATCCTCCGTGTTCCTGGCTCATAGCTGCGTCACTGCAATCTCTGCCTCCGTCTTCCCTGTGTCTGTGCCTCTCTGTGTCTCTTCTCTTTCTAAGGACACCAGTCAAATTGGATTAGGATCCACCCTACTGCAGTATGACCTCATGTTAACCTGGCACATAAAAACCAAATCCATTGCTGTTAAGTCGATTCTGACTCATGGTACTATAGGACAGAGTAGAACTGCCCCATGCGATTTCCAAGGAGTGGCTGATGGATTCAAACTGCTGACCTTTTGGTTAGCAGCCATAGCTCTTAGCCACTGCACCACCAGGGCTCCTGCTAACTTGGCACATGCCAAGCCCATTGCCGTCAAGTTGATTCTGACCCATAGTGACCCTATAGCACATTAAAAAAAACCAAACCAAACCCATTGCTGTCAAGTTGATTCGGACTCACAGCGACCCTATAGGTCAGAGTAGACCTGCCCCATAGAGTTTCCAAGAAGCGCCTGGTGGATTCAAACTGTGGACCTTTTGGTTAGCAGCCATAGCACTTAATCACTACGCCACCAAGGTTGTCCTAATGCACATAAAAAAAAAAAAAAAAAATGCACATAGCATGTATTAAATACAGGGTACTATTCAAATTTGGGGAAACCCTGGTGGCGTAGTGATTAAGAGCTACAGCTGCTAACCAAAAGGTAGGCAGTTCCAATCCACCAGGCGCTCCTTGGAAACTCTATGGGGCAGTTCTACACTGTCCTGTACGGTTGCTATGAGTCGAAATTGACTCGATGATATATATTTTTTTTAATTCAAATTTGGAGTCTCTGGTGGTTCAAAAAGTTAACACACTCAGTTGCTAACTGAAAGGTGGGAGGTTTGTGTCTAACTAGTCATGCCTTGGAAGAAAGGCCTAGCGGTCTACTTCTAAAAATTCAGCCATCGAAAACTGTATGGGGCACAGTTCTACTCTGACACACACGGGGTCACCATGAGCCGGAATCAACTCAATGGCAGTGAGTTTGGTCTATTTGAATTACCAATTGTGTTGGTTAGAATTCTTTCCTAATCCGGGCCCCCCTCAACAACGAGGCTACACACACCTCATCTTGACCAGGGCTTACTTGCTCCAGGAAAGGGCTGCACAGGATCCCTTCACTGTGGAGAGTTAGAAGCAGATTAATGCTGCTTTGTTCTTTAAACAGTGCAGAGCACATGTCTTACTCTGTGTTTATCTGCCTGCCGAAATCAATGGTGTAAATAATGAAGCCGTGTGATATTTGAATATTTCTACTGCTCATATTTTCCATTCTAATTAAAGCCAGAATGTTCTTTTTTAGAAATCAGTATGAATAATAAAAACCCAGCTGTCTTAATATAGTACCATAGTTTTATTTTAAAAAAAATAAAAAAAAAGTAAAGGACTGTGATCATTTGCAGACTGCCTAGAACTTACTGGCTCACTTCTCAGGATTGTGGGCCTCCTTGTGAAATTCCTGCGCCCAGGACCTGCTGTTTCCTTCCTTCCCAAGGGCCCCAGTACTATCTGAGGCTCTCTGGGGTGTGCTGAAGGACAAAGACAAGAGACATTCCTTTGGGTCCAGGCTGGCCTAGGGTAGATTCACCTCCTGGCATCAGGGCCCTGCTGGTGGAGGGAAAACGAGCAAAAACCCCTTGCCCTCCGGTCAATTCTGACTCGTAACAACTCTATAGGACAGAGTAGAATTGCCCCATAAGGTTTCCAAGGAATGGCTGGTGGATTCAAACTGCCAACCGTTTGCTAAGCAGCCGCGCTCTTAATCTTTGCACCACCAGGACTCCACTGGTAGAGGGAAGGCCTTGCAAAAGACCCCAGGAGTTAAGCCTAGCCTGAGACACCCTATTGCACATCCCAGCCAGGTTGCTGGTGACTCTACCAAACCCATTGCTGTCCAATCTACTCTGACTCACAGAGGTCCCATGTGTGTCAGAGTAGAATTGCACTCCACAGGGTTTTCTTGGCTGTAATCTTAACAGAAAAAGATCGACAGGCCTTTCTTCTTTGGCACCACTTGCCTTTAGGTTAGTAGTTGCACGCAAACAATTCGTACTACCCAGGGACCTCACAGCCTACCTAACAGAGGTGAAGAGTGGGCCTTTTTCTTGGGAGGAATATGTATCAGCTCCCTGTTGCTGCTAAAACAAATACCACAAATTCAGTGGCTTAAAATAGCATACCTGATTCTCTTACAGTTTTTTGGACATGTTATCAGGAGGGACCAGTCCTTGGAGAAGGACGTCATGCTTGATAAAGTGGAAGGTCAGAGAAAAAGAGGAAGACCCTTAATGAGATGGATTGACACAGGGGCTCCAACAATAGGCTCAAATACAGCAAAGATTGCAAAGAAGGCGCATGACCGAGCAGCGTGTTGTTCTGCTATATGTAGGATCGCTATGAGTTGGAACCCACTCAATGGCACCTAACAACAACAACACAGTTCTGATGATCAGAAGTATGACACGGATTTTACTGAGCTAAAGTCAAGGTGTGGACAGAGCTGTGTTCCTTTCTGGAGGCTCTAGGGGAGAATGGGTTTCATTCCCTTTTTAAGCTTCTAGAGGCTGCCGGCATTCCTTGTCTCATGGCTCCTTCCTCCATCTTCAAGGCACAACACTCTAAGCTCTGCTTCTGTCATCACTTCTCCTTCTCTAACTCTGACATTCTTGCTTCCCTCCTTATAAGGACACTTGTGATTACACTGGGCCCACCGGATAATCCTGAATACCCTCCCCATCTCAATGGGCAGAATAATACCTCCCTCACAGTTTTCCTCTGGGGATGAAAGAAATCACCTGTATTAAAGTATCAGCTGATTTGGATCCTACTATCCCAGGCTGGTGGTGTACTGGTTAAGTGCTACGGCTGCTAACCAAAGGGTCGACAGTTCGAATCTACCAGGTGCTCCTTGGAAACTCTATGGGGCAGTTCTACTCTGTCCTATAGGGTCGCTATGACTTGGAATTGACTGGACGGCACTGGGTTTTTATCCCAGGCTACTCTGCAAAGCAAATAGGACAAACTTGACTACCCTCTGAAATGTGAACTGACAGAAGGGGAAACTGAAGTCCCGCTGTGCCAGAGCTGGAAGTAGCGGCCAGGTTTCCTGGCACCCGTGCCCCATCTTGCCCGTGGCCATCATGCTTGTTTGTGAAATCCTGCAGTCGACTTTCAATCTTTTTTTATTGGGACTACATGTTGAGAAATGTGCCCAGGCCCTGCTGGGGTATCCCTAGGGAAGGAGGAGCTGCCACGTCCAAACCCAGCCAGTGTCCAAAGTCTGGGGGCTGAACTGCTGCTGCTGGGAGAGGCCCGATAAGCACGGTGAGCCTCACACAGGCAGGCTTCCAGCCCAGAGCTGCCCCGGACTCTGAGCCTACTGATAATGGGGCTCAGCCCTGCCTTCCAGGAAAGCCACAGACTCCTCCAGGAAGTGGACAAGTCGGCTCCCAAGGGGCCTTGGACCTCGCCCTCTGCAATCTCCGAAGGTCCTGCCTGGCTACTTGGAAAACAGCCTGGAGCTGGGTTCTCAGCTTCTGGTCAGCGCCTGTCTTGATCCATTTCCCCAGTGGGTTTATCTGAGCAAAGTGCAGTTCTTTATTTCCTTTTTCGCTCCCTAAAGTACCTACAGAGTACCTGGGAAGGGTAAACGATTAGCATCCTCTGTGGCTAACTGAAAGTTTGGAGGTTCAAGTTCACCCAGAGGCACCTGGGAAGAAAGGCCTGGTGATCTAATTCTGAAAAATCAGCCATTGAAAACCTTATGAAGCACGATTCTACTCTGATGCACATGGTTGCCGTGGGGCAGGATCGACTCCAGGGCAACTGGTTTAAACTACCTATGGCTTTTAACTTTCTTCAACCAGGTTTCAATTTAGTATTTTATTGAGTTCCTACTATACACCAGGCATTAGACTAGCCCGCCTCTCATTTAACTCTCTCCAACATCCTGTGAAGAGAGTTCTGTCCATCTCGTCATTCATTCCCAATTAGAAAAGGAAACTTGGCTCAGAGATGTTAAGTAAGTTGTCCAGAGTCACACAGCGTCTAAGCAGCAAAGTTGGCATTTAAACCCAGGTTTTACTGACAATGCACTTCACATGTTTTACTTGGGTAGGGGGAGCTCCCCTTTTCAACCTGTGACTCTGCCTGCAAAGTAAGCCAATCCATATGAGGACACTAAATTAATTGGGAGAAATGTGCCAACGAGCTTTAGAAAAAAATGATGCTGGGATACCCTGGCATCCTAGCGTGTACTCTCACAGGAATTTATTAGTAGCAGTAGTAGCAATGGTACTCTGGTGGGGCAGTGGTAACAGCTCAGGCTGCTAACCAAAGGGTTGACAGTTCTAACCTACTAGCTGTTCCTCGGAAGCCCTATGGGGCAGTTCCACTCTGTCCTATAGCGTAGCTATGAGTCAGAATTGACTTGATGGCAAAGGGTTTGGTGTTTTGGGTTAGTAGTAGCAGTGGTAGCAGTAAAACTCAGCCCAGAAATCTTTGGGCCTCATGGAATGCAGAATGTGGGAGGCCAGAAGGGAAACAGAGTGGTCCACGGGTCTGAGGTAGAAAGAGGAGACAGAGCCCAGGGAAAGAGATGCTGAGGCAACAGCTGGGAGGCTGAGTGGAAGCCCCCGAGGAGAAATAGGCTTACCTGGGATCATGGATAATGACACTTATACATATGTTGACTAACACTTACTAGACTTCCCAGGCCAGACACTATTCGATGCATGCTACATGCCCCCATCAGGCAATGACTTCACTTAATCCTCACACAAGTCTTGTCAATTGGGTATTATTATTATCCTCATTTTACAGATGAGAAACTGATGCCCAGAGTTATAGGGAGACTGGCTAGCAGTGTGGGCTGGGGAGTCAGAGACACCTAAGTTTGAATTCAAACTGTGTCATTCACTAGCTGTTGGAGACCCTGAGCAAATTGCTTAAATTTCCTGAGTCTCAGTTTACTTATCTGTAAAATAGGGAGAGTGGCAGTCCTCCTTCATAGGACCTTTTAGAAAAAAGCGAGAATTAATTGAGATGATGAATGTTAGTTTGACACAGTATCTGGAATACAGGAAAAAAAAAAAAAGGTAAATGTATGCTGTTATTCAGGATTTAAACACAGATGTGTGTAACTCCAAAGCTCCTACCAGTTTCCAGTGTGAAGGAAGAACAGGAAGAGAGAGAGAGAGGAAGAAACAGAGAGATTGAGCTGGCCTAGGGAGGAGAAAGACAGGCTGTCTGCTTGAGCTCTGCCTTAGAATGTTCAGGCTAACTCCCAGCCCTTTCAGAAACTACATGGGTGCTTCCAGATGGGCCTCTCCCACCCACAGGCCCAGCTGGCCCAGAGGGAGCCTCACTGGAAGCCCTGGGGCAAGGATGTAAGGCTGTGAGTGCTCGGCCTACTTACTGGGCATGGCTGGGGGAGAGGCCAAGTGCTGGGTGGGGCCTGGCAAGGCTCCAAGAGCAGGGCTGGCGCCCGTGCTAAGGCCAGAGACAGGCCAAGGCCGGCCAGCAGGGCCCGAGGGGAAAGGTTGGAGGTGCTGGAGGAGCGGCCGGATAAGCTCCAAAGGGGCCCTACTGCCTGGCAGGGCGGGTTCCTGCATACCACTGCCTGGAACCAGGCCAAGAGGGCCAGGGGTATTCATCGGTGACAAGGCAAGGCAATGGTGCCTCTTCCTCCACTTCCGCAGGGGTTCATGCTGGAGAAAGTGCCCGTGCCGGGGGTGTCCATGAGGAGGTGCTCAGAGGAGGAGTGGGGGAGACATGTCTTAACCCACCTCCTCAGGATGAGCCCAAAACCCTGAACAGCCTGAGTCGGGAATGGTTGGAGGTCTGGAGCCTTCTGTTTTTTTGCCCATCCTTGGTGACCCTGTGCCACAACAGAGGGGCCACAGGTGCTGCAGCCAGCCTGACCTTGGTGCCATACTGGCTCTAATGTGTCTAGCTCTTTGATGTGGCAGGTGACTTCACCTGCACCTCAGTTTCCTAACCTGTAAAATGTAAATAATTGTTGTGTATACTTCATAACAGGGTTGAGTATAAACCCCAGCACATACAAATATGTCAGCTCAATTCATGAGGTTTGTTATTGCATTCCCCACTAAACTGTATGCTCCATAAAACCAGGGGCTTTGTCTCATTCAGTTCCCAAGTGTCCATAGTTGAATGGCCCTGACTCAAAGTAGGAGCTCAATGCCTGCTAAGTGAACGTGTGGGTAGAAATCATAAGCCCTCACCTGGGATGTCAGCCTAAGGTGATTGAGAGGAAAGGAAGCCCAGAGTCCCCTGGTCAGCATCGGACTTCGAGGGTGCAGCACCAGGATCACTCCATAGTTCAGGGAGTGGGGAGGGTCACACGAGCTAGACTCTGTAGATATCCATTGCTGGGAACACCCTCCTTGGCCAATGCTGGTCCCCATCTTTGCCTTCCTAAATGCTGCTCTTTAGGCCTTAGCTTAGATTCCAACTCCTCAGGGGCCCTCCTGACCACTGGGCTGGATCAGGTGCCCACTTGCCTCTGGATTGTAGCAAGACTCAAACCATATTGGAATTGTTTATCTCCTACACTGGACTGTGAGCTCTGGGGGCAAGACATTGCAGAGAACAGATCCTAGCATAGAATATGCACTTCATACTCAATTCTGAATGCATGAATGAGTGAGCGGGTGACTGAGGCCAAATGTCACCACAGAAATCAGAGGCTCAGGACCCTGGCAAGTCAGACGAATTCCCCAGAATGCCTTTATTTGTGTCCTGGGCTACTAACAAAAACGGGGAGGAATGAATCTTCATTCCATGGTGCTTCTCACCTGGAAAAGTCAGGAGCTTGGCCAAAGTGGCACCAACCATTGCTGTCGAATCAGTTCTGACTCACAACAACACTATAGGACAGAACAGAACTGCCTCTTAGGGTTTCCAAGGATGTAACCTTTATGAAAGCCTTTATGAAAGCAGACTGTCACATTTTTCTCCCATGGAGCAGCTGGTGGGTTCCAACCACCAACCTCTCTGTCAGCAGCTGAGCACTTAACTAGTACACCACTAGGTCTCCTTGGGTGATGCGAAGGTAGGAGAAGAATGAACACAACACACGTCCATCCATGCAGTGTGGACCACATACCCCCACACATCTAGAATCAACACCTGAAATTGTTTTGAAACTCTTTTTGTTTTTAAGGAATTAAAAAAAAAGAATCTTCCCCTTTAAGGCCTGTAGGAAGGTTGCATCAAGAAGAATGCTTCTTGCTCAGTGCCCCCAGACCATCAGTCTGCTGACAGCATGGGGTGCTGTGGAGTCAATTAATGACGCACATTGAAATGAGAAGTGTTGAGATCTTCCTTTTTTTAGCAGCCTGAACACTATGTATTCTTAACTGTGAGTAAGACTGGGGACATCTCCCCAGTGCATGACAGCAGGGCAAGAACTGAATTTGTGCAACCAAAAAGGGAAATCTCAGGTTTATATGGAAGTGTTGACTTGGCTTCCTGGTTATTAGCACAACCGAGGGGTAGCAGTTAATGAAGTTGCAAATCCCCAAGCCTTTCTTTTTTTTCATTAAAAATGGCTTTCTTCCCTCTCCCTCATCTCCTTGTGCATTTCCACGCTCATTCATTCACTCATTCAATAAGTACTTGTGGAGTGTCTACAGATCGCAGGCACAGTTGGCTGGTACCTAACCACATGAACACACACTACAAGGGCTGAAGATTAGATGCTCTGTCCCAGATGCCTGCTCTGGAGTCCCTTCTGCAGAGTGGGGGACACTATAGGACACAAAGACCCCAAAGACTCCCAAACACACCACTATGGTGGTGCCCATGTTATTATCTCAAAGTTCAAGCAGTAAGACGGTGACATCTAAAGTCATCAGTACTCCAAGGGGTTTATCCTGGGGCAATGTGGGAGGCACTGAGACTGAGGAATGGAGGGGTCACTCTGAGACACATACCTTTTGGCATTTCTACCCTATGTTCCAGCGAAGTCTGAGCGAAAGGTTCTGGGCACATCTGCTTCACCCCCTTAGTGAGGAAATCTAGCTGACTCACTGCATTGCTGAAGCAAAATATCAAGAGATCTAAGAAATGAAGGACTTCTGGCAGGAAACTTGGAGCGACAACAAACATACCACACTAGCTGATGAATTCATTTACTCCCACCTGAGGAGAGAATGCCAGTAGCTACTTTGTTCTCCATCAAAAGAGTTGAAAGCCAATCAGTTGAAAGCCAATTAGTTTCCTTGAGGGTGTGGTCTACATTCAACATATATGGATGTTCTGGCAAAGTTCTCTGTGGATCCTGCATCTGACTTGTCATCCTCTGACTGCCAATTCTTGGAACGTGAGCCAGCAGCCTGATGCCTGACCTGCAGATCTTTGGATTCACCAGCTCCTGCAAGCTTGTGAGCCAGCAGACTTCCACCTGACCTGCCAGTTTTGGGTTCATTATCCCCTGCAACTGCTTGAGTCAGAAGAAGGCTCCAGCCTGACACCTGACCTGTGCATTTGGGACTTGCCAACCTCCACAACTGTCTGAGCCATTTCCTTGAGATAAATCTCTCTCTATACATGTATATGCATATGCTTCATTGGTTTTGCTCCTCTAGAGAACTAAGCCTAAGACACTGGGGTTCCTCTTTCCTCCCTGCTTCCTTGTCCCAAGGAGAAAAAGCACATTCTTTGACCCACACCATTTATCCCTTCAACTTCTTTTAATGGCAAACTTGCCATACAATTTATTTTTCAAAATATCTAAGTCCTGAAGAAAATTTTCAAATATGGACAATTCTCCCAGGTCTAAGATCTTAATTGCAATAAATGTACCTGATCTTCATGATAGCAATAATCATAACTAATCAGTGAGTCAGAATTTACTCAATGGCAACTGGTTTGGTTTTTTGGTTAATCTTCATTGAGCTCTTGTATTATCTTGATTGTTCTCATTTAATCCCTATAGCAATGCTAGTAGGTAGGCAGCGGTGTCCTCATTTTGGAGGAGAAACATAGGACTTCAGAAAGCAGACACTATCTGTCTTGTTTTCCTCTCGTCTTCCCGTTTCAGCGCATGACAACCACTCTTCCAATGACCAGCATCCTCAGCTCACTTCCCAGTGCTTTCTCCAGTTGCGGGAACCCATTTCGCTCTTGGATGTAGTGGACTTGAAGCCACTGGAGCAGCCCTCAGTCAATGACTGATGGGAGTCTGTGTATAAATGCCCCAGCTCCCTCACTCCTCAGGTGGAACCACTCTGAGGTGCATGTTCTATGCTGCCCCCAGAGGTCCCAGAAGGATTAAGTCAAGGTGCCCACTTGAGTGTCAACTTGCATGAAGATGCATCCATTAATGGTCACTTCGTTAAGATGGAAACCCCGGTGGCGTAGTGGTTAAGTGCTATGGCTGCTAACCAAAGGGTTGGCAGTTCGAATCTGCCAGATGCTCCTTGGAAACTCTATGGGGCAGTTCTACTCTGTCCTATAGGGTTGCTATGAGTCGGAATCAACTCGATGGGTTTCGTTAAGATGCAGTCATTAATGGCACCCTTTGCTTCCCTGTCTTATTCCCCACTTCTCTACTACTTCTTCCTGGAATCACCTCCCAAATAAATTTTTTATCTTCAGATCCTTGCCTCAGGGCCTATTTCTGGTGGATGCCAAACCAAAACAAAGTGGTTAGGCAACTTGCCCAAGGAGCACGGAAGAAAGGTAGACCCTGGTGTTTGAATCTAGTTTCCCATGACCCCCAAGTCTGTGATTGCAACCACAAAAGTGATGTATTACCTACGTTCCCCCAGACCTCTTTATGCACACACACCTGAGGAAGGCAAAGCCAGGTCACACCCTTCCATGGATGGAAGGCTAAAGAGAGGCATCAGATATGGAGGGACTTGCCCATGTCCAGGACCAGCGCAGGCATGGGCAGAGTCTCTCTCATCTCCTCACCCAGTGCTCTCAACAAATGGACCTGGCTTGACCCCTGGAGAAGCCAGGAGACAAGGTTGCTGGCCCATCACATCCAGCGTGGCGAGAAGCACCTAACATTCTCCTATTTGCTCAGCCCATTTCCAGCGCGGACTAATATGCAAGGTTGGCACCAGGGAGGGTGTTGTCTGGCAGCACTATCCTTCATATGGAACATTAAGCCGAGGTCCTGCACAGTCTTGAACATTAACTATCCCCTGGTACCCATGAAGAAGAGCTACGGGTTTTATTAACCTCGGTGTCCTGGACGCATTACATGAGGAGCGCCATCATTAACCTACCTCCAGACTGGGGGACAGGGGCCTCTTTGCTAGCTCTGTTCCAAGAGTGCAGGCCCTATGAAATGCCTTCAATAATTTAAAGAAACTACCAAAATGTGATCATAAAGGATATAACTTCACCTCAAGGATGGCGATCCATAAAGATTTTGTGATAGTAAAAACTGTGCTTTGTTCTGTTACAAGCCCTTTGAAAGTTTCTCTCCCTCTCTCTCTCTCTCTCTCTCTGTGTGTGTGTGTGTGTGTTGGGGGGTGGGACTGAAGTCATGTTCCTGCAATTGGGATTTCGCTGAACTCACGGTTTAATTATCCCTAACATCATGGCCTTAGTGCAACCCATTAACGACAGCTCGGCCTGCTTAGGAAGTCCCACTGGTAATCTCAGAAACACGTCGTATCACTCACTTCTTTCCCTATGTCAAAGATTTTTTTTTTCATTTGCAGACATACAGCTTCATTATAAAAACTGCACAAGAACAAGAAACCCTGTAAGTCCTGAGGGCCGTGAGTTTAAGCACCGATCCCGTTTAGCTGTTGCTCTCACAGGCTGGCCTCCTTTCACGAACATCTCAGCCATTCTTATACCGGTTGATGCACTTCCAATTTGCCACTGGCAGACAGGGAAAGGGGTGGTTATTTCAGGGGAAAGAGTGAGGCTAAAGGATTTTAGCAGAGGAATTCCTTCTCAGAGGAAGAGAGACCTTTTTCTACAGGTTTATACATTAAAGAGCTGGTGCTGCAAAGGAATGGGTTATCAAGTACACATACATGTACTTTGGACACGTAATTGGGAGGGACCAGTCTCCGGAGAAGGACATCATGCTTGGTAAAGTAGAGGGTCAGCGAAAAAGAGGAAGACCCTTGACGAGATGGATTGACACAGTGGCTGCAACAATGGGCTCAAACACTGTAATGATTGTGAGGATGGTGCAGGACCGGGCAGTGTTTCATTCTGTTGTGCATAGGCTCGCTATGAGTCGGAACTGGCTCGACAGCACCTAACAACAACAACATATGGCTTTTTACTTGACAACATAAAATGGGGGTTGGGGCGGGGCATGGGTGAAGTAATAACTGAAAGCATCGGCTTTAGGAACAGCAGATCTGGGATTGAATCGAGGCTCCACTGCTTATTATCTCGTAGAGTTTTCAGAAGTCACTTACTATCCCTGCACCTCAGTTTCTCTGTGTAAACCGAAATTAATAATAATACATTACAATTTTTTTCCTTCTTTTCTCCTTTCCTCCCTCCCTCCTTTCCTTCTTTCCTTTCTCACTTCCTCCTTCCTTCCCTCCCTTTCTTTCTTCCCCCATTTTTCTTTCTTTTTTCCATCCATTTCCACCCATCCCTTCTCCTTCCCTCCCTTCAGCCCTCCCTGCCTTCTATCTCCTTTCTCAAATAATATATTAAACACCTACTATGTGCCGGAAGGAAACCCTGGTGGCGTAGTGGTTAAGCGCTACGGCTGCTAACCAAAAGGTCAGCAGTTCGGATCCACCAGGCACTCTGTGGAAACACTGTGGGGCAGTTCTACTCTGTCCTGTAGGGTCGCTATGAGTTGCAATCAACTTGACTGCAATGGGTTTTATAAGCCAGAAACTAAACTAGTTTCTGGGGGTGCAGAGAGGAATAAAGCAGTCCCTGAACCTAATGGTTTCGTTCCAGCATTTATTGAGAAGATCAGGTGAGGTATCCTGCAAACAGTATTTTGAGAACTAGAAAGAGTTGTAGAAATAGGCATATTTGTATTATGACTGGAGAAGTAGGCATATTTCGATTTGGTTATTTTTATTAGGAATGTACACAGATCATGGATTTCCAATTGTGCAGGTTTCCACCCACTGTAAGGGTGGGGGGGGGTGGGACACAGGGTCACCATGGAGACAATGACATGACTGGCACCCCCTGGAGATGTGCGGCAGGACAGCACTGGAGGGAAGACCAAAAAGTAGGATCCACATTTGCCTCCCTATCAGCTAGGCAGCAACACCTTCAACGAGTTTTATAAATGGCACTTGTATTCTAGGGCTCCCCTTCCAAAATAATAATCATCATATTTGAAATCCAGTGATCTCAGGAGTCAATAAATGCTTTTTACCTGAACTGGCAAATCAAACAATCATACAAAAAAGAGGAAGCAGCCTTCTCTTTTCCCAAGAAACACGTACGAGAAGAATCTCCAATAGCTCTGTCTTTATTCTGCCCACTCAGAACATTTTCAATTAGAGGCTGAGAGACATCTGTGTTTCTGAACCTGCCAGGTGCTTCTGAACCTTGCGTAACCCACTGGAGCTGACTTCAGCTTGCTCTGTAGCCTGGCTCTAGTGTTTCCCATGCCAGGCACCCCTGTCTTAACACAACAGCCACTGGGCTCTCTCTGTAGGCCCCAAGTCCCCCCATGGGGAGTGATTTGATTTACATAGTATAGCAATAACCCTCAGCAAATCCCAGCTTGCCAAAGCCCCCATGTAGCTCCTGGCATTATATAAATAATGATTTGGAAAATATTCAGTGGCCCAAAGAAAGAGTTGGGGAGGAAGAGGAGGGCATAAAAGAAGAACAGGAGAAAGGGGCATAAGAGGCGATCCTCTACTCTAAAAAGGTGAGACCAGCACTCTGCCAGTGAGACTTTCTGCAAAGGTGGGAATATTCCATATCTGCACTATCCAATACAGTAGCCACCAGCCACATGTGGCTTTTGAGTGCTTGAAATCTGGCTAGTGAGACTGAGGAACTGAAGTTCAATTATATTGAATTATCATTAATTTTAACTGAAATAGCCATATGTGGCTAGTGGCCACCACATTGGACAGCACAACTCTAAACATACCCCAAGCCTACGAGTAAGCCAGCTCATTGCAAAAGATATTCATTTCCTAGTTCAATTTACCTACATAGTCAGCAAGTAATTATAGCACTGCACGTTCTGCATGAATCATACCCTGTGCTACGTATGAATGTGGAAGAACATACAGACAGGTCCCTGACCTCAGGAGCTGCTTACCTTCTACTATAGGAGTCCTCCAAGGCAACCAATAACACGTTGGCAATATGATAGAGGTATTTACACCACAGATGAGAGCAGAGATGAAAGGGCACAGGGAATGCCGGGAAGGCTGTGTGGAGGAGGCCATGTTTTAGCTGCTTATTGAAAGATACAAAAAAAACTGAACCCACTGCCACTGAGTCAATTACAATTCATAGTGACCTTATATGACAGACTAGAACTGCCCCATAGCGTTTCTAAGGAGCAGCTGGTGGATTCGAACTGCCAACCTTTTATTTTGCAGCTGAATGCTTAACCACTGTGCCATCACGGCTCCTTCATTGAAAGACAGATAATAGTTTACTTGCAGAGGGAGGTAAGAGTATCCCAGCCAAGAAAAGAAAAGAAAAAAAGTTTAACACCATGATGTGACTCTAGATTGTTGAGAATTTGTAGGGGCTGAAGTTTGGGTGTAAAGTGGGGCTGATTAGAAGGACGGGGCCCAGAATTTATTTTTTGCAGGTGAGTTGGAGCTCGACAACGAAGAACAGTCCATGGACTCCTAGGCGTGAATTTAGAATCTCTTGACTTTTCCTTAGATATTGGAAGCACAATATCATCACTCAGAACAAGGCCAGGGACCGACTTTTGAACAGATTATCAATTATTCCTATGCAAGTTCAAGTTGAAGCTGAAGAAAACTAGAACAAGTCCACAAGAGCCAAAGCATAACCTTGTGTATACCCCCCCTGAATTTAGAAACCATCTCAAGAATAGATTTGATTTGCATGAAAAGACCAAACTTAGTGGTCTGAAACTAGAAGGACCCCGCAGGTCATGGTCTCTGGACCCTCTGTTAGCCCAAGACTGCAACTATTCCCAAAGCCAACTCTTCAGACAGAGATTGGACTGAACTATAAGACAGAAAATGATACTGGTGAGGAGTGAGCTCCTTGGCTCAAGTAGACGCATGAGATTATGTGGGCAGCTCCTGTCTGGAGGCAAGATGAGAAGGCAGAGGGGGACAGGAGCTAGTTGAATGGACACAGGGAATATAAGGTAGAGAGGAGGAGTGTGCTGTCTCATTAGCGGGAGATCAACTAACAGTATTTAAAAAAAGAAAAACCTGTTGCTGTCGAGTCTATTCTGACTCATAGCGACCCTATAGGTCAGAATAGAACTGCCCCATAGAGGTTCCAAGGAGCACCTGGTGGATATGAACAGCTGACCTTTTGGTTAGCAGACATAGCACTTAACCACTAGGCCACCAGGGTTTCCAAAGAGTACATAGCAATGTGTATAGAAGTTTTTGTATGAGAGACTGACTTGATTTGTAAACTTTCACTTAAAGCACAATAATAATAATAAAAAAAATCTTATAAAATACAAATTATAAAAAAAAAAAAGAATAGATTTGATGCCTTGAACACTAAAGACAGAAGACCAGAAGAGTTGCAAAATGACATCAAGGACATCATACATGAAGAAAGCAAGAGGTCATTAAAAAGACAGGAAATAAAGAAAAGACCTAAATAGATGCCAGAAGAGACTTGGAAACTTGCTCTTGAACTTAGAGTAGCTAAAGCTAAAGGAAGAAATAATAAAGTAAAACAGCTGAACAGAAGATTTCAAATGGTAGCTCGAGAAGGCAAAGTAAAGTATTATAATGAAATGTGCAAACACCTGGAGTTTGAAGACCAAAAGGGAAGAACACACTTGGCATTTCTCAAGCTGAAAGAAGTGAAGAAAAAATTCAAACCTCGAGTTGCAATACTGATGGATTCTACTGGGAAAATATTAAAGGATTCAGGAAGCATCAAAAGAAGATGGAAGGAATACACAAGAGTCACTGTACCAAAAAGAACTGGACAATGTTTAACCATTTCAGGAGGTAGCATATGATCAAGAACTGATGGTATCGAAGGAAGAAGTCCAAGCTGCACTGCAGGCACTGGCAAAAAACAAGGCTCCAGGAATTGAAGGAATACCAGTTGAGATGTTTCAACAAAGCAGATGCACTGCTGGAAGTGCTCACTCATTGAAATTTGGAAGAGAGCTACCTGGCCAACTGACTGGAAGAGATCTGTATTTGCGCTCATTTCAAAGAAAGGTGATCAACAGAATGCAGATATTATCAAACAATATAGTTAATATCACATACAAGTAAAATTTTGCTGAAAATCATTCAAAAGTGGTTGCAGTAGTACATCGACAGGGAACTGCCAGAAATTCAGGCCTGATTCAGAAGAGAATGTGGAACCAGAGATATCATTGCTGATGTCGGATGGATCCTGGCTGAAAGCCGGAAATACCAGAAAGATGTTTACCTGTGTTTTATTGACTATACATAGGCATTCGACTGTCTGCATCATAACAAATTATGGATAACATTGAGGAGAATGGGCATTCCAGAACACTTAATTGTGCTCATGAGGAACCTGTACATAGATCAAGAAGCACTTGTTCAAACAGAACGAGGGGATACTGCATAGTTTAAAGTCAGGAAAAGGTGTGTGTCAGGGTTGTATCCTTTCGCCATATTTATTCAATCCGTATGCTGAGCAAATAATCTGAGAACCTGGACTACAGAAAGAATGGGGCGTCAGGATTGGAGGAAGACTCATTAACAACCTGCGCTAGGAAGATGACACAACCTTGCTTGGTGAAAGCGAAGAGGACTTGAAGCACTTACTGATGAAAATCAAAGACTATAGCCTTCAGTATGGATTACACCTCAGCATAAATAAAACAAAAATCCTCACAACTGGACCAACAAGCAACATCATGATAAACAAAGACTGAAGTAGTCATGGATTTCATTTTACTCGGATCCACAGTCAATACTCATGGAAGCAGCAGTCAAGAAATCAAAGGCCTTTTAAAGTCTTTTTAAAGATCAAAGATGTCACTTTAAGGACTAAGGTGCCCCTACAACCCGAGCCATCGTGTTTTCCATCACCTCATATGCATGTGAAAGCCGAACAATGTAGAAGAAGAACAAAGAAGAATTGATGCCTTTGAATTATAGTGTTGTGAAGAATATTGAATATACCATGGACTACAAGAAGAACGAACAAATCTGTCTTGGAAGAAGTTCAGCCAGAATGTTCCTTAGATGTGAGGATGGTGAGACTTTGTCTCACATACTTTGGACATGTTATCAGGAGGGACCAGTCCCTGGAGAAGGACATCATGCCTGATGAAGTGGAGGGCCAGTGAAAAAGCGGAAGACCCTAAACAAGATGGAATGACGCAGTAGGTGCAACAATGGGTTCAAGAATAACAACAACTGTGAGGATGGCGCAGGTCCAAGCAGTGTTTCCTTCTGTTGTACATAGGTCGCAACAACAACAAATGCTAGTTGTTATTACCATTGTGGTTAGTTGCCAAAGAGTCCGCCCACATCTGCCCACTGTGACAAAGCGAAACACTGCCTAGTCCCGTCTCATCTTCATGACCATTGGGATGCTTGAGTCCATTGTTGCAGCCATTTTGTGATCCATCTCACTGAGGTCATAGAACCAGAATGTTTCCTAGAGAGAGGATGGTGAGCCTCGACTCTCTTATTTTTGGACACATCATCAGGAAACACCAATTGCTTGAAAAGGATGCCATGTTTGATCAAAGGGCTATTGCAGTAATTCCCCTTGTGTTTTTTCTTTGTGTATATTTAGCACCTTTTTTTTTTTATAGGCTGGGTACAGAGGGAGTGTATTTTGAATGCACGAACCATATCAGTACAGCCTCAAGTAAACGCACTGGGGCTTAAAATTAAAAGGTCTGTGATCTAGGGTAATTTAGAAATAAAACTTAAAACACAATATAAAGTTGAGTTTTCAGGAATACTGGTTTAAAGAACACAAGTGTACAAGGGTGAGGTACTACTGTTATCCAAAGAAGATATGAACTGATGCTGTTGGGATAGTCAAGGCAGTACCATTCGGAGTGAGTTGTAAGCCACTACATGTAGATGTGGAGAAAGGCCTTGTTGACTTCAGAGGCCTCAAGTCCATCGTTTCTCATTCGTGGGGTACAGGATTAGAGGTGGCAGATATGGGTTCAAATCCCAGCCCTATCGTGTGAATGGTCTATGAATGATCTAAGTCAGGTTTTTCAATCTGTGGCACTAGTGACATTGGGGCTTGATAATATTTTGTTGTCTTGTGCAGTGTAAGATATTGAACAGCATTCTTGGCCTTAGTAGCCCTCATACGATTGTGACAATTTACCCCAGTTGAGAATTGCTGCTGTAAGCTGAGCCTTGATTTCCTCAGCTGTAAAATGGGGCGATCGTTGCCGCAATCGTTGCTACATGTGTTAGGATCAAATGAGGTAACGCAAGAACACACCTAGTCCAGGGTCTGTGCAGGGCTCCGTGGCCACTTTAAAAGACAGAGGAAAGACTCTCCTCCCTCACCAAGGCCCAGTGTGTTCTGTGAGGCTGTGCAAGAGATAGTAAGGGAGGAGGTGATCCATCAGTCCTTGTCCTCAAATCCCCAAGAGTCAGCAGCTTCAGGGCCTTGCCTTGCCCAGTAGGTATGTAAATATGGGAATTATCAGGGTCAGCATCTGTGAGAGTTAAAGCAGGAAGTCCTTACAGCTTCCTGCAAAAACACATGTGGCAAATTTGGATAAACAGTAAGTAGAGAAAAGATATTCCTATATCATCGCCAGGCCCCAAGAAGTTTCTCGCTCTCTTTCTCTCGCTTGCACTCACTCTCAAATACAAACACACACACACACACACACACACACACACACTCTCTCCTTCCAATATAATGCAACATAAAATAGTTGTTCGGAACCTACAGTTTGGAGTCATATTTGGGTTCAAATTCCGTCTCTGCTACCTACTAGCTGTGTGATCTTGATCCAGTTATGATCCAGTTACACGTTTTTTTTCCTTCTTTAACCCAGGAATCAGGGCAAGACCTACTTCATAGGGTTACCATAAGAATTAAATGAAATAGTATGTGTCAATAATATATGTATTTCTCATGCATATTTTGTCCACTATGGGACCAGGTACCTACTCAAATTAATTCTTCATCTTCTTAGTAATAATATGGTCAGCAATTGTTCCCAAGGGGCAATCCCAACTTTGCCTGTAGAAGGGTGGCTTTTGGGGTAAAGCACGGTCACCACAACACCATAGCGTATCACCCGCTAGAGAAGAAAGCTCAGCAAGGGAAGGCAAAATCAATGGACAGTCAGTGTGGTGTGGTCAAACGGAATGATGACAGGCCTGTGGGCAGACAAATCTGAGTTCAAACCCCTGTCCTTCCATTCACTAACCAGATAAATTCCTCAACTATTTGAGCTCACTTGGTCATCCTATACCTCTCAGGTCAATATCATAAGCTAGCATCACCTTTGCCAACTCTACGGTGGCAGACATTCATTTCATTACACTTTCTCTCATTTACCTGTTCAGCAAACAATTGCTGAGCTCCTGTTTTTTGTCAGACCCTGAACCAAGTATGAGGGATACGGAGGTAAATAAGACATGGACCCAGCCCCCAGTGAGCTTCAAGTCTAATGGGGAAGATAAGTTCTCCAATAGAAGGTATGGTTAAATGAGGAGCCATGAAGAAGGACAAGGTTTTAATCAAGATCAGGATGCAATTTATTAATCAGGGTAGCCTAAGTTGTGCTTCAGGAACAAATAACCCCCAAATCTCTGTACTTAAAACAACAAAGATCCACTTCTCACTTTTGCACACACATAATATCCACAATGGGACCAGGAGACTCCTCTGGGACAGCTGTCCTCCCTATGTTGTCTTGGCATTCTAGAGTGTTCAAATCTCAAGTCACCTTCATATCAATAGGGTATCTTCAATCATTGAGGCAGGGGAAGAGAGAACACAGGGGATCCTGCCTCAGCTTTTAAATGCATCCACCTACAAGTGGCATTCTCATTTCTCCTCACATTTCACTGGACAAAGAAAGTTACATGTGCATGCCTAACCACCAGGGGCTGTATGTCCAGAAGAGAGATGCAACCGTCTTAGAGAACAGCTCTAACATCCACCATAATAATAGATGAGCTCACTTCAACGCTGAGCTCCAGGCGGGCAGGCCTGTTGTTAGTCATGTGCTCTTTTGTTTCATCTACACTTAGTACAGCATCTGTCACAAGACGGAAACTCAACCAATTCTTGGGGAAGAAGGAAGGAAGGGAGGAAGGAAGAAAGGAAGGCTGGTTGTTGGTTGTTGGGTTGCCCAAGATTCTAGCTCTTAAGAAACTCTTCTGCTGTCCAGGAACTGAACTGTGTCTTGAAACTGAAAACCCAAAAACCAAACCCATTGCTGTCAAGTTGATTCCAACTCATAGCAATCCTATAGGACAGAGTAGAACTGCCCCATACTGTTTCCAAGGAGCGCCTGGTAGATCCAAACTGCCAGCCTTTCAGTTAGCAACTGTAGCTCTTAACAATTCTGCCACCAGGGTTTCCTCTTGAGACTGAAGTCTCCTTAAATTAGGAATCATTCAGTTTGTGGTTGAGGTTAACCCAGATATTCGCGCAACTCAACATGGTCGACACTCAAACACTGGCTCCATTTTCCTTTGGCAGCTACAAAGCAGCTTATGTCCCAAGCTCCTGTAGCTCAGGGCCAAGGATATCTCTTTTTTTTCCTCCATGAACCCGCCTCTCATTTCAGTCTGTGGCATTTTCCAAAGAGCATGGACTATGGAGCAAGTTAGACCTGAATTTGATTCCTGGACCCTCCTCTTTCTAGCTCCATGGCTTCAGATTAGCTAACATGCTCAAGCCTCAGTTTCCTCATCCATAAAGCAATGGCATCTCTAAAGTCATGCACCTTCAACAAATAAGCTTCCCTCTTCCCTTCTGGGGACCACGCTTTCGAATCCTTTGGTGCATCATATTATAGCCCTCGGAATGTTACTCCCAGTAAAAATCCAAGCTTCCCACCCAGCATCCCTTTCTGGTGAGGAATTCCCTGCTCCTTTTAGCAGAGCGCCATGTGTCTGGGTCTGCCTGAGCACAGCACCTGTCTCGCTCCCTGCAGCACTGACAGAGGGAATGTTCCCGGCTCAGCCTGGTTGCAGCTGCTGTGTGTGCCCTGAGCTGCCACACGCTGCATAGGACGGAGGCGGGGGCTATTACTCACTGCTAATAATTATAGACAGGGACACCGCGGGGAGAAGGCTGAGCAGAGCTCCGGAGCCCATTCTGCTGTGTCCTGGAGGGGGTTCTTGGGGTTCAGGGGGCCTGGGTTAAGTCATCCCCATTCATTGATTTACCCTGAGTTATTGGGCACTGTCTCTGGATCAGGCTCTGTGCTAACGTGTCGGAGCTACAGAGATGAGAACGATGAACGCACTTTGTTTTTACAAACTCTTCGAAATATGCCTGCTTCTGCTTCTCTTCACCATGACACAAAACATTCGGAAGAATAAAAAGGGAAGTGGTTTATGGTTAAATTGACAAAAAAAAATCCAGGAATTTATTGTGACTTTCATAGAATCATGTTTTTCAAGCTAAAACATTTAAATATCCTCTAGGCAGGAGTGCCCCGCCCCAATTTTACAGATGAAGAAGAACAATCAAGAGAGAAGTGTCTCAGACATTGTTGCTAGGAACACAGTGCTCTCTATACCCCCATCTAGCCCTAGTTCTGTCCAAGGACAAGAAATGAGGGTACGATCTGAAGGTACCACAGATGAGAAAGAGTCAGAAAATCAGGATTTTTTTTGCCACTTTCTCGCCGTATAAAATTGGGAAGACACTTTGTTTTGTGACTATTTCTTGATCGGTAACAGAGATAATGAAGCTTTTTTTTTAGGATTGAAAACAGCAGTGTGCTCTATACTAGTGAAGTGTAATAGTGGTTACAACGACATAGTTATTCTTATTTCCGCGTGCGCACCCCAGCTTTATTTTCAGGCTCGAAAAACAGAATCCAGGCAAATGCATTGCTCTCAAAACGCCAGAATTTCCAAGACTGGTTAAGAACTAAACTCACAGACCTAAAAGTCTTTTTTTTTTTTTTTTCTTTTTTGCTCCTCTCTTTTAGCAAAAATTATTAATCAGGGAAGCGCCTTTTCCATTTTCAGTTGAGGCCGAGGAGGTGCCTACAGCCCCTTTCAGCAGACTGGTACATTAATAGAACCTAATTCTTTAATGGACTCTGGGTCCATTTCTTTCTTGCATCTTGAGGTCTTTAAAAAGCCTGTGGTGAATTACACTGACATAAACCTTTTATAGAAACAATCAAATATCACTTGGTAAAATAATTAGCGTAAGAATAGCACAAAGTCTGTCTGATACTTGGAGCCAAAATATCAAAGGGGTTCCTGCCAGCCTCCACCCACACCTGCATGCTATTTTGGTGGTAGGGGGTCGTTTTTCTCCCTCTTCTAGCCAATCTCCTAAGTGAGGCAAAGGGCCAAAGCATGCTGTTTGGATGTGTTACTGTATTCTGGGTCCTGGAATAGGGCTTCCTACACGGGATCATGGGGCAGAGGGCAGATAACTGAAGAGAGAAAAGATGGAGGGGGCAGAGGCTGGGTGTCCCCAGCCCCACAGTGCCTGCCTGGCTAACTTTCCTTTCTGTGAGCAGTCTGTCCATCCCTCCACTCCTCACAGGACCCTCCAACTTTCTGCTGGGCTTTTCAAGTGTTTTCTCTTGTTGACTAACTTGGACAACCAAGTAACTTGGTTTTGTTTATGACTTTTGAATAAAATATCACAGGAAAGGAGTGTTCCTTTTGAGTGCAGATAAGACACTGCTGAAGGGCTCCACACAGGCCCGGCGTATGTTACCTTCTATGATAAAGCATCCATGTTTTAGCTGGAATTGGGAATTCTTTGAAATGGGAAATTGCAGGGGCATCTCTTAGGTCTCAACCTGGATAGACCCTGTGCCAGCCCTCTTGTTTTGTGTTGACATTCTCCCTGTGAGTGTGCTTGGCCCCTTGAGGGGCAACAGATAATCAAGTCTTTCGACTAATAGAGACGGAGAGAGAAAAAAAAAAAAACTATGCTTTTCCACATCTCAAGTGTGCAGCTGGCCTAAGTAGGAAAAAACCAAAACACCAAACCTATTACCGACGAGTCAATTCTGACTCACAATGACCCTATAGAACAGAGTCAAATTGCCCCAAAGGGTTTCTAAGGCTATAATCTTTACGGAAGTAGACTGCCACATCTTTCTCCCTCGGAGCAGCTGGTGGATTCGAGTCCTTCGGTTAGCAGCCGAGCATTTAACTACTGCACTACTAGGGCTCCTGAAGTAAGAAAACAAGAGCCTATTTTCAGATGGTTCCATTTCAACATGTCTTGAGAATACAGGCTCCAGGTTGGCTGGGTTGAGAGACCATCTTCTCGTGTCTCCTTTAATTTAGCTGATAGATATGAAAACAGTTGAGTTTTAAAAATAAATAGGCATTTCTCATTAGCTAGGGACAATTTTCAGGCAGGGGCCTCACGGTCAGCTCGGAGCAGCCCTGGAGAAAACAAGAGGCCCTATTCTCCCGCACAAAAGGCCCTGCATACCTGTGCCCCGCTCTGGCTAGGGGTGATTATTCACTCATTCTGTTGTGACAGAAAGAAAGGGAATTTAGCAAACCACAAAATTTCCTAATTAGTGCACTGGGAATTCTTCCGATGGTAATTTGGAACAAAGAGAGGCAGCCCTGTGGTGAGGGGGTGAGGGAGAGAGGGAAGAAAAAAAAAAAAAAAGGAAAGTGGGTGGAAGCAAAGGGCCTGCTTACTCTAGGTACTAAAAACTGTCCTAGAAGTTTCTCGTATGTGACAGAATTTTTTTTCCCCTTGGAGGCTGCTGCTCACATATGGCAACACATTCCCCGGATGCCTACCATATGTAAGGACACAAGGTTTTATGACTTATTGTCGGTAAGATTTATGAAGATGATATATGATCAGCAATTTTTCATCTTATCATATCAGAAGCAAACACAGAGAAGCCCAGGCTCCTCATCATATCATCGTCAGATGGGGCTGGAAGATCCCAACGCAGGGGCCCGAACAAACCCCGGCCATTGCTTGGTGGCGCTGCTTTAGCTTTATTAAAGGAACAGCCTGTGGTAACAGCAGCAACAATTTATTTGATTAAAATGGGCTACTCTGGAGCTATTTTGCGGTATGTTAATGAGTGCTATATCATAGACATTTATTAAATTAGATTTCATAAATGTCAGCAGTGTTTGCACAGGAAATGCACCAGTCTAAATGTGGACCGAACGTGGAATTAATTTCCCCCCTCAGGAGAACGAACATTCCTGCTGGGGTGAAGGTGTGCTCGTGAGGTGAGGACAATAGGAGCTCAGATGTTTAATATTAGCACTGGTCAAACACAGCAGTTTTGGCTCCCGGCAGCCTCCAAAGAGGGAGAATTTGAGGAGGCTTAAAGGAAGGAAATCACAGAACTCAACACTTCCTTGGAACAAGCCTTCAGCTTTCGGTGTCACAATATTTCACCTTTCCCTTACATTAGAATCAGCACAAATGCGCAGAGCCCGAGAAAACAACGCACAAGAGGAAATGGAAATCTGTGGCGAGAAGCATCCTGGCTTTGGGGATCAGTGATTCCTTCGCCAAGGAGCTGTCCTCATCAGCTTTAGTGCCTTCAGAGCTACTGAAAGAAAGGGAGCTTATTGACGAACCCATTTCAGACTTGCAGACTTCGCCACGCTGAGCCCGGCAGCCTGTTGTTGCCTGGGATTCTCCTCCTCTTATCTCCCATGTCTGTTCTGGGGGAGCTGGGTCTTACATGTTTCTCTTTGAAGAAGCAAACAGCCAAAAAAAAAAAAAAAAAAAAGCCCCATCTAATTGAATTTCTGGAGCCAGGGAGATTGCCATCATGGATGCCACCGTTCAGGGGAAAACCTAGATCAAGCCCATCCCCATGCCAACAAGGAATCAGCTTTAAATACATAAATGGAGGTGAAGAAAGCTTTAGAGAGGAGTTGGGTACCAGCATTGCTGCTGCATACATCACCATTATCCATTAATCGATTAATCAATCCTACTCTGCAAACTTTCTTTTCTTTCATCATTCACAATCCAGGGCATTTTGAACCTCCTGCAAAAAATAAAATAAAAAATGTTTTCTACTTACACTTGTAACTGAGAGCCCTAGAGAGACCACTGAACTCAAAGAATTTTCTAGAATGCAACATGTGATTTTCTTGTTTAACCCATTCGATGATCCTCCAGCATCTTCTTTAAGGAAAAAAATAATGTGACCGTGGCTGATACCTACAAAACTGCGGCAATCCAGTAACACGCCTATAAATTTGGGAGACAGGGTAATACTTTGTGTTCGTTCTGACAGAGGCACTTGGAAAGAAGAAAATCAATAACATTGATCTTTCAGATGGGCAATTTATAGATGTGCATCAGTGTTCTTGGATGGCGAACAAAGTGTGTGTTACTTTATACGTGATTTTGCAAGCACGGAGCCACCCAGGGACAGGACACCAACTTTGGGCCTGGCCGCAGCAAGGGAAAAAGTGTGAACACGATCACATTTCTGAACACAACAGCGACACACCGAAACACTCTGCCCACACAAGGAAAGGAGATTGGAAATGAGGTTTCTGTCTTTTTCCTATGGGAATACACAAACCTCTGAAGGAAAAGTGATAGACATTCCAGAACAAGCCAGTGAAAGAAAGCAAATGCAGCATGGTGAGCTCTTAATGGCCATGCAGGGAAGCAGAACCATAGTTTCCACACATTGAGGACAGAGAATTCTCCCAGAAAAAGAAGCCCGGATGAATGCATTGTTTTGTTTTCATAACCACTCATTCTGAGAATCTTGTTCTGCTTGTTTTGTAGCTGCTAAGAGTTAGCATAAAAGAAGCCATTCAGGCAGTGGAGCCCAAGTGAGGTGGCCTTTCTGCTCCACACAGGCCAGGTTCTTTCCTCTGTCTTCATTAGTGTTCCAGTGAGATGAAGTTCAAAGAAAGTCCACACAGGTCTGATTTACACAATACTCTTTTTAGATGTCTTGGGCATGCTAATGTCTTGGGTTAGAGTGATAGACCTGGGTTTGATTCCCACCGTCAATACTTACTGCGTCTAAGGCTTCCGATGAGTTATATAGATGTACTGAGCCTGTGTCTCCTCCTTTCTAAATTATGGATACAACTTGCTGCATCAAATTTTGACATATTAAGCACCTGGGTCATGATTAGTTTTATTCATATTTCCATCCTATCTCAGTTGTCTACTGCTGTTATAACAGAAATACCATAAATGGGCGGCTCTAACAAACAGGAATTATTTTCTCAGTTTAGGAGGCTAGAAGTCCAAAACCAGGTCGCCCACCCTAGATGAAGGCTTTGTCTCTCTGTAAGCCCTGGGGGAAAGCCCTTGTCTCTTCAGCTTCTGTTCCTTGGCTCCTTGGTGATCTTCATGTGGCATGGCATACATCTTCCCCCATTTCTGCTTTTTGCTTGCTTAATCTGCTCTTCTGTATCTCAAAAGAAATTGATCGAAAACACATCCTACACTAATCTTGCCTCATTAACAAAACAAAGAAAACCCATTCCCAAATGGGATTATAGCCAGAGGTATAGGGGTTGGGATTACAGCACATATTTTGGGGGGACACAATTCAATCCATAACACACCCCTTTAGGCATATTTACCTCTTTGGGTGAATACGATTTGTGAGTCATTCATTCATTCACTCATTCAACAAATGTTTATCAAAGACATATTATTTGCCAGAACACTAGGGAGGTAATAGGGAACAAAGCAGGTAAGGACCCTGCTCTCAGGAGAGACAGATGTTAAGTAAGTAAACAAAAAAACAAGAAAAATTCAGATAGGGAGAAAATCAGGCAGCTAGAATGACAGAGTGTCTGGAAGGGGAAACCAACTAATAGGGTAGCGGCAAAGGACGTTCTAAGAGGTGACATTTGCACCAAAAAATGAGAAGGAGGCAGCTAGGTAAAACTCAAGAAGAAAAGTATTCCAGGGTAGGGTTGCCAAATAAAATATAGGACATCCAGTTACATTTGAATTTCAGATAAACATAACTTTTTTTACTATAAGTATGTCCCAAAAATTGCATGGGATGTATTTATCTAAAAATTTTTCATTGTTTATCTGAAATTCAAACTTAACTGGGAGTTCTGGTTTTCTTTTTTGTTGTTTGTTTTGTTTTCTAATCCAGCAAGCCTATTTCAGGGACAGGGGACAGCAAGTACAAACGATATGAAAGGTCAATGAACTCTTCTTGTCTGAGGAGCAGAGAGAAAGCCTATGTGTTCTAGTCTCAGTGAGCAGGGAAGAGAGTGGGAGATAAGCTGAGAGGAAGCCTTGTCATAGGGCCTTGGAGACCACAGTAAGGAAGTTGGGCAAATTAAAAACAATGATTTGTACATTCAATCCATGGAATTATCTCAGTCATGAGTGCTAGAAAGACTTACTACCAGGGACTGGCAAATGATAGCCCATGGATGAAATGTGGCCAACCACTTGTTTTTGTAAATAAAGTTTTATCGGTGCAGAGTCACACTCCTTTGCTTATGTATTGTCTAGGGCTGCTTTCAAGCATAACTTAGTAGTTGGCACAGTGACTATATGGCTCACAAAGCCTAATATATTTACTATATGGTCCTTTATGTCATATTGAGTTCTTATTTTCCAAACTACTTATCCTAGCCTCAACTTTTCTATTTTGTGATTCTGGTGGCACAGTGCTTAAGAACCGGCTGCTAACCAAAAGATTGGCAGTTTGAATCCACCAGCCACTCTCTGGAAACTCTATGAGGCAATTCTATGCTGTTGTACAGGGTCGTTATGAGTCAGAATCGACTCGACAGCAATGGGTTTGGGTTTTTGGTTGGTATTCAATAAAAAAATGAAAATTGTAGATAGAAGTTTTAAAAGCAGCCATATTTTTAGGTTCTTGAATCAAGTATTATCAGAGAAAGGAAAGTAATTTGATTCCATCATGTGGCTGCTAACGTGGTTAGTATTCACTAATATTCTCTAGTGCCTATAACACAACCGTATATGAAGGCTTATTTATTATTTCATAGACTTTTACCTATTAAGACTATTACTTTCTCTGTTAAGAGGTGCAGACCAGACATCAACGCATGTCGTGAAGTATTTCTGGTCCACACATACCATACGGGCCTTAGGCAAAGCTACTTCGTTGCAAGGTCAACTATGAGAGGAAAAGGCCAAGGTTTTGCGAATACTGTTCCTCTTAAGGGAAATAAAATAATAATAACAATGCAGATCTTCCGAGACATTGAAAAATAATGCTTTTAAAAGTTAATGATAATGCTAGAGAGCAGAAACAGAGCAGCACGGGAGGAGTCAATAGACGGTCGTTTGAATTCAGACTCCACCACTTGCCACCTAAAGTATGTTTTGTAACCTAAGTCAGGGTTTCTTTCTCTGTTATTATGGATTAAATTGTGTCCCCCCAAAATATACACTGTGATCCTAAACCCCATACCTGTGGATGTAATCCTGTTTGGAAATAGGGTTTTCTCTGCTATGTTAATTAGACCATACCCAAGTAGGGGGGTTCTAAATCTAATCGCTTCTGAATTATAAAAAGAGCACATTAGACACAGATACATGCCCACTGGGGGTAGAAAGAAACCACGTCAGGACGGCTATAAGCCAAGGAACCAAGGAACACCTGGGACTAATGAAAAGGAAGGAATCGACACACAGCCAAGACCTTGATTTGGAATTGTAGCCTCTAGAGCCGTGAGAAAAGAAATTCTGTTCTTTAGAGCCATCTACTTGTGGTATTTCTGCTAAAGCAGCACTAGGTAACTAGACATCCATAAAACGGGGACAGTTCCACCTGAGCTGCATTATGGCTTCCGTGGGCCCTAAGCACTTTTGCCTTCTTGGGCTCCTTCCTCACATAAAACAATGTATACATATGTACATATATGTGTGTGTGTGTATATATTATGACTACACAGGTGTAAAGGCTAATATAATCCAGGCTGGATTACATTCATTTTATTCTTCTGATTTAAAAAAGAAATTAAAACGTTTTTGTGGGTCCCTAAAGGTCTCCTGGGTCCTAGACATCAGGCCTCTTGTGCCTGATGGAGAAGTTGGACTTGATCCCACGTACTCTTGGGAGTGTTGTGAGGATTACTGAAAATACTTGCTTTGTAAGAAACACTAAATGATTGCTACTTATTATATTATTATATACTGGTACTCATGTCTTTTAAAAGTCAGAACATTCGTGTTATATCCAATCTGTTGAATGATACTTTTGCAAATAAAATACAATGTGCTCCTTTCCAGGTCACACCATCCCTACACGTTCAGTATAGAAAATGAGAAGAATATAGATGAACACTCAAAGGAGGCAATAAAAATTACCCATAAAATGCCATTACCCAGACATAACAACTCCTAACACTTTAATGCATACTCTTAGGCTATTTCTTTGTTTATACGAGGATGACTTTTTGTTTTAATAAAATAGAAACATACTCTACACACTTTTTTTGTAGCCTGTTTTCCCCCATTGACCTGACGATGACGGATATTTTTCACTGCATTAATTATTCTTTTGCAATATCATTTTAACATCATTGCAATATCCTGTCTTACAAATGTGCCCATGTTTGTTTATGTGATCTCCTCTCGTAGGACAGTCCCATCTTGTTGGACTTTGCTGTTATCAACAACATTGCAATGAACACTTTTGTGGCCGCACCTTTGTACATAACTCCATGATGTATTTTTTTATTTTTAAAATTAAATTCCTGTGGGCTTAATGCTATTCAAAGCATGGCCTCCATGGATAAAAAAAGATCTTACTACACTGTTTGGATCAGGAAAGCTACAAAAATAAAAGACACAGTTACTGGCTCAGCTACTCTTTACCAACCTCCATCCTCAGAAGGTTCGTCTGTGTGCTGGGGGCTGAGAAGAACTGAACAAAACTCCTCATTCTTTTCTCACTTGAAATTCAAATCTGGTTGCTATGAAAATCAGTTATAACTAATTAGCTGATTAGTTACTGGTCACCAGTAATTAAAAGAAAAAAAAAAAGTCAACGTATATATGTAGCTACAACTTAGAATCTTAATGTGACTCCTGATTTTACATAAATCTGTGGGTCTGAGTCCTGATTCTATCACATATTAGCTAAGAGATGCTCTGGAAGGTTCTTGAGCCAAAGATTCTTCTCTGCAAAATTAGAAACTAAGACCTACAGCCCACAAGATTGGAAAGAGGACTGAATAAGATAAAATATAACACAGCTACCACAGGGCCGGGCACCTTGTAGACGCAAAAAAATTTAGCCCCCATCCTTGTTCCTCAGTAAATGAATCATTTGTGAAGACTTTTACCATCAACCTGAGTATAAATTAGATGATTTGTTGAAAGCTTTTGCAGCTCTGCAGTCAAAAGACCAGGTGATTATTTACATTTATCTTGTACTTCGTAATCTTATTTTACTGAATAAATTAATCTTTTTGCTTTGTCTCTGAGTTGAAAAAGACATTCGACCCCTTGAGGAAAGGTAGAGGGGGGCATTGGAAAAGAGGTTGCCTTACGCTTGAGGCTCAATTAATTAGTAATAGCTACCATTTTTTGCCATTGTTGAGGGAGTCCCTGGGAGATACAAACAAATGGTTAATGTGTTAGGCTGCTGACCAAAAGGTTGATGGTTCCAGCCCACCCAGTGGTGTTTTGAAAGAAAGTCCTGGCGATCTACTTCCAAAAAATCAGCTATTGAAATCTTATAGGGAGCCTAGTTTCTTTCTGACACAGGTGGGGTCAGCATGAATTGAGATCAACTCAATGGCAACTGGTTTTTACCGGTTTACCATTCTTGAACATCTACTAAATTCCAGGAAAATTGCCTTCCCACATGGATCTGCACAGTGGATCTCATGATTCCCATTTAACAGATAAGGAAACAGAAGTTGGCAAAGATTAAATTACTTGCTCCATGTCACGCAGCCAGTAAATTCCAGAGGCATAGTTAGAATCCAGCTCAGTCCTTTCACACGAAGCACTCACTGCATTCTTACAACGTAACTGGCCCCTCTGCTCATAACCTTCCTACCTTCTAGCTCTGCTCTGTCCAATATGGTAGCCACTTGCCACATGTGGCTATTGGTGATGACTTAAAATGTGGCTAAAAAACTGAATTTTTAAAATTTCATCTAATTTTAATTAATTTAAATTTTAAAGTGTATTCTTAACCTTATTATTGGGGAAATTTTAAAGTATGTTGGAAGCAACTTGGGTAGGTGAATCTACTTTTTCAACTGTAAATATTATGAAATCTAAATATATATCAAGTATATCCGATAACATTTTAGTATCTGAAATGAGATAGGTATAAAATACACAATGGATTTCGAAGACAGTGTGAAAAAAAGGATGTAAAATATCTGGCTCATAATTTTTTTTATATATTGATTACATGGTAAAATGACAATATTTTGGATATATTGGGCTAAATAAAATATTATAATGAATTCTAGCCCTGATGGTGTAATGGTTAAGAGCTCAGCAGCTATCAAAAGTTTGGCTGTTAGAACCCACCAGCAGCCCTATGAAAGAAAAGACCTGGTGATTTGCTCCTGTAAGGATTATAGCCTAGGAAACCCTATGGGGCAGTTCTACTCTGTCTTATAGGGTTACTATGAGTTGGCATCTAGTAATTTTAAAGTTACATATGTGGCCCACATTATACTTTTATTGGAGAATGCTGCTCCAGACTGAAGCTTTAGTCTAGCGTCCAGGATTAAATTGTAAACTTGGGAAGCATCCCTCACTTCTGTGGGCATCCAATTCTCTTAGGTAAAGTGAGATTCCAGACACTTACGCAGTGAGTAAGGAGCTTGGTGGCACAGTGGTTAAGTGCTTGGCTGCTAACCAAAAGGTTGGCAGTTCAAACCCACCAGTCGCTCCATAGGAGAAAAACGTGACAGTCTTGCTTCCGTAAAGATTACAGCCTTGTCAACAGCTCAACAACAAAAAGGCAAACAACCCAATTAAAAAATGGCCAAAGAGCTTGAACACTTCACCAAAGAAGACATTCAAGCAGCCAATGAACACATGGAAAGATGCTCGCTATCATTAGCCATCAGAGAAATGCAAATCAAAATTACATTGAGATATCAACTTACCCCTGCAAAAATGGCACTGATAAAAAAAAAAATACTGGCAAGTTTGCAAGGAGATTGGAACCCTGCTCCACTGCTGGTGGAACAGTAAATTCGTTCAACCACTATGGAAAATAGTATGGTGTGTCCTCAAAAAAGCTAGAAATAGAAATACCATATAATCCAGCCATCCCAGTCTTAGGTATGTACCCAGAGAACTAAAACTACTGACATGAACAGATACATGCATACCTGTGTTCATTGCAGCGTTATTCACAATAGCAAACAGATGGTAACAAGCTAACTGCCCATCAACAGGTGAATAGATAAAAAAAAAAAAACTGTGGCACATACACACAATGGAATACTATGCAGCCATAAAGAATAATGATGAGTTCTCAAAATATACTAGAGTGTAGATGAATCTGGAGGACATCAGGCTGAGTGAAATAAGTCAATCACCAAAAGACAAATACTGTATGATCTCACTATTATAAAAAGACAAGAATAGGTATACACACAGAAAGCAATATTCTTCAATGGTTAGCAGGGAAGGGAAGGAAAGGGAAGGGGATTCACTTTCTAGATGGCAGATACTTGTTAGTTTTGGTGATGGGTAAGGCAATACCAAATAAGGGTGAAGTCAGAACAACTTGACCAAGGTAAAAGATAACACTAATAAGTACACAAGAATAAGGGACAATTTCAGTAACAGCCACAACATACACAATTTTGCAACAACAGTAATAACAAAAAAAATGTGTGTGGTTATACAGGTAGATATGTATGCTTATATACGTATAGATAAGCATATAAGAAAAAAGAATATACAGGTGTGCATAAATAGATATTTCTGTAGGCAAATATATACGCATGCTTTTGTGTGCTGTGTATATATTCATATATACAACAAAGCACATAGAGGTCATAGTTATGGATACTTCCCAGCATAACCAAATACCTCGTGGGATTGGGTTACTGGATTTGAGGGCTTAGGACCATAGTCTTGGGAGGCAACTGAGCCAATTGGCACAAAATAACTCATAATGTTCTATATCCTAGTTTGGTAAAAGTAGCTTCAAGAGCCTTAAAAGCTTGTGAGTGGCCATCTAAGATACAACTACTGATCTCTATGCATATCTGGAGCAAAAGAGAAGAAAGGAAACCAAAGACTCAAAGAAGAAACTATTCTACAGGACTAAAAGTCCACATGAACCATGACGTCACCTACCTTGACACCGGAAGAACTAGATGGTCCCTGGCTACCATTACTGATCATTCTGACCAGGGACACAATAGATAGTACTGGATGGAAAGGAAAAAAATTACAGGACAAAATTCAAATTCCTAAAAAAGGCCAGACTTACTGGACTGGTAGAGACTAGAGGGACCCCAGGACTATTGCCCTGGGGTACCCGTTAACTTGGAGCTCAAACCACTCCCAGTGGTCACCTATCAGTCAAAAGACACAGTGGGTCATAAATAATATCCCTCATGAGTACTGTGCTTCTAAAACAATCACCTAAATGAGGCCTAACAGTCTATATTTGCCCTTGACCAAAAACAAGAAGGTAAGATGACAGCCTTGGAAACTCTATGCGGTCACTATGAGTCGGTTGACTTGATGGCAATGGGATGCAGTGGGCATTTCCTGCTTTTTCATGGCCAATCTCCATCCTTTCATGCTTCTGGAATTGTTCCACAAACTTTCCTCAGGCTCCAGCCCTACCCAATATTCCGTTCATGTATACCAGGTAAGATTCCAACTCCAGCTCCACAGTTAAGCATATCGCCCAGGCCTGAGCAATCAGAAGGCCAAATTTCCCTAGCCAAGATGAATGATTCGAGGCTGAGTACCCAAAGCCTTGCTGGCCAATCAGCTATTGCTCCATGCTAGTAGCAACAGGGGTTGGTTCACAGAGGACACATGGCCTAGGTTAATCTAGGCAAAGCGAATCCAAAGACTCGGATGAGGGGTACAGGCAAGGGCGGCTTTTTTCCACTGGGGCTTGCTAGCAGGTGGGGTGGTATGAGCCTGGAGCTGCTGGGGCCAAAACATCAGGCCTAGCAGGCAGCTGACATAGAAGACAGGCATTGCCGAGAGGTGCAGGGAAACGGTCCTGATAATATTATTTGTGCTCCTGGATCAAACCAAATGTTGCATGGCATGTGGTGTACCCTGGCCACTTTGGAGTTCTCAAAGTGGCATTTTCCCTTTAATTGTTAGCTTGGGAGAAAGAGACAGAGACGGGGGTATGGGGGGTGGTGGTGAGAGAAAGAGAGAGAGACAGAGAGAAAGAGAATGAGACAAGAGAAAGAGAATGAAACAGACAAAGAGAATGACAGAGAGAGAGAGAGAGAGAGAGACAGGTTGGTGGGAGACAGGGACCCCAAGCCTTTGGGTACAGGTGGAGGAGGCAGAGGCAGAGTTACATCTGTTGAGAGAAAGAAAGAAAGAGAGATCTGCCTCTTCCTGAATGATGGAAAGATTGTGGAGGGAGTGTATCAGCACTGGGGTTACCAGAGGCCGTGAAGAAACAGCTGCAATGAGAAAATCTCCACAACGGACAGGGAAGCGAGACTCCCTGGAATGCATGAATAAGTCCCTCTGCAAATACTTGAGTCTGTCACTGGGCAAGAATAAGCTCAGATGCGGTGTAAACAATGCGGGAGCCTTTCAATGCCTATTGGAGCTGATTAAGTCAGGCACGGGAACATTTAGACTTCTTTGGCACCATCCATGCAAGGGTTACCTTGGGGCCTCCCTTGGGAACATCCTCACCCAGAATTGAGACACTCTCTGAGCCTCACAATGGACTGGCCAACCGCTGGGCAGGTTCAGATGATTCTGTAATGAGTCACCTCATATGTTTTGCCCTTTGGTCTGTGACTTGCTGGCAAAGACGGACCAGCCTGGTGTTGAGACACGGAAGGGACCTATGGAATGGGCGGTCTCTCTTCTCACACTCTCCTGGGCCTTGTCTTCCTCCCTCTGCCTCATCTGCTCAGTTTTTACAGCCCCTTGGCAGGAGGCCTGACGCCACCAGATTAAGCAATTTGCTTTTAATTAGGACTGCAGTCATTTCCAAACGGAGCAGCAGAGAGAGGGGGAAGCACGCTGGCTCTTCAGTTTAGTGGATCCGCTGCACATGGTGAATTCAGACCCCGCTGTGGGCAGCCAAGCTGGATTCCTTGTCTCTGGTGCCCTGGGCTCCTCATCCTGGTTTGCAAGAGCCTGGCTTCTAGGCAATGGGTAACCAAGACCTAGGAGGGGTCACCAGAGAAGGACAAACCAGGACCCCTCGGCTGCCATCTTCTTCTGGTGCCAGGTCTCCTCCATCCCAGCAACTGCCTGGTGCTGTGGTCATGCAACATTCAAGTGCTTTTCCCTCTGGCTCAGCCTCCCAGGAAGGGTGTCACCCTAATTTGTAGCTCTTTCTGGAGGAATCAAAACAATTCGCTGGGGTGGGACAGGGAGGAGGAAGGGGGAGGGCACAGGTGCTATGACCTAGACCACCACCATCTCCCACCCTGGCTTCTGGGCTGCAGACCAAAGCCTCTCTGCCTCATTCTGGGCCCAGGCCAGGTGTCCACCCCCCTCGTCTTAGTGGAAACCAAACCTGGATCCTCGACTCAGCTTCCTGCTCTGGGCTCTGGCTGTCTACTCCCTTCTCCCGGTCCCCGCACATTTTATGATGATAATTGGAAAGGAAAGAAAGGTAGTGGCTTTGTTAACAATGCAATTAACATCTAAATAATTTACTACAAAATAAGCTGGAACTATATTCAGCACATCGAGCTTGCTCTCGTTTTAAAGGCAGATTGGAGTCAGCAGAGGCGGAACTCTGTCTACTGCCTTCTCCTGGGCTAGGCTCGGCCCCATTAGAGAGCCAGCTCACGGTGCTGTCGACACCTTCCCTCCTTCTGCAAACCCAAACTGGGAAATTCCTCCAGAAGACACCATCCCTGCTTTGGCCCTTCACTCAGTAGAACTGTGGGCCCCCTCATCCCTGGCCACCTCCTCTCATGCCCCACTTAGGGCCTCTTCACTTCCATCTGGCCACTTGGCCTGCATGCTGCCTGGCCCAGGACCTGCACGTGGAGTGGGACAGGGAGAGGCCAGGCCTGCTGATGGTCAAAGATGTTGGTGACAGTTCCCATGCCTCCCGCAGCCCTGCCCAATGCCACGCTAGGGGGGCCCTAACTTCTGGATGAGTTGGCATGAAAAAAACAACTTTAAATGTGGGCCCGACAGGGGCAGGGGTGCTGTCTTCATGAAAAGCCCTTGGCTTACCTTTCCAACTGGTTTCCACTTAGGCTTCTGGTTCAATAAACAAACATAGCCCCAGTCCACCCTGCTAAGCTCAGTCTAGAGCCGCTTCCCGGCTTCCAAACAAGTAGTTCTGCTTTGCCCACTTGCCTCGGCCTTGACCCTCTTCTTCCCTACTCCCCCCACCCCACCCCATTTTCCATCAAATGCTGAAGATGCTCTTTCTCTGAATTGGGACTTTTCAAGACAACAGGCACTAGGAGCCCATCCACCGCCACCCTTGCCGAGACGGGAAGAACGCTGCTGGGCAGACACACACATTCCTTTCTGCTGCTTCCCACTCCCCATCCCAACACTGAGCTCGGTGCCAGACCCGGGCCTTACTGAGGCTCTGCCATCCATGGCTTCTTCCTCCCTGCTGCCAAACAGTTTAGGAAGGAAAATGGCACTTTGGATTTGAAGCCTAGGTGTGAGTTTGAGTTGGAGCAGTGGGGAGTTCTTGCCAGAAACAGTGAGGCAAGGAGACTTCCTTCTTTTTCTACAAGCCCTGGGCAAAGCAGCTTAAAACCAAGTGGGCCACAGTTCATCAGTTTGTTTTATCACTTGGGTACCTGTCTCACTTCTACTAGCCCACATGGTGCCTTTGTCAGAACTAGGACAGGGCGCCCCTTCCTCCAGGCAGAGGGAGCACCCTGCTTGGGCACACAGCTGGTGATTAGATTGGATTAGGCTGGATTTCAGGCACTTGGCACCACAGCTGAGAGCCTTTCTGCAGTGAACAGCCTAATCAACCATACACAGCAGCCCTGGATACCTGGTAAACGTCATCCATGAGCCCTCAGTTCTAATACTGAGGCTGCTGAGGGTAGTGGTTAGAGAGCAAGGACGGTGGAGCCAGCAGTCTGGATTTGAATCCTGCCACATAACAGCCAAGTGACATTAGGCACCTCAGTTTCTCCATCTGTGTAGTGGGCACAAAAGAAATTATGAAGAGTCAAGGTTCCTAAGTAGCAGAAATAGCTGCACTGAACTACTAACCTAAAAGTTTGTGGTTCAAACCCACCAGTGGTGCTGTGAAAGAAAGGCCTGGCAATCTGCTTCTGTAAAGATTACAACCAAGAAAATTCCATGGAGCAGTTCTACTCTGTAATACATGAGGTCACCAGGAGTCAGAATCAACCTAATGGCAACAGGCTTGGTTTTTTTCCTGATAGATACATACACAATACATCTTCTTATTAAGTATTTCGATAGTCCTGATGCCTTCATTCATTTACTAGGTACCTTTGGGGAAATCATTTCATCTTTCTGAGTCTCAGTTTCTTTATATTCAAAGAGTGATTTTATTGACAGTGCCTCTTGAAAGCTATAACCAGAGACCTTTGCCGAAATCTGTGAGTAATTGTTTCCCTCTTGTCTGATGGGCTCTAACTTTTATTTTCTGGTGAGAAGGAACCACTTTCTTAGACCTTGACATTTATTTTCTCGCCATCACTAGTAGTGGCTGTTGATTTTCTCCACAAAGCAACACAATTTTGCATTACCTCTCGTGAGTGCCTGGGTGAGGGATTCTGCAGGGAGAATCACAAAATTCCTCGTGAGGTGGGTGCTAAGCTGGGCTTTGTTTTCTTACTAGGTAAGAGAATCTCTCCTTCATAAACCTGAAGACCACAATACACGTGATCCACATCTGGGCCTCAACAAGACACTTTTCTATACCTTCGTGTGATGGCTCTTCTGCCATTACACGAAGGTTCATAAATCATCAAAGCTGTGAATCTTAAATCCTCAACTGCCAAAGGGAGACAGCAGTTATTTATACCCCTCCTTATTCCACAATGATTTGCAGGAGCTTAAGGGAAATACATAAAAGAAGATGTACAACAAATAAAAATGCAATATACAACCAGAAAAATAATATAAATCAAATTAGAAGATTTGTCCAGGAAAGGGGATGGGGTTGGTAGAGTTTTATCTGCATGGATGATGAAAACGGTTTAACGGATTGTGTTTTTCTTTTCTACTCTGGCCACCAGGAAGCTCGAAATCACATTTGCAGCTCAAATGTTTCTGCTGCACAGAACGTGGTGGCCAGTTATATGTCAGTTCCAAAAGGGAAGCAATGGTTTTCTAACATGCCATTCTCAAATAATGGTCATGAAGAGATACATCTAAGTCCTGTAGGAACTTAGGAGAGAGACATAAACATCTAATTATGATTTTTTAAGAAGCCCCTACTATTTGAAGCCCCGAAGTAATGCTTGAACTTGTTACCACTCTCAGGTCACTGACCGTTATTAACATATACCCGGTGCTTTCTGTGGACTGCATGCTGGCTGATTTGTTCGTACAGGAAACCTAATGCAACGCTGTGAGTTCAGCTCACAGTGCTTTTAAAATTGGAAATTTTTACTTAAAAAAAAAAAATCCATGTTTCTGCTTCCTTCTTAATAAATCAGAGAGACCTGACATCACTTATTCTCCTGTGTTTCCACATAGTAATGATTGTCCAGAGCTGCCCCTTTAGATGGGACATAGGCCCCCAGCTTGCCACGGACCCTGGCACTCCCTGTGCTCCTTCCACCCGGCTCCTGTAGGTGCTGAGCCTGTGCTGCCTGATCTATGAGCAACTTCAGAGCCAGGTTGGCCAGTAGTGATGGCTCTCCCCATTGTACGGATGAGGAGATTGAGGCCAGGGTCAAATAGGCTCTGATGTGATCGATGCTACCTGAGTTGTGCAGCAAACAAGCTACACAACTGCACACTGGGCCCTGTATGAGCTTACACACACACATATACACACACTAGTGTTCTTATAAATATTCAAACCCTAAACAACAATGGAGGAGTGTCCTAATTCGTTGGCCAGTTTCTGTGGTGTAAATACTCCCACCATGACTGATTTCAAGCTATCAATATGAAGTCTGTTGGTTTGTTAAAAACCTAAAAATTTTACAGTTGGCTCTTGTGAGCTAACTCCAGCATATTACTACACTAGTTCACACTGGCTTATAAGAGCCAGTCAAATTTATGAGTTGGAATCGACAGCAGTGGGTTTGGTTTTGGTTTTTGACATTATGTTATGTTATATTTATATTTACATTATGCTGTTAGATTTTCATACCTAATATATATTTAATAAGTATCATGTAACTTTAATGAGATGATTTTAATAGGTAACGTAATAAATAATCATAAATATTTAAGATTATATAATGAAATATAAAGTAATATAAATATTGTATTTTAAAAGATTATAAAGAAAAAAAGTAGAACGCCCACAAAGGCTTGTTTCTTCCTTTCTTTTCCACAAGTGTAGACACAGGTCCAAGGCCTCTCCTTCCCTCTGGAGTCTGGCTTTCATCACTCACAATCCAAGGAGACACCCACATCCAGGTACAGTATGTTTCTGTTACGGTGGGATGGATTCAGGTGAAGCAATGACTGGTTCATGGTCTACAACTGCTGCTGGGATCACAGGCTCAGGTGCGGCTGCTCGCTGATGGACACACGCAGTGCTGAGCCTCAGGAGAACATGGAGCAGAGAACAGAGCTGACCAGCCCCTTCAACAAAGACTCCATCTGTTCCAGCTGGCATACCTTAGCATATGAGGCCTGTCTTGCTGAGGCTCCACTTACACACATATGAGTACACACACAGAGCACACATGCACACATGTACATATGTAGTACACACACATGCATGTATACACTCATATGCACAACACACATACACGTGTGCATATATCCATATTCCCAGATGCACACAGTATATAAACACACACACATGTATATACACACACATACTCTCATACACAGTACATAGTAAACATAAAAAAAAACATACACATGTAAAATTTACATACCCAAGCACACACAGGTGCACATAGTACACATATATATGTACACGCAATACAGGAAAACCTGCATATACAAAACACATGCGCATGGCACACAGGCATACATGTTCGCACCCACACACGCACACAGGTACAAAACATACACACATGTGCACACAGTATACACACGTACATATGCCCATACACACATATGTATAAACACATGCAGTTTTCCTTTTGGATATTCTGTAAATTATAGGCATGGATTGAAAACCTTGATATTTCCCAAATTCAAGGGCAATGCCCCATAGTTAGGAAAACAAGCACTTCATTGACCAAATAGATGCAGTCAATTGAAAGCCCGTTTAAAAGCTACTAGTCACTGAGCTTCTGCTATGTACCCAAAACGTCAAGTACATTCACTCGTCTGTTCCTTACAGCAATGCTATGGGGAAGGTGCTAGTGTTCTTATCCTCATTTTTCCAAGAGGAAATTGATGCTCGGGAAGTGGAGCAGTTTGTTGGGGTTGCAGAGCTGACCAGTGGCCAGTCTTTCTATTCCCAAAGCCCTGTCTTCAATGTCCATGTTAGCCTGCCTGAAGGGCATTTCTATTTTCTTCTCAAATTCATCCTTCAAGCCCCATGCCAGGCATACACTGCCTTTAGAATTTACATCAGAAGCCACGAATCAACCAGTTGCCGTTGTTGATTCCAGTTCACGGTGGCCCCATGTGTCAGAGCAGAACTGGTCTCTATAGGGATTTTTTCGGAAGTAGATCTCCTGGACTTTCTTCCCAGGTGCCCCTGGGTGGATTCAAACATCCAACCTTCCAGTTAACCGTCAAGTGCATTAACCGTTTGTACCACCCAGGGATTATTTTTTTACACCAAAGGGTTATTTCCCACCTTAGTCATTTTATGGTAACTAACTTTTGTGGTTTTTCCCAAACCCTGTCCACTTCTAAAGGATTTGGCATTCCTGAGGATATTTCAAAGGAAAAGCCCTGTACTAACTTCTGTTTTAGTACATAGCACACTCTGCCATATTTGTTGGTTTAACTGACCATCTCCTGCCAAGAACACCTGAGACCTGGGGAACATAGGCTGTATCTTTGCTCTTGTTGTCCCCTGGACTCCATGGGGGTGCTGAGGGGCCAGCACTTGGTGAGTGTCTGAACACACCTGGTGAATGTGGAACTCAGACCATGATACTCACAAGGCAGGGTTTTAACTGTTTTGATTAAAGAAGCGTGATCCCAAGGAGGTGTCTAACCTCCACACGGGACTCTTTTCCAAAGGGCCGATATTCATGTGAAAGTGAGAGATCTCACTGTTTGTTCTGAATTCTTGCACTTTAGAGTAAGATGTTGGGGTGTTTTCAGAAGTTGTTTAAATAGACTTGAGATGATCACATGGGCCCCTGCACTCTTAATAGCTTCAGTGTCCTGGCCACACAGAAAGTGTGTCTTAAGGACTAAGAATGGGGAAAAGCTCTGTGCATGTCTGTGTATTGGGTACGCACACATGCACAGGTGTGCACGTATGCTCATTGCATGTTTACATGCTGTTATAGGAAGAGAAAGGAGTCCTGGTGGCCCAGTGGTTAAGTGCTCGGCTGCTAACTGAAAGGCCGGCGGCTTGAACCGAACAGCCACTCCATGGGAGAAAGCTGTGGCTGCCTGCCTCCATAAAGATTACAGCCTTAGAAACCGCATGGGGCAGTTCTACTCTGTCCTATAGGGTTGCTATGAGTTGGGATTGACTCCATAGCAATGGGTTTGGTTTTGGTTTATAGGGAGAGAGGACGGTTTAAGGAAGAACGTGGAGACTTTGGAATCATACTGGCTTGTGCTGGAATTCCGGCTCTGTCCCTTGCTAGGACAAAGATCTGAGGTGAATGACCTGTCATCCAGGAGCAACGACCTCAGCTGTAAAATGGAAATATTAAGACCTACATCATAGATAGTAGAGGATCCAAGGGCTCAAAACCACTGACACAGCCATGTACCCCATTCAAAATACTTCCAGAAAGTCTCGAGTTCCATTTAATGTAGGTCTCCTGTGATCTCATGTCACACATTAAGAAGAAGAGACTGATGTCACCAAGGGTCTGCCTTAAGCCAGGCACTGCACACCCCTCCCGGCCACCCCAGGAGGCCTGCATTGCCCCCCATTCTACATCTGAGGAAAGGGAACTTTGAGGAGCTTCAGGCCTTCATGCCAGGTCACCCAGCTCAGCTGTGGAGGAGGCCGGCCTGAACCCCTGCCTTCTGCAAAACCCCTGCATCATTCTCCCTTAGCTGGCAGCCACCAAGAGAATCACAGGCTGGCGCTGGGCATTGCTCAATCACGGCACTTCCTTTTCCCCTTATAATAGAAACTTCTGCTTTGGCTGGGAAGGGGGGGTGCACACGCTGAGAGGTAGGGAGACTTCCCCCTTGCTGGGAGGGGAACATGAAGGGGGCCAGGAGGTTTCCGCCTCTGCAGGGGCCGCTGGCCCAGGCATCTGTGGAGACAGGAGCCAGCCAGGGCACTGGGAAGCCGGGGCTACTGCTGCGCATATTTCTGGGGCTGGAATGCCATCCCTTGGAGAGTCTGTCTCTTAGAGACGCCAGGTCTGAGCAGGCTTTAGAAAAGAGCAGAGGCCCCGTGGCGCTGGGGGCGGGGGAAGGCGGGGGACGGGGGTGAAGAGGGTTCCCACACGCCACCAAGCTACAAGACCCTTTGTGGGGGGTTCCCTCAGGCATTTCTAATTACAGGAGTTATTTCTGCCCCGCAGATTATGTGGTTCTTGCACTTGGCATTAGGAATGAATCGAGTCATTATTAACTCAGCAAGTGTCAGCCCTGGGTCCAGAGGCACCAGTTTGGAGCAGAGCAGTTAATACACCGGCGGATTAGGTGGCTCTTAGGCTTCGCCACAATTAGAAACTCAGGACGTTTGAAAGCTTCACTGCCAAGGAGATAATAGCCCTGAGGAGGTGCTGGAAATTATGTAAGGGACAGGGCCGGGGGAGCAGCATTTACTGAGAACCTACTGTGTGTCCCTGGGTGGGGCAAATGGTAATGTGTTCTACTACTAGCCAAAAGGCTGTCAGTTCGAGTCCAACTAGAGGCACCTTGGAAGAAAGGTCTGGTGATTTTTATGAAAAATCACCCACTGAAAACCCGAGGGAGCACAGTTCTACTCTGACACTTGGGGTCTCCATGAGTTGTAGTCCACTGGATGGCAACTGGTGCTGGTGACAGTGCGTCAGGGGCTCTTGTAGACATGACTCACTCTCTCCATCTTCCCTCACTTAGGCAGTGGTGGCTCAGCGGTAAAATTCCCACCTTCCATGCAAGAGACCCCGGTTGGAATCCCAGCCAACGCACCTCATATGCAGCCACCACCCGCCCGTCAGTGACGGCTTACATGTTGCTATGATGCTGAACAGGTTTCAGTGGAACTTTCAGACTAAGATGGACTAGGAAGAAAGGCCTGACAATCTATTTCTGAAATTCAGCCAATGAAAACCCTGTGAATCACAATGGTGCAATACGCAACTGATAATGTGAGTGGAGCAGGAGCAGGCAGTATTTTGTTCTGATGTGCACAGCGTTGCCATAGCTGAGTCGGGGCTGACTAGATGGCAGCTAATGACAATAACATCTTCCCTCAGGAGGACTGTTCCTCTCATTTTATAGAGGAGGGAACAAGAGTGAGGGCTTGGGAGGGTGAATCAATTCCCCAAGATCACACAGCGAGCAAGTGCAGAATGGAAATCCAAACCTGGGTCTGCCTTTTCTTTGCATTGTCCCTTGCTGTGCTTTGGTAATGCCTCCCCACCTCCAGGAAGTGGAGACTAATGTTATCAAGGGTCTGGGACACTAAGAACAGGTAAAAAGTGCTAAGCAGAAATAACGGTAGCAATCACACTCGTAATTGCTGGTTTTCATCTAGCACTGTGTCGCTATCGGCTCAATGGCAACGGGTTTGGTTTTGGTTTTGGTGCTATACTACCTATGTGGCTCCCCTTTTTTATTCCTGGAAACATCACAGAAGGCTGATACTATTACTGCCCCCATCATATAGATGAGGAACTGAGGCATCCTGAGATTAGTAAATAAATGAAAAAGCAGAAATTAGGTTTGACCTCTGCCTGCCTCCAGAGCCCATCTGTGAGGGTGCCACACTGCCTCCCCAACTCTGGAAGGCAGACGCAGGGGAGAGCTGGGTTCTGGGCACCCTGATTAGGGTTCTTCACTGTGCTGCCTGCCTTGCCTTCATTCATCGGTTCATTCATTTATTAACAATTGTTGTTGTCAGGTGTCATCAAGTCAGTTCCAACTCATAGTGACCTTAAAGGACAGAGTAAAACTGTCCCACTGGGTTTCCAAAGAGTGGCTGGTGGATTTTAACTGCCGACCTTTCGGTTTGCTGCTGAGCTCTTAACCACTGTGCCACCAGGAGTCCTTATTAACAATAGCATTTATTACATACCCACTGTGACCTGTTTGAGGAGCATAAAGCACATTACCTCATTTAACTGTCTGTTGAGCTGTAGACACCACCTGTTAGTTTGCCATATTGTGGTGGCTTCTGTGTTGTTATGATGGTGGAATTCATGCCACTGGTATTTCAAATACCAGCAGGGTCACCATGACGGACAGGTTTCAGAGGAGCTTCCAGAGAAAGAAAGACTAGGAAGAAAGGCCTGATGATCCACTTTCAAAAATTAGCCAGTAAAAACCTTATGGAAAAGGGTGTTTATACAAACCCAACAGCCAATATCACCCTAAATGGAGACAGCCTGAAAGCATTCCCATTGAGATCGGGAACCAGACAAGGATGCCCTTTATCACCACTCTTATTCAACATTCTGTTGGAGGTCCTAGCCAGAGCAATTAGGCTAGATAAAGAAATAAAGGGCATCCAGATTGGCAAGGAAGAAGTAAAATTATCTCTATTTGCAGATGACATGATCTTATACACAGAAAACCCTAAGGAATCCTTAAGAAAACTACTAAAGCTAATAGAAGAGTTCAGCAGACTATTGGGATACAAGATAAACACACAAAAATCAGTTGGATTCCTCTACACCAACAAAAAGAACATTGAAGTAGAAATCACCAAATCAATGCCATTTACAGTAGCCCCCAAGAAGATAAAATACTTAGGAATAAATCTTACCAGAGATGTAAAAGACTTATACAAAGAAAACTACACTACACTTCTGCAAGAAACCAAAAGAGACTTACATAAGTGGAAAAACATACCTTGCTCATGGATAGGAAGACTTAACATTATAAAAATGTCTGTTTTACCAAAAGCAACCTGTACATTTAATGCAATTCTGATCCAAATCCCAATGACAGTCTTTAATGAGATGGAGAAACGAATTACCAACTTCATATGGAAGGGAAAGAGGCCCGGGATAAATAAGACATTACTGGAAAAGAAGAACAAAGTGGGAGGCCTTATTTTACCTGATTTTAGAACTTATTATACTGCCACAGTAGTCAAAACAGCCTAGTACTGGTACGACAACAGATACATAGACCAATGGAACAGAATTGAGAATCCAGATATAAATCCATTCACATATGAGCAGTTGATATTTGACAAAGGTCCCAAAACTGTTAAATCGGAAAAGACAGTCTTTTTAACAAATGGTGCTGGCGTAACTGGATATCCATCTGCAAAAAAATGAAACAAGATCCATACCTCACTCCATACACAAAAACGAGCTCAAAAAGGATCAAAGGCCTGAATATAAAATCTAAAATGATAAAGATCATGGAAGAAAAAATAGGGACAATGCTAGGAGCCCTAACACATGGCATAAACAATATCCAAAACATTATTAAGAATGCAGAAGAAAAGCTGCATACCTGGTAGCTCCTAAAAATCAAACACCTACGCTCATCCAAAGACTTCATCAAAAGAGTAAAAAGACTGGGAAAAAGTTTTTAGCTATGGCATTTCCGATCAGCATCTGATCTCTAAAATCTACATGATACCGCAAAAACTCAACTACAAAAAGACAAATAAACCAATTAAAAAATGGGCAAGAGATATTAAAGAAGACATTCAGGTAGCTAACAAATGCATGAGGAAATGCTCATGATCATTAGCCATTAGATAAATGCAAATCAAAACTACAATGAGATTTCATCTCACTCCAATAAGGCTGGCATTAATCCAAAAAACACAAAATAATAAATGTTGGAGAGGCTGTGGAGAGATTGGAACACTTACACACTGCTGGTGGGAATGTAAAATGGTACAACCACTTTGGAAATCAATTTGGCACTTCCTTAAAAAACTAGAAATAGAATTACCATACGATCCAGCAATCCCACTCCTTGGAATATATCCTAAAGAATTAAGAGCCTTTACACGAACAGATAAATGCACACCCATGTTTATTGCAGCACTGTTTACAACAGCAAAAAGATGGAAGCAACCAAGATGCCCATCAACGGATGAATGGATAAATAAATTATGGTATATTCACACAATGGAATACTAAGCATTGCTAAAGAACAGTGATGAATCTGTTAAACATTTCAGAACATGGAGGAACCTGGAATGCATTATGCTGAGTGAAATGAGTGAGTTGCAAAAGGACAAATATTGTATAAGACCACTATTATAAGAACTTGAGAAACAGTTTAAACTGAGAAGAAAACACTCTTCTGTGGTTACAAGAGTGGGGAGGGAGGAAGGGTAGGAGAGGGTTATTCACTAATTAGATAGTAGATAAGAACTACTTTAGGTGAAGGGAAAGACAACACATAGTACAGGGGAGGTCAGCACAACTGGACTAAACCAAAAGCAGTTTCCTGAATAAATTGAATGCTTCGAAGGCCAGCGTAGCAGGGGCAGGGGTCTGGGGACCATGGTTTCAGGGGACATCTAAGTCAATTGGCATAATAAAATCTATTAAGAAAACATTCTGCATCCCACTTTGAAGAGTGGCATCTGGGGTCTTAAATGCTAGCAAGTGGCCATCTAAGATGCTTCAGTGAGTCTCAAACCACCTGGATCAAAGAAGAATGAAGAACACCAAGGACACAAGGTAATTATGAGCCCAAGAGACAGAAAGGGCCACATGAACCAGAGACTACATCATCCTGAGACCAGAAGAACTAGATGGTGCCTGGCTACAACTGATGACTGCCCTGACAGGGAACACAACAGAGAACCCCTGAGGGAGCAGGAGAGCAGTGGGATGCAGACCCCAAATTCTCATAAAAAGACCAGGTTTGATGGTCTGACTGAGACTGGAAGGACCCTGGTGGTCATGGCCCCCAGACCTCCTGTTGGCCCAGGACAGGAACCATTCCCAAAGCCAACTCTTCAGACATGGATTGGACTGGACAATGGGTTGGAGAGGGATGCTGGTGAGGAGTGACATTCTTGGATCAGGTGGACACTTGAGACTATGTTGGTATCCCCTGCCTGTAGGTTAGATGAGAGGGTAGAGGGGGTTAGAAGCTGGCAAAATGGATACAAAAAGAGAGAGTGGAGGGAGGGAGCGGGCTGTCTCATTAGGGGGAGAGTAATTGGGAGTATGTAGCAAGGTGTATATAAGTTTTTGTGTGAGAGGCTGACTTGATTTGTAAACTTTCACTTAAAGCACAATAAAAATTATAAAAAAAAAAACCAAAAAACCTTATGGATCACAGAATGACTTTGACTCACTTCCTTTGGACATGTCATCAGGAGAGACCAGTCACTGGAGAAAGACACCATATTTTGTAAAGTGGAGGGCAGAGAATGTGAAGGGAACCCTCAGTGAAATGGATTGACATATGTTGTTTTGTGCCATTGAGTCAGTTCTGACCCACAGAGACCCAGGTGACAGAGTAGAACTGCCGCATAGGGTTTTCTAGGCTATAATCTTTATGAGATCAGATCACCAGGTCTTTCATCCATGGAGACACTGGGTGGGTTTAAACTGCTGACCTTCTGGTTAGCAGCCTAGCACTTAACAATTTTTGTCACCAGGGCTCCTCTGGATTGACATATAGTCACAACAACAACAACAAAAATGGACTCAAACATTCTAATGATCATGAAGATGGCATAGGACCAGGCAACGTTTCTATCTGTTATACATTTGGTCACCGTCAGCCAGCGCCAGCACAGCAGCCGCTAACGACAACAGCAGCTCTGCGAGGTGAGTATTACCACTCTCTTCATGTTATGAAGGAGAACACTGAGTCTCTGCAGCAGTGTCCTGCTGAAGACACAGCCTGCTCTACTCCCACTGGCCCAAAGCTGCAAAACCATAGACAGTCACATAGAGAGAGATCCACATCACATAGATGACAAAGAGGGAAGACAAGAGATGACAAAGCAAACAGGGAAAGCGTCCAAAGACCCAGCATGGGCCGTGCAGGGGAGACACCCAGGATTCATGAGACAGACTGATCACTGCGGAAATGTTAACCATGAGAATTGAAATGTAACAAAACCCTATGCCTTATGGACTTGATGAGCTTTTTGTTTGGTTTGGTTTTATTGTTTGGGGAAGTGGGGAAGGTAGGCTCCTGATCCAGGCACTTCATCAAGGTCCTTGTTAACAGTCTGGAGTACAGACAAGGCACAGACAGAACCATATTCCTTTGCCTCAGTTCTATTTTCTAGTTCCGTAATGACTGCCTTCCTTTCCTTTGGACATTGCTCACTTTCTGCTTTCCCTTGCGTGGTGCTGCTACTACCTGATGAGGGAAGGAAGCAATAGATGGCAAGCTGGTAAGGCTGATAAGGAGGGAAGGCCAGGAGAGGGGGGCCCTCTCTGCCCCAGGTGTGCAGCCCTCTTGGTCCTGTCCCCTGCTGCCTTGGATCAGGGTGGCGCAAGCACCTACCTTATCCACAGAACTAGAAGGTGAGCAGCTTGAACGTAAGGGCTGTGCCCATCACCTTCGTACTTCCAGTGCTGAGCACGCAATAGGCACACAGTAAATGCCTGGGGGAGGAAACTCTAGAGACCTTTCTAGAGTGGCAATTCCCAACCAAGGTGTGCCAATGCACAAAACCACCATAATCTCAAATAATTTCTAGTTATAACAATTCAAGTATGAAAGTTTAAAAATGGGTTGCTGTGAGGTTTTAAAATCTTGTAGCATATGATCAAAAACTGATGGTATTGAAGGAAGAAGTCCAAGATGCACTGAAGGCACTGGTGGGAAACAAGGCTCCAGGAATTGATGGAATACCAACTGAGATGTTTCAACAAACAGATGCAATGCTGGAAGGGCACACTCATCTATGCCAGGAAATTTGGAAGCGATCTGGTTAACAGGCTCGAGGAGATCCATATCTGTGCCCATTCCAAAGAAAGGTGATCCAACAGAATGCAGAAATTATTGAACAATATCATACATAAGTAATATTTTGCTGAAGATAATTCAAAAGTGGTTGCAGCAGTACATTAAATGGGAACTGCCAGAAATTCAAGCCTGATTCAGAAGAGGACATGGAACAAAGGATATCATTGCTGATGTCAGATGGATCCTGGCTGAAAGCAGAGAATACCAGAAAGATGTTCACCTGTCTTTTACTGACTATGCAAAGGCGTTCGACTGTGTGCATCATAACAAATTACGGATAACATTGTGAAGAACGAGAATTCCAGAACACATAATTGTGCTTATGTGGAACCTGTACACAGACCAAGAGGCAGTTGTTCGACAGAACAAGGGGATAATGAGTGGTTTAAAGTCAGGAAATGTGTGTGTCAGAGTTGTATCCTTTTACCATACATATTCAATCTGTATGCTGATCAAATAATGAGAGAAGCTGGATTATATGAAAAAGAATGGGGCTTAAGGATTGGAGGAAAACTCATTAACAATCTGTTATATGCAGATGACACGACCTTGCTTGCTGAAAGTGAAGAGGACTTGAAGCACTTACTGATGAAGATCAAAGACCACAGCCTTCAGTATGGATTATACCTCAAAATAAAGAAAAGAAAAATCCTCACAACTGGACCAATAAGCAACTTCATGATAAACAGAGAAAAGATTGAAGTTGTGAAGGATTTCATTTTACTTGGTTCCATAATCAATGCCCATGGAAGCAGCAGTCAAGAAATCAAGTGGTGTATTGATTGGGAAAATCTGCTGCAAAAGACCTCTTTAAAGTATTAAAAAGCAAAGACGTCACTTTGAGGACTAAGGTATGTCTGATTCAAGCCGTGGTATTTTCAATCACCTCATATGTACTTGAAAGCTAGATATGAATAAGGAAGACTGAAGAAGAATTAATGCATTTGAACTATGGTGTTGGAGAAGAATATTGAATATATCATGGACTGCCAGAAAAATGAACAAATCTGTCTTGGAAGAAGTACAGCCAGAAGGCTCCTTTCCTTGGAGGTGAGGATGATAAGACTCCTTCTCAAGTACTTTGGATATGCTCTCAGGAAGGACTAGTCCCTGAAGAAGGACATCATGCTTGCTAAAGTAGAGGGTGGGCTAAAAAAGAGGAAGACCCTCGACTAGATGTATTGACACAGTGGCTGCAACAATGAGCTCAAACATAGCAACGATTGTAAGGATGGCACAGGACCAGTCAGTGTTTCATTCTGTTGTATATAGGGTCACTTTGAGTTGAAAACGACTTAATGGCACCTAACAACAACATATATATATGTGTATGTATATATTCAAGTAGATTCAATACTGTCTTTATGATAAATCAGTTGCTATCCAGTTGATTCTGATTCATGCGGCTCCATGTGTGTCAAAGTAGAACTGTGCTCCACAGGGTTTTCAACAGCTGATTTTCTGAAAGTAGATCATGAGGCCTTTCTTCCCAGACTCCTCTGTGTGGACTTAAACAGCCAACTTTTTGGTCAGCAGTCAAGTTTATTAACTGTTTGCACCTTCCAGGGACTCCGTCCCTATGATACTCTCACTTTTACCCACTTCCATCCTGGCCCACTTTCTTGAGTGGAAAAGACAGATACATGGAGCCTAAGGGAGTAAACTAAAAACCACACACATGTCCCAGTCAGGCATGTCTGCACCACAGCCCTTAGCAAATGCTCATTACTGACACACTGTTAATCTGGGGTGATTTTGAGCAGTCCCTGCGTGGTGCAAATGGTTAAGTGCTGGTGGTTCAAACCCACCCAGAGGAGCTTCAGAAGTAAGGCCTGGAGATCTGCTTCTGAAAGTTCATAGCCTTGAAAATCCTATGGAGCAGTTGCAATCCGCACACATGGGGTTGAATTGACTCGATGGCAACGAACATTTTACTGTGTCTATATATTTTTTTTTTTATATGTGGGTGGGATTGCTCATCTGAATGTCACATAGGGTGTCTTCCCTAGCTATAAATGTGGCATGTCCACGTGTTTAAGGGCAGGGAGTGTAGCACAGATTACCAATACGTGGTAGCTGTTGTTATTCTCCATCTTGAAAAAAACGTGAAATGCTTACACCATTGCACACAAGGCTTTTGACTTACCCATCCCAAATTAAATAGTCAATTTATTGTGCTTTTGACATTTACATCTAATTTCTAAATGATATCAAATATTCCCCCCATGCTGGGAAGTTGCAGGGGACATGTTCTTCTCTTCTTCCCAAACTACACTCTTTGTTTCACTTAGAAATGAGGAATAAAAGCTTGGAAAATCACTGCATTAGAGCAGGGATTGGATAACCTTTTCTGCTAAAGGCCAGTAAGTAAACATTTTAGGCTTTGTGGACCATGCAATCTGTCACAACCACTCGATTCTGTCATTGTAGTGTGAAAGCAGCCACAGAGAATACCTAAGTGAATGGGTGTGGCTGTGTTCCAATAACACTTTATTCATGGACACTACAATTTGAATTTCTTAAAATTCCCATGGATCACAAAATGTTATTCATCTTCGGAATATTCTCAACTGCTTACAAATGTAAAAAAATACAAAAAAGGCAGTGGGCTTGAACTGGTCCATAGGCCATAGTTTGCCGATCCTTACTTCAAAGTACTGAAGTGGGGGCTAAAATGAAGACATTTTGCTCTGCACTGATGGAAGAATCCATGGTCAGATCATGGCCTCCCCCTGGGCCTTTGGTCATCATCTGTAAAATGGAGAATTGGACTAGACCCGCACTGTCCAATATAGTCGCTGGACACATGTGGCTACTTAAATGTAAATGAAAACGAATTTAAATTAAATTAAATTATCAATTCACCCCCTCAGTGCACCAGCCACATTGTACACGCTCAATAGCCACATGTGGCTAGTGTCTTCTACATTGAACAGTACAGATATAGAACATTCCATCATTGTAGAAAGTTCTACTGGACAGCATAGACTTGAATGATTTTTGAGACACCTTCTTGGTCACATGTTTATGCATCTATGATTATCAGCCATGAAAGTATAGCACAGAAAGGAAGGAGGGAAAGATGCAATGATTTGTTCCCTTGTTTCCTGGTATAGTAAGGAAACAAGGGACATTGGGTGTTGAAGAATTTTTGCTGAGGACTGCCAACTCATCAGCAATTATATAATCCTTGAAATAATTTGGGAAGACCTCAACAATCCAAGCAAGTAGGATCTCAAAAGAGTTCCATAAAGAGCTGGATCCAGAAAAGGATATTTTATGCAAGAAATCTCATCTCCCAATAGCCGATGTGTCTGAAGAGAGGCCCAGAAACATGCACAGAGAGTGAGAAATGCAAACAAATCAGCAGGGAACAGCCCGCTTCACCAAAAGGTAAGCCTCAGGGACACATGGGGAGCATTTGGTCCTGGCAGTGACGGGAAATCAGAGAGGAAGACGTGGACTTAATCCACATCAATTTGCAGAGAGCATTTGCACCCCAGCTAGCAGCACTTGTGAACGGGAAAGGTTAGTGTGTGTTATAAATGTCCTTGTCTTTGAAGGAATGCAGAGGCGGAGCAGGGATTAAGGGCAGAGTCTAATGGGACTGCTTAGGGGTCAGAGGGGAGGGTGGTGACAAGTGCAAGATCATTTTGCTGAGCTCATCCCCCAAGTTAAGATGATGCTATGCGAGGCAGTCAAGGCTAAGAAGCGAAACTGCTGGATGGTCTCGCCCTGCCTCTCTCCTTGGTTTCCAAGATATCCTAGAGGAATATTACTTAGCTTTTTTTTCTCCTAGTAAAATCCTTAAACTGAGATATTTGCTCCGACTTCAAAGGTGGTGGACTTGTTTTGGGAAGAGATTTAAAAGACTCATCCCTTCCCTGACCCCTGCCAAACACATGCACTCATGCTGACTAAGCAGAAGATGATCACAGTACCCAGCACCTACAGCTGGGTTATCACCTTCACATGGCCAGACCATTCTGGAAGCTCCACTCCCCAGGGACTTTCTGAGTCTTGGGGCAGCCAGGCAGGCTGGGCCTCCCAGTGGGCAGTGACACTGTGCTGAGGACTAATTGCTTCTCACATGCTGGAGGGAGCATATGTTATGGTGGTCAATTTAGCAATTGATACCAGACGCTAGAGAGGAGTGTCTGTCCTTATACGCAGGCACACCCCTCTTAGGGATGCCTCCTGACAATATCGTATCAGAAACAAACACAGAGACTGACGGGAAGCCATGTCGGAGTGGACACCTACATTCCACTAGCATGTCTTGCATTTGATTCTCCCTTGGTCGCTTGTAATCCATGTCTCTCTGGATGATGCATTTCACCTCTTGAAGCCTCAGTTTTCTCATCAGTAGAGTGGTAATAATAACATGGCCTATGGCCTATGTCATAGTGTCATAAGGTTGTTAAGAGGATAAAATTAAATGATTCTGCAGGTAACATGGTATACACGCATGGTAGATATTCAACAACGAGTAGAACCACCTGTTGCTATTTTTTTTTAACATAGATTTTCATCTAAGTGATATTTATGATTGAGGAAAATTGAACACAACAGAAATGTCTAAACACAGAGGATAAATTAAATATAATATAGGAGCACATACATGAAAAAATGCTACACAGCCTGTAAACCATCATTTTTTTAAGGATGTTTAATGATAGTTAATGATATGGGGGAAAATAGAATATTGGATGACAAAGCAAAATGAAAATATGTATTATAGCCAAATTCCTCTTTTACATACATGCACACATGCATGCACACACACACGAATATAGACAGCCATTAAAAAAAAGAGATTTCCAGCAAAATGAAAATATTGACGATTTCTAGAAGTATGAATAATTTTTACTTTCTTCTTTATACTTTTACTCTTTCAGTTTTTATAACACACATATGTTAATAATGAAAATTAAAATATTAAGAAAGAATAACATAGATTTTTACAGTCAAACAGAATGTCAAAGCATGGCTCTCTGCTTATCGGTTGTGTAACTTGGAGTTCTTCAACAAGCTCAGTTTCTTTGTGTTTAAGCAATGGACGAAGGAGGGATAAGTCCATGCATCTTAGCGGACTGTAGTGAGAATTAAATAAGACAGCACCAGGGCAAAGTGCTCTCATGTAGGAGGGACCCATTTATTATTTACCAAAGTCAGAAGATCCTTGAGGAAGATTTGGGTCAGCTTTGGGAGGACATCAACATGCTTAGTGAATCCCTGGAAATGCTGAGAGAGACAGATGCCTCATCCCTCGGATACCAAAGCTAGGACACAATTTCTTGGAGACAGGGCTCTACGAAGAAGCTGTGAAATGTTCTGAAGGACGCTGGCAGGTTATTGCCCATGTAATCTTCGCTTATCAAAGTGGCTTGTTTCAGAGTCCAGTGGAAACACCAGATTGATTTCATTGATGAATCACACCTGCTAATTGCATGGCAGTGGCCAAGAGAGTTGACATTTGAGGAGAATCTCTAAAAGAGTACTAACAGATAGTAACACAGTGTCCATATGGGGGAGTGTTGGTTCAGTTTCTGGAAAACAATTGACAATGACCAAAACAATATGCCAAAAATGCATATCGACCTGTATTTATATGTCAGTTCCTGTGATAAAGTGTTCATAGATTTTTTTTTTTTAAATCTTTACAACACACTTTCTAAAGATGAGCAGACCAAAGCTTAGGAAATATAACATGTCCAAAGACACAGAGCTAGTAGGTGACAGAGCTGAGATTCAAAGTCTTTAGAAGGTGAAATCCAGGGCTCAAGCCCTAATCCAGAGTGCCCTGTGCCCCTCCTGGGCCCTGCCCCTGCACCCCGCTGCCTAGGGACACCCAGAGATTCTCGTTGGGTTCCAAAGCTGACCATCCTTTGATTGGGCCAGGAAAGCACAGAAGAAAATAGCAGGGAATGGTCTTTGTAAACTGAAGAGCAACAAAGGACCAGCTTGCACTAGACTGTCCCTCACTCCTATCTCACCTGGGAGGTGGTTTTGAAACATTCCAATTCTCTTGGGCCCTTTTATTTTGATAATTGCTCCTAAATGTTGTGATTGTGGTATATTATGGATGTTATTTCAAATTAGCTTTTAGCCTTATAAGACATTAATGCAGGCATACAAGACCATTCTTTTGAGCAGCCCATCCTTGATAACAACAATCCATCAGGAACTGACTGAATTCAAAGGATGGCATGTCCTCTTATTAAAAGCACATTCAGTCCCTGCTGGTGAGCCTTTCTTCAGACAATGCCCTCTTATGCAGTGTCAGTAACCTGGCTTAGGGGTAAAAGAGGAATTGAAAGAAGGAAGGAAGGATGGAGGGAGGGAGAGAGGGAAGGAAGGAAAGAAGAGAGGAAAAAAGGAAGGAAGGAAAGAGGTAGAAATCATGTTTTTATTTCAGTTTGATATATGCAAAATAGGTGTATTTCCTGAGGATATTTACAAAGCCCTGCAGATCCCTGGGAGAGGCACCAGGGTATAGTTTACAGAGCACTGAACTAGAAGCCCAAAGTCGCGGGTTCTTGGGTCAGCACTGCCAGTTACTAGTATATGTCTTGGCACAGTCACTTAGCTTCTGCATTTCTTCATTTGTAATTTGAGATTGCTCCTGTCTTGCCTAGCTGGGGATGACCATGTCTCGGTTTTCCCAGGACAGCCCCAGGTTACACCTGTTGTCCTGGTGTGATTATTAATAGCATCCCTTTTCACCTCTAGAAGTGACCCCACTTGAGTGATAAATTACATATTCGCCCCATACCTAATTTACAGTGTTATGATGGCTAAGAGATAAAGATTTGGAAATGTTTTATAAAACTTAAAGCCCTATTATAAATGAAAGAGAGGTAAGGCATTTCTCATTTGCTCTGAACACTTAAGAAATGCAGGCTGGGTTAAGAAGGGTTAACAGCCACGTGAAAAAAGGCTCCACATTAGAAACTGAAGATCTTCAGAATTAAGTACATAGTGTGATCTCTACACATGTACACATGCTAAATGGCAACAGTGGTTGTTTTCCTTGACACTATGGGTGAGATTATGCTGCATTTTTTAATGAGCAAGTTTGCTTATATTTTGAGAAAACTTTTTCAAAAAATATAGAAGAAATAAACGGTAGTTGGTGATCATTTCTGGGGTTAAGACAGTGAGAAGCAGAAACAAACAGAAGTTCTCTTTGCATCGCCATTGTGAGAAGCAGAAACACACAGAAGTTCTCTTTGCATCGCCATTGTGAGAAGCAGGCAACGAGAGCTGGCAGAAGACAAGTTTCCACAACCAAGACTTCTCTCTGGTTGAATCACACTCAAGTTGCCAGTGCAATGCTATCCAAGCCACATTGAGCTACTGCCAGCCCGGATTGTGAAGGGGACCATGGCGGATGAGAGCAGTGGGACCAAGCTGGCCTTTTGGACACCTAGGACCTGCCATTAGCTTGGAGGGGGTTCCTATTCTCAAATCTAACACAGTTTCATACATACTTTGAAAATCTAGAAAATTTTTGAAAATCAAACAAGTAGATTGAAACACCACCTGTGAGTAAAACATTCCATTTTTCTGTTCATTTAGAAAAATATTAGGAATATTTACTTCAGGATGTTGCAAGGATTTTCTTCTCAACAAAGCAAACAAGTACTATCTTCCTAAAATGAAGTGAGTCCACCAAAAATGGACATTCACTGAGCCCCTGTGTGGTTGGTAACCCTGAAAACAACTCTTTCTGTGGGAGGTACGGTGAGGCTTGGAAACCCTGGTGGCGTAGTGGTTAAGTGCTGCAGCTGCTAACCAAGAGGTCGGTAGTTCGAATCCACCAGGCGCTCCTTGGAAACTCTATCGGGCAGTTCTACTCTGTCCTATAGGGTCGCTATGAGTCGAAATCGACTCGATGGCAGTAGGTTGGGTTTGTTTTTTTTGGTTTACAGTGAGGCTTTAAGGGGTTAATTAACTTATTGGGAAGGGTCACAGGGAAAGGGAAGCTCAAGGGAGATCTGGGATTCACCCAGGTCATACAGACGGCAAGCAATAGAGTGAGGAATTGAACTCACATCTGTCTACCTCCAAATCTCCAGCCACAGGCAAGCTGTATTAGCTACCAAAACCGAAATCAAACCGGTTGCCATGTAGTTGATTCTGACTCATGACGACCCCACGTGTTACAGAGTAGAACAGAGTTTTCTTGGCTGTAATCTTAATGGAAGCAGATCTCCAGACATTTCTTCCATGGTGCCACTGGGTGGGTTTGAACTCCCAACCTTTAGGTTTGCAATTGAGCACAAACCATTTGTGCCACCCAGGGACATTGTACAAGCTATAAATTCAAACCAAACCTATTACGGTCAAGTCGATTCTGACTCATAGCAACCCTATAGGACAGGGTAGAACCGTGCCATAGGGTTTCCAAGGAGCTGTTGGTGGATTCGAACTGCTGACCTTTTGGTTAGCAGCTGAGCTTTTAACCACTGTGCCACCTAGCATGTATCTCAGGCATCTCTGTGTACTGCCCAGCTGATCACCCAGCCTCAAAGCCATCATCCCTGTGGGCAGTCTGATCCAGCCACGGGTGAGACATAGTGACCTCTCCTTGTTATTTTCTCAGCTACAGTTCCATCCTCTCAGAAAATTTTCTCTGTTCTGGAAAGCTTTTCTGTCCTTTGTTTTTTTCTCTGCTCAGTTTTCTCAGCTCTGATTCCTACCTGCCTCATTCCAGAGAAGTTAAAGTATCCTCTCTTCACTCACGCATTCAGTAAAGGTTTAGCAAGCAACTACTGTGTGCGAGACACAATGCTTCAAGCCAGGACTAGACCAAGACAGGTGCAGTTAGAGGCAGGTCTTGATTCTAGGGTGGGATCTCCCATCAACTCATTGAGAGACCTTAGAGAAGCTATTTTATTTTACTGGAACTCAATTTCTCTTAATAGAGATATTTGGACTGGATGAATGCTAAGCTCCCTTCTAGCACTAGTAAGCTATGATTTACTTGAAAAGTTTAGATGTTGATCACTTGAGACGAAAATATTAGATCCTAACTCTTTTCCTTGCCCCTTCCCCCAGGGAATTTCAGCAATGGCCAAGGAAGCTTATTGGCTCCTGAGAAATTTTGACTTTCTCTCCTAAACCCCACTGCCATGGAGTTGATTCTGACTCCCAGAGATCCTACAGGATACAGAAGAACTATCCCATGGGGTTTCCAAGGCTGTAATCTTACAGAATCAGGCTGCCACATCTTTTCTCCCACAGAGCAGCTGGTGGGTTTGAACCACCAACCTTTTGGTTATCAGCTGAGTGCTTTAACCACTGTACCACCAGGGCTCCTTCCTTTCAGAGTAGTTCTAGATTCATAGCCACATCTTCAACAATTGCTCTTAGACAACTGTGAAAACCTTGGGAGAAACACATGCTCCTGCTCTGGCAATATTCCCTGATCATTAAGCAATCGAAGCCAAGAATGTAACTTTTTCTTAGCATGGGCTCTCCCCTAAAAGCCACAGGCTGTCTCATTGGGTTAAACCTGGAGCAGACCAGTAAACTGCTGCTTAAAAACAAATGCACCAGCTCATGTTCTCATTAACTTCATTTTAAAACCATTTATAAACTTGCAGTTTTTAGGCCATTCATGGCATTCGCTTATTTAGCCAGAGATGGTCTTCTCTTGGCTCTCCTTTTTGATGGATGCTAACTTGCGTGAAACAGGCTACTACAGAACGTACCTGCATTGGAGAAATGTCCATCTGTCAATGTAGACTCTCATGAAGAAGTCGAAGTGCTAGATAAATCGTTGCCATTAAGCTGAAAATACTCGTTCAGCTGTGAGCTTCTAATTCACAAGTTACTGTAAACTGATACAAATAATAACAAAACTTCTCCCCCACCCTTCCCCGCCACTGGCCTGATCATAATCTAGTGGAGAAGATGCTGAGTCCCTAAAGAAGATATTATCTAATGATTTCTACAGTGGTCCTGAAGCCCAAACAAGGCTGTTGTGCTAAAACATGGTTTTTGTAAGGCTATCATTTTGTTGGGCTACTTTATTCCTGTTTTTACAAAGAACATATGATATTTGACTGACATCTTGGTAGATGGATAGTAATCAAACCGTAGTTCATGAAGAAACGAAGAGAGAAATCAGGAGCTGATAAAAACTGATATCTGAAAAAAACACAGCCACATTTAAAATTTTTACACTTCTCTATTTTGGAAAAAAGCACCCAGCAGTGCACAATAAATGAGACGGAAGCTTGATGAAAAACTCTGTTTATCACCACGGCAGACAATAGACACTGATATCTCTTTTCTTCACGATAATGTTCGCAGGATGCTGTCTCGGGTTAATTCAGGTTAATCATATCACCCAACACAAGGTAATCTCACCTGTCACAGCAACAGCCCTGAAGCCTCAGGAAGTGTGTCTCTTTATTGTAATTCTAGTAGGGAAGCCATGTCCCCAGAGACCTGAAAGAAATAAGGCAACCAGGCAACAGTGCCTGTAAATAAAATGCTATCAACCACCTCCAGTTTGCTAGACCCATCCAATTCAATCTCGAATGTATTTGTTTACTGATTGCGTATATAAGCCAGGCACTGTGCTAGTCATTGGAAATGAAGGTTCGGTAATTCATGCATTCACTAGATAAGCATTTATAAGTGCCTACTATGTGGCACATGTGCCCTGCCTGCCCACAGGAGGCTAAAAAGGGCACAGTGTGATGTGATAAGGGCTCTAACAGAAAGATGAGCAAAGGCAGATCTTCAAAGACCACTACCCTCCCATTTACCAATGCCTCTGTCAGCTAAAACTTCAGAAGAGGAAGTTGTGAGCTTGTCTTCCTCGAAGCATTGCAGGCTGTTTCTAAACACTTTCAATGTTATTTTGTGGTTCAGGCTACAATCCTGAATCATAACTGCAGCTGGTTATTGAAAAATGCAAATAAGTCACATGCCCAGGATTAAAATGAAACATTCTTTCTGAGTCAGCAAAAAGTCTGAAACATATACATTTAAAATATCCTCTTTTTTTGTTACAATAGTAAAACACTCTCATTGGAAAAAAAAAAAAGAATCTGAGCAACACAGGAGGAAATAAAGTTAAAAGTAAAAATATCCCTTTTCCCCAATCCCTCTAAACTTTGTTCAGTGTTTAAGGTCTGTGCTTCTAAACTTTTGCTATGCCAGTCTAAACTTGTATCCATTGAGTTTTAAATCCTTGGAAGTTATACAACTGTATTCATATCAAGCTAAGTAGATCAAATTAACATTTACTGGACACTACATGTGTGCAGTGCCTCTAGGTGCTTTGCATACATGATTTCTTATAATTGATCATATAGTGCAGGGGTCCACAAACTACAGGCCATGGGTCAAATATGGCCCTCCACCTATTTTTGTAAATAAAGTTTTATTGGAACACAGCTATGCCCATTTGTTTATGAATGATCTGTGGCTGCTTTCACAATACAACAGAGTTGAGTAGTTTCGATAGAGATTATATGACCTACAAAGCCTATTTACTGTCTAGCCCTTTATAGAAAAAGTTTGCTGATCCCTAAGGTAGTAGATAACAATACATGAGGGAAAAGGACTGAACAGATATACAATAATCCACAAACACAGGTTAAATTATAAATGACTCTATAAATTTTTCTTTATCTACTGCTCTGTTTCACTAAATTTTCAGTAGTGATTTATATATTATTTTGTGGTTTAATTATATATATATATATATATACACACACACACATATATACAGAGAATTCTATGATTTGTGGGTGACCCCAAATTTCTCCTTTGCCCATTGCTTTATTGTCTAGTTTTTCAATAATGATGTACATATTGCTTTTGTGATTTAATTATGCACATGAATCTTTTCTGAAAAGGAATAAAACTAATGAAAGATTACCAAGTAACTGCCCACTATTTACATGTAGAACACAATACCCTCACAAGGATTTTTTTTTTTTTTTTTTTGTAAAGAGTTTGACATAATGTCATAAGATGAAATGCCTGCAGTAATATCTACTCTACCCTATCACTTTTTTCAGGACATATATTTTTTGGAAAAGGAGCCCTGGTGGTGCAGTGGTTAAGCCTTTCTCCTAAAGGAAAGGTCAGCGGTTGGAATGTACCAGCCACTCAGAGAGAGAAAGATGTGGCAGTCTGCTTCCTTCCAAGATTACAGCCTTGGAATCCCTATGGGGTAGTTTACTCTGACCTATGGGGTCACTATGAGCCAGAATCCATGCAATGGCAACAGGTACAAGTATTTTTTGGAAATGTGAGACAAGTGGCAGACGATACTAGCTGATTATGATACCTGCTATATTTCTCAGCTTCCTTTGGTGTTGAGTATGGTCGTGTGACAGAGTTCTGGCCAAAGGGATATGATCAGGGTTACAGCGCTCCACATCTAGACCCGGTCCATAAAAATCTCCCTGCTGGTCCCCTTTCCAGTTGACTAAAGTGGACATAATCTTTTGGGTGCACTTGGGAGTCACATAATGAAGATGGAAGAGCCACAAGACAGAAGGATCCTGGGCCCCCAATCAACATTCGAAGGAGACCCACCCAGGAGGGCTGCCTGTTCTGTGAACAGCTAAGTGTTTACTAAGTTTACACTAAGTCATCGAGATGTGGGAGGTTTAACTGTTACCTTTCCTAAAGAGTTCACTGTATTGTATTATCTGTAGCTGTTGACAGATCGCCTTGGATACAGCAATGATATGGAAGTCCCTTTTCCATAAAATGTTACTCAACAGCTTCCCCTTGAAATCAAAGTACTAGAAACCACTTTCAGACCTCTGTCTAAGACAATCACAATGAGAGAGTGGTAACTAGAACTCCCACCCAAGCCTTTGTCTGCCTTTACTCTGAGTTCTCCACTCTAGCAATAATTGTCCCCGGAGGGACCACCCATCTCTCTCCTGCTAGCATCATATTCACTGCACTTCCTGGTCAAGACTTTCGCTCTCTGGCACATGGTATTGGGTTCCATGTAACTTAAGATGGCATCCGGTAACAATTTTAAAATGTATCATCCAGGACACTTTCTCACCTACTGACTCCTATACGTCTTGATAGCAGATAAAGGACCATTCTGCCATCAGCAAGGAAGCAATGTAGATAAATTCCATGCCATTTATAATTCATTCTGCCTTCATTAAGTATTCATATGCTACTTATTGGCACATCACCTAAGCGTTCTATGTAATAAAAAACAGAATAGCTAGAAAAGAAACTGGGAAAGGCTGGTTTTATTAGGAGACTAGAGGAGAGGAAAATAATTGATTTGCTGTATCCCTTATCCCAAAACTCTTCCTACAGGAAGTTCGATTAGGCTTTCTGCACAGGTCCCCTGCAAGTGAACTAGGTAGCTATCTTGAGGGTGGATTGAACAGCAGCAATAGGCAGGTCACTGGTACTCTCATTCATTCATTCATTCAATCCACATTTATTAGAGGCCTGCTTTGGCAGGCCCTGAGAATAAATAGATATTTCCTTCTTAATGGTTGTACTTCTTAAGCAGATATATATGGATTAAACCCTATGAATCCAGACTAGAAACTTTAAACAGCTAGCTTCCTGTAGTTATTACCATCAGTAACAATAATGACAATATTAAGTCATAAAAATTCATCATAATTATGATATCCACAATTTATTATGTTTCTACAATGTACCAAATACTAGACTAATTTCTGTAAGAACCCTGAGATTTAGTTTCTATTCTTTGTCCCCATTTTACAGATGAGGAAAATGAGGCTTTGAGAGATTAAATAATTGTTCATGGTAAGAGAACAAGTCATTGGCCATGGCAAGGCTGAAGTTCATGTCTATTTGGGCCAAGAGCCCAGGTTCTTAGGCCCTCAGTGCCACTATTCCCTAGGAAAGAATGGTGCCCTGACATAAGTGATGGAGGCCAGTGGAGCACCCAGATGAAAGGATGGGCAAGAGGGAGGCCCCTGCAGAGTCAGAGGAAGGGCACAATTCAAGGACAGCTGTACATACCTATGGTTTGCCAATATTGGCCTTGATTGTCACAGACAGCCCCCAAACCTCCCAAATTTAGTTCTCATAGAGAACATATGAAATTAGAAAAGGAAAAAGAAGCACACTCACTAAGTGTTCATTGATGCCAAAGAGTTATCTCATTTGTACTTATAAAAGAATCATGAGAACCTCTTTCCTAATGGAAAATACTCTTGGATTCAAAAGTTTAACGATGAATTTAGGACTGGCCAGATCCCCACCCATTTCCTCTTTCAAGACATCTACCACTCCATGAGTTGGCCTTCTGAGTTTGGTCGGTTCAGCATGGTGGACCATCTTCAGATAAATCCCATCCATGGAAAACAGATCTGGAAAAAACAACCCATTCTTCCCCACAGCAGTGATCTGGCAAAATTTCCACAACTCTTTGCCAGTTTTCATGTCTCTTATTTTACTTTTCTATTGTGGGTCAACTCACCAACATTCCCTAGATGATCATACCAGTTAGAGGTACCAACTAATAGAATCACAGTATATACCAAGCTAATTTCAGGAGAAATCCTAGTATACATTAAGGACTCAAGAGGGCTTCTCTTCAGGATCAAAAAATGGCTGTGACTTTAAAAATCATGCTCTTGGCTGTATTATGTGCCATAAATTATTAGGTTCTCTGGGTATAAAAATGAATTAAAACATGGGCCCTGCCTTGAGGAAACTCTAAACCCAGTAGAGTAGTATATACACATAATCAGTTCTATATTATCCTAGGCTAGAAGTTAACATGCCCAGCTGTTAACTGAAAGGTTGGAAGTTCAAATCCACCTGGAGGTGCCTCAGAAGAAAGGCCTGGTGATCTGCTTCTTAGCTATTTCAAATCAGCCATTGAAAACCAGATGGAGCACAGTTCTGCTATGACACACAGGGGGTCACCCTGAGTTGGAATCAGCTTGATGGCAACAGGTTTAGAAGAGGAGAAATGCACAAATGGAAGGAATGAGACACCTTCAAGTGCTCCAATAGTCTAGTTCTAGCCAATACCTCTCAAGAAGACATTTTCAAATTTACTAAAAAATAACCATCTTTTTTTCCTTTTAACGAATTGGTTCTTAGTCTCAGCTATGATATGTGAGATGCATCAGATAGATTTACATTAAAAAATTGATTCCAAATCAAGTGAGTGAAGAAGGCTCCTGTTAGCCTTCTAAGTACCATATTTTTAGCAGTAAAAACAAGTCAGTGTGACTGTTTCTTTGGTGAAGGAGATCAGTTCTACAGGGAACACAGGGAGTTAAATTCTCTCTATGCCCCAGTAATTTACTCACCTATCATCACTGCACAGAACACAGCTGTGTCCACACCACATAAAGGCTGCATGCTAACGGACATCCCTGGAAATAGGCATGTGCAGAAAACTTCACTGCAGGATTTATGGAGAAGGATCTAATTATTCAACTCAGTTCCATTCACTCCCATTATGGCCCCTATTTAAAGCCCCTGTGAAAAAGGCCATTTATCTCCAAGGACAAATCGTCAGAGCAGTGTCTTATTGATAGAAATACACCCATCCTATTTTAACAGCAACGCATCAAGAGGTAAACATGTCTCCTCAATGGGTCCAAGGAGTTAGGGCCTCAGGGGTGTACACATTCCAGTGGAATCCCTTTAGATTCAAGAAAGGCATATCGGAGGACCCGATTGGATTGAATGGATGAATAAACACTGATTATGCTGATAATTCTAGAGCTCATGATTTTCAACCATGCTCAGTGCTTGGGAGAAGGTAATCAGCTACTAATTCAACTGGAGAAAGCTGTTCTTTCCAACCTTAAGTAAGTAACAGATGACAGAAGTCATCTCTGCCCAGCAAGTATCTTCTGCAACATGACCTTAGAACGCCTACCAGTTCTTCGCACCCTGGCAGGCAGCTACTCAAGAAACAGCCCTTTACAAGAAATAACTCCAGTTCTAACCCCTCAGTGGCGTTGCCTATTCATGGAGTCTTTTTTCTTTCTGGGACATTTTGCTAAAAATTAAACTTTGAATATGTAATGACTCTATTTATATGGGAACGCATGTTGGTCCTTTGCAGCATAGAAGAATAAATACGTTTTGTTTATTTCTTCCTATAAAGACTCATTCAGGGATGCATTACATGTTAAAAAAAAAATAACAATAAATATTGAGCCTGATGTATTTGCTCTGGTGACTGTGTGAGGACTTATAGGAAATTTGGGTCAAATATGACCTTGGAGAGACTTATCAAGGACTGATGGATGGGGTCGTCATTGCTGCTTAGAGTCATAAATACACTTCTGTTGATTAGGATGAGGTTGAGAGGGGCTATTCTCTCCAAGAAAAGATCTCTCCCTGAAACAATTTCCAAATTAGCTCTGCAGGAATTTGACGTGCAACAGGTGTCACCTACAATTTGCACTGCAGTATGACATGGCTTCCCTCCCAGCTTCATGGGAGGTGTGAGAGGACAGTCCCCGAAAGCCAGGCACCTCTTCAGAATTGAGTAGCACTTGGATTTTTGTGAGCGTTTTCCCATTCGGACAATGATACTACATGGTATGAAACGACTAATAATAATACTAAAAATGTCAAGTCTAATCCTGAAAAATGTCAGTATTTTTTCATTCAACCATGTCAGCAGCAAATCCAATCTGAAATATGCTGACAATAGTGGAGCTATGAAAACCAATATTCTTGATGAGCCAGCCGCCCAATAAATTATATATGTGTACATATACATTTGTATGTACTTCCCCCAGAAGTAGGAGACACTGGGCTCCAGAATGGCCTGGCACATTCCACAATCAGCTCATTCATCTCCGATATGCTGTCCTCCTCAAATGAGGATTAAGCTTAATATGGAGTGACAGGACAGGCACCCCAAAGTGATCAAGGCACCCCAAAGAGGTCATGGTGTCTTTCTTCAGGGCCTGAAATGCCACTTGCAATTGGAAAGCAGGACTAGCATTTGCCACGGCAGGCTCCCACCCGACAGAAAAGAGACCAGCTCCGGAGTACCTGAGAGTCTACTTCAGTTTGTTTTTCCAAAATGTTGACTGCCATGTGGTCATATTGTTTTAAAGAAACTCATAACTATTCTTATTTTTTCTCTGATTACTTGCTCATTAGAGAAAAGTTTTAAAAAGAAGAAAATAAAAATTGCCCATTATTCCACCATCTAGAGAACACCAGCAAGGTTTTGGTATTGTGTAAGTCATGTGTGTGTGTTTGGTGTGTAACTACTCAGCTAAATAACAGAGTGAAAGAGTTCACGACTCAAATCTCACTTCTCTTCCTAAAACCACTCAATTAGCTATAAGATTAGACTGAACAGGACAGGTGAGCTCCACCTCTTTCTGTCCCCTCCAGCCTGGAGGACGTGGGTTTTAAGTGTAAGTGGGTTTCCTGTCTCTGTGTTACCAACAGGCGACTGCTTCTCCAGCGAGAGAAACCACTTTGCCCTCAGAGACACCTGAGTGAGCGTCCTTATTTTATGAGAGGACCATGTTTTTCCATGTTTTAGATTTTTGGATGACGTAGGAAAATACTTACAACTTACGACAATGAAAAAAAACAAGCTTATGAACCAAAAATCAGTTACCCTCAAGTTGATTCCAACTCCCCACGTGTGTAAGAGTAGAACAATGCTCCATACGGTTTTTAATGGCTGATTTTTCAGAAGTAGATTGCCAGGCCTTTCTTCTGAAGTGCCTCTGGATGGACTCAAACCTTCCACCTTTGGGCTAGCAGCTGAGCATGTTAACTGTTTGCACTACACAGGGACGCTTGCAAAACAGATGTCAATTTGACTTAACTACATTAACCAAGATATCAATCATTGCCAGCTGAAAGAGATGGAAGAGATAGAAATTTATGCTTTGCTTTGTACGTTTCTCTATTTCCCAAAGTTTCAATAAGCATGAATTGCCTTTTTAATTAAAAAAAAATGGTATTAATGATAAAACAATATATACAAACATTACGTTATTTTTAGTGCATTGGTTAAAAAAATGTAACAAAGTGTGTGACCGCTGGCGTTACCCAAAGGTTGGAGGGGAGAGGTTAGCCCTCTCTTTCTCTCCAGAATTGTCTTGGGTTAGGGTTATCGAAAAACGCTGCACTCTGGGGAAATCTCACTGCCTGTAGATTTTGCAGAGACAACATAGGAAAACATAGGCTTCAGGAAAATGCAGAAAAAGATGTCCTTTTTTTTTTTTTCTTAAACATGTATGTTAGTTTTTTTTCTTCCCCATCTTTATGAGGAAGAAAACGTTGTGGCACATTTTAAACTGCAGTTAACATTTGTTGAGCTGAATGCTTCACGTGCATAACCTTAATTCTCTTCACTCTCCAGTAAAGTCAATCCTAGTCTTCTGTCAAATGATTAGCATAGGAGACTACGGTCAGGAAGTTAGAAGGCCAAACAGGCGATCAAATACAGGTTTGCCTGAAATAAAATTTCATTCTCTTAACCACAATTGTGTACATGTATGAATCAAACCCCACCCACCGCCATTGAGTTGATTCCGACTCCTAGCAACTCTATAGGACAGAGTAGAACTGCCCCACAGGGTTTCCAAGCCTGTAATCTTTACAGAAGCAGACATCCACACCCTTCTCCTGCGGAGCGGCTGGTTGGTTCGAACCACCAACCTCTTGGTTAACAGTTGAGTGCTTAACCACTGCGCCTCCAGGTCTCCTCATATAGGAATAGAAGAATAAAATAAACAAAACAAAACAAAGGCATCCCAATATCATTTTGGCAAATATTTTTCTGGCCCTTCTATGCACTTATTTATTCATTTAACAAGCATTTATTGAGACCCTACTATGTACCAGGCATTTTTCTAGGAGCCAGAGATATAACAGTGAACAACACATTAAAAAAACACTGACCTCATGGAGCTTACATTCTAAAGGATAGTTTTACTATATACCTAGTACTATTTCCCGATTGTCTCTTCTGCTCAATTGTCTAGTCCTTCATCAACACCATGCTGTTTTCATATCTTAAGCATTGTAATATTTGTAATACCTACAAGGAAAAGTTACTTCCCATTTCCCATTGATCTAAGTATTTTCTTGCTTATTCTCACTATTTTACTCAAGAGTGCAAAGAATGTCTTCACACCTATATCTTTGAGTGCTGAGTGAATTGTATCTTTGAAATCAAGGAGGCAAATTTCCTGGGCATGTATATTTAGCATGTTTATACTTGTTATCATATTAGCCTCCAAAAAGACTGATTATGCTTTTTGTCCATGTTAATACGGACTTTTATCTCTTTATTATTGCCTAGTAACAGATCTTTCTTTATATGTGACGGATGTTAACACTTTGATTATCAAATGTTGCAAATACTTTCTCACACATCATTTCTATTTTAATCTGTGTGTGTGTGTATATATATATAGGTTAGGTAGAAGTTTTACAGTATTTGGTAGCCAACCCTATCAACATATTTCTTTTTTTTTTTTTTTCCTAGCATTGGGTATTATACTCAGAAAGACCTTCAAATGAAGTTTAAAATACCTCATGTATTTTCTTCTATAAAAGTTAAGTACAAAACTAACTTAAAGTAATAGATAACCAATAGTACCAACACTATTTTTTAAATAATCCGTCTTTTCTCCCCTGATTTGAAACACTACTTTCGTAACATACCACATTCTTATATATAATGTGTCTAATTCTGTAGTTTATACTGTTTTTTCCAGTCCCCCTATCTAGTAAGAAGTTGGAGGACGGGAGTCCAAATCGTTGCTCCAAGTTAGGAGAACACTCCTGCACCCCTTTCATCAGAACTCACGCCTTCCTGACCTGTACTCAAAATGAAGGCTCCACTTCCTCCCCAGGGGGTAGCACCTGGTTCTCCGCACTTCGCCCAACTTACCCCTACCCCCAATCCAGACTTTTTAGTTCCTGCTCCCCACATACCTTCTGGGGCTCAACTCTGCTTTGGAAAACTGGTGACAATAATAATAGGAATGATTGGCTAATATTAGTGATCGCTTACTCTATTCTAGGCATCTGGTAAAATACTCTGCACACGCTCCATCCTAACAGATCCACCAGTCAGGTCTGTTTACTACTCTCATTTTTTCAGGTGAGAAAACTGAAGTCCAACCCCACAGAGTGAGTAATTTACTCAAGGTCACAAGGTGGCCTTAGATACAATTTGAGCACAGGCATAATCTGACTGCAGAGCCCTCACTTTTAACAATAATTCTACAAGTATAGAAATCCTCTCCACTGCTCTGAGTTTAAAGTCTATACTCCTTACCCAAGTGCACAGTCCCCTCCTTGTCTGGTCTCTGGTCTCTCACCTCTTGTCAACAGTGCATACACACATAAATGCACATGCATGCATGTATACACACACACACACCACCGCACAGCAGACTTTGCCCACTCCAGCCACACCAACAAATCATTGCCTCTAGTTACCCATATTCACTCACCTTTGGATCTACACACAATGAGCGCTTACTGAGCACCGACTATCCATAAGCACTATTTAGGTGCTAGGGATATGCAAGTGTGAACAGGACAGACTGATCATTTGCTTTTTTAAGTTTTTTTGTTCTTGTAGGGTACGTAGTTAACAGGTAAAATACAAAGCTGTATTTTCAGGCATTGCTTCATGTTATAAAGACACATAAAGCAGGGCAAAGGATTACAGTGTGGTAGAGGGTGGGGCTGTCTTAATCGGGTGCTAGGACAAGGTGGCCCTGGTGGTGTAGTGGTTAAGAGCTTGGCTGCTAAACAAAAGGTCGGCAGTTTAAATCTACCAGGAGCTACTTGGAAACCCTATGGGGCAGTTCTACTCTGTCCTATAGGGTCGTTATGAGTCAAAATCAAATTGACAGCAATGGGTTAGGATAAAGGGGAATGAATATTTCACTTGATAGAAGCCTTCGGTGAGATAAGGGAGCAGCCCCATAAATCTGGGGACAAAAACCATCTCAGGCAGAAGCAGCAGAAAATACAAAGATTTGAGGTGGGAATAGTGTAGCTTGTTTAAGGAACAGAAAGTAAGTCCGTGTGGCTGGAAAGAAAAGGGCATGTAGAAGTGGCAGGGATTGGCTGGAAAAGAAGCACATGCCTATCATGTACGGCCAGGAAGGCCGAGGGAAGGAGCTGGGCTTTCATCTACAGGCAGTTGGAAGCTACTGGCTAGTTTTAAGCAAGGTAATGATATGATCTGATTTACATTTTAATAAGATCACTCTTGCTGCTCTTGTTAAATGCCAACTTATCTTGATGCCCTGAAAGGCTTCCTTCCAGCCCTGTTTTAAGACAGCAGGAGCAGTTATCATTAACATCCAATGACAATTTGATTTGAAAACTCCATGTCTTATATGAATAATGGCAAACCAGCATTGCAGTTAATATCAACTTTATCCAGCTACCATACCAAATATACTCACTGGGTCTTATGCATTATGGAAAGTGGAATTCAGCATTTGGAAGGTCCTGATGAGGACTAAGTTTGGCACCCTGTCTCTAGGTCAAGTCAAACCCTGTCTAGACCTTTTATAAGTCAGGGAAGGTAGGGCTTTAATCTCAGAGCAACCCAGGCTAACATTGGACATAGAGACACATGAATTTCTCAAAACCTTTAGGCCTTTTTTTTTTTAATTAAATAAATCTCTTAAAAACTTACTTTTAAGATTTTTTTCTAAACTGCATTAACACCTTTTTCCCCTCTTTGTGTAGTAGAATCCATTGAGAACTTTGAAAGGTGGCTATATTTCCAATTTTGTTGTTTTCATAGGTGTGTCGTTCCCATATGCGCCATCCCACCCTAAAACAAATGCAAACTGACATTGCTTCTGTAAGAAAAGTGTTGGGAGACAAAACCCTAGAAAGAGCTGAGGCTTGCAAAAAAATGCTAAGGACAAGAAAAAGGGCTTTTTGAGCTATGTTTGGAGCCAGAAGGAAAAGGAAGGGATCGGGAGCAGATGATGCAACAGGAACAGATGACAGCTAGAAAGCAGAAGTACCCCCATCTTATTTTGCTTCCACCTTCTCCACGGAGGAATGAGACCTTAAAGCTGGAAAGGACTGAGCACGCATTGCTACGAGTGAATGAAGCATTAATTATGGAATACAGGGTTACTGCATACACCGGGGGTAATGACTCAGCTGCCTACAGGGGCCGGGCAGGTGATTTACAGGATTGAAGTGTGTGTAGATGTGACCGAGTGGAGCTAAGTAGGAGGACGCAGGGAGAAGGGAGCTGGGGACACAGCTGCCACTCACTCCAGCCCTTTGCCGCCATTAAGGCATGCACATCAGTGCTGCCTGGTCTGGAAAATTTTCAAGACACACCAGGACTCTGGGTGATTTTATAGTTGAATTGCCCAGATTTTTAAATACTGGCAAGGAATTTGGAATTTTTCACAACACTGTGCAGATCCAAACAAAATCTATCTGCAGAGTAGACTCAGTAAGCCCAAGGCTGCCATCTTGGAATTTTCTTTCAAAAGAAATTCGGCTTTGCAGGTACCTGGTCAGTGGTATCACTGAATATTGCAACAATCGGCAGTAGGAAATGAGCTAGAAGATGAGTCCTAGGGACGTGTTGCTCAAGGTTTCTAAAAGAGTCAAGGTGGATTCTGAAAAGTAAACTAGTCCATGATCCTGATTTCTAGCAAATTCTAGAGCAGGTTACTCCACTCTTGTTTTGCTTCCACCCTCTCCACCTAGGAATAAGATTTTAAAGTTGGAAATGATCTAGCTGCAGTTGGTAAGTACTACCAGAAAGGAAGGTATGAAAGCTAGTTGCCAGCACGGCTGCAGTAAGATCAAGGCAAAATGGACACTTTCTTTTTTTAAAAGGGTTACTGGACTGTAGTTCAGGAAAATGATACAGAAATAGCATATAAAGTATTTGAAAAATCTCAGCAAAAAGAAATACAGCCTAGTTTACAGTAATTTTAATTAAGAAAAAATTTTTTGTAGCTGGATAATCATTAAAATCCCACATATGATGTGGTCTGCAGCTGGTTGTTAGCAAAGTCTTTTGTATGCACGTGCTGACTTGTAATTGTTCTGCAGATAAATGACATGTGTGACGTTAGACAGCAAAATCCTTAAGGAAGGGTGTGTGTGTTTGAGGTCTTCTGCATCTCATATGACCACCTAATAGGGCACCTCTCACACCATAGAGAATTATTATCTCATTAAACAGGGACAGAGTATTTATAAGTGATCATTACTCATGTATGCTCTCCCCCTTCCCTCACCACCAAATTGATAGTGATCGTGTTCCATACGAATACAACATTCCACTGGCTTGTACCTATTTGGGAGAGGGCACTTCAGGGGAGTTAGATTTCCAGAGGGAATCAGAACTGTGGGCTCTAGACCCAGCAAAGAGCCCCTGGGTGGTCCAAATGGCTAATGCAGTCAGCTGCTAATTAAAAGGTTGGAGTCTACCCGGAGGAACCTTAGAAGAAAGGCCTGGTGACCTAATTCCAAATAGTCAGCCACTGAAAACCCTGTAGGGCACAGTTCTACTCTGACACAAAAGGGGTCGCCATAGGTCAGAGTGGACTCAACAGCAACGAGAAAAAAAGACCCAGCTAATTCATGACATTGGTACATTGACTGTTGCTACCCTCCAGCCCACATCCCTAAACTATAGCTGCAAAGATCTTTTCAGTATTCAAATACAGCCTGTCGCCTCCTGCATTTAAAATACTCCCAAGTCTTCCCACTGCACTTAAGATACTGATTAAACTTGTTCAAAAGGCCTACGAGGACACCAGTCTCCCAGACTCATCTTTCCCTTGCTACCTGTTACCTCTTCCTTTCCAATTTCAGCTTGATTTCATCAGGAGGCCCCCTCTCACCTGCACTTGACTAGGTCAAATGCCCCTATTATAGCCTCTCGTTAAGGTGATCTTAACGTCATCCTTACATCTGGGCTGTGCAACTCCCCGTCCAAACAGGAAGCTCCAGAAGCAGGGATGTAGCTAGCTCTTTTGCTCTCCATTGTGAAAACAGTTGACAAGTATGAGTTCTTATTGAGTGAAGTACAGAAAAACCAAGTAAGTCTCCCAAATCCATACAGTTTGCAGGTGGGATCTGAATGCAGGTCATTCCAGAGCCTGCACCCTTAACATCTAAGCCAGTGGTTCTCAGAGTCAGGTCTTTGGACCAGCAGTATCAGCATCACCTGGGACTCAGAAGTGCAATTATCTGGCCCCATCCCACACCTACTGAATCATAAATTCAGGGGTGGGGAGTGGGGGGCCTGCAATCTGTGTCACAACAAGCCCTCCAAGTGATTCTGATGCAGCTCAGGTTTTCCAACCAGGGCTCTAAGCTATATTTCCATCTTGTTATACAGCCACATGGTAGGCACTTAATAAATGTTTAAATATGGAAAGGAAGAAGGCAGAGCAGGGAGAAAGGAAGACACGCAGGCAAATCTCCTCCAAAAGAATATTCTAAAGAAAGTGGATGGTGTTAGAGGTTGCATGGCTTGACCATACTTTAATCTCCAAATTGCAAAAACATTAACATTATTGATTGATCAGACATCAATCCAACAGAAATTTAATTAAATGAGAATGTGTCACCGGGCAGCCCTGGCTGCGTCATGCATAAATCTTAGGTAATAAGTTGACAAAGAGACAGCAGCCATTGAGGCCCAGCTCCGGTTGAATTTATCCTCCGCCATTTTCTCTTCCCGGATTGCGGAGGCCTCTGCACAGAGTCGTGGGAAGGCCCAGGTAAAACGGGGTAATCTCCTGATTTATGGTACCCCCGGAGTCCCCGGCAGTGCTGGCTTCCAAGAAGTGCCTTCTCCTGTGTGATTTACCGCTGCCTTGGGCCGGCTAGCCAGCCCTGGGGGGATGCCCCCTGTCTGAGTCCAGGCCTCAGCTAAAAATGCTGACCCACGCTTAGATCTCCTGGGTGAGAGGATTAGCGCTCGGGGTGTCCTCATGGCAAATGTGTCCTCGGGAGGAAGCCGAGTCCGCGGAGAGCGGGAGTCCTGCACTTGTTTAGCCTGTCTGCCCTCCGCCTGGAGAATGTATTTTGGTGTCAGTGAGTGGCTGCACCTGCTGTCCCAGAAACAGGTCTGGAGCAGCCCCAGCGCGCTGCAGCCTCCAGGGAAACGTATCCTCAGTGTGTACACAGCTCCGGCTCACCCTGGGCGGGCCTGGGCGTTGGCGTGGAGGGGTCGGCACAGCATGCTGGGAAGGCGTAGGTGGTGGAAACGTGGGCCCCATGCCAGCGGAGGTCCGGATTCTTTGGTGTAGGGGAAGGGGGTTGCTGAGGTCAGGATAATCCAGGGGACAGAGAAGAAACCAGAGAAGCGAGGGCTCCCCGGAGCGTTATAAATCATCAGGGCTATTCTTGTCCTTGGTCAGGAAGGCTGTGTGGAAGAGACCATTCTAATGGCGATCTCTCCTGCTTAACCCTCCTGCTCTCTCTCATTGTCTTCAGTCAATCGCAGGCTCACACTTCATTTTTAATAGCCATCTTCCAGATGAAGAGTGACACTGTAGCGGCATGTAGAGATTCTTATGGAGGAGCTACAGCCGGTCCTCATGGTTGTTTTTTTTTTTTCTTTCTTTCTTTTTATGGTTGCCAGCAAGCTGATTCTGATTCATAGTAACCCCATGTGTGTCCGAGTGGCAATGTGCTTCATAGAGTTTTCAATGGATGATTTTTCAGAAGTAGATCAACAGGCCTTTCAACTGAGGCACCTCTGGGTGGCCTGGAACATCTGACCTTTCATTTAGCAGCTTATGCTAGGAGGCATTTATTCTTTAACTCACTCATGGTGTTTCCCAGGCACCCAGGTCTTGCTCTAAAGCAGATGTGGACAAAATGTGACCCTGAGGGTCCAGTCTGGCCCACCACCTATTCTTGTAAATAAAGTTTTATCGGAACACAGCCATGCCCATTCCTGTACATACTGTCCTGTAGATGCTTTTGTGCTGCAAGAGCAGAGTTGAGAGGTTGCAACAGAGACCATCTGGACCACAAGCCAAAGATATTTAATATCTGTCCCTTTACATGCAAAAAATTTGCCAATCTTTGCTCTAAAGATATGATGTGTGGTTAAGAGCACAGGCTGGGAATTCAGACAGATCTGAGCTTGGAAGGCTGTTCCTCCCCGCCTGTTAGTTGTGTGGCCTTAGGCCAGTAAAGTTACCCCTCTGAGCCTCAGTTCCCTTTCCTATAAAGAGGGATAATAAAATTGTCTACTTCGCTAAATAGTGTGAAGTTTGAAATAAGTTACAGCATGAGAAATGGCTTTGCAGAGGTATGCCCTTTTACATACGGGGTCTCATTTAAACTCACAAAACCCCACATGGTAGAGACTCCTATTACTCCCATTTTGAAGATATGGTTTATCTCAGATTTCAAAAAATGAATCGTGATGATATGAATATACAATCTCAACTCTGCTCTGGAATGTGGAGCCTGCCTCCTTCCTCTCCCCATCCCCCAGCGTCTTGTGCAATGCCGGTAAATTTGTAGAGAAAGGCATTTCATCACATCACCAACACTGGCATTTTCTGGGATGTGCTTACATTTGGAACGTGAAGGATGTCCTAATAGATCATGTGAGCGAGAGAGATAGGAACGCTAGTTCTGAGGAAATAGGAACTTCCTCGAAATGTCCCTTTCCTTTGTCCTCTGAACCCCAACACTTGTCCTGGTTGGATCTTTGCCAACAGGGACGCCCATCCTCCCTTTCCTGGCAGAGCTGGTTGGTGGGTGCAGGGCAGACCACGATGCTGGGACCCTAGGAGCTCAGAGGGCCCAGGGGACAAGAGTTGCCACTGGGGGCATAGCAACAAGGGCCTCCTGCTCCACTGAGGTTAGAGAAAAGGGTTAAGGAAGAAGAGGACCAGGAGCCATGGCATTGGTCCCCACTGTGAGTTCTCAGAGGGCAGGGTCCATGTCTTCCACAGCAAATACAAATACTGAGAGCCTTCTATGGTCTAACAAATAGCCCACACATATTAATTCACTACTACCAGGCACTGTGCTAAGTATGTTTTATTTAATCTTCACAATAACCCAATGGGATAGGTATTCTTACTCTCCCCATTTTTTAGCTGACAATACTGAGGCTTAGAGAGGTTAGATATTTTGCTTAATATCTTGTAAGAAGGGGAGCCAGGAGCCCATTACCCAAATATAATGTTTGAATCATGGAAGGCACTCAATATGTATTTGTTGAATGGATGGGTAGATGAGTAGAGGGAGGGATGGAGGAATGAATGAATAATATCTGTCTGACCCCAGAGCCTGTGCTCTTTACCACTATGCACCATTGGGTCTTACTTACCTCTGTATCCTTAGTGGCACTTAAAAAACAGCAGATTGGAATCATATAGACCAGGGTTTCTCCTAGATCTGTCACCAGCTGGGCAAGATATGTAACTTCCCTAGACCTCCATTTCCTCATCTGTAATGTGGAGATAATTATATTTACTTCATGTGGTTGCCATGAGGAATAAATAATAGGTAGGTAGGTAGATAGGTAGGTGGTTACTTAATGCCTGGAAGAGCATAAATGATCAATCACTAAAAAGGGCATCATGTTTGGTAAAGTAGAGGGTAAGCAAAAGCAAGGGAAACCCTCAATGAGCTAGACTGACACGGTGGCCACAACAACATACCCAAACATACCAATGATCACAAAGATGGTACAACACTGGGCAGTGTTTTGTTCTGCTATACATAAGGTCGCCATGAGTAGAAGCCATCTCAATGGCAACTAGCAGCAACAACAACCATTATCATCATGTTAGTTAACATTACATCACCTGCATCCTAATCATTATTATTCTCGTAGGTGTCTGTTGAACAAAGTGCCAGATACATGCCATCCTACAGGCCCATCTTTGTTGGACCTGGCCTGCCTCCCTGCTGACCACTCTATACCTGCTGAGGGAGGAGGAGGTGGTGAAGGTAAGGTGTTGAGATAGGTGAGGAATCTTTCCATGTTTTACAGTAGTGAGTCTCTACCTTCCCCCTTATCTTACAGAGCTTAGGTATATCTTATAGAAGTCTGAGTACATCTCAGAGAGTTTGGCAGAGACCTTGACTAAAAATTCTCAGTATACCTTGGGTTTAGACCAAAGGGTTAAGAATACAAAGACTCTCTGCCAGACACTTTAACCCAGGTTGTCATATTTAACCCTCACTTCAGAGCTCTGCAGTCATCAGGGTACTTGTTGTTTCCCCCACTTTACAGATATGAAGCACTGAGGCTCAGAGCTATGGTATGGATTGCCTAGGACAGCTGGTGAGTGGTCATGTCAGGAATGTCATTACAGACAGTCCATTTCCTTCCTTATTGCTCTTTATTATCAAATTTTCCATAATGATTGCAATTTATGTTTATAATTAAGGAAAACAAATTTAAAAAGTGATATAAGCAAAGTGATTGACAACTTTGGAGATAATGGCCTTGTTAAGTACAGGCATGCTTTCTCCCTCATACATAAGACAGGGTGAGCTTAGTTAGGAAAGAACCCACGGGGATATTCCCATGTTTCTCCCCTAACTCAGTAGGCCTTGGCATCAGCTTTGCTCCTCAGTTTCTCTCTTTCCTTTGCATCATCATTTATAGGTAAGCATCTGTGTTAAGTCTTCCAGAAATACTAGATGACTAAGACTCCCTGTCAGCCCTCAAGTAGCTCAAAGACTGATAATGGAGAGAAGAGTAAATATATTATGCAGTAGAAGTGACAGACTGCCATTAGAGACCATGCCTAGGAATCTACCCAGAGGAAATGAAAACATATAGCCACACAAAGACTTATCTGAGAATGTTCATAGTGGTATTATTCATAATAGCCCAAAAGTAGAAACGATCCAAATGTCCATCAACTGGTAAATGAACCAACAAAATGTGGGGTATCCACTTCTGATATGTGCTACAACATGAATGAACCTCATGAACATTATGCTAAGTGAAAGAAGCCAGTCACTAAGAGTACATATCGTATGATTCCATTTATATGAAATGTCCAGAAGAGGTGAATTTATAAGAGGGACAGTCCCAGGATGCGGATATCCAAGGGGTAAAACAGACATTTGCCATGACAATGATCTTTCTATGAACTTGATTTCTCCTCACAATGTAGGGTAAGTGCTGGAGGAATGGAGGCACGTGAGGCCTCTTGCAATAGGGAGCACACAATCATGTCATCTCAGTGGCACCCTTGTTGTTGACGTTATTGTTAGCTACCATCAAGTCAGCCCCAAATTCACGGCCACCCCATGCCCAATCGAACAAAACGCTTCCCAGTCCTGTGCCAACTCCATGATTGGTTGGGGCACGGACCATTAAGGTCCACAGAGTTTTCACTGGCGAGTAGATCATCAGGCCTTTCCTCCTAGTCTGTCTTAGTCTGGAAACTCTGCTGAAACCTGTTCAGTATCATAGCAACATGCAAACCTCTACTTACAGATGGGTGGTAGCTGTGCATAACGTGCATTGGCTGGAAATTGAACCTGGATCTCCCACTTGGAAGGCAAGAATTTTATCCCCTGAGCCACGACTGCCCCCGTATTGTCATCCTTATGCTGGTGCAAATGGTCAGCAGACTTTTACCTTTGAAAATAGTTGGAAAAACCGTAAAAAAGCACTAGTAGCCTTTGCCAAACAACGTCAGATAAAATAACAAGGAGAGAGAAAGCCATTTGCCAGCCTCCTACACTCTGGACAATTCTCACTCACCATGGTGAAGGTGGTGAGTTTCAGAGCTCCCAACCAACAGCCACCCCTTGAGCTCAGGCATCACAGAGCAGGCTTGGGGAAAGGGCATGGGGTGAGTGTGTCTTTATGAGATTATTGATTTATTCTCCACCTACAGTTAAAAACCATGCCCAGACAGACAATAAAAATAAGTACTTAACTGTATCGCAAGCTCCGCCGACTAAAATGGATTTTACACTTAAAGATACAGCTGATCTGGGTGAGTATTTAATGGCATTTTTGAGTTTTAAATTAAAAAAATCAAATCTATGAGAAAATTAAATGAGAAATGACCACTGTTGCTCTTCCTGGGATGCTTCTCATAATGTCTACAGGCCCAAGGGATTGGGGTTATGGTTTATAAAGCAGCCAGGTGGGGATGAACCAAGGCAGGTCATTTATTTAATACCAGTGAACACCCCCTTGTCTAGAAGGAGAAGAAAGATAAAGACAGAAAAAAGGGGACCAGGGAGAGAAAAATGGATAGAGTATCTCCTTGAAGGTGAGGCAGGAGAGGGGAAGAAAAGAAAAGGAAATAGGAAAGGAAAGAAGAAAAAGGAATGGAAGGGCAGGACTAGAATTATTTGTTGTCTTTAAGTTAGAGATCATGGGGTCAGGAGTGGTTCAGTGGTGGAATTCTTGTTTTCCACGTGGGAGATCCTCGTTCAATTCCCAGCCAACGCACCTCAAGGGCAACCACCACCCATCTATCAGTGGAGGCTTGCATGTTGCTATGAGGCTGAACAGGTTTCGGCAGAGCTTCTAGACTAAGACAGACTAGGAGGAAAGGCTTGGCAATCTACTTCCAAAAATTAACCTATAAAAACTATGGATCACAATGGTCAGATCCACAACCAATCATGGTATAGTGTGGGACCAGGCAGCATTTCCTCCCTTGTGCACGGGCTTGCTAGTAGTCAGGGCCAACTCGATGGCAGCTAACAACATCAAGAAGTTAGAGAGATCAGTTGCTACCCCTTCATCAAAACCTTTCCAGATGGCTCAGGAGAATATGATCCCATTGGAAACCTTAATGCATTTCATATTTACGTCTGTAGGAGAAATTACCCCTGCCTGGTTAATACTATTATTTTTTAAAAATATGTCTATCTTCCCTGCCAAGGACAGAATTATGTCTGAAAAATAACCCATATATCTCCATAGTTTGTATATACTGGGGGGTGAGAGATGGTTGAGAGTAACGTGCTAGCTGGACAGATAGATAAACGAGTGAAGGGAAATGCCAAAAATCAGAGGCGAGGGAATCAGAGGAAGGGAACTAAGATTGATCAGGTGCCTTCTGCCAAGCACCGATACATTTGCATTTGATTCTCACAAAAGCCCCGTGAGGTTGAGCCAGGAGATGAGGAGAGAGAGGCTCAGAAGTTACAGTAAATTGGCTCAAATCAAAAACTTGGAGTCAATTTGTCTGATTCCACATCTCTTGTTTTTCTCCAAATGCCACATTGCCTCTTGGTATTATTATTAATTTTTTTTTTTTTTAATTTTTGCTGATGATGTAGCAAAGCCCTGCTCACAGCCATGACCAGACCAGACGGGAACAGATCTCCGGGTCTTTTCTCCCAGGGAGCCACCGGTGGATAGGAACTGCCAACCTTTCAGTTAGCAGCTGAGCACTTAACCAGTGAACCACCAGGGCTCCTTCCATAAAGATTACAGCTTAGAAAATCCTATGGGGTGGTTCTACTCTGTCATATAGGGTTGCTTTGAGTCAAAATCTACGGCACACAGCAACAACAGGGTGGGGAATGAAACAAGAACGGGAGGGTATTAATAATTAAGACCATGTGCACAGGTGGGATTAGAAGGCAGAAAGGGATAGGAGCTGGCTGAATGGACACAGGAAACCCAGGGTGGAAATGGGGAGTGTGCTGTCACATTATAGGGATTGCAACTAGGGTCACATAACAATATGCGTATAAATTTTTGTTTGAGAAATTAACTTGAGCTGTAAACTTTCACCTAAATCACAATAAGTAAATAATAATTAAGGCCATGTGGTGAGTACATTCAGGTTCATTATACTGTGGTAGGCAGAATTCTAAGATGACCCCCAGTGACCAATGCCCTTGTACGATACCTTCCTCTTGAGTGAGGGCAGGACCTGTGAATACAATGGTATATCATTCATGTGATTATGTTATACTATATGGTAAAGGAGTCCTGGTGGCACAGTGTTTAAGAGTTCAACTGCTAAATAAAAGGTCGGGTAGTTGGAATTGACCAGCCTTTCCTTGGAAACCCTATGGGGTAGTTCTACTCTGTCCTATAGGGTTGCTGTGAGTCAGAATCGACACAACAGCAACAGGTTTGGTTTGTTTTTTTGGTATATGGTAAGGGTGAAGGGATTTTGGCAATGTAATTAAGGTTCCTAATCAGTGTGACTTTGAGTTAAGCAAAAGGGAGGTTAGTCTAGGTGGGCATAACCTAATAACGTGAGTCCTTAGAAGAAGACTTAGGCCTTCCCTGAAGTGAGAGACTTAAAGCAGCAGAGATTCTTGCTGGGCATGAAGAAACAAGCCTCCATGAGATCTACAGTTCCAGGTAAATGAATTCTGCCAACAACAACTCGAGCTTAGAAAAGGACCTTGATCCTCAGGTGAGACTCCCTTGATTTCAGCTTTGTGAGACCCTGAGCAGAAGACCTATCTAAGCCATGGCAAACTCCTAGCCCATGGAAACTGTGAGATGATAAATGGGTATTGTTTTAAGTTGCTAAATTTGTGATGATTTTTTACACAGCAATAGACAGGGGAGGCTATTAATACTACTTTACTTACTTTGTATATGTTTGAAATTTTCCATAATGAAAAGTTAAAACAAAGCCATTCAGTAAAGTGTACATGGACATTTGAGGCAATAAAAGGTAGTGGTTGAGAGCATGGATATAGACCAGGGTTTGAGTCCCAACTCCACTCCTCTCTCACATTATAGTCCTGGCAAGTTTACGTTCTTTCTGAGCCTTGGTTTTCTCATCTTCAAGATGAGAGGAACAAGAGGGTCTATGCATTTGTATATACACTTTTACATTCTGTATGCAGTTTGTTAGGACAGAAGATGACAAAATGACAGTGACTGAGTAGATTGGGAGTTACACAGTGGAGGGCTCCTGTCACCCATTTCCTGTGTAACCATAGGCAATAAAGCCCCTCGCCTCTGTACCTTGGTGTCTCTATCATTGAGGCTTCTTTTAAAATGTGATTTCCTGTAAGAGCTCGTGTGTGCAGGCCTGGAAGGAGCTGTCGATGGCCATCTGCAGTCCTTTCTGGCCTTCTAGCTTTGAAAGGTCAAGTGTCACCCACACCTGTCAAAGGTGATGATCCCCACCTCAAGGACATCAAGCATTTCTGACAAAGCCAAGAGAAGTCCCCAGAACACGTGCGGCAACAAGGGAACAAGAACACTAGCAATGGTTGAAAGGGCCCCTAGACAGAACAGCTGTAATTACTTTAATTTGAATTTGGCAGTGGCCAGAGCTGTCAGCGATACTCCTAGGGGAAAAGGTGCACAAGATCATTTTAATGACCATGAAGGCCTCTGCTCATTGCAGCTGAAAGATGCCACCTTAAAAGCCACAGGATTCTGGAATGCTTGGTGATGAACACGGATGAAAGCCTGGCTCCCCTAGCTGTGGATGTGATTTCCTGGACGTGGAACTTGAAGGGGTCTTCCTGTCACTGAGCAGGCTAGGACCAGCCCAGTTGGGTTTGCACGATGTGAAGGACCCTGGCATTAGTGAGCTTGGTCCTCTTGGGTAGAAAATGCCATTTGCCTCATGTTGTCTTCCAGCATAAGAAAAGCACCTTGAAAATTTTATCTTCATGGGGAAAATATTGATTCCCTACTGTGGTCCATACAACCAGACGTTCCTTACAAGCAAGGATGGTGAGCCTTTGACTTGCTTACTTTGGACAAATCATCAGGAAAAACCAATTGCAAGAAAAGGACATCGTATTTGGTAAAGTAGAGGGCAGTGAAAATGGGAGAAGCCCTCAGTGAGATGGAATGACACAATAGCCAGAGCAATCAATGGACTCAGACATACAAATGATCATGAAGATGGTGCAACGTTTTGTTATATATATGGTCGCCATGAGTTGCCAACTTGATGGCAACTAACAACAACAACAACTGTCTTCCAAGTATGGCCATCTTCATTTCATATGCACTTAAAAAAAAAAAATATCCCTATGGCTGGTTTTGGAAACCCTGGTGGTGTAGTGGTTAAGTGCTACAGCTGTTAACCAAAGGGCTGGCACTTCAGATCCATTAGGTGTTCCTTGGAAACCCTATGGGGCAGTTCTCCTCTGTCCTACAGGATCGCTATGAATCGGAATCGACTCGATGGCAGCGGGTTTATGGAATAAAGCAACTTATTACAAAAATAAACAAATACTGGGAGCTGGGCATTTTTAACTTTCTTTTATAGATAAGAAGACAAAAGCTTAGCGAATAACTTGTCAAGGACCTGGGCTGTTGAGTGATGAAGCTCAAATTTCAAACTTGGCCCTCCACACTTCCAGGCCCTCTTCCGTGCTCTCCATATTGGTAATTGCCAATAATAATCACAGCTAACACTGAGCCAGAACTTACTGTGTGCTTTTCACACATTACCTTGTTTAAACTTTACAACAAGCCCAAGAAGAAAGTTTTTATTATTTCCCCGTTTTACAGATGAGAGAATGAGGCAAGGCCTAGGGAGGCTTAGGAAATCGCCCAAGGTCACACGGACGATAAGTGGTGGGGACAGGGCTTGAGCCAGGAAGTTTGTTTCCAAAGCCTGTACTCGTTCATAACCACTGGGTTCAATAAGCAAAGAATAAAACTATTACCATCAGCCACAACAACAAGTAGTAGGGTGAATATTAGACTTTCCAAAGTCCATTTAGTTCATTTATTTATAAAAGCTTGGAAACCCTGGTGTTGTAGTAGCTGCTAACCAAAAGGTCAGCAGTTTGAGTCTACCAGGCGCTCCTTGGAAACTCTATGGAGCAGTTCTATTCTGACCTATAGGGTTGCTGTGGGCCAGAATTGACTCAGCAGCAATGGGTTTGGTTTGTTTAGTTATAGAGGCTCGGATGTACCATCCCGGTGTACTCGTGTACCAGCCCAGTGTACCATCCTAGGGCAGCTGTTTATCACCCCAGTGTACCTGTGTACCACCCCAGAACACCTGTGTATCATCACAGTGGACCCATGTGCCATCCCAGTGTACCTGTGTGCCATTCTAGAGACCTGTTTACCACCCCAGTACACCTGTGTACCATCCCTGTATAGCTGTGTACCATTCCAGAGACCTCTGCACCATCCCAGCGCACCTGTGTACCATCCCAGTACACCTGTGTACCATCCCACTATGCCTGTGTACCATCCTGGTGCACCTGTGTACCTTCGCAGCATACCTGTGTACCATCCCAGAAACCTGTATACAATCCCAGCACACCTGTGTACCACTTCTGTATGTCAACCCAGTGTAGGCTCCATAACATCAAGAACCATAATTACTTGGCTGGAAAAGTATTTGTTGCATGAGGAAGTGAATAGTTTATTTCAAATGTTTGCATAAGCATCCGTTTTAAGGCCTGCCTCAGTGCTCCAGTTCATTTCTGCGGTTCAGTACTCAAGTGGAATGTGCCAGGGAGGGGCCGACATTACACTCTTCAATAACTGCACATGCAAGGGATCAACTCCCTGCTGACAGTGAGGAATCCTCTGTCTCTCCCCACAGAGCCCCGCCAGTTCATCTAAATCTGAAAGGGAAGCAAGCCAGTTGCTAGGACCCCACTAGCAAGCATTTGAAAACTCATTCTACATTGGACTCCCGGTGAGACTTGGTATTTCCTCTGCAGGAAGGAAAGAGAACACTATGTGCTAAGGCCTGTGCTAGTACTTTACATTAATGATTTAATTCTGTCTTCTCTTGGCATTGTTGACCCAGTTTTACAGATGAGGAGAAACTGATGTTCAGAGAAATCGTCACTTGGTTCACATCACAGGGCTAATTAGTGATACAGGGCTGAGATTTGAACCAGATCTTTATGGCTCAAAAGCCTACGGTCCTACACTACATCACACAGGTTTCAACAATCAACTGATTAGGAGACTGGTTGCTGGTGAGAAAGGCTACTGACATCTTGACAATTGCGGAACTTCACCAAAGCTCAACCTCAGCCCCTTACTTAGGTCAAGCTCCAGGGTATAATATTAATAGAATCTTTGGCCTGTCCCCAAATCCACCTTGGCTGCATGGCTTGGCCTGTCTGAGAAATCACCTCTCAGAACTTGTGTTGCGGATATGGTAAACTTGTGAGTATCCACATGCTGGAGCTAGTAGGTTTAAAACCCATGCCACACAGAAGGAACTGCTCAAATTCCCCAATTAGTAACATGTTGTCGGTTTCAATTCTTTTCCAGGTGAAGTTGGGCAGGCAGAATTCTCAGCTGAGGTTAAAGACATTTTTTTTTTTTCTGTACTGTTTTACAAAATACATTTTTAATTGGTTTGGGTTTTAACATAAAACAAGCCAACCTCAAGCACAACTGATATGACCCAGGTTGGGACAAACAGTGGAGGAAGGAGACAGGAAGAGGGAGAAGGTTCCTCCTCTAGTACGTGGGTCAAGAGTGTGGCCGTCATTATACAGGAAAGTGTCCAGAGACCTTCTGAGCTAGACTTTGGAGAATCCAGGTGGTGCACTCTGTTTCGTACTTGGCCTTCAGGTGTTCTGTCAGTCTTCACTGTGGGGAGGAATTATGAGGACTGGAGGTAGCTCTATCTGGGATGAGATCTCAGGAGGCAGGACAGAGCTATATCTGGACAGGGCTGGCCTGGAAGTGTGGGGTCAGTGTACCATGAATCTAAGTCTCGGTCTCAGCCAAGAGGGGACATGCAAGGTGGCATAGCAGACAAGGTGTGTTCACCAAACACCATTTCCTTTTTCTTCTGGGAAAACAGCAAGATGATGTTTTCCAGCATCCCTTGTAGTTAGCACAGGGCCATGTGACTTGGTTCTAGCCAAAATTGTGTGGGTGAAGTCAATGATGCCACTTCCAGCCTGGTCTACAAAAGTTTCCCACTTTTCCCTTTCTTTCTTCATCTACTAGCTAAATAGAGAGGAGGATAGAGAGCTAGAAACAGGACAGCCACATTCCAGAGTCCCTGTGCCACCACTTGGCATAAAAAAAAAAAAAAAATAGACCCCTCCAAATAGGAATACCCTCATTGAATGTTGTCTGCATAAAAAATGTATTTGTGTGTGTGTGTGTGTGTTCATTTGTTGTTGTTTAACAGCTGTTTACCTACTCTGACCAATACAGGAGATCAGAAACGTCAAGCCCAAGGTAGCCTACTGAGAGTGAGAACTGACCTGGGGAGATTTAAAGTCTTTAAGAAGATAAGGTGATATGACATGGTAATGTTGTGGGTCATACCAGAGAATTGCTCCAAAAGCAATCATGGAAGAAAAGAAGCTTTTTCAGGGCACCCAGGCATAGTTACACAAGCAAGGGAGAATCTCTAAGGAATTTAATCAACGTAGACCTCACGCACACACTCTTCACGGTGATGGCACCTTCTCTTTTCTCCTTCTCTTCATCATCATTATGAACATCACCCTCCAGGTCCTGAGCTCCACATGCCAGGCCCAATGCCAAGCACTTTCTCTACTACCAACTCTATTTTACAGATGAGAAAAACTAGCCTTAGAGTGAGCGAGTGGTTTTCCCAAAACCACCAGGCCACAAACCCTGCCAGTCTGACTCTAGCGTTTGTTTATTCACCACTGTGAATACTGCTTCATCTCAGCACACTCCCCAGTTCTTTTTATCTCCCACTGCTTCTAACAATCCCAACTACCCATCCATCCATCCATCCATCCATCCATCCATCCATCCATCCATCCATCCATCCATCCATCCATCCATCCATCCATCCATCCACCCTCCATCCTTTCATCCTTTTATCATCCATCTGTCCATCCATCAATTCATTATCATTTCATTCATATGCCCATTCACCATCCTTTCATCCACCCATCATCCATCCATTTGTCTATCCATTCATCCATCCACTGGTCCACCCATCCATCTACCATCCCTTCATCTATCCATCATTCATCCATCTATCTAGCTATTTGTTGATCCATCCATCCATCCACCAACTCATCATCCTTTCATCCATCCTCCATCTGTCTGCTCGTCCATTTATTTATGGGCACATTACGAGTCCCTTTCTGCATCCCAGGCCCAGTGTTAGGCCCTGGTACCACAATGGAAAGCAACACACCTTGAAAAGCATCCAGCTGGGTAGGAGAGACAGTCGCAGAAAGGTCACACAAACAGCACACAAAAAGGGCCACTATTCAAATGTGATGTTTTTGGACTTTGAGAACATGATTCTGACAGGAGACTGGGCCTGGAGGTCAGTCTGGAACTGAGAGAGGTGAAGACAAAGGATGGATGATGAAAACAGAAACTGCTGGGTCATGGGCCCAGGTCTGTGGAGCACTGCAAAAGGAAAAAGAAATGTGAAAACTGTTTGTAACTACAGAGGGCTAGACAAATGGACAAGATCCTTATTAAACAGACTCAACTGTCTTCAGTTCTGAGCAGGTCCCATCCTGGTTGCTAACAGCTCCTCCCCGCAATAAGGGGAGACCGCAGTCATATGACAGTTTCATTTCCCTCAGATCATTCTTGGCATTTTCCTTCTTCTCTTTTTTTCCTATATCTAGGGTTCATTTCCTTCTGTAGGGGAAGTGCGGTGTGCAAAGCTTTGGGTCTTCTGCAAAGTCCAGGAGGAGCCCAGCTGTGGCCTCTGTCCCCAACCTGAAATCTCTGTGAGGATTGAGAGACTGGAAAATCAGCGACCTGGTCTTTTACAAAACCTGAGCTGGCTGCTGGATGCCAAGCGATGCTATCAATTGATTAAAACACAGCCTGCCAGCTTCCTGCTTGATAAGAGGGAACGCAATCTGACGGAGAAGTCTCCAGTCCATTATGGAATGAGTAGTTCATCACCTTGATCACCACCTGCCCCTTCCCACACATCATAAAACTTTCTGTGCTCGTTTCCATGTGGCAGGGAGGTGCTGAGCTTGCTCGCAGCGTGGCCTGTCCCCAGGATGGGATGGCGGCCGCAGGAGGCAATCAGAAGCCCACCAGCACAACGCTGGGGAACGCCACCTCTTGCTGTGGACTGAAAAAGGGAGAGAAAGGGAGGGGCTGTCGACTTCTCAGTGGGTGCCAGGCCGAACAGGACAAGCATTCCTTCTTCCTTTTGTCTTCCTTCAATCAACAAATACTACTTCTGTCTAAATATGAGGAAACTGAAAGGTTAAAAGGCTTGCCCAGGGCCATGCAGCTAGTCAAGGGCGGAGGTAGGGTTGAAACACAATCTTGAGAGAAGAGACTGTTCCTGGAGGATACTGGCTTTTACTGTCTGTTGTATGCCAGGCATCATGCTAAATAAATTCTTTCACGTGTTATCAGGTTTAATTTTCATGTACACCTTACAAGGCAAAAAATTATTAGTGCCATTTTTGTAGATAGTAAGTTGAGGCTCAGGAAAGTTAAATAATTTGTCCAGGGTCACAGAACTTATATTTGGCAGATCCAAGATTTCTATCCAGGTCTGCCCAATTCCAAGTCCTGTTAAACTGCCGCATGCATCCTGCCTCTGTTAGGCCAACACTCGGAGTTCTTCCTCTGGATAAGCAGCTTTATACAAACATACATTCACACACACACACCGCTTCACCAGGGAAATCTACTTCCTTCACTCTAGCTTCAAACTAACATTATAAGCGTTGTGAGAAGCAATGGGGACACTGTGCTGGGACCAGGGAAGGGACGGAAAGGAAATGATGAGAGGGAGGGAAAGGGACAGGAATCCATCGTCCTGCTCTCATGGAGCGCATACACTGGTGGGGGAAGCAACGTTGAACCAGCATGAAGTGCCGAGAGGAAGAGGTGCGTGGTATCATGGGCAGGAGTGACTGGGCCACAAGGCTCAGACAAAGCTTCTTTGAGGAACAGCTGAGAATGAAAAGAGGCGTCTTCCCTGTTGTAGCAGAGATGACAATAGGTGCAAAAATCCTGCTAGAAGGAGGTTATGGGTTTACTGAATTCAAAGAAAGTCAGTGTGGCTGGGGTAGAGAGAGGGGCAAAGCCTGGCATGATTTGAGCCTACAGAGGTAGGCAGGTCTTGGTGACCCTGGGGGAGAGTTGAGGCTCCATCCCATGGGCAGTGTTTTATTATTGCAGCTGTTGTTTTTAGACAGACAGAGTGACGTGATCATTTTTGCCTTTTGTGACCCCTGGCTTTTGACTGGCTTCTGGTTGGCCAGGCCAGGGAATGCGAGTTACCCCTCATGGAACAAAGGCTGTCTTGACCAATACCAGCAGCTCCAGGGATGGTCAAGTGGTGTGTTGGATTAGGGATAGTTACGATAAGAAACCTCAGGCCAGAAATAGCAACCAGCTGGTGGCAGGGATTCCCCTTGGTAGCTTCTATTCAGTATCTCATTTAATTGTCTCAACATCCTTTATGGAGTTTATTGTTAACCCTGTTTTTACACTTGGGAAAATGGGGCTGGGACAGGTCAAAACAACTTGCTCAGAATCACTTAGGAAACAAGCAGCAGAGCCAGGATGAGACTCTAGGCCCCCTGACACCCAATGCCTCCCCTTCTTGTTAGGCAACTGATAGTGGGGTTGGGGAGACACTTATCGTTTTTGAGATCAGGCCCCTGGATGAGTGACTCCATTAGCTGCTTTCTCCCCACCCATGAGCTCTTGCTTCCACCTCCCCAGGAGCCAGAGCCCTTGAGTGTCGCAGGCCCACAGTGGCTGAGGGGGAGCAGTGTCAGGATATCTGCCAGTGACCTCAGAGGTGACTCAGCCCTTCTAGCCAAAACAAGTCCACTGGGCACTCACTGGCTGAGTCCACACCAAGGGTCAGCCAGGTCTGCTTTTTATAACTCTTGGCCCCCACTCTGGTAGTAAGTGAAGGGTTTACCCTTTAACTTCAGAAAGGGGTGTGGGAGGCAGCCTCCCTTGAAAAGCTTTCGGGGACACGTTGCAGGTGGCAGCCTAAGCCAGGTGTCCACCATGAATGTGGAGCCATGATTCCCCCGGGTGTTCCCGCTCTGGGCTAGGTTCTCGATAGGCGCCAGGCTGGGAGCTACTCGAAGCGCCCCTTGGTAACAACACTGGACAGCTAGAGTGAAGGGAGGCAGCTGGTGACTGGGGAAGAGGGGGGGCGTGTGTGCCTGTGTATTTGTGCATGTATACTAGTAAGATGCTACTTGGCAGAGAAAGAACCCAGAGTGTTGCCCTAACAGAGGCAGGATGCATGGGGAGTTGAAGAGGAATTAGAATCAGGCAGACCTGAATTTGAACCTTGGATCTGCCTCCTATAAGCTCTGCGACCCTGGGCAACTTATTTCACTCTAATTATGTATGAAAATGGCACTAATAGTTCTTTGCCTTCTAAGGCTTTCACGAAACTTAAACCTAGTAATGTGAGAGAATTTAGCATGATGCCTGGCATATAGTAGACACTCAATAAAAGCCAGTATCTTCCAGGAACTGTGATCTCTTCTTCCAAGCCTGTGTTCAAACCCCACCTCTGCCACTGACTAGCTATGTTACCCTGGGCAAGTCTTTTAACCTCTCAGCTTCCTCACATTTAAACGGAAATAATAAGAAATACCTACCACAGGGGGTTGTTTGTGGAGTGAATGAATTAATGCATTTGTAGTGCTAAGGACAGTGAGTGGCAGGCACTAAGCACTGCCCTTTCCATCTATACTACCCATGTGTTATTTTTTCAAGACTAGTTTTTTTTTTTTTTAATATAACCAGTTGGTGTGAAGTCAGTTCTGACTCATGGCAGCCCTATGTGTATCAGAGTAGAACTGTGCTCCATAGGGTTTTCAATGGTGGATTTTTTGGAAATAGATTACCAGGCCTTTCTTCCGAGACACCTCTGGGTGGACTCAAACCTCCAACCTTACAGCTAGCAGCCAGCATGTTAACCATGTGCACCATTTTACGTAGATGCCTTGATTCTCCGAATAGGTTGGAGGCTCTCTGAAGACCCAATGTGAGATTTATCATTCTAAGAATCCCTCTGAAAACCTAGCACAAAATAAAAATGCTATAAATGTGTGTTGATCATATGTTGAATGACTAATTCTGTTCATGGATACAGACAGAGTGACAACTGCAGACAACAGCACTTTGTAAGAACAAGGCTTTTTTAAAAAAAAAAAAAAAAAAAACCTCTCCTGAAATTTTTTAGATAAGGTGATTCAAAAGCTCCATGAAACTTGCAGTGTGTCTACTGTGAGCAGTATGAGATCTGTCATGTCCCTCTTGAACCTTCACATTCTTTAAAGGGCTTAAGACAACCATAAAGAGCACACAGAAGACTCCACATCTGACCAAACAAAAGTAAGCTGGAAATAGTCCCTGGACCTCCAGTGGCTGATGGAGAGGACAGGAATGAATTAGCAAATTAGCAGAAAAACTTCTGAAACACAAAGAAAATGTCCATCCAATAACAGGATAGGATATCAACTGGTGGAGCTTTATGGGATTCCTGCAGACAGGAAATCCGGGCCACTGTGGATAATGGGGAGGAATTTTGGAAGCATTCATTGATTGCTCCAATACACATCAGAGAGAAAAGAAAAGGTCGAAAGAGACGATAGACCCTGATTATAGGGTGTCTAGGCTGACTCTTTGATAACTATCGCTTCCCTGCTCACTTACGACCTTCACCTGCCAGCTCAGGGGCTTCTAGCTTCATGTTGGGTCGTCTGTCTTGAAGAGCATTTCTGACTCCCCTGTAACTCTAAAGAATTAGCTGCAGAATAAGAAAAATGGAGTTTATGTGAAATAAATAAAATAAACTTTTCCAAAATGGGTTTTTCTACTCATATTTTGAAAAAGATATGGAGATGACATTATATTCACCTTGATAACTTAAATAATTTTTTAAAAATCTCAGAGTAATCTGAGAAAATACAGATAGAAGCCATGTGTTTATCAGAGCCAAAACGTAAACATAAAAATTTTTCATCCGAAGGCTGATTTCCTTTCTCCTGGCTTTTGGTACCTAGGTTACAGGAAACATGATCTCCATGACATGGAAAAAGATTCTCAGGATAAGAGGGCTTGGAGCCAGAGATGTTTGGTTAATGCTGATTCGACAAAGTTAAATAGCTATCTATAGAGCAGGACTTATCAGTGCCTTTAATATGCTAATTGCTAATAAGCATTATAAATCTCCCAGATGGAAATGGAGCGTGCAGTTCTTCTCAAATTCATTTGACCACCAGCTATCCTCTGCAACATCAACTGGAAGAATCATTAACTATCCTAAAATAAATAAATCCTTATTGCTGCTCACCCTGGGTGGGCTAAAGCTGCCCGTGTACGGAGCAGAATTATTACAAATCAATGCTTGTGGCTACTCCAGGGTTGTCTGACTAACTTTTGAGGGGCTTTTAGCCTCCCACAAACTGAATTTTGAGCAGCGCATTAATTTATCTTAAGCAGTTCATCCTAAATATGCCACCCAGATTTGGTACAGATTAATCCAGTGTTTTCCTTTTGGTTAAAAAAAACAAAAACAAAAAAACTGAAAGTTCCTCTCCTTTTTGCAAAGAACATCTATTAAAATCCTCCTAAAACACTTTTTTTTTTTTTTGGAAACCCTGGTGGTGTAGTGGTTAAGTGCTGCGGCTGCTAACCAAAGGGTCGGCAGTTCGAATCCACCAGGCGCTCCTTGGAAACTCTATGGGGCAGTTCTACTCTGTCCTACAGGGTCGCTATGAGTCGGAATCGACTCGATGGCATGGGGATTGGTTCGGCTTTGGTTTCACTAAGGTCTGGTAAATGTGGATCATTTGGTTATAGAATTTCCAGGTTTCAATGCTAAGAAGATGCTTGTAATGACGAGCCAGCACAAAAGACACATCCTGTGTGAGTTCATTCGTATGAAGTTCAAAACCAGGCAAAACTAATCTAGGGTGATAGAAGTCAGACTAATCATTATGGGGCAGGAGTGGGGTGGTTATCGACTGTGAAGGAGTTTCAGTAAGCCTTGTGGAAATGCTCTATGTTTTGATGTGGGTGGTTGATACATTGGTATGTATGTATGTAAAATTTCACTGAGCTATTATTATACACTTAAAACTGTACACTGTATTGTATGTTATATCTCAATAAAAATAAATTAAAAAGAACTTGAATAAAGGAGGCATTTTCCTTGTTTGGGCAGGGGGCAACTCTGAAATTATTTTTAAAAGAAGAAAAAGAAGAACCCTTTTTATCTATTTGAAGCTACTCCAAAAATAGGAATCATTCTCAATACACCCTTTGGGGGAAAACCCTGTTTTATTACCCAAGATGCGAAAGGTTAATGTGAAGGGAAGGCAAAAAGGAAGATGGCCCACTGTCTACACGGACCTAATAGTTTTTAGATTCAGGAGACTTACTCTTCGGAGAGGACTTCTGAAGGCTTCAGCGCACCCCTGGGTCGTTTAGAATCTGCTAGGGCTCTAAGAACTCTCCCCCCGCCCCGGTTCCTGATGGTAAATATCTCTGCTTTCATCTGTGCATATGAATGAACCTTGTCGGTCTGCATTTTCAATGAAAATCCTTCAGTGCAAGGGATAAAGCCAGGGCTCACAGTGCTCTGATAGAAAGGAAACAGGGAAATGAGACAACCTGTCAATCCATTTATCTGAGAGGATGTGGTTACAAATCAGTGGGGCAAGTATTTGCATTGAGAGCTGAAAAGTGGATTTCTTAGAACTCAAAAAAAGTCTGTCCCTGGAGGTCAGGAATGGCGCCTTGGCACACTTGGCCCTGACACCTGTGGATCATTCTGCCTCCCCTTTCCCATTTGGAAGAGCAGGGACAGAGCCAGGGAATCTCAGGTAAGTCCACTGACCCTCCTGAAGCTGCAGCTCCTTCCATTTAATGGAAAAAATGAAACCTGATGTGAGGACTCAGGGAGAACAGCATCCAGGAAAACACCTGGCATTGGGTATCAAGAAATATAAGCCTCCCTATCCCTTCCTTGCCCTGAGGTGTGGCTGGGAGGGCAGGCTCTGGGGTCAGTCCTTGGGATTGGAGCTTGGGTCTGCCACTGAGCAGCTGGGTGACTTGGGGCAAGTTCCTGAGCCTTCAGCATCCTCCTCTGTAACTGTGATGTTACATTGTGATGTTACAATCCTGAGGATTGTGTTAACCATGCTAGGGACAGGCTGAACATGGTATCTGGCACACAGATTGTGCTCCTTACATTGTAAAAAAAAAAACCTTATTATAATTATCACCATCATTGAACAGAGAGACCAAATGAGCCAATTGACCTGAAGTTAGGTCTACCTTGGTCTTTCATTCATTAACTTGTCCTGGGTTTCCCTCTGGCAGAGGTGCCATCCCACTTCTCACTGCACTGTTGCCCTCCCACCTTTCCTTCATCAGCCCTCCTTTCCCACAGCTTAGCAAGAGGGTCAATATTGCCTTGATCATCAAAGGGGAGCTTCTTGTTGTGGTGCCCTGGGCAAGGCTAAGGAGGGATAACCTCTCCTTCCATACTGTTGGTCTTCCAGGACAGAGAACATGAAGCTAAAGGGAGGAATGAGCAGCCTTGAATTGCCCCCCAGCCTCATTCTGTGATGCCAGAAACCAGAGTAGTACTTGTAGCTATTCAGAATCACCCATCCATCCTCTCAGGCTTCCATCCTTCCATCCACCCACCCACCCACCCTTCTACTCATCCATCTATCCATTCTTCCTTCTTTCCATCTATCCACCCACCCTCCCACCCATCCATCCATCCATCCATCCATCCATCCATCCATCCATCCATCCATCCATCCATCCATCCATCCATCCATCCATCCATCCATCCATCCATCCATCCATCCATCCATCCATCCATCCATCCATCCATCCATCCATCCTTCTATCCGTCCTTCCATCCATCCATCCATCCATCCACTCACCCACTCATCCTTCCGGTGTGCACTAATTTTCCATTATGCATCAGTTCCTGTGTTAAGAGCTAGGGAGATAAAGCTGAGTGTCAAGACATAGTTTTGGCCCTCAGGGAATTCAGTCTAGAAGTCTAGAGCAGGAGAGAGCCCACGTGGATGATTATACTGCAGGAGGTGGGTGCTGCCCCATTGCAGAACAGAAGTACCTAATCCAGTTTGGGCCATCAGGGGAGGCTTCTTAGAGGAGGGAACATCTTCTCAGCCTTAAAGAAAGAGGTGGGGAGGAGTATCCAGACAGAAGAGCCAGCTGGGTCAAGGGGGTGGCAGTGAGGAGCCGCATGTTAAACACCTTTTTTGGGTAGAAGATGAGGGACAAAGGGCAGCAGGGGGTCAGTGTACACGAGGCTTACTCCACCAGCTAAGGGCTCTGTGTTTGACTCTGCAGGAGTTGGAGAACCAGGTGGAAGGAAGGATCAGTGTGAGACACGGGTCAGATGCACTTCATCTGAGAGCTGATTCTGGACGGCAGGAGAGAGACAAGAGTGGAGGCAGAGACCAGCCTGCGTGAGGGCAGTGATGACAGGCCTGGAGAGGAGGGCAGGCATCCCAGAAATATTTGGGAGGTAGGGCATGAAGTAGGAGGGAAAACAGTCAACAAGGATGGAAGCCAGTGTCTCCTGAATGGATCTCCCATGCAGAAAAGCTGGTGGTAAAGGAGGAGTAGGCTGAAGGGAAAATGGTTGGTTTTGAAGGTGGGGGCCCAAGTGCAGGGACCTGTGCATGGCATGGTAGCCCTGCCAGGAAGCACTTAGACTTCAAGCCCGAAGCAGACCTAAAAGTCAAGGAAGTCGATGAGGTTATGTAAAGGGAAGAGATAAACGGGCTGATGGTAAGCCATGGACAGCCCCAACGAGTACATGGTGATGATTCTGCAGATTAGTTACCTGAAACATTGCACATAATTAGCATATCTCGGTCACGGTCACTGCTGGAAATCTCTCTGAGTCTTGCTTGAATTGATGTCATTCAAAAGGGGCAGAAATAAAGACATCAGCCCCGAGACTGGGTCCCTCCATACTTTCTGTACCTGAAGAAACTCAAGACCTGTGTGGGCTGGGCTGGCATTCCATGGAGACGGCAGCCTGTGGAGGGCATTCCTCTGCCTTAGTACAGTAGTTGTGCTCTTGGACCCTTGGGTTTTAATTGGATAAAAATTATGATATGTTCATATGGCACAACTCATTGTAGCCATCACAAAGAATGAGACAGATCTATATGTGGTGACATGAAAGATATCTCAAATATATGGTTAAGTGAATATATAAATACACACACACACATACATGTAAGTAAATTTGTTATACGATTTGGAAGAACATATACCAAAAAGTTGGGGAGCTTGGGGAGGACTAACAGTTACACGCATTAAGATATACAGATACATGCTTGTTCTGTAATGAAAATAAAATGGTGATAATAAAGACGTAAAGATGATGCGATTCTGACAATTCTAACTGTTGGGGTCCCACTCCTGGACTGTCATGTCTGCAGCAGCGATCAGCACTCAGGGCTCTGTAAGGATGGAGGGGGAGCAGGCACCAGGGCTACAGAGATGCTCACATTACCGTCAGATCAAGGGTCCAAATTGTGCAAGAGAAGGGAACTGCAAGGTGCAAATTGGAGAACCATGTTAACAATCAGAAAACAGCAATAAGAAGCCATAAATGGAAATATGCCACATGTAGTCCAAATTCAGAGAGAACGGGAACAGCAAGTGGAGGTGAGATGGGTAGGGAAAAGCGGTTAGAGCTAAGACAGGGGCATCTGGGAGCTCTCTGAGAGCTCGCCGACCTGAGACTACACGAAGCTGACTTATGGACTTTTCAAGCAGGCCTGACAGCTTAAAGCAACCTTGAGGACCAGCTACAACGGCCCGGTCAGGATCACAAAGGAGACAAACAGCAAAGTTGGAACAGGCAGTTAGGGAGCCGAGCGATGCAGGTATAGTTACCTTGTATAACTAACCAGAACGTAGACGAGAGTGGAACCCCCGATCTGCCAAAGAAGCAAGCCAAGAAAAATCCTTCTCTGTGTGATCTGATTGCATTCTTAGTATGAAATCTTCTCTGGGGGACAAATAAACAGAGAACCAGTTTCACAGCCCAAGCCTCGATCAATTCTGAGGTTGTCATAGCATCGACCATCTCTGCCTAGTGACCTTGATCACCGTCATCCCACAGACAACTTCAGTTTCCAGCCCCGGGTGTCCCCTGCCTCCCAGCCCAAATGGGCCTGCATGTGCATGCACGGCTGCTAAGCCCAGGACACCCAACAACCAGCACGTAACAAAATAAAAAACGTTCTGCTCCCAACAAGGAAATTAGGCTGACTGATGAGCAATTTTTCTTAAGAGGATTTGCTTACCTAAACCCAATAAACCAGGCCCTGAAAAGTCTCATCCTATCAGGCTGATACCTGTTCTCGTAAGCCTGGGGATGGAGCTGGCTAAAGAGATAGGAAATAGGTGATTGAGAATTCCCTTCTATTAAAGCGGTGGAGGAAAGGGGAATTTTAGTGACAGCATTGGGCTTAATCTGGCTGGGAGTTCAGCCCTGCACACAGCCAGAGCTTTACAAACGGCACACCTCCTCTGCCCTCTTTTTTCACGTTGTTGGAACTGTGAGGCCTGATAGGTAAGCAGGCTCCCCAACCCCAGTGATAATTAATTTAAAATCCAATCGAAAATGTTTCCCTCCCCAGCCAACACATCTCAGGCCACATTGCAAAGTTTTTTTCAGCATCAAAACAGGCTATTCAAAAACCAGGGGTGATTTGGTAGAGTTCTTGCCTTACAGGCAGGAGACCTGGGTTCAATTCCTGGCCAGTGTACCTCATGTGCACCCACCCCAGGTTTATACCTTACAGAACATGTTCACCAACAAACATGTACAGGAAGAACGTTCAAAGCAGCCCATCCACAGCAGTCCCACAGGCAAAACAACTGCAATATCCTTTAAAAACAAATTGGTTAAATAAACTGTGTAGTCGTACAACTGCCACTCAACTACAAAAATAAACCGACTGTTGCTGCACGCAACAGACCATGAATCTCACAAACATACTGATGAGTGGTAGAAGCCAGACACAAAAGAGGACATTCTGTAGGTTTTCATTTATGTAAAATATAAAATCTGGCAAAGTTAATCTTTGATGTTAGAAGTCAGCATAGGGATTCCACTTGGGGGGAAGGGCAGTGATTGGGAGAGGAGGTAAGGGGGCTTCTGGGTGGCCAGTCATGATCTATTTCTTGATCTAAGTGCTGGTTGCATGAGTGTGTTCAGGTTGTGAAGCACCACTGTTGTGTCCTTTGCTGTAAGTAAGTTATACATCCATAAGACAATTTAAAGGAATAGAAAAGGGTAGAGTAATGACAGCCAGCACACTTGTACTAAAACGTATTTCTCACGGCTGTGTTTTCTTCCTGTGGACCGGAAGGAGGGCACCAATACTTCCTGAGACATCAAGTTCCAAGGAAAGACCTTTTCCTCCGCACAGCCTTATCAGGAGTCAAGATCCGATCCCAAGTCTCCAATCCTTTGTGAATGGGTATTAATAACAATGGCATGTCCCTTCTGAGGGCCACAAGCTCTGGTTCGATGAGGATTTCGCTGAAAATCAGGGCACTTTCAAAAGGCACAGGATTTATGATACTCGGGTCATTTCAATGGTGACAGCAAATGCTAAACCTCTCCACTGTATTTCCAGAGACTTCTGTCAGGCTTAGCCTAGCTAGAAGCCCACAGCTGTTGAACACTGTCGTATTAGTTTTCTACTGCTGTCATAACACGTGAGCACAGACTTAGCGGCTTACAATAATGCAAATTTATTTTACAATTTTATAGGTCAGAAGTCTAATATGGGTCTCATGGGACTACAAGGAAGGTGTCATTGGGCTGCATTCCCTTCCTGGGGTCCTAGGGGAGAAGTGGTTTCCTTGTTCACTCAGCTGTCAGAGAATACAGTTTCACGACTTGGAGGACTGACGTCCTTATTTCCTTGCTGGCTGCCCCCTGGGGGCTGCTTTCAGCTCCAAGAATCCTCTCTCAGGTCCTTAAACATAGCCTACGCGTCTGAGAACGAGCCACAGGCACTGAATCCTTCTCAGGCCCCCTTCTTCTGTCCTCACATCTCTGATAACAACCAGGAAGGGGTCCCTACTTTTAAGGCCACATTTTATCAGATGAGGTCCACCTGGATAACCTGGGATCATCATTAACCTCAGTCACACCTGCGAAGTCCCTTTCACCATCTAAGGTGACACATTTGCAGCTTCCAGGGATTAATGGTAGATATCTTTGGGGGCCATTATGCTGCCTGCCACAGCCATTGAAACAAATCTTTTTTCCTCAATTTTTTCTTTTTTTTAATCTTAAACTTTGGACACTTCAAATCCTCCAGGTTCACTTACCCTGAAGAAAAAAAAGAAATAACACACACAAGACTTCTCCAGGGAGCAGAGGCAGGCCCCTACATTCATTCACTCATTCGGCAAATACTTGAGTGTAAAGTATGTGCCAGGCTCTGTTCTGCACACCACGGGTATAGCAAGGAAGAAACCAGAAAGACCTTTGCCCTATGGCACTTCTGTTTGTTTCCTTTTTACTCATTTATCTGACCTGGGGGGAACCACCTTGAAAGTGAGCTGAAGACAATATGCAAATAATAATTAAAATATATGATGTGATAGGCAGCTTCTGAAATGGTCCCAGTGATCTCTGCTCAGTTCTTTCCCCAGCTGAGACGATCATAGGCCTGGCCACCACCTTTGATGGCAGCCTTGTAAGAGGCTAAGCCTGAGGACCCACATAATTTCTGACCCACGAAAACTATGAGACCATACGTGATGTTGATTTAAGCCATTAAGTGTTGGGATATTTGTTACATAGCAATAGTCAACTAATACATGTGGCATGTCAGATGGTGATAAGTCTTAATAGAAAAAAAACAGAGCAAGGAAGGTGTATGAGGAATTTCAGGGCAGATTTGACTTGCATTTTGGAAAAGAGTGATGTGGGAAAATTCCATATGATACTGTAATAAACAGGAGACTCCAGGAAAGTTTCCCGGCAGCTATGATTTCAGACGAGGGTGAGGTTTTCTGGCATTGACTAGTGCACGCAGCAGGCTTAGAATTGTTGTACGCAGTGCATTTCAAAGACACAACCGAAATTCTTTTACTCTACCTGATTACTGTCCCTGCATGACACTCTCTGGGTTCTGTTATCACAGCTGCTACTAGAAATTCCCTGAGTTTTATTAACAGAGCGGTCTCTTGCTGTGGTATTATATAACATACCTCATAGGTCTGCCTTCATCGATGTAGATCGAGAATTCCATATGGATTCAGTTTTCAAAGGAGGGGGGCTAACGTAAGAAGGGTCTTCTCTTCCACATGCAGAGGGCAGGGTCTACAGATGCCCCAAGTACAAGCATATTTAAAAACAGGATGGGGTTGTGAAAATAAACACCCCAGGGGAAAGAGAAGCAGACCTTGCCCAAGACACTCAGGGTTGTTTTAATATACAAACCTGCCATACATGTGGATTCATCTCCACAACAAAGTATGCTTTGATTTTCCAGAATCTGGTTGTTCAACTCTGATGAATCCCTCCGGCTGCTTTTTTTTTTTTGCAAGTCACAATTTAAGGTTCTATATGGCAGCAGTGGGCCTGAGAATATTGGTAGATGTAATTCTTGGTCTTGGTTGAGTCAGAAACTTAAGTGAGTGTAACAATTTGGATGACCAGATAAAAGCTCCTAAATGATGATAATAATAATAAAAACATCCTTCTACCATTTCCCAACTCTATTAAGTCATTTAGGGCCTCTACCACCATGCCAGTGACTGCATTGAAAAGGCCTAAACGGTGGCATATAAATTCTCTCTCTTCATTAGAAAGGAAGTTCAGGAACAGGCAAAGGATTAATTGGTCTCCTCGTGCCTCAGTGTCTCCATATTTAAAGCAAACAATAACCTCCCCTCCCCTGCAAGGCTTATAGTCAGGCTGTTTTCACCGTTGTGTGTACTGGCTCTCAGTAGGAGACACCCTCTCCGGGATACCTCTCTTGGCTCAGTCAGGGCTGGGTCAGATACTGTCCTGTGTGCTCCTAAGCTTCCCACACCTCCTCAGCCATTTGTGCCTCCCACGAGACCCAGCAGTGCCGCCACGTATAGCGGTGCTGGTTGCACACTTCACAAGTCCACTGGCCAAGAGAGTGGGTGGGGCTGAAAATCAGCCTTTGTGACACTTGCAAAGCTGTCTGTGCTGTGCCCAGAAGAAGACATGTCTTTATCTAATTCACCCTAAAGGCCCCATATAGGCCTGCAGTGGCCCTGAGTCCAGGAGTTGGTGAGGGCCATCCGTTCACTATTTTAACACCAGCACCAGGCACAATCTTGGTATATAATGAGCACTCAATAAATACAGGCACATGCATTACTGGATGGATTGATTAAGTAATTGGAAGGGATAGAGAAACAGAAAAGAGGTTGCCTTTGAATTTTTCCTAGGAAATAAGAGAAAACTTCTACTGCAGTGACTATGTCACACCTGAATCCTGCTCCCCTTTGCTCATCTACTTAGTTTTGGTTTCCTATTTACTCATTTATCTTATCGGGGCGGAGGGGTGGGGCGGCCTCCTTGAGAGTAAAGAAGGATGCACACAGATGATGAAAATACAGGGAGGGGAGGGTGAAGAAAGTGTGGATTTCCCATTTCCTCTGCTCACAGTGCTGCTAATCTGTGGTGTTTCTGCAGAAATCATCACTAGACTGGCCCACCAAGGTGTGGTCAAGCAGAGAGGTGGTGCTGGCCTCTTAGCTCCAGTACATTGCCACATTTGATTAAAATCACTCATTGATAAGTGAGGCTACTGTAGTTATAATAGCTTAGACCAAAAGCTGGCAAAAGTCTTCTGTAAAAGGTCAGATAGTGAACATACTAGGCTTGGCCAACCACACATGGTCTCTATAAAAACTGCTCAGCTGTGCCACTGTAGCACAAGGCTGTCATAAACAATATGTCAATGAATGGGTGTGAATGTATCCCAATAAAACTTTATTTACACAGACACTGAAATTTGAATTTCATGTAATTCCCATGTGTCACGAAATATTACCCTTAAAAAAATTTTTTTTCAACAATTTAAAAACATAAAAGCCATTCTTAGTTCACAGGCTATACTAAAACTGGCTGCAGCCCAGATTTGGTGCAGAGGCTGTGGTTTGCCAATCCCTGGCTTACCTGGTACCAGGTACCAGTTACAATTCCAAGGGCTTAACTCACAACTCAACCAGTCCTATGAGGTGGAGGTTATTAGCATTCTCATTTCACATGAGGGGACAGAAACAGAGAAGTTAGTAACTAGCCCAAGTTCACACAGTTAGCAGGTGGAAGGAGTGGGATTCAAACCCAGGAAGTCCAGTCCCAGAGCCCTTGCACGTTATCACTACACTACCCTAGCCCACTGTGAAATGGCTTTCCCCTCTTGCAACCTTTAGAAGTTGTGGATGCAGCAGTCATTTACTCATTTATTTTTAAAAATTGTGGTAAATACATATATATGTATATATATACATATGAGAGATACATATACACACATATAAAACAAAACATTTGCCATTTTAACATTTGTTTACACGTACAATTTAAAATTTGGAAATGGAGAGCGGTGATATTTGCACAGCATGACAAATGTGATTAAAATCACTCATTCACTTTTTCCTGCATTCATTCATGACCCTTTTCCCGCAGCATGGGGTACACAGACACACATCAGCACAGTGTCTGACTCTGAGGACAGTCCAGTGGGCAAGACAAGTGTGTGGAAGCAGGGAATTATGGGAACATACTTCCAGACCTTCCGGCTGGATTTTTCAAGCCTTTGGAGAGGAAGAAGAGTAGGAAGCACTCCCTAGATAGACAAAGTGTCATGGGCATTTCAAGAGAACCTGTTAAGCACAAAGGAGCCCTTGTGGTGCAGTGGTTAAGTGTTTGGCGGTTCAAACCCATCACATGATACGTGGGAGAATGAGGTTGCAGCCTGCTCCCGTGAAGATTTACAACCTCGGAAACCCTACGGGGCAGTTCTACTCTGTCCTATAGAGCTGTATGAGTCAGAATTGCCTTAATGGCAGCAGATTTTTTGTTTGTTTGTTAGCTTATTATGCACAAAGGCACAGATATGTTACAGAACCTACCTGCAGCTAACTTGTAACCTCCCTTGTACTAGTCAGCTTTTGCTGCAGTGACAAGCAACCCTCAAATCTCCGTGCTGTATAATAACAAGCTGTCATTACCAGCACCCTAGTCTGTGGGCAAAGTCCCCAATGGTGCAAACAGTTAACACTCTTGGCTGTTAACAAAAAAATGTAGGTTCAAGGGCACCTAAAGGCCTGGCAACCTACTTCCAAAAAATAAGTCATTGAAAACGGTATGGACCACAGCTCTACTCTGACACACATGTGGTTGCCATGAATTGGGGTCAGCTCCATGGCGACTGGTTTTACTGGTCTACTGGCAGTGAATCCAGTGGAAGATTTTGTGACCCCAAATGCAGAAGGCCCATTACATTCAAAGTTTAACTTGGACTTTCTTGATTGGTAAATTCTCACTTTATAAATCTCACAGAGATACCCCGACTCCCTAACTTCAGTGTTGATACTGAAATTGTGCTGAATGTCAGAATGACATCAAACAACTGCACTTATTTCCACCAGAAAAAAATTTGATTATTTCACTTTGATTTACATGGCATTTTTTCCTCCCCTATAAAAGCTGACTTTGAAACCCCCTTTGGCACTGGACAATGAGAAGTAGGCTGTGTTTTCGATGGAAAAGAAAGCTTTCATTATATTTGATATTGCATTTTTCTCTCCTTGATTTGAATGTTATAATTGGATTGGCAAGATATTTATTAGGAGCTCTGTGTTCCCCCCCCTGCCCAACTCCTTGAAGGGCATCTCTTAATTTGCTTCTGTCTTTGGACTGAAGAGAAATGGCTAGGAGGTATTATTCCCAACAAAACTCATTCCCTTCAAACATTTATTTAAGGGTATCATTTTCTTAATAATTCTGAAGATAATTCAGAATAACTTTCACAACCACTGCAATTTTTAACTTCAATGAAATATATGTCACCTACTCCCCCAGCCAACTCCCCTCCCAAGAGCTCCTCAGCTGTAATTTCTGGAATTGTTTAGCAGTACATACCATGGGCAGAACGCTGGCCTATTGAGCAGAAGACCTGGATTTTTCTATCTGCTCAACTGTTGACTAGCCCAGGACAAGCCTTGCAGGCCTCAGCTTCCCCATCGCTAAAGTAAGTGAGTTAGACTTAATGAGTAGCCTCAAAACTGTTAAACACTCCGTTCCATCAAAATCTTAAGAATAACATGGAAAGCTGATTAAAAACTCATGAGCTCAATCACTGGTTGCTTGAAGAGAGTGGTAGGAATATGAACTGCAAAGGGACTCAAGGGCACTCTCTGGAGTGATAGGAATGTTCTATATCTTCTTTGAGGTGGTGCTTACATGGTTTAATCCGCTTGTCAAAACTCATCCTGTCGTATACTTAAATTGCACAATCTTGTTATATGTAATTATACCCCAATGATGTTGATAAAGAGATATTTGCTCTTATCCAAGGAATAGAAGCACAATATGTAAAAACAAAAGAAAAGTAAAAAAAAAAAATCCAATATTTCCTAGTTCTAGCAATGTAGGAATGTCTGCACATTCAAATTCAAGATATAAAGTGGCTGAGAAGGGAGGCTTGGTGTAGTGACTAGACACATGTTCAGAAATCAATTAGTTATGGATCTGACTAAAGAATTGCCAGTATTTTATAAAATTCATCTTGTTTCTTTTTTTCTCAACATCACCTCATTTAAATTCTATTCGTGCACTCAACAAATTTTTATGAAGTGTCTACAATGAGCCAGAAACTATGCTAAGCAGCTAAAATTCCTTCTTAAATCCCCCGATATATGGGTACAACCACACAGCTACTGGAATTTAGATGAGTAACAAATTTTACTGGAAAGGATTTACATTTTCCAAGAGTTTTTTTTTTTTCCCCTCCTAATTTGATAAATGAAAAATATTTACTGCAAAATTAAAGTAAATCAAATTCTCAAAGACTGAGAACCCAAGTCACAGTAATCCCCAGCTTAAAATCCCTTCTTTTGCCTTTCAGACACATCTCCATACTGGACTGGGATTAATGGCACACTGCCTTCTTTTAATCATTCCTTGGGTATTACTGTGGTTGGATTCTCTGATTCTGGCCACCAGAGTATGAACTTCTTTTCATCCTTACCTCCAGGGGAACTAGTTTGTTTTTGATTCTTCGACAAAGAAAATAATATGACTGATCTTATTTCCCTTTTCACTTTGGCCACCAGGAAGCTCAGAACCAAATGTCTGACTCGATTGGGGCAACTGTGTAGAAATGTTTGGCCTGCCCTATGGCTGATTCCTGTTTTTGACTTCTTTTCATAGTGTGCTACTTCCATCCTTCTCTTATTTTTATTTAATTTTTTTTGTTTTCCTAGCCGATATTTTGTTTATATATCCCATAAACCAGTTATGGAATTAGACCAAGTATTAATAAATAAATCATTAAGTCTATCATTTGCATCTCCAATATCATACCTGTAAAATAGCAGGGGCTCAGTAAATATCTCCCAAAATTTCTCCAGTCCTCACTCTTTTCATGAAAAGATAAGCTCTTTTACTTATGTTTTCTCAAATACTACCTACAAGAAGCTGTTTCCTAAAATTAAATATCCACCTGTAATTTTTTCCTTCTTTTTGGGCCATCTAAACTTGAGTATTTTGCTGTATCCTGAAGTTAAATATACTTAAGCCAAGGCATTTGGAACTCTTCTTAGAAGGTGGCAGGGTTGAACCAATATTTCTGTGATAATCCTTCTCCTTCCCCTCTTAACCCTTAAAGCTGACAGCACATACCCCACCCCTACTCCCCCCCCCCACCCTCAGTTAAGCATGATGTAACAGAAGGAGCATGGCTTTGGAGTTAGACAGTGAAGGACTGAATTCCAGTTCAGCCACTTACAGCTGCACGACTCAGATAAGGTGTTAATGTCTTTGAGGCTTTGCTTCCTTAAAAAAAAAAAAAATAGGAGAAAATAACAAATGCCTCAAATTATGGGGTGACTGTGAGGGTTTAATGAGAATTGCATGTAACTCACAGAGCACAATATCTGGCACAGAGCAATTACCCAATAATTCTTAGTTAAATGTATGAGTGAGTGGATGGATGGATGGATGGATGGATGGATGGATGGATGGATGGATGGATGGATGGATGGATGGATGGATGGATGGATGGGTGTGGGTGGGTGGGTTGGTGGATGGGTGCATGGGTGGATGGGTGGATGGGTGGATGGGTGGATGGTTGAATGAATGGATGAATAGATAATAGATATAGCACAAGACTATACCCCCAGACAGGGCAATGCCATACATTAGGGGGTCAGGTCTTTTCTCTGTATTTTCTTGCCAGACTTTAGAGGGGACAAGGCCTTCCCTTACATGCCTCTCAAGGCCATAATTATGTGTGTGCAACCATTTGTGTGCCCATGGGCACGCATACATACTCTGTGGAGTTACTACTCTGTCCAATTCTACTTTGGGTTGCCATGTTTGCACTCCTGGGGTATGATCAGCTGAAAGTTTAACACCATCTTGCACACCTTGAAAAAAAGAACTAAATAACAGATAATGTTATTGTTTTTATCTACATTTTCAAACACACATCTTATCTTTGCTGCTGCTGCTGCTGCTGCTGCTAAGTGCCATCAAGTTGATTCCAACTCATAGTGACCCCATGTGACACAGTAGAACTGTAATCCTTACAGTAGCAGATTGCCAGGTCTTTTCTACCAACCTTACTGTTAGGTAAGTTATTTAATCTCATTTTTTAAACTAAAAATTAAAAGTAGGAGGAAACCAGGTAGAAGGTCTCTTTTTTTTTTTTAACTGTGCTTTAAGTGAAAGTTTACAATTCAAGTCAGTTTCTCATACAAAACTTATACACACATTGTTATGTGACCCTAGTTGCTCTCTCTATAATGTAACAACACACGCCTCCTCTCCACCCTGTATCCCCCATGTCCATTCAGCCAGCTCCTGTCCCCCTCTGCCTTCTCATCTCACCTCCAGACAGGAGCTGCCCACTTAGTCTCATGTGTCTACTTGAGCTAAGAAGCACACTCCTCACCATTATCATTTTATGTATTATAGTCCAGTTTAATCTTTACATCTCTGGTAAGATTTATTCCTAAGTATTTCATCTTCTTGGGGGCTACTGTAAATGGCATTGATATGGTGATTTCCTTTTCGACGTTTTTTTTTGTTGGTGTAGAGGAATCCAACTGATTTTTGTATGTTTATCTTGTATCCCGATACTCTGCTGAACTCTTCTATATTAGTTTCAGTAGTTTTCTTGAGGATTCCTTAGGGTTTTCTGTGTATAAGATCATGTCATCTGCAAATAGAGATACTTTTACTTCTTCCTTACCAATTTGGATATCCTTTATTTCTTTTTCTAGCCTAATTGTTCTGGCTAGGACCTCCAGCACAATGTTGAATAAGAGTGATGATAAAGAGCATCCTTGTCTGGTTCCCATTCTCAAGGGGTATGCTCTCAGACTCTCTTCATTTAGGATGATGTTGGCTGTTCACTTTTCATAAATGCCCTTTATTATGCTGAGAAATTTCCCTTCTATTCCTATTTTGCTGAGTTTTTTTTTAAATAATTTTTATTGTGCTTTAAGTGAAAGTTTACAAATCAAGTCAGTCTGTCACATGTAAGCTTATATACACCTTACTACATACTCCCATTTACTTTCCCCCTAATGAGTCAGCCCGCTCCCTTCTTCCAGTCTCTCCTTTTGCCAGTTTCTAATCCTCTCTACCCTCCCATTTCCCCTCCAGACAGGAGATGCCAACACAGTCTCAAGTGTCCACCTGATACAAGCAGCTCACTCTTCATCAGCATCTCTCTTCAGCCCGTTGTCCAGTCCCTTCCATGTCTGATGAGTAGTCTTCAGGAATGGTTCCTGTTCTGGGCCAGCAGAAGGTTTGGGGACTATGACCGCCGGGATTCTTCTAGTCTCAGTCAGACCATTAAGTCTGGTCTTTTTATGAGAATTTGGGGTCTGCATCCCACTATTCTCCTGCTCCCTCAGGAGTTCTCTGTTGTGCTCCCTGTCAGGGCAGTCATCGGTTGTGGCCGGGCACCATCTAGTTCTTCTGGTCTCAGGATGATGTAAGTCTCTAGTTCCTGTGGCCCTTTCTGTCTCGGGCTCATAGTTATCTTGTGACCTTGGTGTTCTTCATTCTCCTTTGATCCAGATGGGTTGAGACCAATTAATGCATCTTAGATGGCCGCTTGTTAGCATTTAAGTCCCCAGATGCCACACTTCTAAGTGGGATGCAGAATGTTATCATAATAGAGTTTATTATGCCAATTGACTTAGAAGTCCCCTTAAGCCATAGTCCCCAAACCCCTGCCCTTGCTCCGCTGACCTTCAAAGCAGTCAGTTTATCCTGGAAACTTCTTTGCTTTTGGTCCAGTCCAGTTGAGTTGACCTTCACTGTATTGAGTATTGTCCTTCCCTTCACCTAAAGTAGTTCTTACCTACTAACTAATCAGTAAATAACCCTCTCCCTCCCTCCGTCCCTCCCCACCTCGTAACCACAAAACAATGTGTTCTTCTCAGTTTGTACTATTTCTTAAGAACTTATTAATAGTGGCCTTTTTTTTTTTTTATTATATATACAGTATTTGTCCTTTTGCCTCTGACTAATTTCACTCAGCATAATGCCTCACAGGTTCCTTCATGTTATGAAATGTTTCAGAGATTCGTCACTGTTCTTTATCGATGCGTAGTATTCCATTGTGTGAATATACCACAATTTATTTACCCATTCATCCGTTGATGGACACCTTGGTTGCTTCCAGCTTTTTGCTATTGTAAACAGAGCTGCAATAAACATGGGTGTGCATATATCTGTTCGTGTGAAGGCTCTTATTTCTCTAGGGTATATTCCAAGGAGTGGGATTTCTGGGTTGTATGGTAGTTCTATTTCTAACTTTTTAAGAAAACACCAGATAGATTTCCAAAGTGGTTGTACCATTTTACATTCCCACCAGCAGTGTATAAGAGTTCCAATCTCTCTGCAGCCTCTCCAACATTTACTATTTTATGTTTTTTGGATTAATGCCAGCCTTGTTCGAGTGAGATGGAATCTCATCGTAGTTTTAATTTGCGTTTCTCTAATGGCTAATGATCAAGAGCATTTTCTCATGTGTCTGTTAGCCGCCTGAATATCTTCTTTAGTGAAGTGTGTGTTCATATCCTTTACCCACTTTTTGATTGGGTTGTTTGTCTTTTTGTGGTTGAGTTTGAACAGAGTCATACAGATTTTAGAGATCAGGAGCTGATCAGAGGTGTCATAGCTGAAAATTCTTTCCCAGTCTGTAGGTGGTCTTTTTACTCTTTTGGTGAAGTCTTTAGATGAGCATAGGTGTTTGAATTTTAGGAGTTCCAAGTTATCTGGTTTCTCTTCGTCATTTTTAGTAATGTTTTGTGTTCTGTTTATGCCTTGTATTAGGGCTCCTAACGTCCCTATTTTTTCTTCCATGATTTTTATCGTTTTAGTCTTTATGTTTAGGTCTTTGATCCACTTGGAGTTAGTTTTTGTGCATGGTGTGAGTATGGGTCCTGTTTCATTTTTTTGCAAATGGATATCCAGTTATGCCAGCACCATTTCTTAAAAAAGACTGTCTTCTCCCCAATTAACTGACACTGGGCCTTTTTCAAATATCAGCTGCTCATATGTGGGTGGATTTATATCTGGGTTCTCAATTCTGTTCCATTGGTCTATGTGCCTGTTGTTGTACCAATACCAGGCTGTTTTGACTACTGTGGCTGTACAATATGTTCTAAAATCAGGTAGAGTGAGGCCTCCCACTTCTTTTTCAGTAATGCTTTACTTATCTGAGGCTTCTTTCTCTTCCATATGAAGTTGGTGATTTGTTTCTCCATCACTTTAAAAAATGTCATTGGAATTTGGATCGGAAGTGCATTGTATGTATAGATGGCTCTTGGTAGAGTAGACATTTTTACTATGTTAAGTCTTCCTATCCATGTTACTGAGAGTTTTTATCATGAATGGGTGTTGAACTTTGTCAAATGCCTTTTCTGCATCAATTTATAAGATCACGTGGTTCTTGTCTTTTGTTTTATTTATGTGATGCATTACATCAATTGTTTTTCTGATGTTGAACCATTCCTGCATAGCTGGTATGAATCCCACTTGGTCATGGTGAACTATTTTTTCGATATGTTGTTGAATTCTATTGGCTAGAATTTTGTTGAGAATTTGCATCTAAGTTCATGAGGGAAATTGTTCTGTAATTTTCTTTTTTTGTGGTGTCTTTACCTGGTTTTGGTATCAGTGTTATGCTGGCTTCATAGTGGAAGTATTCCATCTTTTTCTATGCTCTGAAATACCTTTTGTAGTAGCGGTGGTAACTCTTCTCTGAAAGTCTGGTAGAATTCTCCAGTGAAGCTGTTAGGGCCAGGGCTTTTTTTGTTGGGAGTTTTTTAAATTACCTTTTCAATCTCTTCTTTTGTGATAGGTTTATTTAGTTGTTCTACCTCTGTTTGTGTTAGTTTAGGTAGGTAGTGTGTTTCTAGAAATTTGTCCATTTCCTCTAGGTTTTCAAATTCGTTAGAGTACAATTTTTCATAGTATTCTGTTATGATTCTTTTAATTTCAGTTGGCTCTGTTGTGATATTACCCATCTCATTTCTTATTCTGGTGATTTGCTTCCTCTCCTGTTCTTCTTTTGTCAATTTCGCCGGTGGTTTATTGATTTTGTTGATCTTTTCAAAGAACCAGCTTTTGTTCTTGTTAAGGATTTCAATTGTTTTTCTGTTTTCTATTTCATTTAATTCTGCTCTAATTTTTATTATTTGCTTTCCTCTTGTGCCCAAGGGCTTCTTTTGCTGTTCTCTTCCTGTTTGTTCAAGTCATAGGGTTTTTTTTTTTTTTTTTGGCCCTTTGTTCTTTTTGGATGTGTACATTTATTGCTGTAAATTGACCTCTGAGCACTGCTTTTGCTGTGTCCCAAAGGTTCTGGTAGGATGTGTTTTCATTCTCGTTTGATTCTATGAATTTCTTTATTCCATCCTTAATTTCTTCTGTAACCCAGTAGTTTTTGAGCAAGGTATTGTTCAGTTTCCATTTGTTTGTTTTTTTTTCCCTTGCTTTTTCTGTTATTAAATTCTACTTGTATGGCTTTATGGTCAGAAAGTGTGCTTTGTAATATTTCAATGTTTTGTATTCTATTAAGGCTTGCTTTGTGGCAAAATGTGTGGTGGTCTATTCTGGGGAATGTTCCGTGTGAATTGGAAAAGAAAGTATATTTGGCTGCTGTTGGGTAGAGTGTTCCGTATATGTCTATGAGGTCAAGTTGGTTGATTGTTGCATTTAGATATTCCATGTCTTTATTAAGCTTCTTTCTGGATGTCCTGTCCTTCCCCGACAGTGGTGTATTGAAGTGTCCTACTATAATTGTGGAGCTGTCTATCTTACTTTTTAATACTGTTAGAATTTGTTTCATGTATCTTGCAGCCCTGTCATTGGGTGCATAAATATTTATTATGGTTGTGTCCTCCTAGTGTATTGACCCTTTAATCATTATATAGTGTCCTTCCTTATCCTTTGTGGTGGATTTTAAAGTCTGTTTTGTCAGAAATTAATATTGCCACTCCTGCTCTTTTTTGATTGTTATGTGCTTGAAATATTTTTTCCACCCTTCGAGTTTTAGTTTCTCTATGTCTTTATGTCTAATGTGTGTCTCTTGTAGGCAGCACATAGACGGAGCCTGTTTTTTAATCCATTTTGCCACCCTCTTTTTCTTTATTGGTGCGTTTAGTCCATTTACATTCAGCATAATTATTGATAGACATGAGTTTAGTGCTGTCATTTTGATGTATCTTTTTTTTTGTATGTTGTTGACAGTTTCTTTGTTCCACTTTATTTTCTGTGCTGAGTCATTTTTTTTCATATATTTTCTTTTCCTCTTTTTCATTGTTGTTGATTTTGCATTCGCTGAGTCTTTGTTTTTCTTGTTTTTTATCTTGATGTGTAAGATTGTTAGTTTTGTTTTTGTGTGTGTGGTTATCTTAATATTTACGCCTGTTTTTCTAAGTTTAAACCAACTTTGTATTGCCTTGACTTTCTCTCCAAATGAAAGATCTATGACTACATTTTTTAGTCCCTCCTTTTTGTTTTAATTTTGTCATCTTTTACGTAATGACGTCTCTGTTTCCCTGTTTTGAGCATTTTAGCTTTGATTTATTTTTGAGATTTCCCTATCTGGGTTGATATCTGGTTTCTCTGTCCTGTGTTCTAGTCTTGGGTTTTTATCTGATGTTATTGATTTTCTAACCAGAGAACTCCCTTTAGTGTTTCTTGTATTTTTTGGTTTGGTTTTTGCAAATTTCCTAAACTTCTGTTTATCTAGAAAATGTCCTAATTTCACCATCATATTTGAGAGACAGTTTTGCTGGATATATAAGTCTTGGATGGCAATTTTTTCCCTTCAAGGCTTTATATATGTCATCTCATTGTCTTCTTGCCTGCATGGTTTCTGTTGAGTACTCCGAGCTTAGTCTTATTGACTCTCCTTTGTAGATTAATTTTGTTTATCCCTAGCCACTCTTAAAATTCTCTTTTTATCTTTGATTTCTGCAACTTTGATTATATTATGTCTTGATGACTTTCTTTTGGGATCTACTTTGTGTGGGGTTCAATGAACATTTTGGATAGATACCTTCTCATCTTTCAGGATATCAGGGAAGGTTTCTGCCAACAAATTTTCAACATTCTCTCTATATTTTCTGTTATCCCCCCCTGTTCTGGTACTCCAATCACTCTTAGGTTATTCCTCTTGATAGAGCCCCACATAATTCTTATGGTTTCTTCATTTTTTTCAATTCTTTTATCTGATTTTTCCTCAGATATGTCAAGTGCTTTATCTCCTATCTCACTAATTCTGGCTTCCATTGGCTCAATTCTACTCCTATGACTTTCTATTAAGTTGTCTAACTCTGAAATTTTATTGTTAGTCTTCTGGATTTCTGTTTGCTGTCTCTCTATGGATTCCGGCAGCCTATTAAATTTGCCATTATGCTCTTCTCTAATCTTCTTAAGCTCCTCTAATACATTGTCTGTGTGCTTCTTGGCTTGTTCTATGTTTTGCCTGATCTCCTTCCTGATCTCTTGAAGAGTTCTGTATGTTAATGTTTTGCATTCTACCTCTGGTAATTCCAGGAAGTTATCTTCATCTGGAAGATTTCTTAATTCTCTGTTTTGGGAGCTTGCTGAAGCCATCATGTTCTGCCTCTTTATGTGGTTTGATATTGACTGCTGTCTCCGAGCCATCAATAAGTTATTTTATTTATTTATTTTATGTTTTCTTGCTGTGTCCTAACTTGTTTTGTTTTATTTTGGTACACCCAAGTAGGCTGCTCATGTGAGCTAGTTTGATTATTGGCACCTTTGAGGCTCTCACGTCCTGCCAGCAGGTGGTTAGAGCTGTTATTAGGGATGTAAGCCCAGGAGTCCATTTACTTTTCTTCTATGGATTCAGCTCAGGTGTCCAGGTAGTTGGTCACTAAGTGTGTGGTACAGGCTGTCACCTACAGTCCTAGACAAGCAGGGGTGATTGGTGTAGGCACCAGTATCTGGCTGCAGTAGGGGGTCATGCACTGAGCAAGGCAGGGAACTGACAACCACCCCGAGTGTCTGTAAAGAAAGCATATCCCTGTTCCCTAGAGTGCATAGGTGGGTGGGTTTTGCAGCCAGACTATGGGTACCCAATGCTGTTGGCTGTAAGGACTGGGAGACACCACCTATTCTTGGTTCCCTGCTGCGGGTGGCTAGGTGATGTGAGTGGAGCCATCAGTCCTCAGGCCCCTGATGTGGGTAGGTGAGGACCCTGCTTGATAGGCAGGGTGGTGTCAAACGTCATGAACCTACCTCTTCACCATACAGCTCAAACAGTTGAAGTTACACTTCAGGTATATACCCTGTTGTACTATGCTAATAAGGGCCTATGCTGTTGAAATGGGCCCACACAGGTCTATGTGGGGGCGGATGGTATTCAAAGTCCATGGACCCCTTATGCCTGTGCCTAGGCAAAGGAGATGTTTCTGCCCTGAGTTCCCAGCTTAGAGGAGCCAGCAGATTATTTTTCCCATTTGTTAATTTGTCCCCACTCCAAGGCCGGAAGAATGGCTCAGGATGCAAGACAGATCCTACTTCTGGCCTAGGGAATTGGCTATCACAGAAGCTGGCTCAGGACCCAGTGCAGAGCAGTGAGGGGTCAGGTAAATGGGAGAGAGGTTTTCCCAGAGGGGTGTTTTTTGATCTGCACAGTAGGTTAGATGGATATACTTATCTTTTGCCTACTGAGCACCATTTTTTGCTGATTCTGGAGGCATGAGTAGACTCTCCACTGCTCAGTCTCTCCTGACGTACAAAACATGTCCCGAATGCCACTGCTTGCCTCATCACTGGCGCCAGCCAATCCAAGCCTGCAGGGTGCTGGTTCCTGCTGGGTCAGGTCTGGCAGCTCCTCACCATTTCTGAACCATCTCTCCCTCTCCCTGCTGTTCAGTCTGATTCTTCATCTTTGCCTTTTGTGTTCAGGAATCCTAGATTGTCATATATAATTGATTCACTTGGGTTTTTGGGGGGATCTGTGTTGTAAGAGGGACCACAGGAAGCATCTGACTACTCTGCCATCTCTGCGCCACCTCCCAGGTGGAAGATCTTAATGCTTATCAAATTATCTTTATTACAGCACTGGAAATTTCTTTTCTGGACAAAAACATATAATTCAAAATAGAATCTGGAACCTTGGATTATGGATTTCTTTTTCTGCCTCCATGGTCTTCCACAGATTAAGGCTGTAATGAGGGCTTTTCTACTGAGTAGGTGACAATTTGAAGGGCATTATATGTTTTATAAGGAGCCTTGGTGGTACAATAGTTAAAGCACTTGGTTGCTAACCAAAAGGTTGGCAGCTTGAACCCACCAGCCACTCCATAGGAGAAAGATGAGGCAGTCTGCTTCTGCAAATATTTACAGCCTCAGAAACCCTATGGGGCAGTTCTACTCTGTCCTACAGGGTAGCTGTTAGATGGAATTGGCTTGATGGCCATGAGTTTGTTTGTTTGTGTATATATATATAGTGAGGTTGGTTTGTCCTTGTCCCTCAGTCATGGGAGAGAGGGGAAGTTTGTCAAAGGAGGAAGATTAAAATAAGAAAGAAAAAATAAGGCCGCAGAGAAAGGGATCTGTTGTTCCTAAAGGAAGAGACTTCTGATCACAGTATGCCCGGAAACTATTGCTCCCTGTCCAACACCGTACCGCTAGGACAAATAGCCATTCCCAGAGCACTGTGTCTGAGATGAAGGAATCAGCAAGCCTGAAGAGGAGCACTACTTGAGGAAAGCTCAGCTCAGGGCCTGTTGAGTGCTGCCAAGATGGTCAGCAAGACCAGAGAAGTGAGAGTGCTGGGGTCTGTGCCCAGATCCCTAGGGCCAAGCTCTCCCTTGGAGGCTGGGAAGCCCTGAGACCGGCCCACGAACAGGGAGCTAGCATAGAAATGTATGCATACAAAAAGGAAGAAGGAATATTCACAGAACTAGGGGGCAAAGGCAGTTATTGGGACACGGGAGACGTCAGCCACAGACAACCAAATTGGCGTGTGCACACACACACACACACACACACACAGAGGAAAATCAACAAAAGGTGAAGAAGAGGAAGGAGGAGAAGGAGAGAAAGAAGAGAAGAGAACAAAGAAAAGGAGGAGAAAAAGAAGGAGAAGAGAAGGAAGGGATAGGAGACAGGAAGTAGAAGGAGCCATCACTTCCCCCAGGCTACAGAGAAAAATCTCTCTCCTAGAAGTATAATTCAATCTCCTAAAGTGAAAAATGCAAAGGGAAAGGGATAGCTTGGAGTTGTGTTAATAACAGTCAAAAGAGGTACGATTTATTGAGTACATAGTACATAACCAGGTACTGTCCTAAGTAATTTCTTAGCACTTCGTTTTCAGGACAGCCCTCTGAAATGGATATTTTCTTTAGCTCCATTTTAATGCCAAGGAAGCTGAGTCTCAAGTTAGGGTTCTTGTGTTCCTTTGCCCACTGTTGTTCATTTCCTGGCAGAAGGTTTTAGTGTTCAAACCAGGAACCAGCCTCTGTACACGTGACTGATATTTTGTAGTACCTGCTTTGACAAGAAAGGCAGTGGTTGAAGACCCCAGCCCATACGAGACACCGGAATGAAGGTACTTCAGAAGGAATGGAGGGCAGGGAGGGCTGTGAAGTCAGCAGAGGCCTGCAAAAGAAGCGGAAGATGGAAGAGCATGGCCCTGAGCAGAGGGGCCACAGAAGAAGGCCAGGATGAGGACCAAGCTCAGCTCACCAGGTCCCTTTAAAAGCGGGGCTGGAGCTGAATCTGGGCAGCACTTGTGTTGTACATAGTGCCCTTAGTGGCATAAAGGGCTGAGTTAGTTACAGGGGGCCTTTTGGGGTGGGAGAACAGCAAGGTGACCAGTGCAGCTGGAGCAGGGAGTAAGGAAGGGTGTGGCAGCAGGGGGGCAGGTGTAGATGAGATTGAAGAGGTAGCCAGATCACAAAGAGCCAAGTAGGCCATGATAAGAAATTTGGATTTTATTCTTAGTGGGATACGAGGCAACTGGATGGTTGAGAACAGGAGAGTGCCAACATCAGGCTTGGACTTTACAAAAACTCGTGCTTTTTGAATGGAGGAAGGAGCCTGTTTGGGGATCCAGGCATGAGATGGTGGCGGCTTGGGCTGGAGTGGAAGCGATGAGTGTGAAAGGTAGTCTGATTCACTGCTGAGAGAAGGGTTGGAAGGATGGAATTGCCAAGGGGAGGTGAGGGCCAGCACTTAAACAGCCCTTGGAAGGAGAGAAAGATGATGAGGCACTCACCCTTCGCACTGTATGGCATAGATTCTTCTGGCCCCTCCGGGCCCATTGTCCACCTATGCCCACCCTGCTGTCTGCCCAGGGAGACTGCCATGCATGGGCTATCTCAGTAGCTTCCCCTGCCCTCCTTTGCTTCTTGTTGGGTCTGGCCAATGGGGAGCCCTGACAGGAGGCCGGAGGAGGGGTGCAACATGAAACCAGGGTGATTATTTCCCTGACTCCCTTCCTGTGGGGGTCTCAGGGGCAGGTGGCACCCCTAAGTTCCTGCAGGCAGACTCAACCTCATGGCTCTCTCTTTGTGGGTGCTGGTCACTGCTCCCCACTCTGGCTCTTCCAGCTGCGGGTGTAACATCTTTCTCTGTTGCTGGACCCAGGGTGCTGCACGGCACCCCTGCTCCCTCTTCTGCCTGTTCCTTTGTACATAGCTCTTCACCACACGCACCTCAGATCACCCCCTTTAAGTGTGTTCCTTCCTGAGAACCCATGTTCCTATCACACACATACTTAAAATAAATCACATGTATAACGTAAACTCTTGCATGAGAAACAAAACTTGGATGAGCCTTGAAAACATTATGCTAAGTGAAAAATGCTAGACACTAAAGGCCTCTTATCGTATGATTGCATTTATAGGAAATGTCCAGAATAGGTAAATCCATAGCAACAAAAAGCAAATGAGTGGTTGCCAGGGCTGTGAGAGAGGGGATGGAGGGTGACTGCTAATGGGTACGGGGTCTCCTGTGGGGATGATGAAAATATTTTGGAACTAGATAGAGGTGGTAGTTGTACATGTACTAAAAGCCACAGAATTAAAATGGCTCATTTTATATTTTGTGAATTTTACACCAATGTAATACAAAAACTTGCATCACCGATAGCTGCTACCCTAACTTTTGTATTTATGCCTCTGTATGCTGCTCTCAGGGTTTTTACCCCAACATACACACAAGGGTTGCATTGCTGTGGTTATGTGACTTTTCACTGCCTTGAAAAGATCTCCAAGACACGAAAGTGACAAGAGCAAACCCCCAATGTTTTAAGCAGAAGCAGAATAAAAATAGGACACCTTGTGCAAAGGGGAACTGGAGAGAGGAAACCACGCTGGGCCCTCAGAAACCCCTCCAGGCCAGGGGTTCAGGGGGCTGAGGGAGGAGATGGCACTGAGGCAGGAAACCTGCCTGAAACAGAGCATCTTTGCCCGCATCCTGGCCTGGAGGAGAAGCCTTTGTCTCCCCCCTCTGCCAGCTTTTCTGGGAGCTCAAATATTTACACAGCTTGGCTGGCAGGCATGCTGGCAGTGAAGCCCTGGCTGGATGGAACAGGTGACCTGCTGGGCTCCCAGAGCAGCTCCAATGAGGCCTTCTCTGTCTTCCCTTCCATCTTCCCATTCCTGGCTGGATGCTGCCAGGTTTGGGCCAGCACAGGGCAGGAAAGACCTGGGAACATTGGCCAAGGCTTCTGTGACCTTGGCCAGAAACTGGTCATTCATTCACAGTGGCCGCCCGGCCCTCAGTTTCTTCAGGGATGCATGCTTTTTTTAGGCACTGGTTTTGGGATCCCTCCACTCTCTTCCACAAATAAACCAAACCTCCTTTGTTTTCAGTTTCTGTTGAGACTCACCTTGTTAATGCTTCCTCTGTGTCTGCTGGTGACAACCCACTTGACAAGGAGAGGCCTCTAGCATTCACAAAGTGGCTTGATGAAAAGGGGATGTCAGGGTACCCCGGGCAAGGGACAGGCCACTGGAGGGAAGTGAGCAAGCATGAGGGGCCCTGCTCCTAAACTGTTTTGGGTACTGCAGAGTGGCTACCAGGAAGTTTTCCTAATCAGGTTCGTAATACATCTTTGCCACTTGCCAGCTATTGAACTTTTCTGAGCCTCAGTTTTTTCATCTGTAAAATGGCTATAACTAAAATGCTTACCTCCTGTGTTTGTAATGAGAGTAAAGTGCATGTAAAGGGCTTAGGGAAGCATCTGGCACACAGCAAAGAGCTCAGTAAATACTAGCTCTCATTTCCAGAAAAATCATCCCCTTCTTAGGGCCCCAGCATCTACATTTATAAAATGTGCCCGGTAGAAGAGATCATCTCAAGGGAATCCTCCAATTGTAAAATTGTATAGTTCTGGGTTTTTAATGAAGTTTTTCAACTGGTCCCTGGAGGTGTGGCATCTCCCAGCAGACTGTTGACTGTAACTGGCCACCCTTCCCAACGGCCTTCTGTTTCCTTCCAGGTCCACAGAATGTTTGTGGACCAGGGAGCAGCCATACTTTGGCCATATGAGTTACTGGGTTCCAGAAGGAAAGGTTCTGTGGCATTTTCATCAACCTTTAAGATGGCCGCAGATCAAAGGGGCAGCACAAAGCCACACCGGGCTTCGTTGACTAGCACACCCACAAGCTTGGGACCCAAAAAGGCAAGCAGCTGGGGCCGGCTTCCTGACTGTGTGACCTTCACAGTCCCGCAGGGCTCGGCGCTCAGAAGGGCCCTGGGCTTGGTTTAATGCTCTGCTGCTGCTGCCTTGAAACTCTTAATTTTTGAACAAGGGGCCCTGCATTTTCATTGTACGTTGTCCCTGCATATAGGTACACTCCCCAAGGCTACCACTGTCCACACTGCTGGCAATGTGTGTGTGTATATGTGTGTGTGCGTGTGTGCGTGTGTGTGTGTGTATGTTTGGGGCAGGGAGAGATGTTTTCAAATTTTAAGTCACTACATGTAAAAAGATGCCTCTATTAGCACACTTTGCAGAGAAGAAGCACAGCTAATTATGAGAGGTCTCCAAACCAGGCCCAGCCCCATAGAGGAGATAAAACCAACACACAGCACTGGCGGCTGGGAGCCCAGGAAGCAGCAAAGGTGCTGACTCATGAGAATCTCCCAGCACACAAGCTGGGTGGTGATTTTTCTCTGCCTTACTCCTGTGTCTCTCAGAGATGATGTATGAATCTCCTTATTTACCTTTTCCCTCCAAACCATCTCCTTTATTATTTTTATTAATGTCATGCCAGCCCTGAAAAGGTGTTTCCTTTGCAAAAAGAAAAAAAAAAGGGGAGGGGGAGAAAATAACCCCCTAACACTTCATCTTCATAGCGGAGGGAACGTATTTTTAAAAAAAGTAGTATTCATGTGTGTGCGCATGAGTGTCTGACAGAGAGAGAGAAAGGCTTAAAATGACTAAGTTATATGAGAGTCCAAAATCTGGATATAAAGAATAATAAATTCAGGTGCTTCAGAAAGGGCCAGACTACCCAGGGAAGTTTTACCATCTTTATTGATAATAAAAACATTGCTCGATTTAACACATTTTAATTTGAAAAAAATGAAAGGAGATGTGGAATACATCGAGAGCTAGGTGACATATGCAAGTACGGGTTTATTAAATAAACTAAAGTGTACACGTAGTTGGGCTCACAGCTTCTCAGTTCTGCCACTGACACACACACACACACACACATATTGCTAAGCAGCTTCATAAGGAGCTGTGGTGGCGCAGTGGTTAAAGCGCAGGGCTGCTAACTAAAAGGTTAGCTGCTCCGCAGGATAAAGATGTGGCAGTCTGCTTCCATAAAGATTACAGCCTAGGAAGCCCTGTGGGGCAGTTCTACTCTGTCCTACAGGGTTGCTATGAGTGGGAACCGACTCGACGGCACCTTACAACATCCACAAAACACATACGTACGTATACACACACATACATATACACATACACACATATTACTAATATATACAGACATATAGCTGCCATTTATTCTGTTAGGCGCTTTGCATTTGAAAACAACCCATTTTTTTAGTAGGCCACAAAATCTGCAAAACTCCCTGTGACAGAGATGTGTTCCAATTTACAGGGGATAAAACTGAGGCTTAGAGAGGTTCAATAAACTTGCCCAAGGTTACACAGCTCAGGCCAGAGCTGAGATTTGAATCCAGGTTCATCTAGCTTCACGTATGTAAGTTCTAAATGCTTTTCCGAACTATGTAAACATGTGTCTGTAAACATGAAACACCTTGATTAGCTGCGGCAAAAGAATAACCACAGACCTGATGGTTGAAGTGACTACTGGTTAGTTATAAACTCCACACTTGGGGAGAAAGAGATTTGCGAAGTGCTCTTTCTAACTTGTTACACAATGCACAAATGTCTTCTATGATATCCTATTATGGACTCCTTTTGATTATGCCCCGTGGTAGAGAACTCACTACCCCTCGAGGCAGCCTCTTCCATGGTTACACAGCTTTTGAATGAGGTCATCTGTCTTTACCTTGAAAGACGGACCTTTTATCCTCCAGGCTTGGTTCCAAGCTGCAGGCATAAAGAACAAGCCAGTTCTTCATCCCCAGGGCAGGTTCCCTTGGCCTCCTGGACTCTCCCCACCTCAGGTGCAGTACCTTTCATTACCTCAGCCATCCCTTGTACAAGCCAGTTTACAGGCAGTTTTCAAACCAGCTCTGAGTTCTGATCTCAGGACTGAAGAAAATGAAGCCTTTAAGCTGTCCACTGAGGGAAGATGATAAAGGGTCCCTGAGGTGGAAGAAAGCTTGGACTTTGGTATTTAGCACCATTCTAAAGGGTCCTACAAGGTGAGCAATGACGGCTCCACCTCGAATCCAATCTACCATCCCAGCCACCTCCCTCCTGAGAAGAAGCCTCCTTCCACCTGGCAGCGGAGAAGCTCTTAGAGAATCCCTGGGAGCGTGGGGGCTGAGGGTGTGCCATTCATGAAAACAACTATTTAACTGCTCCTGGCTCTTTCGTTTTTGAATGTGAGGAAAATAATGTCAAAAATATAATAAAGAAACAGATGTGCCCGAGCCAAGTTTTGTGGCAGGAAAAATGTGGGTTTGTTGGTATTGATTTCATTCTTCCAACTGATGAGGATGGATGGTGGTATGTTTCCAAGTGGATCTCACAGAGACATATGGAGACCCGGTGGCATGGGCTGCTCGGTGCTATAGTATGTCTGCATGGGCCGAGCACCCTTACACGCTCAAATGTACGTGCGTTCTGCAGATCTCCAGTAGCCAGAGAGGAGGGCTGAAGTTAAGCACAAACGTGCTGTCTGCTCCTCAAGCCACGTGACCACAGGATGTGTCTGCCCCAAGGGGGCACCTTTTCACCTTTTCCTAATGTACATAAAAGTGCCTGCAGGCTGGGTGATGCAAATAATTAAGTACTCAGTGGCTAATCAGGAGGCTGAACTTCCAGTCCACCCAGAGGCTCCCCTAAAGAAAGGCCTGGTGATCTATTTGTAAAAAAGCAGCCGCTGAAAACACCGTGGAGCACAGTCCTGCTCTGACACACGCGGGGTCACCGTGAGTCGGAGCTGAATGGACACCAGCTAGTTTGGTTCGACCGGGTCTAGCAGAAGCTCTACACACATATGTGCACACGCCTGTGTAAGCTCACACTCAGTCTCACCAGGGCAGAGAACGGACCAGGCCCCTAGAGCTTCAGCAGCAGCCCTCCCTCCAGCTGTCCACATCTGGACTCTCACTGTTCAACTCTGCAGCAGCTTAGAGGTGGTGCGTTACAGTAGATGGCACACAGGTTCTAGAGCTGCAGAAACATGAATTCGAACCCTGCAATTGACTGGTTATGTGTCACAAAATTTCCCCGACTGAAATACAACAATAAAAAAGACGGTCACCCTGCAGAGCTGTCATGAGGATTTGAGATCCAGTATGTTTGATCTCCCAACACCACAATTGGAATGTAGTAAAAGCTCAATTAAGCTGAGCTTGTTGGAAGTTACTTTGCAGTGAAGGGCAAGTACACAAGACAAAATCTAGCCAAACAGTTATAAGCAATAGTTCTGAAATCAAACTGCTTGGAATGAGAATCCCAGTGATACCTTTTACCATTTGTATAACCAGGGTAGGTTAACCGAGCCAACTCCTTGTGCCTCAGTTTCCTCGTCTGTATGGTACCCACGTCATGAACTTTTGATGGGGATGAAATGAAATAAAGTATGGAAAGTAGCTTAAAACATGGTATATGGGATGCACTCAGTAAATGCTAGCTGATAGAATTGCTTCCCAGCCTAGGCACAGGCTCTCCCCGCAGCGGGGCAGGCTGTGTCCCACGCAAAACGTCCTGAGTGTTACAATCCCAGTTTTTCCCAGTACTCTATATCTCCCAGGCAAGTAAAAGCACAGTGATAAATCCTCACTAAATGAAAGAATGGAATCAATAAAGGAACACCTTCCCCCGCCCTCACCACGAAAGTGGAGCATTTGATACTTGTTCTCAATGTCTATTTTAACCTTCCTTCCCCTACATTTTAGTAAGTTTAATTTCTGAAATGTTTAACGGTTGTTTTCGGATAAATCACAGTCGCGTTTCCTGGCCTGATTCGCAGGACTTTTCATGGCACTGGCAAATAAGCTCTTCCAGCCTGTTGGAGAAGAGCAAACGTGTCTTCATTATCTATTCATAGTGGTGTCGCTGGGAAGGGACTTCGAACACACAACTTGTCAGGCTTCCCATTACCTATCATTCAAATGTGTAGCTGAATTCTTTTAAAAATGAATTTCTATTCAAATTTTAGGGGGGTGGAGGTAGGAGGAGGAGTGGTTTGCAGGTATGGTTTCATGAGCAATAGCTTTGTAAAGATGACCTTGCCTAAAAATAATGTGAACGTATTCTCAGCATGGCTGCAAATATGGTACACATGATTTCAAAGGAGGGGACCCTGAATTCCTTGTCAGTATTCCTATTGAGAATTGACGACCACATCAGCTTGCTACCCGGAGTCTTGATTTTCCTGAGCTTTTCCTTGCAAGGTATTGGCATCCCCCATTTTCTTCCAGTGGAATGATTAAAAATTAGGGCTCTAGTGGCAAAAAATATCTGGTTTTGAAACCAGGATCTTTCACTCCACAGGATATTCTCAGCCTGTCCCTACAGCGATGGACCTCTACCCAGCTCTCTTCCCTGGGAGGCTGTGGTCCAGGCACTGCATCAGCCAGGGGCGCCCTTGCATTCTGCTGTTGGTTGGATTTGGCCAATGGGAGGCAGTGATAGGAGACTGGTAGCTGGGTAACAGTATGTTTGCATGTACATACTTCTGGCTCCCTCCCCAATGGACCTCATATTGGCAGGAGTCATATTCCTTCATGTAAGCCCTCTCCTTCTGCTGGGACTCTGGGTTCTGACACCCACTCCCTTCTCTTGCTTCATCAGACTTATGGGTGGTAACAGCTCCCCGCTGTTGCTAGCCCTAAGGTGGTCAGATACTTTGCTGATTTCCCTTACTCCTGTCCCAAGCTTTTTTACTGGTTCCTTCATTAACTCACCTGCAATACTCAGCTTGTGCCAACAGTGGCCATGTGACATTTCAACAATGACTTCACCTTCCTGAGCCTCAGCCTGTGCCTTTGTAAATGGGGGGGGGGCGGGGGTGTAGAGAGGATCTACCACATTGAGTCTTGAGGGTTAAATGAGATGATACAGCTGGAGTTATGGCCTGGGACAGATTCTGTGCTCAATAAATGGTAGTTGTTATTTTTCACCATTGTCATTATCATCGGCTTAGATTTCCGGACTGCTGACCTTTAGTCCTACTCCTAGTGACCCTATAGGACAGAGTAGAACTGCCCCATGGGGTTTCCAAGGAGCTCCTGGTGGATTTGAACTGCCAACCTCTTGGTTAGCAGCTGTAGCTCTTAACCACTATGCCACCAGGGTTTCTATGAGTCAGAATCAACTCGATGACAACGGATTTTTTTTTTTTTTTACGTTTATTCCTAGTCATTCCTAATAGTTGTCTGTGGTGATAATTAGTGCGGTTCACCAAAATGTTTCCAGCTCTCCCACATACATGGCCGGACTGCACTTCCCTCCCCTCTACCCCACTTTGGACTTGAACATGGGATTTGCCTCAGCCAAGGAGATGTGAGTGGAAGTCGCATATGTCACTTCCAGGAGGAGCCAGTGTGGGATTCAAACTACATTCCCTTCTCCTTCCTATAGCCCACCCCCAGCCACAGTGATTATGGAAACATAGGTAGAGATGGAGCCTCCATCAGGTTGAGTCCCAAAATGACCAACAGCGTGAAGAATGTCCTGCTAACCCACACTGGCCATATTACTCGAACATGTCCCTCAGCCAAGTTAAGTGAGGAAGAGAGAGGTAAAGACCCTGGTTCAAGGTCACACAGCTGGTTAGAGGCACAAGTGGCCCTGAAACCCAGCTCCAGGTGCTTTTCCCTGACTGCAAACTCTACTGGACTTGAAGGCTAGAAGCTGTGTGTACAGAGCAGTTAGGACCCCACTGAGAGGCACACAGAAGGAAGACCACGGAACAGGGGCAACACGTCTACATTTCAAGCTGCTTTTTAGACAAATGGGAGAAGGCCTTTAGAATGTTACTGAATGAATAAATTTCCCTAAGACCGAAGTTTCAAAATGAGCCCTGAAGTTGTCACCTTGCCTGTTCTAAGGATGGAATATCACCTTTGGCCTAATTTCTGAGTTCCCATGGCAAAGGAGTGAAAAATGCTGAAAGCTATCCATAGTGTGTTACAACCCTATTTAGTTTAAAGTTTCCTCACAAGAACAAGGCAAAGGGGGCGTTACTATCCTTGTCTACAGACAGAGCAACTGAGGATCAGAGAGGTTCACTATATTTGCTAAGGCCACAAAGCTAGTAATAATAATAACTAATATAGTATAACTAATAAAGAAGTAATTATTTGAGCTGACATTTATCAAATGCTTCCTCTGTACCAGATAGTGCTACGTTTCCTTTATGGGTTAGCTCACCTATGACATGCCTATGCATGTGCCTGCGAAGACGGCAATTTTATTTTCACCACTTTACAGAGGAGAAAACAGATTCAAGCCCTGGTCTCATGCACTAAGGCTCAAGCTTTCTCCACCATTCAATATTTCCCAAACCGTGTTCTGTAGAACCCTAGGGGGTTCCATGGAATCTGGTCAGGAGCAGAAGAAGAGAGACCTAAGGTCTCATGGCCAAGTTCTCGTTTCTGTCTTATGCCAAGGCAGCTAAGCCTTCAGCAGCTTGATTTGCTGTTGTTGCTGCATAAGATTTTTTAAAACAAATTTCCTTGGTTAGAAAAAGCTTGAGAACTTCTGAGCTAGCGATTCCTGAGGCATCTTCAACATTTAATCTAGGATTCTGTGAATGGAATCCCCAGTTTTCTTTCTCTAGTTCCATGAAACACTGGTCTTTTGTGTGTGTGTGTGTGTGTGTGCGCGTGTGTGTGTCTGTCTGTCTGTCTGCCTCTCAGTCACCTGGCAGCAGCAGGTACCAGCGCATGTCCATTCATCTATGTTATAGGCTCTAAAACCACTAAGGTCTGAGTTCTAATCTGAGCTCCTTGGCACTGAGCCTACCTGACCCAGACTTCCTCTGTAAGATGTAAACCACAAAGACCAACCAATCCCACCAGGCTTTGATCTAGAATAACCAGATAGTACCAAAACCAAACCAAACCCATTGCTGTTGAATTGATTCCAACTCACAGTGATCCCATAGGACAGAGTAGCACTGCCCCATAGGATTTCCAAGGCTGTAATCTTTACAGAAGCAGACTGCCACATCTTGCTCTCACAGAGCAGCTGGTAGTACTGATGGGAAATCATCTGGAGACAAAAGGTTGCCCAATAATAAAACAGCCATTCACACTTACACCTTTCGCCACTGTACTGTTTCACTTACTTACGTATTTTCACAACTTGGGCTGCTTACCCAGAAGGCCCTGGCAGCAGATATACTTTAAATAATTTAAACAAGTAAATAAAGTTCAAGTAAGTGACCATTTCTGCCTTCCAAGTCCAATCTTCTCTGAGACTTGGGGCCCCTTTTCCACTGTAGGGTTTGGGATAGACAAAATATCAAAAGCCACCACCCTGCATTCCCCTCCATGCACTACGAGTTCATCATACATATAGTAAGCTCGATTGATGCCAGGCATCCTGTAATGTACTGTATAGACATCATACATTCCTTCAGGAATGCTATGAGAGAGCTTACAATGCCTCCATTTTGTAGACAAAGAAATAAAGATGTAGAGAGGATAAACCGTATGCCCAATGTCACACTGCAAGGGAGTGGGGGAGCTGAGAAGTCACCTGAGGACTCTGACGGCAGAGCCTGCATCTGTAACTCTTGCACTACACTGCCAAGGACGTCCTGACTGCTCCTGGGAAGCCAATTCGGTGGCTGACAGTCTAGTTTTGTTATGTTTCTTTGGGCTTCTCCTTAGTAAGCTCCCAGGGCCAAATAGGGAAGTGGTTAAGAGCACAAACATATCTCATATAACTATCGTGGGGATCCTGAAAACCACCCGTGGATCTTCTTACTCAACAGACCACGTGGAGCAGTGGTCAGGAATGGAGGTTGGATCCTGGCACCAATTTCTACCAGCTCTTTGAATTTGGTAAAGTGACTTGGCCTCTCTGTGCCTCAGTTTCCTTATCTGTGAAATGCAAATAATAGAAATGCAAACACCACATCATTATATGACAATCAAATGAACAACTCCATGTAAAGCACCAAGAACAGTACCTGTCACATAGTAGATGCTCTAAGTCTTAGTGTTATTAACTCTGTTATATACATGGGACTATGAGCTCCGAACAAAGAGCCCTGGTTGGTGGTTCAAACCCACCCAGTGGTTCTACAGGAGAAAGACCTGGCAGAAGGGCACCCATAAATACTACAGCCTGGAAAACCCTATGGGGCAGCAGCTTGACTCGATAGAACACAATAACAACAACACAAGCTCCTAGAGGTGGAAGAGCCATGCATCACACATCTGGGTACCCCCAGCACCTAGTACATAGTAGGTTCTCCTTAAGAGTCTACCGATATTAGTTTATTACTACTACTATTAATAATGCAAGCCCTGGCGGCACAGTGGTTAACAGTTCGGCTGTGGACCAAAAGGTCAGCAGTTCGAATTCACCAGGTACTCCTCGGAAACCCTGTGGGGCAGCTCTACTCTGTCCTACAGGGTCACTATGAGTTAGAATTGACTCAACAGCAACTTTCTTTTCTTCTAGGTTTACTATTAGTAATACTTATAACGCCTAGTAGTTATATTCTTATATTCTACTTCCCAAAGTCCTTCATGCCTATTATCTTGGTTGATCCTTACAAGCTCTCCATGGCAAGGTCATCGTGATCATCCCCTTTGTATACACAAGGCTGTACAGGGTTCGAGAGGTTCAGTGACTTGCCCAAGGCCTCACAGCACAGACCAGCAGACCTGGAGCTGTCCCAGCTCTCAGGAAGCCTGGGAACAGCAAAGTGACCTTCTCAGGGACACCCAAGGACAGAGGAACTCCAGGAGATGGGGCGTGAGACATCCCAGGCTCTGAAGACAGGCTCCACACACTCTTATAACTCTCCTAGTTGAGGTCAGCCTGCTGCCCAAGAGAGTGCAACAAGGCTCTGTGACCTGCATTGTCTAAACAGGATGTTATGGGGAATCTACCCTCCAGAGCAGATTGCCAAGGAAAGCTGTCCCCAACAGCCCTCAGCTCCTACCTTGGAGCCCCCATGTGCCAGCTGCTGTTTCTGGCAGCCCTGGAGAGCTGCCATCTCTGAAGCAACATGCTTTGCATTCACTCCAAGTGCCTCCCTCGCTTCTCTCTCCCTCCCTATCAGCTGCAATACGAGCCCCGGTTCCTTATCACTTGTCATCACTAACCATCCACCAGCCCTTGGGTACCAGGAGGGACTGTAACCGGGTGGCCTGGCAGGAGTCCAAGCCAGGCAGTGCTGCTTTCGGGTACCCAAATTTCCTGCCTGTGGTTTGCACTGCTGCAATCGTGCTGGCTCTCACTTCCCATCCTGACCCACCGGCTGGTGTGATGCTGCATTCCTCCAGGACTCCCTGGGCTCACCTCACAGGTGTGGTCCTATGACCTGTCCCGGTGCAAAAAGAAACTGGAACCCTGGACCCTCATGCTCATTCTCCCATCCTGACTTAGCGCCCCTGGCGGGGCTGTAGGTCCTTCATCCATGAGGCTGTGTCTCTCCGAATGTACCACCTTCTCCAATCAGAAGGGTGCCCTGTCTGTGCAGGCCAGGCCAGGTGGGAGGTGCTGCTGGAAGCCTATGGGGACACGAAACTGTATGGAACACCCTGGATGTGTATTCATGCTTTGAGCCAAGAGGATTGCATACCTATTACGTAGAGCCAGGCCCCATCTGGGCACTGGACATAACCAGTGAACCCTTCTGCAGTGACTCGTTAAGTTTCTCCTGGCTTCTCCTCTTCCTAACCACTCATGCCTGCCAATTTTGTCTCCACCGAGCAGCCAGGATAATCTTAAAATACAATTCAGATAAAGTCACACCCCTGATTCAAGCCCTTCAATGCTTTGCGATGCTTCTGAGAAGGAAAATTGTTCTCGCAATAGCCTGGAGACCCTTCTGTGTCTGGTCCCCGCCTTCTCTCCATGTGCATTTTCCACCTCCCCATCCACCTTCCCCCTACTCTGCGGAGGCCTCACTGAGCTCTTTCCTGCCTCCAGGAGCTGGCTCCAGGGTTCACAAGGTTAAAGAACTCTGTGTCCCTAACCTCATCCCTGGGTACACTGGCCTCTCTCCCTCTCAGTCTCCAGCCTGCAGGGTTTCTGAAATCTGGATAAAGACATGAAAATGGCTTCTCTTGTTTACTGTCTAGTTGGTGCCAAAAAGTGGTGGCCAATTTGACAGAAGAACGCTGTTCTTGGCACTGATAGAAGTAGCAAAGAGCACTGGCTTTGGAGACAAGCAGACCTGGTTTAAATCTCAACCCTGTCTCTTGTGTGGTCTTGGGCTGTGATACTGTACCTGCTGGAGGTTGTTTCTGTGCCTATGAAAGCAAGAGCAGGATACCTGAGGCCCACAACTATTGTGAAGGCTGTTATTGCTACTAATTAACAGCAATTAACATTTGAGGAGTAGGGGCAGTGGTGGTTCAGTGGGAAAATTCTTGCCTTCCCTGCAGGAGACCCAGGTTTGATCGTGACCAATGCACCTCGTGCGCAGCTACCACTGGTCTGTCAGTGGAGACACACGGGTGGCCATGATGCTAGACAGGCTTCAGTGGGGCTTCTAGACTAAGACTAGGAGAAAGGCCTGGCAATATACTTCCTAAGTTCAGCCAATGAAAACCTTATAGATCACAATGGTCTAACTGGCGACCGATCTTGGGAATGGTGCAGGACATTCCGTTGTGCGTGGGGTCACCATGAGTTGGGGGCTGACGCAACAGCAGCTATCAACAACAGCATTTGAAGAGTATTGACCATGTGTCTGCTAAGCACTTTGTCCGCTCATTTTATTTAATCCTTACAACACCCCTAGAAAGTAGGTGTTATCGTCCTCACCATATTTCAGATGAATAAACTGAGGCCCACAGAGTTTTAGTAAATTACCCACGATCATCCACTTAGTGAGTACTGGAGCCTAGCTCTAGAGAATTCTTTCCTAACCACTAGATTACGCTTTCCTACAAAAGCCCTTTGCCATCGAGTGGATTCCAACACACAGCAAACCTATAGGACAGAGTAGAACTGCCCCGCAGGGTTTCCAAGGAGTGGCCGGTGAGTTTGAAGTGCTGACCTTTTGCCCAGCAGCTGTAGCTTGCCATAGCTCTTAACTGCTGCGCCACCAGGATTCCGCACTTACCTATAGGATTCAATAAAATAATGAAGCAGAAGTCAGAGCACGTAGATAATGCTTAAACTATCAAGGAGACAAAGAGCACACGTGGTTGAAGTGGGCCCCATGTGTTTGGGCAGCTGGGTGTTCCAAACCCAGGGCTCTACACTAGATACCTTCCCTATTTACTTTCAGATAATAAAATCACAAAGTATCATTGACTCTTAATGGGACCCCGTGGGGGTTAATTACATGGCGGGGAATTGTCCATGAGCTCAACAACTGTTAGCTTAATAGATGTACTTTCAGAAAATAGAAATATAGCACATTGATCTTTAAAAAGGAAACATAAAGATCTCCCAGATGCAGATGAGAAAAGGAAAAAGTCCTCGCTCAGCACTTGGAGCTACCATCAATCCTCGGGACACGTTTCCTACAGGATCTCTGGGTTCTTCCTGTTGTGGACTCTGGAATCCTAAGGCTCAAGGCTTCCAGCCAGAGCTGTTTCCCAACCACCCTAAACAGGAGCCACCCTCTTCTCCCCAAAGTCTCTTGAGAACAGCAGTCATCCTACCCTCTGCAAACCCTCACTGTCAATGACACAATTCATGCACAAGTTAACTGTGTCTTTCTAGTCCAAGAACCTCCAACATACTCATGCCTCTAGACACAGTTTCCTCATCTACAAATTGGGGATACTTCCATCAACTTCAGGAACCCTAGTGGCACAATGATTAAGCACTTGGCTGCTAACCAAAGGGTTGGTGGTTCGAACCCACCAGAGTCTCCATGAGAAAAAAGACTTAGCAATCTGCTCTGGTAGGGATTACAGCCTAGGAAACCCTAAGGAGCATGGGGCAGTTCTACTCTGTCTTATAGGGTTGCTATGAGTCAAAATCAACTTGACAGCACACAACATCAATTTCAGGAGGACATGTCATTTTAAAGATTTACAAAATAAATTATAGCAAAAACCAATAATTTTCAGGTGCTTTTTTTTTTCCCCCTATGGGCAAAACACCATGCTAAGTACATAAAAATATATATGTCTCTATCTCACAATCCTATGTATTAGGCATCTTAATTTTCTAGGAACAATGCTGGCTCTGGGAAAAGAATGATGAATAAGATGCGGTCACTGCCTCCAAGGTCTCGACTTCTAGTTGGGGAAACAGTCATGAAAAATGCTACTCACAAGGAAATTAAGGTGGCGTGAGGAGAGAGGTGGCTTAGCTCAGGTGTGTGAGTACACAGGTAGGGAAGGGGAACTGTATGAGGCATGTAAGGGCCAGAGACAGTGTCCTGGGGCAGGTGGAGGGGGCATATGAGACTACAGAGGTTGAATAATCTTGCTCAAGGACATATAGCTACTTCAAGGTAGAGCCTGGATTGAGATCAAGATGGTTTCCACCCCGAAATCCATGGGCCCTTCATTGCTCCAGGGACATTTGGTCTCCATCACATTCTCTGCCTCTCTGGGGTGGAAGCCAGCCACCTTTCTCTTTTTGTGTGAGTCATCTTATGGATGCAAGACAGTGCCTCAGTGACTCCGTTACACACAAGAGGAATAAGCCTGCAAACAACGGTCCGTAGTGCTTATACAGAGCTGCTGTGGAACTACATTCACAGTGTCCTCCCCACCCCAGGTGCGTGCACAAGTGGACAGAATAACTACAAAAAGTCATCCACCCAGTTCAACAGATGCAGAGGGAGTATCAATGTGCCTGGCCTGGGGTGTGTGAGTCAGTGGTAGTCTGACCTTTGTCCCTGTCCTTTGGGAGATTACAGGCAAGCCAGGGAGAGAGACACAGGCATGATTCTTGTACAGAAGGCAGAGCAGAATGAATGCTGCACGCAAGGCCTCAGCAAAGTGCTCTGGGACAGAAGAGCAGCCGTGATTAAATCAAAGAGGTTTCTTGGATCGGGATCAGGCCGGCAATGGCTTGCTGGGGCTTTGGGCAAAAGTCATTTAATATCGTCGACTGTTGTAAGGCTGAATTTGATTAAGACTCTAAATGCTTGGAGCTCCTTGGAGAAAGTTGCTTCATAAATACCACACAGTTGGAGAACTCAGCGTAGCGGCATGTCCCTGGGAGCGCCGTGTTTAGATTTCCAAATTCCAGAGGAGACATGATGTCTTCCACCTCAAAATCTTACCCAGCACAGGGAGAAAGATGGAACGGCGGAAAAGAATTTTGAGGGTTTTCTGAATGATAATAGCATCCTAGTAATAATAAACTGTTATCACCAAGAGATTTCTCTCCTAGCATCTAAATTTTTTCTTTTCTTTTTGTGCTTTTCTTGATCTGTTTGTCAATATTTTTGTCATGATACTAGAGCTCAGGGCTTTCTATGGGGTACAACTAAACAGCATCTGTTTTACTCAAGTAACTTCCTATTTCAGCCATGGTTGTTCTAACAGGAATTCTCCCATAGCTAAGGGGAGGATGCTCTTTTATGGCTGCTCTCCTAGGACAAATAGGGTGAAGTCTTCTTCCACTGGGGGTAGGCAAACTGCAGATGACTTTATTCTGGTTGCTAGATCAGACACCAGTATAGGAAATACAGTTACGTTGGATCTCTTAAAAGTCTTAACAATCTACGTTCACAACAATCTTTAAGCATTTATTCATTCCACATACATTTACTATTGAACACCCCTGTGGCCAGCCATTTTGCTGAGTGCTGCAGCTGGACAAGGAGATCACTGGATGTATCCAGAGTTTAGTACAGATGATGGAAGAGTCAGCAAAGAATTACAAGGTCAGAGAAGCCAATATTTGAGACAGTGATGACAAAACAGGGAGCAGTGAGCCCAACAAATGTTAGAAGCCCAATTTTCCAAAAAGGGAAACTGAGGCACAGAGTGGTTAACTGACTCCCCCAGTGTCACCCATTGCTCAGGCAGTTAAGCCCCTGAACAGTGCAGATGGTCATACACCAGTGGTGTGTAGGTTGATGCTGCTCAGTCAAAAACTCAGTCCCGTGGATGTGAGTGTATTGGGCCAAGGAAGAGGATCCTGTGATCATTAATATGAAATGATCCCCAAGTATAAATATGACCCCATCTAGTGTAAATAGACATACACATCTATTCCAGAAATATCTGGATTCCCCCAGATACTCAAACCCACTCAGGCCCTGGGGGATTTGGGGGGTATTTGAAAGGACTCCCTGGCATCCAGCTGTGCCCATCAGCATCCCCAGCGCTTCTCCTTGATAAACCCTCTGATCCTTGTTCAGGTCAGTTTCAATGGGAAGCCCGGAAAGAGATCTAAACGACTTAACCCTTCTTCAGGGGGAGTTAATTTCCTGCATTAGCTGGGGGCCATGCAATACCTCCTTGCTCGGATTTCCCCCTCCACTCTGACCCATCTTTCATGAGGATTACGCCTTCCTATGGGATTGGATTTTGAGGCAGATTTTTCAGATGGGGATTTATTTGAGATGAGCAAATGAAACTTATCTGGCCATTATTAACCTGTTGCAATTATCTCTATCTGGCCAGCCAAATGAGGTCTCAGCTCGAGATCCCAAAGGTTACAGTTGGCTATCCAACAGCCATCCATGATTTTGGAATCTCTAGGAACAGCAGAACAGAAGCATTTTATCCTTCATGAATTCCCCTAAAATTGCCCTTATGATAATTGCAATTTTTTAGGTTGTGTTTTTTTGAATGCTGATTTCCTCGACAGCTAAATGTCAACAGATACTTTGGAGAGATACACATTTTCCACTGACCAAATATAGAAATCACTCAGTTACTCAGTTATCAGCCAGCAATATATATATATATATATATACACATATATATGTATGTATATATGCATTACTTTCTTTCCTCCAAATTCTTTATCCCATTGGATATGGGAATTAGATAAGATTAAGTTCTCAGGCAACATCAACTTATGGGGTGGACAGATTCTGTACCGTTGGGCTGTGTCAGGACAATATTTATATCTGCTCAGATAGAAGACAATGTGGTCGACATGCACACTGAGATAGCCGCGTGAGGGTTGCTTTAAGTAGAGCAGCTTCAGGTTACTTTAAGGTGACAATTTCTAAATGAGAGCAAAACTGTGTAATAAGATTTAAAAAATTGGACCCATTCTTAGTTCACCAGCTCCCCAGCCAGTGACAAAATATGCCATTAACGGCCACAGCACGATTCTGAAAATATACCTTTCTTACGATTTAACGCTTTTTTTTTTTCCCTGTGAGCTAAAAATTACAAAGCCCCGGATTTCATCGCTCTTGCAATCTATTCTTTTCCCCTGACTTCCTGTTTTCATGAAATTTTAATCAGGCACTTAAAATAAATAGCTATGCAGAGCTTCTCTCCTCCCCCAATGCCTGGGATGGATGTTTTGGGTAAAGTGATAGTCCAGAGACCTTGAGAGCAGCGAATCCCATTCTGACTTGGCAAGACAACAGAAATTAAAACAATGCTCTGTCCGCACGACGTGCTCGGAGGGGACAGCGTGGTCTTGGAGGATCAAACAAAGACATCGTATGTTGGATCATTTTCTTCGTCTCCCAAATATTGACAGCTATTTGACCAAATTAGAAAGACAAGCAAGATAAAGCACAACTATATTATTCCAGGATACAGAAAAAAGGAATAAACTGCAGCAGACTTTTTAAATTCTCTCAAAGTTGAAAAGTTAATCATTTAATTTAGGTTGCTACTTTTCATAGCCAATGGTCTTTAGTGATGTACATTTAAACAATAACAACAACAATGACAAAGATGCCTGGGTTGTTAAAACCTGCCAAGGTTTTGTTTTCTATGTTTTTTTTTTTGTGTGTGTGTGTGTAACGATTACATCTATTAATGACATCATAGAAAAGTTTAATATATTTGTCATAAAACCATTATATTCAGGAATGAATGTCTTTTCTAGGCAATAACTTCAGCTTTCATGGAGCGTGCTGTGCACCAAGAAAGAGGTAAGAATGTTAAAGAAAGAATATGTTGACTAGCATTCACACCCAAGAAGTTGTAGGCCCTAGAAGCCTGGAAAGAATATTCTTGGAGACATGTGAGGAAATCAACCACCTTGCCTTAAAATGCTAAGCTTTTGGATTGACAAAAGATAAACAGCAAGAAAGGTTCTTAACACGTTAGTAAAAATGAAATAACTTAAAATGATGAAAGAGTTAACATAATTTAACCCACATCAACAAATACCTTTTTACTGTTTCTTGTGTCTTAAATGTGAATAAATTCATACTGACTGTTTTTTTTTTTTTTTTGCAGGGGCTGATGAATAGCCATAGATTCTATGTCTGGGCACATATCTTCCGGACTCTGAAGGTAGAGAACCTGGTTTTAAATATTGGGATATTTTTCCTGTAGTTGAGTAGTGTGTTGGTAAATGCTTTTCAAGCAGATCTCCAGGGACAAAAAAAAAACACCAAAATCCTTATTTATAGCATTTACCCATTTCCATGATGTAAGCACTCCCGCCATATTCAATTTCAAGCTTTTAATGTGACGTCACTGAATAGAGATGATACTGTAATAAAATAACTAGGAAGTGAGGAGTTTTGAGTACTTATTACCTTTTTAAAATATAATTTATTTGAGTGTATGTTTATATGATTTAATTTTTAATAACATTTGTATGTAACAACCAACTCACAAAATTTCTGAAAATTCAACAGTGGGCTTGAGCCGGTACAAGCCAGCCCGAGCACACCACTTCCATAAGGGAAGTTGGAAATGGCTGTGTGTCATTTGTGTTTAGAAAACTTGCCTGTTTCCAGGGATAGGTCAGATTCCTGAATATGTACTAGAAAGATTCACTTTGGTCTTGGTCCCTGAAGATCCCCCCAAATTACAACTGACCACAACATAACAAAGCTGCCCTGGTTTCTCTGATATGAGGTTTCATCTCCTTCACTGTCTCAAGCCCCTCTTACCTCGGCTGAGTAGAATCTAAATAACCTCAAGAAGAGAGGAATCAACTCTCCAAACAGAAGAATTCATTCAGCTTTATGGCAGCCCATGCCTGAAGTGCTTACAAATATTTCCCTTCTTACAGGCCCAGAAGATAAAGTTCTGCTGGGGAAAAGAAAGGAGAACAAATGCCCACCAAAATCCTTTTCTAATGCCAACACTTAGTGAATTTGTGAAACAGGAGGTCTGCGGTGCTCCCACCCCGATGCAGGTCCCAGAATTTTACCTCACAATCATTAAGACAACTTCTCAGAGTAGGTTGTGTGGGGGCATCTGTAAGAATTCTCTCAGCGGTTTGAAGAAGAGAATATTGTCAGGAGACTTGGAAGCACCTTCTGAGAAAGTTCTCTTAGTAAAATGGCACCAGCAACATGTTGGTTCAAGACCAACAGGGAAGAGGTGGCAGTTTCAAAAAGCCAATTTGAGGATTCAATTCAAGTTGCCAGGGATCTCATATTCCAAGAGTTTTTCTCCACCACCATTTAGTTCCTTGGCCATATCCAATTCCAAGGTGCCAATAGCCCTTTGCCCCTTCTTATGGCAGTTCCCAGTAGCAATGGTAGGAGTTTCTGGAATCCTGCTCATGGAGATAAAAGCCAAGCTCATGGGGTTGGATGCATCCAGCTTCTGTGAACCGCCCACACTATCAACAGACACTGTCCCAGTGGCCGAGAAACCATCCCGCTCTTGGCAAAGCCCCTGCCACTTGGGTAGGAACTGAGCAAAATCATCCAAGCCAAGTAAAACTGAGCAAAGCAGGGCTTCCTCTGTGCTGAAATCCCGATTCAGCATGAAGGATCTTGGCAGAACTACAGCTGGGCTCAGCTCTGGTTAATGTCACAACCATATCTCAAATAACCCATTCTCTTAATAAAACACAATTTGACTTAAGGCTTTGAGACATCAATTTGAAGGGGGGAAAAGGCAAAAAGGAGGCCAGCAGAGAGCTGCCTACACATAAGTGTGATTATTGAATGCATATGCTTATATGTATTTCTGAGAAAATAATCCAAAACTCAGAAAATGAAGTTGGGTTCTTTATTTATAATCAGAAATGCGGAGATTTCTCAGAGCTGGTTGCCTGCAGTAATGTGCCATTCCTTCACTCCCGTCTAGGCAGTAGATGACCCAGTGCAGGACTTCCCTGTGTTTGCATATTTATAGGGTCTCCTCCAGCTCCACTGAAGGGAGCTTGGTGCCAGCAAAAGGAAATCAAGCTGTCAGGAGTTTCTATTTTCATTCCTACCTATAGTCTTAGTAAGGCAACCCAAGTTCTTCCCCCAACTGAGAATAAAACCACCCTCGGACTTGACTGCTGCATTGGTGGTATCCTGAGGCAGATTGGGAAACAGGAAGCAACTGACTGGAACTCCTGGTTCCAGAATAAGGGATTCCAAACCCCATCTGGGCTCCCTGTAATCAGTTATGCCTTCCCCTGGGTCAAAAGCAGGAAGGAGGTTTTACTTTGGATTCAGATAGGCCTGAGTGTGACCCCAGCCTCCACTCCTTTCTGTCTAGGTGACCTTACTTAGCTATGCTGAGCCTCCGTTTCCATGTGTATTTAAAAAAGAAAACAAAATGAGGTCACCACTGGGGAACAAACACCAGGGGAAGGGTACTTGTCAGGATTCTACATACTCTTCTAACAACTCCCTGTGAGCATATAATTATTTCAAAATAAGTGGTTTTTTATTTTTATTTTTTAAACTGAGAGGCATTAATAATAATAATACCTCGGGGGTGTTTTTGGAAGGCTTAAATATAATCATACATGTGTAAGTGCCGGCCATAGTGCCTGGCAGGAGGATGACATTTAAAACTGTTTGAATGCATAGATGGCTATATGGATAATAAGCAGTGAATAAATGTTATTTTAACTTCATTTCAAACAAGGAAAGTATTTTAGGTTCATCAAGGGTCAAGAGAGACATTTTCCTTTCAAAGAGGTAAAACAACTTCAAGACAATCTCACCAACATCATCAAGCGAGGCTCTAACACTCAGGTTAATAATGCTACGTGTTTATGTGGTGCCCAACTCTGAAGACATCCCAAAACATTTGCTTTCAGAGAGGCCTGTTCATCTTTATTATTATTCATGTAGTAAGCATATATGTAATAAAATATTTTTGTCATTTCAACATTTTTTACATGTACAATTCAGTGACATTAATTACGTCTATCATGTCGTTCAACCATCGCCACTACCCATTCCCAGATATTTCCACCCCCCCTTAACAGAAGCTCAGTGCCCTCTAAGCACTGATTCCCTCTTTCCCTCTCCCTCCCACCCCTGGTAACCACTAAAGAACTTTGGTCTCTATGTATTTGTCTGTTCTAGATATTTCGTATAGGTGGAATCTCATAATATTTGTCATTTTGTAAATGGAAAGTCCCGTTAACCTCCACATTTCTTCCAGCTTGAGGGAGACACACAGCATCACTCCCATGTCTCAGATGGGGAAACAGTGACACAGAAGATTAGCCAGCCTTCCACAGTTTCATGAGCAGGTCAAACTGGCTAAGGGGTAGACACAAGTCTCTAAGCATCCCAGCCTTTTCCATTGGTTGTCCTATCACAGCTGGACCCTAAAGGGCTCACTTCAAGTTCAGAGCCCCCTAAGGGTATTAAGGAAATAGCTCCTAATAGCGGGGAGCACTTAAACCCCATTTCCTCCAAGAATATATAAATGCCTTTGGAAAACATACGTGAAGTCTGCTAAATAAAAAAATCAGAATAAAGCATTTCAGAAAACTCTTAATTTTATAAAGTTTGTTCCTTGGCATTGCACAAATATGAATGGATAGATGTATTTATTTGTGGCTCATAAAATAGATACAAACACAAACATCAAAACGCTAATAAGGTTTTTTTGAGTTACTGAGAATGAGTGTTATTTTCATATTTATGATTTTCTGAGTTTCCTAAACTTTCGCTAATGTATCACTTTTATCACATAAATTAATGATTAATTTTGGTTTATTGTCTCCTTTCAAAATTAGTATGGCTACCTCTTTTCCTAATTATGATCCCAGTGGTAGATAGCTAAATGGCACGCCTATGGGAGGAAGAAGTGGTCATTGATTGCCCTTGAGCACTTTCCCTGTGGCCAGAAAGGGCACATAAAGGAGTCAAATGCTGTCTGTTAAGGAGGTGGCACTGAGTGGGGAAAGTCCCAAAGAATGAGAAACCAGGAGGCTTGCCCTAGACTTGCCCTGCCGGTACTTGGCCTTAAGACTTGGGGTAAACTCACAACTTCCCAAGCTCTTTTTTCTTAAAATTTCTGCCTCACCAAACGGTTGGAGGGTCGGCAGACTTCAAGTATATATTTGGAACACTCTAGATGAAAAGGAGCCCTGGTGATACAGTGGTTTAAGCTCTTGGCTGGCTGCTAACTGCAAGGTCAGCAGTTCAAACCCACCAGCGGCTCTGCAGAATCGACTTGAGGGCACCCAAGAACAACAGATGAAGAGCAGGTACCGACATGAAGCATTTTCATTCTATTGCTCTGGGGCTGTTATAATCACACCCTGGACTGAGCCTTTGTGAAGGATGAGGTCCAGCTCTCCCCAGCTTCAAAGAATTAAATAAGAGAAAACCAGTGGAGGTGGGGTAAGCCAGCCCCATCCTCTGCATCTCTCCCTTTAAAAGTGTTCTGGGAGTCATGTCATAAGTCAGGGAACCTCCAAGTCTTCTTAAGTATAAGAAAACAGGCACTGGTCGGGTCTAGGAGGTGTGGGGTCCTATTTTGTAAGGGCTGTGTGCCCAGAAAAGGGATCTGGATGGTCTGGGGCCATACAGACATCCCTGTGGAAGCCACTCCTGCGTAGGGTTTTCAGATGAAGCACAGCATATGCTATTTGGATTTCAGGTAAACAACAAAGTATGAGTATATCCCAGTATTGTCTAGGATATACTTATGCCAAGTAGTTATGCTAAAAATTATCTGTTGTTTATCTGGAATTCGAATTTAACTGGGCATCTTGTATTTTTATGGTGGTTCAGTGGTAGAATTCTCGCCTTTCATGTAGGAGGCCCAGGCTCGATTCCTAACCAACGCACCTCCTGTGCAACCACCACACGTCTGTCAGTGGAGGCTGCGTATTGCTCTGATGCCAGACGGGTTTCATCAGTGTTTCCAGACTAAGACAGACTAGCAAGAAAGGCTACCAATCTACTTCTGAAAGCCAGCCAATGGAAACCCCATGGATAACAACAGTTTTATCCACAAGTGACCATGGGGATGGTGCAGATCTGGGCAGCATTTCCTTCCTTTGTGCATGTGGTCATCATGAGTCAGGGGCCAACTTGATGGCATCTAACAATCACAATGATCAATTCTGGCAGGCCTGCCCCAGAGACACTGCTAGAAGAATCTTGGGGTCTCTAGTGTCCTTCTCCAGGCCTGGCTCTCCCATTACTTGGATGGAGTGCAGCGTGGAAATAGGCTCTGACTCTGGTTTGAGAGTAGACAGAGAGGAACGGTTACGGACAAACGGGAAGTCTAACCTCCCAAGTTCTACAGTCGCTTGTACATGTAGCACCACTCTGACCCTCCATCAGACAAGCCTTTTATGATATAGGAGATTTGGTTCTTGTGACACAGCTTGGATCAAACTTCCACTAAATAACAGAAAACAGACAAAACAAATGTGCGATGGGTAAACAGCATGTGCGTTTCCCGTGTGGAGTGTTTCAGCTCGAATCACTAAATCCAATGGATCTTCAGCTGCTCAGGAGCCAAATCTAGTGCACTCTGCTCCAGAAAGACCAAACCTATTGCCGTTGAATCAATTCCGATCGACAGCAACATGATAGGACAGAGCAGATATGCCCCACACGGTTTCTTAGGAGTGGCTGGTGGATTCAAACTGCTGACCTTTTGGTTAGCAGCCATAGCACTTAACCACTAGAAGTCAAAAATCATCTGGCCTCTACAAACTCAGAGCCCTGGTGGCACTGCAATTAAGAGTCACCTGCTAACCAAAAGGTCGGCGGTTCAAATCTACCAGCTGCTCCTTGGAAGCCCAATGGGGCAGTTCAACTCTGTCCTATAGGTCACTATGAGTCTGTATTGACTCAACAGCAATGGATTATAGACTCAAACAAAATTCAGCTCATTGGAAATAGCTGAAATAAAGTGTCCTAATCAGATCAGCCCTGACGGTGTAGTGGTTAAGAACTGGGCTGCTAACCTAAAGGTCAGCAGTTTGCATTCATCAGCCACTCCTCAGAAACCCTATGGGGCAGTTCTACTCTGTCCTATGGGGTCACTGTGAGTCAGAATTGACTCAGCTGCAATGGATTAACGCGTTTAGTGGCACAATGGTTAAGCACTTGGCTGCTAACCAAAAGGTTGGTGGTTCTAATTCACTTAGTGGCTCCATAGGAGAAAAGACATGGCAATCTGCTCCCAGAAAGATTACAGCCTCGAAAACTCTATGGGGCAGTTCTGTTCCATCACATGGGGTTGCCATGAGTTGAAAATGACTCCACAGCACACAACAACAATTAAAGCATTAGGAGAAATGGAGAGAGAGGCCTCTTCCTCATGTTCTCTCAGGCTTTTAATAAAAGTTGAGTTGTAATTGTATGAGAGTTGCGGGCATCGTTTCCTTTGCTAAAATAAGCCTCTGAGGAGTGTGATACCAGAGAATGTGCATAATGGACTGTGTGTGTGTGTATATGTGTCTATGTGTATGTATGTGTGTGCACATATGTGAGTGTATGTGTGGAGGTGTGTGTATGCGTGTGAGTGAGTGTGTGTATGTGCATGTGAGTGTGTTTGTGTGTATGTATGTGTGTTTGTATGTATTTGTGTGTATAATACCCAGGCCTACAAGATAGACAAAAATAACACAAAAGACTCACTCAGTGCCTCAGATGTCTTTGAAGAAGCACATGGGTCTTGTCTCACCATCCCCAAGTGGCCAACATAGCCATGTGGTCAGTACTAGCTTTGCACAGTTAAAATAAAGAAAACAAATATCCAAATATCCAATATCATCCCTGGGAGCTGGCCTGTGGGTCTTTGTCGACATCTGAACTGCTTCACATAACCTCCTGGCCTCTAAAAATAGATATTCTGTGGTACATATAATTTTTATAAGATGACTAACACAGGAAAACCCTTAGGGATAACTTAGTGTCTTAGTTTTCTCTCTTTTATTCTCTATATTTATCTTTCTCGTCATAGGCCTCTTTGTGGAAAAGTTAGACAGTAGCCATGGACCAAGAACATTAGCCGAGGAATTATTAATCTATTCCTCAAGGGCTATAATTTTCAGCCACCGAAGAGAAGCTGATATTTTTTAAAAGGCACAGGGCAATGCTCTCAGACCTGTTTTTTATTTCTCTAAGTATCACTTTTGCACCAGGGCTTCAAACCTGTTCCTTAGAAATTTGCCTTTCTAACAAGTTCCTAGGAAGTTATACATAAGAATCACATGGAGATCTTGTTAAAATGTAGTATATCTGGGGTGGAAATGCAAATTATTAGCAGGCAACTTGCTAGAAATGCAAATTCTCAGCAGGGGTTTGAACCAGAACACACCTGTTTGAAGCTCTGTTCTGCATTCCAGGGTCCATCCAGGCAGAAGGTGCTTCCAGCTACCCAGGTACTTCTCAATTTTATATGCAAATTACATGAGTCAAAACCTGGAAGCGAAGCTTATGGATTCTATGAAATTCCTCACTGTAAAGCTTGCTGCCTTAAGCCCCAATAATAAGGGCAGTGTGGCGATTCACAGCACTGAAACCTTATTCTGAGTTTTACTCATCCTTTCTCTCCAGACAGAAAGACAGAAAAGGCAAGAGGGGAAGGAAAATGGGGAAAGAGTTTGGCATCGCTGAGATCCCCCTCCTCATCCATCTAGCACATAACCTGATCTTTTGTCTGGAGGAGAGGATTCCAGAAACTGAAGGAGAAGCTCTGCTGGGGGGAAAGCTAACAGAAATCAGTCCCTCACTTCCTGTCACCTTTATTTCAACACTGCTTGCAGCTCCCATGACCTCTGGGTGACCTCCCCGGTGATTAACTCTGCTCATGAGGATGTGGAGAAATGAATTTTCTTATCCATTGGTGTCCTCATTTCGGAAATAACATTCTCCCTCCTCCTTTACCATCAAAACAATAACTGCTTAAACTTAGTGTGCTCAGTGAGGCCATGCCAAGATTCCCGCTTGCCCTCCCTGGATGGAGCCAAGTGAGGAAGGGAGTGAGGTCATGGGGGGACCAGAGAAGGCAAGGACGAATCATGGGAAAGCCATGCCCTCTACTTACCTCCCTCCCTCTCAGCTCACCTGGAGTCCTCATAGTCACCACACTTAAAAGCTAATCCTACAAGATCTCTGACTTCAGTTATTTTTTACATTACAGTCCCCCTTAGGGAAGATACCAGAATCAACTTGAATAAGGTGACTGGTCAGAAGTTGGTAATTCAGGAGCACAGCTGGAGGACAGGCACCAAGATTTTTTCCTAACCTTTGAAGCTGAGTGTGAGTTTGTTTTACGTCTTCCACTGCAAACAAAATTAAAACGTAATATATTGCGCCCACTTCTGATCCTCTTTCTTCCTGAGTCTCCTTTATTTCACTGTGTCACCATGTGATTTTGTTCTTGCGAATAAAGGCGTCAGGCCAACTGCACACCTGGCTTTAAGAGATTGTGTATCACTTTGAAAAAGTGGCAGAAAGCTGCCCTGGAATGTGATGCCACAAAACTAAGTAAATACCCACATACATGTGAGTTTTGATATACTATATGCAGTATATCCTTTGTTCCCAAGACCTATGATTTACAAAATATAGCCAATGCTATCTACCTTAAAAACTAGTGGCCAGTCACCACCTCCTTTCAGGATATTATCTATAAAGGGACTGGACCTAGAGAAAAACAAAGGCGACTGGGGAGAAACATCCAATGTTTTTGAGCCCACGGATAGTGTAAACTAGCCTCTTGACCTCTCTAGGCCTCAATTTTAGACTTCTCATTCAAAAAGCCAGGGCCATGGTGGTGACAATGAGAATGACAATGACAAAAATACCCCTTCCTTCACAAGCTTGCTGTGAAGATTAGATGAATTACTCTTGTGGAACTTCCACTCTTGCTTTAAAGTCCTGCACAAGGATCACCCCCTTCTGCAAAGCCTTCCTTGACCCTTTGTGACATTTTGAATTTTCCATTTTGAATCAGCTAGAAAAGGCTAGGTTTTGCAAGTCCAACAAATGATCCTCAAATTTCAATGGCTTTAACCATCAGAGGTTTGCTTCTCATTCACACTAAGTTTCTAATCAAGCCTGCAGGGGCAGGCGTAGAGGTTACTTTTCAAGCTGTAGAGTTTCTCAGGGACTCAGGCTATTGAAGGCACCATTTTCTGAAACCAGCATCTCAACACATGGCTTCCTAGTTTGCCACAGAAGACAGCTTGGACAATCTTGCCCTAACTCTTAAATGCTTCTGCCCCCAAAGGATACTAATCACTTCTGCTTATGTTTCATTGGCATTAGCAAGTTATGTGACCATGCCCTCTGGGTGTGTGAAAATATCCTTAACTCCAGGAAAGGTCCGTGGAAATATTAGTATTGGTAATGTCTATCACATATATAGGAGCCCTGGTGGCTCGGTGATTAAAAGCTTGGCTGCTAACCAAAAGGTTGGCAGTTTGAATCTACCAACCACTCCTTGGAAACCCTATGGGGCAGTTCTACTCTGCCCTATAGGGTGGCTATGGGTCAGTACTCACTTGATGGCAATGGGTTGGTTTTATCACATATTTATACATAAGATGCATTATTCCATGAAGGATTGGAGTCAACATCAAGCACTGCTTCTTTAGTTCCACTATTGCCCTGTGTGAGATCTCCATTGTGGTAAGGATAGAGTCACAAGTTTATCATCAGCTTATATGCCTCTCTCTCTCACAGTTGACAGTGTTTCCAGAACCCAAATCATGCCCAATTCATCTGTGGTTGCATATGCTAGGTAGACAATAGGTGCTCAATAAATATTTACTAGATAGTAGAACCAGAATGTTCCTTAGAAGTGAGGATGGTGAGACTTTGACTTGCTTGCATTGGATATGTCATCAGGAAAGACCAATCATAAGAAAAGGACAGCATGTTTGGTCAAGCAGGAGGTCAGCAAAAATGAAGAAAACCCTCAATGAGACAGATTGACACAAGAGCCATAACAGTGGACTCAAACTTATCAATGATCACAAAGACAGAACAGGACTGGGTAATATTTTGTTCTGTTATACATAAAGTTACAATGAGTCGGAGTCAACTCAAGGGCAACTAACAACAACTAGATAGACAGACAGACAAGGAGAAGCCCTTTTTACCCTTAAGACTTCATGATCCTAGTGCTGTGTACTCAACATGATGTAGGACAGCTCCTACTAACACTGCGTTGAGTAGCCAACAAACTTTTCATAAAACTTTGGCCCAGGCAGAGTCTACGAAATAATTAGAAATTTTAGAGCATAAGATTCACTGCCAACTCCTGCCAGTCAACAAAAGCAGCTACAAAAGACACATATTTCATCATTGTCTTGTGGGGAGACCTTCTGTGTTTATACTTGGATACACGCAGCAGGCCTCTGCACAGGTGTGTGTGTGTGTGCACGTGTGTGTGACAGTGTGTGTGTGTTTGTGTGAGCTTGTGCACCAGTACCCAGGGGCTTACCCTGTCTGCACATCCACAGGATCCTGGGAAGACTGTGCTCTTAACTTGCCAATCAGCACATTGTATTGAATGATAAAGTGGGTCATTTGGTGGATCTATTCTCAGCTCAAATCTGCTTTGTGGCAGCACAAAGTCACACTCAGACACGCTATTTCAACTTTAGAGTTGCCTGGATTTCCTGTAAGACTTCACTAGCAGGTACATCCCAATATGCATTGATACCTGATAACATCATCATCTTCTTCTTTAGCCTCTAATATGCCTCTCATATTTATTTTACTGAGCTTTTTGATGATGGCTTTATGATCAAAATCACATTTACGTCTGACGATAATTCTAGAAGAAATACACTATTGCAATGCATTTTATAGCTGAAAACACTGACACTTAGAAAGGTTAAGTGGTGTGCCCAAGGTCACACAGCTCTAAGTCAAAGGAATTGGAATCCAAGCTCAGCCAGTTGGACCCAAAACCTGATTCATCATCCTATGTTCCTGACCAAATGCTACTATAGAAGGATGTTGCCCTGACATGTGCTTTTCTCTGTAGCTCTCCGAACTCCATCCATTTCCTTCAATTAGGAACAGGTTGTTGTTTGCTGCACATGGGCTTGAGAACAGATGGCTCCTGGAAATTCTTCAGATGCCATGAGATCTGCCACCTTGAAATGTCAAAGGAGCAAAATTCAAATCTAGGGGCTCTGGGTGCCAAGGAGACAACTGGCATCTTTTTCACCCACCAGATGAGGTCGGGGATAGAACGTGAAACCTCTGTACCTCAGAATGGCAGTCACCATTGACGGAGCATCTTCTAGGTTTCAGGCCCTGAACTATGGGCTTAAGGTGGGTTCTCACAGTGTCCCTGAGAGATGGGAGCATTTTACCCCAGTTCACAGATGAGGAAGCTGAATCTCAGAAAGATAAAGTAACTTTATCCTGAAGTTAATGAGCCAAAAAGTTCAGAATTTGACTCCTTATCTGTCTGGCTGCAAAGTCTGAATTCTATTCTACATATCACACTGCAAGAAAAAACAAAACAAACAAAACAGAAGACATTACTTTCCCTTTTTCATTTTAAAGACAATTTTGAAAAAGAACAGTGAGAAGGATGATCAACCTATCAGATACTAAAATTTGTCATGAAACTACAATAAAAGAATTCTGTCTTATTGTAAGAATCAATGAATCGATCGATGGAGTGAAACAGTCTTGAAACATATCTCTCTGTGTGTATGTGTGGTTATGTGTGGGTAAAGACAAAATATAACAATAGGTGCATTAAAACCAATGGAGAAAGGAAGGCTCTTTTGACAAATGCTGTTAGAAAATCAGCTTTTTATGAAAAAAAAAAGTCGGTGTGTCATATCAAATACCCAAATTCATTCTAGATGGACTGAAGTTTTAAAAGTCACCAGATTTCAAAGTCAGGGAAAATCTTTCTAAACATAAAAGCAAAGAAGTAATACATGAAGCTTGAATACATTTCATATACAAATTAAATAGTGTACATGCAAAAATATAATTTAAAAGGTAAGAGATAAACATGGAAATAGTTTTGCCACAAGAATGACAAAGCATATAGGCTAAAACATTCATCTCAAATGAAAAAGAAAAAAACTGTAAGGAAAAGAACAGATGATTCATAGAAGGAAGAATAAAAGTGGCTATAAGTAAAAATATGAAAAAAGTTCAAGAGTAAACTAAGATACAAATACAAGATATGAAAACAATAAGATGTCATTGTGCTTGCCTATCAAAGAAAATTCTATAGAATAATTTGATTCAGCAGTTACAATCTAAGTGGCTATCTCATACAGCAGTAGTAGTAGTAGCATAAACTGATGCAATCTTTCTGGTAAGCAATTTTGTTTCATGCCTAGAGTCTTTAAAAATGATACTCTAACAATAATTCCACTTGTTAGAATTTATACTAAAGAAATAATCAGAGATTTGGCCAAAGACTAATATATAAAAATGTTCAGTACAGTGAACAACAACAAAAAAAATGGAGACAACCTAAATAATATAATAGTCAGGGGATTAAATCGTTTCATTCACAAAGATTAATATTCAGTAGTCTTTAGAATACAATTTTTGTACAACAGTTAATTAATTCTACATAGTCTAGCTCTAAGTGGAAAAAAAAAAAGCATAATTGTATTAACACCACATGATCGAATTCATGTAAAACACCCTAAAATATATGCATAGAAAATTGCAGTGACATTCTCCAAAGTAATATCAGTGATTTTTCTCTGATAAGATTATGGGTGATTTTTAGTTTCCCCTTTCTCTCTTTTTCTAATTATTAGATATTATTTCTATAATAATACTTTTAAAATATGGTAAGACCTGTGAGAGCCGGAACTGCCTTGCTTTTCCAGGTCTCTCAAGCTTTCTGCCTTTGACAGGGTGCAGCCTTACCACTTTTCTACCCCTCTCTATTAGTAGAAAATATTTGAGTTTTTCTTCTGTGACAGGTTTCTGCCTTACACAGGTTCCAGCTTTCACAGGTTTTACTGTACTTTTAAGAGCCCACGGCCAGATTAACGTCTCCTAGAGCTCATTGTCAGAAGCTCCAATTGTAAGGCCATCCTGTTAAAGGTAGGCATTGAGACCAAAGTTCTAGAATCACTACCAAAAGGGTCCCCAAGAGGTCATCGTAACCACATACTGCCACAAGACAGGTGGGGGACTAGAGGTTGTTCAGGAACAAGGGGGATTATCAGACAGGTTAAATGCTGGAGATATTGAGGAAAAGCTAGCCCTTGGGATGGAGCACAATTTCTCCATGTAACTCCCAGGAGGCAGTTTCCATCTGGTCCAGGGTATAGAGATAGCATTAGTGCTCAGTAGCTCTGCCTCCCAAGAGACCCTGAGCTCTGGACTCGCTGGCTACCAATAGAGTCCATGGGAACTGAACGACCAATGCTGACACCAACCTGACAACCACTCACTCTCACCGTGAGATTAGCTACTCTGTGAACAAGTATATCCACATGCAGAAGGACCAGCCGGCCAGCTAAAGAGAAAATGGGCTGCAGAACTGGTGAGGTCCCTTCTCCCATCCCCAATGCCATGCTGCTCATCTGCACAGAGTCCTGTTGTCCAAGGTGGACTCACTGTGAGCCACTGCGGGAAGCCACCATCTTGCCAGGCGCCTGTTTCTCCATGTGTACAGTGGAGCTGGGAGCATGACCTTGGAAGGTCCAATGAGACAGATGATGTAGACGTACTTTCTACAACACAGGCTGTGCAAATAAGCAAGTCTGCACTCAGATATGGGCATCTTGCCTTCATCTGTAGCATGGAGGGACTAGCACCCATCTTAGGGTTGTTGGAAGGATTTGGTCCATGGAACAGCTTAGCAGTACCTGGTACAGGCATAATCAAGGTTAATTCCTCTTTTACTACTACTATTGATGTTACTGCTACTACTACACTTACTACTATTACTACTAAAATCACTACTACCGTTACTACAATTACTACTACCACAATCATTATTACTATTACTATAATTACTACTACAACCACTATTACAATTACTATTACTACCACTACTACCATTACTATTATTACTACTACTGCTGCTGCTGCTACGCTTACTAGAAAAATTACTATTACTACTACCAGCACTACTGCTATTACTACTAGTACGATCTCCGCTACTAGTATTGCTACTCTAAGCAGCTAGCATGCACTTACAGTAACCGCACGCTCTGGAATTGGGGGGAATACTCCTGATTTAAATTATTATGCCTCATCACCTCCTGAAGTTCTCTCATACCTGTCAGAATATGCACCTGTTTGTACATATTTTTATACCTGTAACCCAAATCCTTGTTGAGTAAAGCAGTGATGCTGAAGGCTAAAGACAGCCCGCGTCAAGTCCTGGTAGGACCCTTTGTACATTGTTACCAAAATAAATAAATTTGAAATGTTGCCGTGTAGGAATGTTCTCCTCCTAAAGGATGGGGAAACTGAGGCTGCCATGATGACACACCCACACAGCTGGAGGAGGGCAAGGCACTAATTCACACAAGGTCCTGCCAAGGCTTCTTGCCATCAGCTAAGCTACTGGGGTTTTAAATGATTGAAAAAGAGGTTTAGGTTCTGGCATTAGCCCCGTTTCCTCATGGCATGAGACAGGTCTTGGAATAAGACGCTGTGTCCCAGTTCCCCTGACTCCAAGGACTTGGAGTCTTTTGGTGGCTATTTCCTTCTGCCCACCAACAAGAATCGACACCGCAAACTAACAAACAGTCCACAGTGGGACAGTGGGCCCCTGGCAGAAAGGCTGGCAGGCTTGCAGCCGATGGAGGAGAACAAATGGAACCGGTACCAGGAGGAAGCAGAAAGTCCAAGCTAGCGCCTTGATGCCGTTCGGGCAGGAACGCAAACAGGAAAGCAGGTTCCTGGGCCTGCAGGGCCCTCTTGCTAGCTGGGCCTGGTGTCTCCAAGCCCTACTGGTGTGTGTTATTTTTGGACTGGCCCACATGACCAGTAAGTGCCTGTTGGATTAGATAGAGTCAAGGCCAGCTTCCAGCCTGGTGTCTCCCAAGCAACCCAGGTCAGCGGCCTCAGGGATGAGGTCTATGGCGGGGCTCCAAATCAGCCACCCCGAGACCCCTCCAAGGCCCTTGGATAACAAAGGGAAGCAGCGAGAGAAAGAGGGAACTGCTCTTCCTTCCGCTCCAACCCAAACTCACCAAGCTGCGTACAAGGGGCCAGATCTGATGACCTCAGCAAAGTGCTCCTGGCCTGGGCGATCTTGCAAGGCTTGGACTTTCTGGGGCCTGGGCTCTGATGGTTAACTGGGCTTCCTGGGTTGGGAGGGATTAGCTTCCTTCCCTTTTGGGACTTACACCTCAACCCCATAACAATTAACAGCACTGCCCCTGGCCTTGGTTAACCTTCAGTGACCACAGTAAGTAGATCGTGTTAGACTTCAAGGGAGGATATTTCTGGTGTTTGGTTTCCACATAATTTCGACTCTGGGTGGTCTTTATACCATATGTTGTCAGAGGCCTTCCTATAGCAGAAAAGAGACTACCCTGTCATCTGACATGTCAGCATTGTGTGTGTCTGTGTGCGTGTGCAGTTGTGTGCTTTTTTTCTCTCCCCATCTCTCTCTCACAACCACATAAGCAATGAAAATCAATAAAAATTTTAAGGTTTTTTTTTTTTTTTTTGTATAAAAGCTAAACAATGTCCATTGCGAACTTTGCATTTCACCTAAGTTATTCAGGGGATAACATTATGAACAATAATAAAAATAGGCTTTTCTAGGCTTTTAAAAGAACAGGAGAAGAAAATAGTCCCCTCCCATACTACCTGTGTCTGTCAATATTATTCTCCATACTTTGGGGACAGAGTCCCTACTTGGTGAAAATGGTTAACGCAGCTGCTAACTGAAAGGTTTGAGGTTCAGGTCCTCCCAGAGGTGCCTCTGAAGAAAGCCCTGGTGATCTAAAAAAAAAAAAAGGTGATCTACTTCTGAAAAATCAGCCATTGATAACCGTATAAAGCACAGCTGAGCATGGTTCTACTCTGACACACATGGGGTCACCATGGATAGGAGTCAAATCGATGGCAAAAGGCAAGAGTGGAAACAGAATGGGATTTGGAGCCAAAAAGAACTGGGACCCAGTTCCAGCCCTGCAACGCGCAAGTGACAGGATGCCACTCAAGTCACGTTCTTGGATTCTCGCTTTCCTCGAGTCTAAAATGGGAATAGGGCCTATGTTGAAGGCTGGGTGTGAAAACTGCAAGAACTGGGTACACAAAGTGCTTGTGCGTGACTCATGGCAGATGCATAACAAGTGTCTGGGTATTCTTAAGAGGGCAATGGACCCCCACCTTCTCAAACTGCCTCCTGCCACCTTTCCGTGACTTCCTCTGGGCAGGAGGGAAAGCACAGAGACTAAGCAAAGCTGTTCTGTTTGAACATCCCATCTCCTGGGATGTCACAATGGGGTGCTCCACAAGTTCGGCCAAGTTTCAATATACATCTATTACTGAGCGATTTCCAGGTTCTCCTTTCCTGTACTGACATACGAAGCTATATACACCAAGAGACCCTCCAGCATTGAAGCCTGGACTAAAAACATGGGAAAATATCTATAAAGTCAAGTTTTAAAAAGTCACATAGCAGGCAGTAAAATGTGATCAACTATGGAAAAAATAATCATGGTTCGAATAGCATATACAAAAATAAGAATATTTAGCGCTGCGCTGTTCAATGCAATAGCCACTCGCCAAATGTGACTATTTAAATTAAATCAAAGTTTTAGTTCCTCAGTCTCATTAGCTTTATTCTAAGCTCTCAACACATGTGGCTGGCTGCCACGACAATGTACAGCACAGACATAGAACATTTCCATCAGTATAGAAGGTTCTACTGGATAGCACTGATTTAGATGCTAAGGAATTTCAAAAGATTTTAAAAGTAAATTTTCTGAAATGACATTCCATCATCAATTATTTCTATAAAAATCTTAGATATCAACATGAAAAGAAAAATACTAAAAAACAGTTTTATTTTATGTATCAATTAATATCATGTACTAATTATACACGTATTTGCAAATTGATTAATATTATTATATCACTGAGAAGTAAACATTCTTTTGTGGTTACAAGAGGGGGGAGGAAAAGAGGGTGGGAGAGGGGCATTCACTAATTAGATAGTAGATAAGAACTACTTTAGGTGAAGGGAAAGACAGCACACAATACAGGGGAGGTCAGCACAATTGGACTCAACCAAAAGCAAAGAAGTTTCCTGAATAAACTGAATGCTTCAAAGGCCAGGGTAGCAGGGGTGGGTGTTTGGGGACCTTGGGTTCAGGGGACATCTAAGTCAATTGGCATAATAAAATCTATTAAGAAAACATTCTGCATCCCACTTTGGAGAGTGGCATCTGGGGTCTTAAACGCTAGCAAGCAGCCATCTAAGATGCATCAATAGGTCTCAACCCACCTGGATCAAAGCAGAATGAAGAACACCAAGGACACAAGGTAATTACGAGCCCAAGAGACAGAAAGGGCCACATGAACCAGAGTCTACATCATCCTGAGACCAGAAGAACTAGATGGTGCCCGGCTACAACCCATGACTGCCCTGACAGGGAACACGACAGAGAACCCCTGAGGGAGCAGGAGAGCAGTGGGATGCAGACCCCAAATTCTCATAAAAAGACCAGGTTTGATGGTCTGACTGAGACTAGAAGGACCCCGGTCGTCATGGCCCCCAGACCTTCTGTTGGCCCAGGACAGGAACCATTCCCGAAGCCAACTCTTCAGACACAGATTGGACTGGACAATGGGTTGGAGAGGGATGCTGGTGAGGAGTGAGCTTCTTAGATCAGGTGGACACTTGAGGCTATGTTGGCATCTCCTGCCTGGATGGGACATGAGAGGGTGGAGGGGGTTGGACGCTGGCAAAATGGGCACGAATAGAGAGAGTGGAGGGAGGGAGCAGTCTGTCTCATAGGGGGAGAGTAATTGGGAGTGTGTAGCAAGGTGTATATGGGTTTTTGTGTGAGAGACTCACTTGATTTGTAAACTTTCACTTAAAGCACAATAAAAATTATTAAAAAAAAAATTATTATATCACCATTACCTGAAAATTGCAAACCTGAAATTATAGAAAAACATACTGGTACTGAGGAGGGTGAGACTGATGTTCTGATGGTAATTTCCATGCCTAGCCCTCGCTGAGATGAACCCCAGGACAGCCCAAGGTCATTCTGCAGGAGTGCCACCGATACAGGGCCAGGCACGTCTGGCCCCCTCAGAGCAGGACTATGCCCTTCATCACTCCCAAGAGGCAGCTTGGCATGCATTTCTGTTGTTTGTTTGCTTTCCTCCTTAACTCCTAGAACATTAAATAAATGGTTTTGAGTCTTTCCCTCCATGGTTTTAAATTCCTTCCTTAAATAGTAAAAATGGTGTGGGGCAAGGCATCTGACCTCCTCTAACTTCACAAGAGGGAAGAAGAATCAAGATCAATAGCCCAAGGCTGATCCCTATGACGTGGAAGTCAGACATACCTCCTCTCTCCAACCTTTTTACTAATTCTGACACCAGTCGCCCCTCCCACAGCATTCTCTACTTCTCTGCTGGGTTTCATAATTTGTTGCAGTGGCCACACAGAACTCACAGGCTGTTAACAATTAAGGGATTTATTAGGGAAGCAACAGTTACAATTCAGGATCAGGAACAACTCAGGAGACAGTTGTCTGATCAGGACAGCCTCTTCTAAACAATGCCCACAGGAAGGCCTCTCTCTGAACCTCAGCTTCTTGGCCTTTTGACCCCTCAGCCCAGCTTTTGCCCTACTCAGGAAAGTGTTACCAAGCTCTTTAGCTCCACCAGTAATTGGCTGGGGCACCCCGCTCCACCAAGGGGCCACAGCCTGAAGGAGCTTAGCTCTCTCACTCTGTGGGTCAGCACATTCTCTGTAACCATCTCACTCCATGGGCCAGGAAGCCTACTGCACCGTCTTGTGCCAGTCTCCACCATTTCTGCTTCTTGCCACCTTGCACCATGTCTCTCTCACTCTGGATCCTGGGTCTAGGAGGTTCTCAGCACAGGGACCTTGGCCAAGTTTCAAATGAATCTTCTTCTTGGTGGTAGTGAGGTCCCCTCTCTGCTCTGGGATTGGCTCTCTTTTAAGGCTAGCAGGATGGCCAAACTGACCAATCCCCTTGTTAGGTTTCCACACACCATATTTGTATGGTCCTACCCCTACAGGGGGAGCCCTAGTGGCACAGTGGTTAAGAATTCTGCTGCTAACCAAAAGGTTGGCAGTTTGAATCCACCAGCCACTCCCTGGAAACCTTATGGGGCAGTCCTACTCTGTCCTATAGGGTTGATATAGGAATCGACTGGAGTGCAATGGGTTTTTAGATTTTACCCCCACAGGGGTTCCATATACCGTATTTGCATTATTAGCAAGCTGTCCAATCCCCTTGGTGGGCCACAAGCACCTTATTTGTATAGTCGCACTGTCATAGATTGAATTATGTCTATGTCCCCCCAAAAATATGTGTATCAATTTGGCTAGGCCTTGATTCCCAGTGTTGGGTGACTTTCCTACATGTTGTAAATCCTGCCTCTATGATGTTAATGAGGGAGGATAGGCGGCAGTTGTGTTCATGAGGCAGGACTCAATCTACAAGATTGGATTGTGTCTAGAGGCAATCTCTTGAGATATAGAAGAAAGAGGTGTGAAGAGAGACAGGGGTACCTCACATCACCAAGAAAGCAGTGCCAGGAGCAGAGCTCATCCTTTGGACCCAGGGTTCCTGTGCAGAGAAGCTCCGAGTCCAGGGAAAAGTTGATGAGAAGGCCGATAGAGAGCTAAAGCCTTCCCCTGGAGCTAACACCATGAATTTGGACTTTTAGCTTACTTTACTGTGAATAAATTTATTTTCAAGTACCCGTTTGGTTAAAGATGGGCATACAGAGCTGGATCAACCACTGGAACTGTAGAATCTAGTGAAAAGTAAAAATGCAAGGTCCTTTCATCAGAAATTATCAAGAATTCCAAGATGGCATCAGCAGAGTATTAAAACAAGTATGTCAGATCCTGAGTGTGGGGCCTGTGTGATGCACAGATCCCATGCTCACGAAGCCAGACCTGATGCAGAATTTTAATTTTTCACAAACCACTGGGGAGGGGGAAAGTAGCTCCAGTAGAAAAAGGCAGCCATTCCAAACTCTAACCAGTATTTTTTTGGGGGGGTGGGGGATGGGGGGTAGTATTACTGGAAACTTCCCAAAAGCTTCTGATTTTTTGGTTTATCTTGTTGTTGTTAGGTGCCGTCAAGTACATTCCGACTTGTAGCGACCCTATGCACAACAGAACAAAACACAGCCCAGTCTTGGTGCCATCCTCACAATTGTTGTTATGCTTAAGCCCTTTGTTGCAGCCACTGTGTCAATCTATCTCACTGCGGGTCTTCCTCTTTTTCGATGACCCTCTGCTTTACTAAGCATGATGTCCTTCTCCAGGGATTGATCCCTCCTGATAACATGTCCAAAATATGTGAGACATAATCTCACCATCCTTGCTTCTAAGGAGCATTCTTGTTGTACTTCTTCCAAGACAGGTTTATTCATTCTTTTGGCAGTATATCCAATATTCTTCTCCAATACCACAATTCAAAGGCATCAATTCTTCTCCAGTCTTCCTTATCCATAGTCCAGCTTTCACGTGCATATGAGGCGATTGAAAACACCATGGCTTGGGTCAGGTGCACCTTAGTCTTCAAGGTGATATCTTTGCTTTTCAATACTTTGAAGAGGTCTTTTGCAGCAAATTTGCCCAGTGCAATGCATCTTTTGGTTTTTTGACTGTTGCTTCCATGAGTGTTCTTTGTGGATCAAAGTAAAATGAAATCCTTGATAACTTCAGTCTTTTCTCCATTTATCATGCTGTTGCTTATTGGTCCAGTTTTGAGGATTTTTGTTTTCTTTATGTTGAGGTGTAACCCATACTGAAGGCTCTGGTCTTTGAGCTTCATGAGTAAGTGCTTCAAGTCCTCTTCACTTTCAGCAAACAGTGTTGTCTCATCTGCATATTGCAGGTTGTTAATGAGTGTTCCTCCAATCCAGATGCCCCATTCTTCTTCATATAGTCCAGAGTCTCAGATTATTTGCTCAGCATACAGACTGAATAGGCATGGTGAAAGGATACAACCCTGAAGCACGCCTTTCCTGGCTTTAAACCACGCAGTATCCCCTTGTTCTGTTCAAACAACTGCCTCTTGATCTATGTACAGGTTCCTCATGAGCACAGTTTTGTCCTACTGTGGGGCTTGCATGTTGCTGTGATGCTGGAAGCTATGCCACTGGTATTAAAATACCAGCAGGGTCACCCATGGTGGACAGATTTCAGCTGAGCTTTCAGACTAAGACAGACGGGTAAGAAGGACCCTGTGGCCTACTCCTGAAAAGAATTAGTCAATGAAAACCTTATGAATAGCAGCAAAACATTGTCTGATATAGTGCTGGAAGATAAGCCCCTAAGGTTGGAAGGCACTGAAAATTTTGGTCTATCTTAGATTTAAATAATTAAGTCTAAAGCATTTGTAACCCATTCTAAAATATGGTATGAATGCTACCAACATCATCAAAGGATTAAGGAGACTGGATGGATCCTAAAATTTGATCTCACTGGGGACAAGGACAAAGAAGTCCTATCATTGTGAGCAAAAGGCTATGTCTACATTATTCTAGGATAATCTAGTCATCTTATTTTAAATTTGATTGCTTGGTAACACAGATTGCAAATCAAAAGCAATGAGCAAATAATATTTTTTCTGAGTGCAATGTTATAGATTTGATCTTGAAACTATAGTTAAAGAATAAAATTTCCAATTATATGCCTAATCTCTACCACCTTCTATACGGAGTAGAGTGACTTGGGATGGGAGAAGGGCTAGAAAGTTTTGGCACGTTAAAAGCACAGGAAGTGGTAAGTTAGTTTTTGAGATTTGCACATGGGAGTTTACCTTTATGGAAACTCTAAAATTTAAAACTATTCGATTTCATATAGGAATGACATTCAGAGATGCAACTTGCTTTACATCAGGCATGTTAACTGATTCTTAGGAGCAAGGAAGAAGCCAGCCATTAACTCTATCCTTTATATTAGTGCTGGCCTCAGACAGCAACACCGCCTGGTCAAGAGTGAGGTGAAGACTTGAGAGATGTTCCTACAGATCACCGAGTAAATATTGTTGAACTTGGGAATGGGGATAGGGCATGGTTAGGAGCACACCTGCTTCAGATTCTGCCTCTACTATGAGACAAGACGTGGGACCTGGGAAGAGTTACCTTCTCTTGCTATGTCAGTTTCCTCCTGTGAAAAATGGGGGAAATACAAATACCTCCCTCATGTACTTATGTGGACTAAAGAGAAAAGGCACATAAAGACCTTAACCCAAAACTGACCAATGATTAATATTATTACTGAAAATTGCAGTGAGGGGAGGGAATGGATTTATGTGAGATATTTATAGATTAGAAAATAATTAAGGAGAAATCTAAACACTGTGAACATAACTTTCTAAGCCAGATATTGGGGCATGCGACTTGACAAGTACAAGTTCACCTATGGGAACAATGATACAGAAAAGCCTAATTCATGTCTGTGTTGAGAATTGTGGCAGGACACATGGCTGGCAGGGTGATAGAACACGACTAACAACCGGTCTGAGGATTTTTATCTTTTTCTTCTTTTAAACATTTTAAGTGAACTTTCTGAAGTCAGGTGTTTCTAGTAGTATAAGTGAAGGCAATGAGACAGAAATGGTAAAGAGGCCTGGTCACTCAGAAGCATCCCCCACTCCCAAATACGTACCCCCACATAGACCCCTACATATACACACATGCGTGTACACACACATACACACACACAATCAGTTCATTAAAGGGTCATTTAAATCCTTAACCTATGTTCTAAGTCCATTGAAGCACCCAACTTTTTATATGTATATATATACAATATATTTATATGTATACATACTAATAATTTTAATGTAAATTAAATATCATATACTATATACTGCTGTATAGATGTAAAAAATGGCCCCCTCTGGAATTGATATAACCCAATTCATTGTGAAAGAGTCATCATCTCTACCTTGGATCCCACTCAAAGGAGTTTATGTGTTAAAGGCCAGTGTGACATAAATGCTTTATATATAACAAGGTGTCGTATAGCATATATTCCAGGAACTACACAAAATAAGGCCAGTACTCTTTGTCTAAAACCAATACTTTCTCTCCTTTAGTTCCAATCCAGAGTCACTACCTTTTTTGGTTTTCAAATTATAAAATTGCATAATTTTATATAAATAATACACACACTATCCTAAGTACACTCCTAATACAGACCTAATGTATGAGCTTAGCAGAGAAACAGGTTCATCTAAACCTGAAATCAGTTGCTTTAATAAACATATCATGGATTTGATATAGTGGTTGTTTTCTTTTTTAGACTTGATTTATCTGTCACTTTCTTTCCAAATTTGATTTATTGGTCAATTTCTTTTCAAGATTTGATTTATTGGCCAATTTCTCTTCAAGATTTGATTAAAACACATTACATAAGTCTTTTCAGATCCATTTCTAAATATCATATATTTTTCTAAGTATGGATGTTTAAAGTCCTTATTCATAAATGTTCTTGACTGATGGCTGTATTTTATTAGTTTTTTTTTTTTTTAATTCCAGGTAGTCATTTATTCTGTAATCGGAATCAGCATAAACAGACCATAAAGTCCAATTGTGTAATGAATTACTCATATCTCAGATTCAGAGAGAAAAGAACTTCAAGATATAACAAAGTAAAAATAGCTTATGTGAATGTTGTGTCTGGGGGGTGGAGGGGGGAGGACGAGCCATTTGAATGGTGTTCAATCACTGGATTATAGATACAATATAAAACACGTCCGCAAGAAAGGCTTCTAGCAGGACATCTCCTAAGACTACTAACTGGTCTGTGACTACATGGATGGCCTTGAAGTTGGCAACTCTTGTATCGTTCTGGAAAACGTTGTTCTAATTGATACAGGGTGTTCTGTTCCTTCTCTCTGCCATTTCCCCCTGCACATTTCCAAGGGAAGAAAATGTCCTGAAGCCCTTCCTACTGGACTCAAGACAACACAACAGACCCCAGCGTGCTGAGTGTCCAAGGAAAGTGGCACACATCAGAGGTTAGGCTGAAGCAGGTCAGAGTTGGGAAGGCTAATACTGAGGGTCTGCGAGCCCCTAGCCACAAACCTGCCTTCCTGCCTGGGTCACCTTAAACCTCCATAGAAAATAGGATGTTCCCCAACTAGCTATCAGTGTTTATCTCTGGGATGGTGGAGTTTGGGGTGATTGAATTCATTTTTTACATTAGAATGTGTCACTTTTTAGAAAAGAAATAATTATTCTCCCTCACCCCCATTACCACCACCACATACAAACACTCCTGTAGCCTAATTTCTTCATGTGTAATACAAGATGCTGTGATTTGAATTGTATCCCCCAAAAATGTATTCAGGTCCTAATTCCTGGTTCCTGTGAAAGTGACCTTGTCTAAAAATAGGGTCCTTGCAGTTTTAATCAAGTTAGAAAGAGGACATACTGGAGTAGGGTGGACCCTAAATCCAATGACTTGTGTCCTTGTAAGCCCTTGGTGGTGCACTGTTCAGTGCTTGCCTACTAGCCAAAAGGTTGGTAGATCAAGCTCACCTACGGGCATCTCAGAAGACAGGCCTGATGTCCTTATATGAGGAGAATTTAGACACAGAGACACACGGTGGGGAGAATGCCATGTGAAGACAGAGACACAGATCAGAGTGACACAGTTAGAAGCCAAGGAATACCAAGAATTTCTGGCAACCTCCAAAAGCCAGAAGAGGCAAGGAAGACTCCTCCCCTATGGCCTTCAGAGGGAGCATGGCCCTACCAACACCTTAATTTTGAACTTCTGGCCTCCAGAACCGTGAGAGAATAACTTTCTGATGTTTTAAGCTACCCAGTTTGTAGTTACTTTGTTATGGCAGCCCTAGGAAACTACAAGGACATTCCTACCTATTTTGGATGATAATTCTAAGGATTAAATGAGCTAATGTATTACAGCCCTGGTGGTGCAGTGGTTCAGAACTCAGCTTTTAAACAATAGATCAGCAGTTCAAATCCACCAGCCACTCCTTGGAAACTCTATGGGGCAGTTCTACTCTGTCACATACAGTCATTATGAGTCAGAATCGACTTGATGGCAATGGGTTTGGTTTAGTTAATGTATGGAAAATGCTGAGTGTAGTGCTTGGTTGATGATAGCTGCTGTGATCTCTTCCAAAGGCTAGTGATGATTAACAACAAGGACAACAACTGAAAGAGTGGTGGGCAAGATCTACTGAGCAGTGGTGGTATGCCAGGTGTAGTGCTAAGTGCTTGGTAATGCACCATCTCATTTAGCAGAACAACCCCATTTACAGCCAAGCAACCTGAGACCAGGTCACAAAGTTAGCACCAGCAGAGCCAGAATCCATTTCAGGCTAGAGCATAGCCACTTCACGCTACAGCCTCCTATACTATAAGAAATCCTTGGGACATTGTATCTGAAAGCATGTTACCCATATCCCATTGCTGTCGAGTCGATTGAGACTGAAAGCATGTTAAAGCTCTAAATTACTCAACTGCAGGTCATTAATGTCAAATTCAAGGTGAGCAACTTGTATACTCCAGCAAAGTCCAGCTTCAATTACACTGGCCACGTCCCCACTGTGGAAACCTCCCCTTCAGATTGACACTCCCCTGAACACGATCCCCTTTGGTTCCACTTTGTCTTTCCAAACCCTGACACCGATGTGGGTCATCTTGCAGCATCTGATAAAGCTCCACAGCAAAAGCGTTGGCAGGGAAGTCAAGAGTCACTTCCTCTGAACAGGATTCCCTCTAAGTCAGAGGGTCAAAGGCCCTGCTCTCTAATCAGTGACTCTGGGTGATATGACATTCCCATGCCAACACCTTATGCAGGGGGCTGAATGGGAGCCCCCAAAAGATTTGCCCATGTCCTCAACCCCAGAATCGGTGAATATGATCTTATGTGGAAAAATTGTCTTTGCAGGTGGAATTATGTTAAGGATCTTGAGTTGAGGAGATCATCCTGGATTATCTGGGTGAGCTCTAAATCCAATGATAAGTGTCTTTATAAGAGGCACACAGAGGAGAAGACAGACACAAGAGGAGAAGGCCATGTGGAGACTGAGGTAGAGATTGGAGAGATGCAGCCACAAGTCAAGGAACTCCTAGAACCACCAGAAGATTGGAGAGGAAAAGAATGAATTCTCCTGTAGAGCCTATAAAGGGATTGTGGCCCTGTCAACACATTGATTTTGGACTTCCGGCCTCCAGAACTATTAGAGAATAAATCTCTCTTGTTTTAGGCCACCTTGAGACTACCTGCCTCATCCAGCCTGCTGTTCTGTTGTACTCTGCTCTTGGGACAAAGGGAATCTCTGGCTTCCCAGCAAAGTGTCTTGCTGCCTCATGCTTCTCAGACTTTGCACCTTCTGTTCCCTCTTCTGAAATACCTTCTCCTTCTCTGGCTGCCTGGAGAAGTCCTTATTTTCCCTCAAAGCCCATCTCAGATCTTACCTATTTTGTAACACTTTTCTCAACTCCCCAAGAATTCAACCCTCTCTCCTCATTGCTCCCATCCTATTTAGGAGGGGATTTCAGCCCTTATCGATTAGCTCCACGAACTGCAGACTTCCTTGCCAATCAGTTGATCCTTCGCTCTCCCCACCTGGAACTGTGATTTCCACCCTGGGATTTTTTTCTTGTGGTTATGTTCACGGTACTTAGCTCCAGGGCTGGTGCAGTTGGTGCTTGATAAATGTTGGCAGATGAGAGAGGGGAACTCTGGTTCCGATACCACTGAAATTCCAATGTAGCAGATTCTGTTCTGTCACATCAGTTAGGTGCTGGGGCAATAGCAGGTAGATGTGATCTGGGTCCCACACTTCCATGAGGCAAAGCTGAAGAAGCATGGAGGCTTTGGATGTGGGCAAATAAGTGTCTCAATTTGGGGCCTATGTGACCTTTGGGCCTCAATTTCCCCACCTGCAAAATGGGTTATTAATATCCTCACCCTGGTAGAGTTGAGAGAATTAAATGAAGTGAAAAAACAAAGTACATAGTAGCTGCTCAAAAAATTCCAGCTGTCATGCTGAACTTCTTCCTCAGCAACAGCTCTGGGTCTCTTTTGAGGGGGGTGGCCATTACTCAAGGCACAGTATCCCTGGGACAGCCTTGGTCTCCTTCAACTCTCGGTAATGTGAGAGAACCCTGCTTTGCCCAGCAGTTGACCAAATAGCATCCAAAGGACCCTGATCCCTCTGAGCCCCTGGCCTGGAGCCAGAGACCACTGAGAGGAGAGAGTGATGTGAGCTCATCCTGGAGGCTTCTAGAAACTTCTGCCACTCCGATTACAGAAGCCTCCTTTTGGGGGATGCTCAGGCAGACAGCTTGGAGTCACCTTTTGCTCAGAAAGCACCTTAGTCAAAGAGATGCCTCAGCATATCATCCCTGCAACACAGTCTATTGTTTCACCCAGAGCCTGTGGACAGGTATGGCTAAAGTCAGCCCTCAGAGATGCTGCTGGGGTCCCTGCTCCCAGCAATGCCAGAGCCTCAGCAGAAGCCAGGGGAAAGCTGGGGGCTTTCAGCGTTCTTTTCTCTGCCTTCTTGAAGGGCATCTAGATGATTCCATATGTCATTTCGCTCAGTATAACAATGAAAACAATAATAATGCCTAAAGCTCTGCCCCCTTTCTTTGTCAGGAACTGTGCAAATTGCATTATAAGGATTACCTAATATGATCCTGTCAACAACCCCATGAGGTAGGTACCTGTATCAGGATCTCCATTTTACAGATGGGGAAACTGAGGATAGGATAGGTCAAGTAACTGACACAGGCACTCAGCCCTTACATTAGCCCATGACTGTGTCTGCTGGTCTCTAGAGTCCATCTTCTTGATTGCACTGTCTTTATTCATCAGGAAGCTGCTACACCCGAGATGCTAAGAAGGAAAGACCATTTCAAGGGAATTTGAGGGCTAGTAGTAGCCCTAGTGGTACAGTGATTAAGTGCTCAGCTACTAACCAAAAGTTTGGTGATTTGAACCTACCAGACACTCTGAGGGAGAAAGATGTGGTAGTCTGCTTCTGTAAAGATTTACAGCCTTGGAAACCCTATGGGGCAGTTCTATTCTGCCCTATACGGATGCTATAAGTCAAAATCAACTTGACAGCAATGGGTTTGAGGGCTGGTGGGAAAAGCATCGGTAACTGGATCAGAATTCTAGAGGTCTGATTGACATTTCTGAAAAATGACGTAGCCAAGTGGAAGACAGGAGACAGAGTGGAGGACAGGAAGACACCATAGTGAATGAGGATGTTTGCAAAGGAGTGAGGTCCCCTTAGTCTCTGCCAATACTCCTCCAGGTGTGGCCATACAGGGCAGTTCCTGAGCCCAACCCCAGTCCCTAAGACCCAGAATCTCAAGAAGGGCCTGATTTTTTCACAAGCTCTCAAAAGGGTCTTTTGTACCCTAAAATTTGAAAACCTTAATGAACATATCTTGCTTTCTCCCCAGTTTCTCATGGCCTCACCTGTTCCCCAGTCCTGTGCCAAGATGACTGAATAGAAACTGACTCAGTGTGGGTCTTCGCAGTTCAGCCATCTCAGGTCAAGACATGGAGTCTGGCTCCTCCCACTACCCTCTGATTCAAATGAAGTGCCCACTGAAGAGTGGACCTGGCCTCTGGCTTCCCCTGAGGCTCCAACTCAGAAACATGGGTGAGTTTACTCTGGTGGGAAGGACTTTTGACCAAGAGGAGACAGGCCAGAAAGTAGCTGGCAGATAAATTCTCCTCTGCTCCTCCTTCTGATGGACACACTATGGCCCTGTCTGGAAATGAACAACTGGTCATGTCTCCTTGTGAGTTGTGAATCAGTGGCCAGTTTGATAATGAATCACCTTGTAATTGCTCCCATCCTTCTTTCAATGGCTTCTCTTTACCCCCACTCTTCACTGCCCTGGGTTTGCACTTCCCAGTAAAACATTAACACTTAATACTTGCCTCAGGCTCTGTTTTTTTCAGGAACCTGAGCTAAGACAAGAACCAATATTCTAAAGATTACAGTCTGAGCTCTAAGGAATGCACTTAATGTCCTTTAAGGCCCAGTGCCTTTGTACCTCTCTGAGCAGTGGTGCTGGTAAATGGTTAACTACGGGGTCTCCAGGGGAGTCGGGAAAGCTCTGACTTGAGGCTTTTGCTGATTTCTGTGGTGTAAATACTCCCGCTATGGCTGATTTCAAGCCTTATTTTTATGTGGTATAACTGACTGCAGAGTTGGGAAGAGATGTGCAATACCACGCCAATTTATAGTATTTCTACCAAATGGATAAAATGAAAGTAAATAACCTCAAGAGCATATGTAGTAAAATGTAGTACAATTAGGAAACGATAAATTTTCAGTATTTATTACCTTTATTTGTAACGTATTTAATTGTAAGTTTATATAATTTAATTTTAAATGAGGGCTGTGTTTAATAATCAACCTGCAAAATTCCTGAAAATTTGACAATCTGCTTGTGCAAGCCTATACAAGATGACTCCAGCACACCACCGTCTCTAAGCTTATCAGGTCCTATGGGCAACGATATCAAATACAGTTTACTACCTCGTGCCTTTAATCATGCTACTTTCTCTTTTTGGAACGCTGTCTCCTTCCTTTGGACATCCAGTGAATTCCTACACAACCTTTACAACTTAGCTCAAGACCTTGCCTCCAGATATTTCTGATTGTCCACAAGAGTTGCCATGATCTGGTTCCACTTATGGACTTTAGATAGAGAGTGTATGTTGGGTCCCACTTTCCATGGTCCTTGGCCATTACTGCATGAACCTGCAATATAAACCTTCAGAAGGAGATTTTAAACTGAGGGATCTCATATAAGGGGACCTTAGCCTTAAAAGTAGCCCTGGTGGTACAGTGGTTAAGAGCTCAGGCCGTGTCTTAGTTATCCAGTGCTCCTATAACAGAAATACCACACGTGGACAGCTTTAACAAACAGGAATTTATTGTCACAGGTTAGGAGGCTAGAAGTCCAAATTAGGAGAAGGCTTCTAGGAGAAGGTTTTCTCTCTCTGTCGGCTCTGGAGGAAGGTCCTTGTCATTAATCTTCCCCTGGTCTAGGAACTTCTCAGTGCAGGGACCCCAGGTCCAAAGGACATGATCTGCTCCTGAAACTACTTTCTTGTTGGTATGAGGTCCCCATGTCCCTCTGCTTGCTTCTCTCTTTTATATCTCAAAACAGATTGGCTTAAGACACAACCTAATCTTATAGATTGAATCCTACATCATTAACATAACTACCGCTAATCCCATCTCATTAACATCATAGAGATAAGATTTACAACAATAGGAAAATCACATCACGTGACAAAATGGTGGATAATCACACAGTACCGGGAATCATGGCCTAGCCAAGTTGACAGATACCTTTGGGGGACACAATTCAATCCATGACAGTTGCTAACCAAAAAGGCAGCAGTTCAAATCCACCAGCCGCTCCTCGGAAAAGCTATGGGACATTTCTACTCCGTCCTATGGGTTGCTATGAGTCGGAATCAACTCGATGGCAATGAGTTTTAATGGGGAGCCTTAAAAAGGCTGAATGAAGACCAGCAATTAGTTGGTGATGCTTTATGACTAATTCAACAATAGAATAACAGAAATTAAGAGTGTGAGGGTTGAGCAGGGTAAGTAGATACCTGGGGAGCCTTTTAAAACATCTGCTCAAGCACAATTGGCATCTTCACATATTAGCTATGTGATCTTGATCAAGTTAGATAATCTCTCTATGCCTTAATTTACTCATCTGCAAAATGGGAATAATTAATAAAAACCATCCCATAGGGTTGTTTCAAGGAGTTAACAACCTAATACACTTGAAGAGCTTAGAACAGTGCTTGGAACAAGGAAAGCGCTGGTGATTTTTCTTTTCGGGTATTTTGCCATCCTCCTTGTACACATACAAGCTTGCTTCGGCCAATTCTTCTGACAGGCTTAAGCCAGTGAGATGATTTTCTTTTTTTTTTTTTTTAATCCAATTCCATTGCCAGTGCCAACGATATTGACGCTTGGGCTGCTAGGGAAGAGCTATGAAAGACTTTCCTGCCAAGGTAATTACCCGAAGTTTCTGTTTTTGGAGGAGAAAATTAGACAATGGCCAAAATCAGCAGTTTGACGGTGGAGGATGTGAAGGCTCCAGCTTCTCTTTGCCAATGGTCTTGTCACAGCATTTTCCAGGCTTCCAGGTATGGGGGGGGGGGGGAGCAAAACCCACCCTGGCTATAAGCAACAAGAAACAGATACACCGGTAGGATCAGCCCAAACACAGAACACAAAGGGACTAAGGCCGTTTGGTCATGGATGCTTATCATAGTCTACAATTCTTACCGTTTACTAGTTATGTGGCTTCTGGCATGTCAATATCTCTAAGTTTCAGTTTCCTCATCTGGAAAATGGAGATAATAATTGTGGCTACTTCTCAGGGGTGTTCGGAGGATTAAATGGGATGATCTGTGTTTTGTTGAACATGGTTTTCCTTTAGTAATACTAGTTTCATTAACAGGAGAGGGGTCATGTGTAATTTCTCATTTATTCAACTAACAAAAAAAAAAAACTAATACATATCAAATGCCTAGTATGTGCCAAGTACTGAGTACTATGTGAGGTGCAAGGGCACAGGGTGAAAAAACAGATACTATCTCTGTCCTTACGTTGCTTAGAGGGTTGTGGGGGTATTATGAAGGAGACATGCAGGTGCTGTGGGTCTATAAATCTGAGACCCGAAATCAAATTTAGACAGTACTAGAAGTAACATTTAGGACAAAGCCAGATGGGTGAGTTAGTAAGGTCCATGAGTATTTGATGCTGTCATGATGGGGGTGGTCCAGGGGAAGCATTCTGGCCTCTTCCTCTCACTCCTGTGTAATCAGAATGTGGACCCTTGTTCCAGAATCTGTTTACTATATTGAGCAAGCCAACGGGAGGCCATCACATGCCAACCTACCCTACAACTGGACAGATCCGGTCTTGGGTTATGCTGGTGGGGGGGAGGGGCGCATTTTAGTACCATAATGGTTTTGGAAAAAGCCAGAAATCAAAGCGTGAAAGGGCAATGAGTCCCTTTATTGTGCTTGAGCTACACCATACTGAAAGAATTAACTGGAAAAAAAGAGAGTGAGAATATGAATAAAACAGCCTTCTATTTTTGGGGTTACAATTTTAAAAGCATTATTGAAACTGATTTTATAGCATTTATTTTCTCACTTAAGAGGAAAGGCAAGGCTGGGGTCAAACCTTTCAGGGACCAGCTCCATTAAACAAAGAGTGGGAATCAGGGAGTAGCTATATTCCAGAAGGTGGGCAAATAGGATGTGGGATTTCCACTGCAAGCTGGAACACAGGGCTAGGCTCTGAGGATACTACACTGAACCAGACACACACTCCCCGTCCTCCTAACCCTCACCATCTAGTTCAGATTAAATTCAAGAGTCCAAAACAACCATCTCCCCTTTGAGTTCTAGGGTTTTAAAACTACTTCTCGTGTCTGTAATTGGGGCCCCCAATTCTAAGGAAGCTTTTTAACTGCAAGAGATGATCCTGGGGTAACCTCGCTCTTCCTTTCTCTGAAGTCAGGCAGATTATTCGCAGAATGTGTTGATTCTTAGTTGAACACATGTACTTCTCTTCCAAACCAACAGAAACACCACAGAAACCCCTACCTAGGGCGTGTCTTTTTAATTTTGCCTGGTCGCTATGTGTTTGTTTGGGGGCTGTTTACTTTGATCTAATTGCTGGTTCTGAAACCACAGAGCAATGCATCAAACACATCTATTGAACATAAGGACAGTGGAAGTGGTTTGAGTGGGCTTAGCTATTAACCGAGCTTGCACCGCCATGAAGAAAACCCTCGGAGCGCCCCTGGATTCCAGCTACCAAAGGGCTGGGCATCACATAACACTCTCAGTAGAATGAACCACTGTTCAGAGTGAACTGGAGTTTGGTTTACCACTTGAGTCACCCTGACCATCTGCATCAGAAGAACCAAAAGGACCTAGTCGTTCTTTCTTCTCAGCAATGTGTTTCTCTATGCAAATTCTAAACTCGTGACAGCTGGCAAAAATTAGCCTTGGTCTTTGGGAAAGGAAAAGTGCAAGTGGCAGATTTCAAAAGCCACCGCATCCACCATGAGCTACAGACACCCCTTACCTGTTCCTTTGCCCTCTCTCCAGTTGCCATCAAGTTGATTTTGACTCGTGGCAACGCCATGCACGCCAGAGTAGAAATGTGCTCCATATGGCTTTCAGTGGCTGATTTTTCCAAAGTAGATTGCCAGACCTTCTTTGGAGGTACCTCTGGGTGGACTTGAACCGCCAGCCTTTTGGTTAACAGCGGAGCACATTAGCTGTTTGCACCACCCAACCTTCTACTCGGCAGTAAAAACAGGAAGCAAATACCAGGTGATTGAAAAGCTTGAGCCTTCCACTGTTTTATTGACTTGTCACTGCAGATAAATTGACTATAATTTACTTCAAGAGTAAATTACTAGATGTTCATAAAAAAAACTGTTGTACATTACTGTCCCTAATTAAGATGTTAAACATGATTCCATTTTTAAATTGGAGGAGCCAAAGGAAATGAAAAATGCTGATGGTGCTATATTTCACTCCACTTTTTTCCTTCATATCTATCACATCAGTTTATTGTTTGGATATCTGACGGACAGATGTAGTAAAGCCGAATGATGGTCCTCGATAGTTCTCCCACCATAGCATTGTTTCACTTTTGTTTATCTCACCTATAACTAATGCAATTCTCTAAAGAACTTCAAGTCACATCTTGCTTTGGTGACCCAGTTGCTTAAACCAGAGAAACCAAAAGGGTCTGAGATGGGAGGATACAGAAGAAAAATCTACATGATATCCTCCATTCTATGAATGCAAACCTAGGCATTTCAAATTCGGTTGAACCAATGCAGTGTTAAAACAATCAAACACACAGGTTGAGTAGCTAAGGATAAAAAACAACCTTAAAGATCTCATTTTTCTCTAAACGTGTAGATTGTGGGAGATGCCTTGGGGAGAAGAACAGAAAATATTCTTGAAAGCCAAAGAAAGGACAATTATCTACACAATTCAGAATGAAATGAAATGGGCTTGAGGAAAGAGTTGTTGGCGTGCTCTAGTGCCTAACAAGAGTTGCCTCCACAGTGAGGACACACAGTGGAACGATTTGCCTTCATTTATTCAGAAAATATTATTATGTCTATATTGACTGGAGCTCTGATGGCGTAGTAAAGAGCTAGTCTGCTAGTCAGCAGTTCAAATCCACCAACCACTCCCTGGAAATGCTAGGTGGCAGTTCTACTCTGTCCCATAGGGTCTCTATCAATTGGAATTGACTTGACGGCAATGGGTTTTGGTTTTCATATTGATCATGTGTTGATACAATACTTTTTTTTTTTTAATTGGGCTGAAAATAATATCAAAATTCATTTCACCTGTTTCTTTGTACCTTTTGAAATGCGGCTGCCAGAAAACTTACAATGACATATGCGGCTGGCATGATACTTCTATTGCACAGGGCTGCTTTTGATGTTTTCTTAATAGCCAGCAAAAAGAAACAAACATAAAACAGGTTTGACTACCTGCATTATCTCGGGGGCTGTCATATCTGATCCCTTACACTCTCCTAGAAATTCTGGATGGGAAGGAGGAAGCCTTTTGCTCCCAGAAGTTCTCACTTCCAAAAAGGAGTCATGCAGACTCCGAGTAGAGTCTCCTGTATTCATTTTGCTGGCATCTGAAGAGAGCCGGTCCCAAACTAATAGGTGAGGTTTGAAGCTTCTTCTTAATCTAATTTGCAGTTCCCTGTGCATCAAAGCCAACAAGGGAGAACCTTAAGGGTGAGATGCAATTCAAGTGGAGCAGAAGTCTGCCTTCAGCAGAGTCCCTCCCCCATGGCCACTGCCACCCTCTCAGCCCTCCTGGGATTCCAGCTAAGAGGCTTTCCCTGCATAATTAAATGCAAAGTCCTAAGGGGACTCTCTCTCATCTTCACCTTCGTATTTTGTTTTGTCGGCAAGAAGGTAGGAGGAATAGTTCTTGGTCCTGGGAAGCAAGCTTGCCTTGCAGGAAGATTTCTTTCTTGCATCTGTTACTAGAAGGTTCTTTCTTCTTCCATTTGCAGAGGAAGAGGAAGGAGGGATTATGAGGAAAGTGAGGAATCAGTCCACAGCTGAATGAGGTAAATGGTGTCAAAGTGGGGTCTAGACAGGCGAGGGGCGGTGGGTATGGACGGGTTGTGCTGCTCATTTGAAACTAAGGAATGCATCTGTGAGCCTAATAACTTCCCTGACGGATTGGAACTTTCACCCTTTCCAAGGAGCCCTGCAGTTTACAAAGTGCTGTCACCTACCTTGTCTCTTTTCATCCAGGAGACGACCCTGGGAGAAAGGAACACCCAGTTGCAGCCAACAATGTGTCAACACACCCATCTTCCTTGCTAGTAAAAGTCAAGATGCTGTTCAGGTGTCCACAGGCAACGTGTTTGGGGGAAGCTGGGCAGGTCCCAACCCCAGGGCATGTGTGGGGCGAATCATAATCAGTCTAAGCCCGTACTAGTCAATTCCATATCCAGTGCAACCATGGATAGAGGAATAGACACATGGCAATTCCAGCCTGTAAAATGTGTAGGAGGTCTAGTTCTGCAAAGCTTTCCCTGCTCTCTCCTGGCCTTTGAATAGGCTGTGTGAAAACGTGGTGCTAGAGCTGTGGCATCCACCTTGTATCCAAAGCCTGAGAATGGTGGAGCAGAAAGAAGAAAAGAACCTGGGTTCTTGATGTCAGTAAGCTGCAGAAATAATGTGAGGGCTTCTTATTACTTGGGATAACAAATGCCGAACAGTTAACACCATTCAGAGTCAAATTTTCTGTTACTTCAGACCCCAAACACCCTATTACAACCTTCTTTATTGGCTTTGTAAGCCGTGACCCACAGGGGCTAAATCTGGCCCAATGTCTGTTTTTGTAAATAAAGCTTTATTGAAACATAGCCACGCTCATTCATTTACATATTGCCTATGGCTGCTTTTGTACTTCAATGGCAGAACTGAGCAGTTTCAACAGAGACCACATGGCCCACAAAGCCTAAGATATTGAGTATCTGGCCATTTAAAAAAAAAAGTTTACCAACCCCTGTCTATAATGTCACTATCACTTAGTGAGCACCAACATGTCTGCATTACTATAGTAAAAGTACTATTCTGAAATCTCCCATTTTATAGATGAGGAAACTGAAGTTCAGAGGGGCTCAGACACTTGCCTCAAGTCACACAGCTGAAGCTGGCAGAGCAAAAACTGTGCACCAGATCATGTACACTTCACATTGTAGTGCTCAAGCACTCAATCCCAGGTCCCATCCCAGCCCTTCCTGACTCTCCAAGGTGGGGCCTAGGGTAATGTATTTAGGAAAATAAAACCCGAGAAATCTCTCCAGGTAATTCTGATGTGCAGCAGGTGAAAATCACTGTAGGTTGTTCATTAAAAAACAATTTATATATCCAAATACCCATCTGGTGCTGTGTGCTGACATTCTGCTAGGCACTGAGGACACAACAATCCCCACCCACTCAAAAAAGAACACAGTCTTGTCTTTATATAAGTGTTTAGATCAGTGTGGGAGAGAGACGTTAACCCCAACATTCTCAAAATAAGCATATCGTTACAAATGGTATGAGGGCTGAGAGAGTTGTAGGAGGGGCCTGAGCTGGTCAGAACAGGCAGCACAGAGCAGAGTGGGGGTTAGGGACCCACTGTGTGGCCTGAAACCCTCCTTGTTTCACAGCCAGCAAGTTGATGCTCAGATGAGGAAGCTGATGGCACTTCAGGGGAGCAAGAGACCTTGGGAGCATTTTGTCTACCTCTCACTGTAACAGAGCCAAACATGTGTGGAGGGCTAGCCTGAACCAGGCATCCTGCTCACCCCATGTTCTGGCCACTGTCTGGTCCATCTACCACCTAATCCTTTTGGCCACACCATGAGGTGGGTCTTATTTTTCCCATGTCCGGGGGAGGGGGGGGCAGCCAAGGTCAAAGAGGTAATTATAGTCTCCTACTAAACCCTTACTAAACCCATTGCCGTCGAGTCAATTCCAACTCATAGTGACCCTATAGGACAGAGTAGAACTGCACTATACGGTTTCCAAGGAGCACCTGATGGAATCGAGCTACTGACCTTTTGGTTAGCAGCTGTAGCTCTTAACTACTACACCACCAGGGTTTCCTAGTCCCCCACTAGTTAGTGGCAAACCTGAAACCAGAGTCTAGTTGGCTTGTATCCTTCCTCTAGAGAGATTTTAAAGGCACTGGGAAAACTCAAGCTCCAGAGTCCTCCCCTCTGGTCCCTGGACCTAGGCATCTCACAAGGAGAGAAAAGGCTTTTGGAACACTGTGGTTTCATTTCCTAACTCTTTTTGGCTATTGGATTCTTTTGAGGCTCTGATGAATGTTTGGACTCTCCAGAAAAATGGACTTTGGCGGAGTCTTAAATACCATTTTAGAGGATTTTATAGAGTCCTTGAAAATAATCATCGGGGTCTCGAGGGATGAATAAATTGCAGATAAAAAACAGGCTACCTACCATTAAAATGCAAATACTAGCTAGAGGGGGTACTCATTAAATTTGATTCTTCATTGATACCTTAGTATGAATGGTATGTGCATGTATTTAATAGATATTATACATACACACACAAACATATACATACATATGACGACATTGGGTTGGGTTCTTCCCAATCCAGTGGCAGCTGAGAAAGCCATGGGGAAAGTGAGTTTTCCATTTGTTTTGTTCTTTGCTTTTCTTTAAAAAAAAGAAAGAAAAGAAAATCACCAGTGATAATACCAACCTAGCTTTGTTTCTTTGTTTTTGTTAGTATTTACGTCCTTCCTTACCTGTACAGGTAAAATTTGAGGAGAGTTATATAAAGTGAGATTTTCAGAAGAGAAAGCATTGTCCCACCCTCTGCACATGGTGCCAGGGATCGAGCTGCTTTCCCAACAGCCCACCACAGAGGGGTGTTGGGAGCCTCCGTTGGACAGATAAGGAAACATCATAAGATCACACAGCTAGTAAGTGATAAAGAGGGGGTTAGAAACAAGGTCTGTTTGACTCCAACAGTAGTGCCCCTAACCACCACGTCTCCTGCCCTGCTCTATGAACCACGACTCCTGCCTTCAAGGAGCTCCCACACCAGCTGGAGAAACAGAAGAAACCAGCAACCTCACTCCAACATGGTTAGTCAAGTGGAGTTCAGAACGTGGCCATTCAACCAGATATTACTGCAGAATCCACTGTGTTAAGCTGACGATAAGATCCCAAGGTCTTCTTGTCTGTCACCTCCCTGCCTACCATAACCTCCTTGAATAGCTCAATGCTCCACATTCACAATAAATAAATCACATCTAGAGGTCAACAGGCTTTTCCACATCTGGGACCTGTGTGCAAAATGCCTTCTCCATTGGAGAAATGGAATCTTCTACCTTCCTACCAATGTCTCTTTGAACTTTCCGTTTATTTTTAGAAAAGACTCTAAAGGTGATTTTCTCCTTCATGGGAGAGCTGGAAGTTAAGCTTAATGTACAAACCTTTATTTTCCAAAGAGGCAGGTTGGCCTTCTTGTATCGACAGACTCCAGAGCTTAGATTTATTACAGAATGGTAATCAGGCAAAAGAATAAATACACTGCATCTTTAATTCATTAATCACTTCGGAAAGCAAAATGAACTACAGTAAAGAAGACAATATGTTTTCGAATGTTGGGGGTGGGGGAAGAGGGAGTCAGTTTCTCAATAAAATCTAGTTGCTAAAATCTATTTTGTGTGCAGATTAGAGAAAGGATATTTTACCTGAAGGCTGTGGGAGCAGGAAGGCGCTGCAAAGAGGGTCCGGAAGAGCGGAGTGTCTATGGACAGACTTTGGTCATCCCTGGTCCCTTCTGCTGGGTTCCTGGTATAATTTGCCTCCTGAATCACATACTGGTTAAGGAACCAGGCACTAGAGTCAGAGCTGGGTTCAAGTACCTGCTTCATGTGTATGACAAGGTGGGCTGGGGGGAGCCATGTGATATCACTTATTGCCATGAGACCTGTCTGCCTCAAGGGACGTGGGTTCGAGAGGTATTTTGTCTTCTAAATATTTCACTGCAAGAAATTCTTATTAAAGTGGACCTACACATAGACTGGAAATGTGTAAGCAAAAATTGGACATCAGGCTTCCGGACGGGCCATGTATAGCTGGGCTCTGTTGGAGGTACCATCTGGCTTGTGAGCCTTGGGTCTGGCTTGGAATGCTAAGGAGTTGCTACATTGCTGTTGCTGTTCCTGAGTCCTCACAACCTGGAAACTAGGAACCACCTTTCCACGTATCTAACGGAATGGCAAAGTGAGAAGTAATAAGTCAGCATTTTAGACTCTCCAGACAACATTTTTGGAGCCCTGGTAGCAAACTGGTTAAGAGCTAACTGAAAGGTCAGCAGTTTGAATCCACTAACCACTCCTTGGAAACTCTATGGGACAGTTCTACTGCATCCTTTAGGGTTGCTATGAGTTGGAATTGACTCTATGGCACACAAAAACAACAACAAGAAGCAACCTTTCAGAATCAACGTCTGTGGAAAGATGTAATGGAAAATAGTAATGACAGGTAAAGTTTATTGACCACTTCTGGGGATTATCTCTTTTAATATTCACAACTATCACACTATTAGTGTGCCCACTTTACAGATAAAAACAGATTCAGGGAGGTCAAGGCACTCGACCAAGTTTACATTGTTAAGTGACTGCCATTTACCGAGTACTTCCTGCCTATAGCTGCTTCACTTGTAGTATTTCATTTACTCTTAACAACAACCTAGCAGGGCTTTGAACTGGTTCCTTCTGGTTCGAACCCCCACTGAGAATTTGCATTTCAAACAAGCTCCTGAGAAGTTATGCACAAGAATCACCTGGGGAATCTTGTTAAAATATAGCTTCTGATTCAGTATACTTGGGGTGGAAATGCAAATTCTCAGCTGGGGGTAAACCAGAATGAACCAGTTCTAAGCCCTGCAAACTAGGAGATGGGTACAACTATTCCCATTTTGTCTATGAAGCCAAAGGATGTTAGAGTTTTTAAAACAGCATTTCTCAATGTCAGCACAACCGACAGTTGGGGCTAGATAATTCTTTGTTGTGTTGAACTGTCTCCTGCATTGTAGGATGTTTATTTAGCGGCATCCCTGGTCTCTACCCTCTAGATGCAATTAACAAACCCTCCCCACCCCACCCCCAAGTCATGAAGACCTAAAGTGATTCCAGACATTGCCAAAATGTCTCCTGGGGAACAATATCCAGTTAAGAAACACTACTTTAAAACAATGGATGATGTCACACAGGTGAGCATGGCAGAGCTGGCAATGGGACCCAAGTCCCCCTCACTCTTCCATCAGATGGTTTTCTAAATGTTATCTTAGAGCTGTGGGTCTCTGGTGTGGTCCCTGTCCCAGCATCCCTGAAAGCTCTTGATAAATGCAAATTTTCACCCTAGCCCAACAGAATCAGACAAAACACCTCTCAGACCCAAGTCCCTTGAGGCAGACAGGTCTCACAGCAGTAAGTGTGGTTATGTAGCTCCCCCCCAGCCCTTCAGGGTATTAACAAGCCCTTCAGGTGATTCTAATGCTCAGTGAAGGTTGAGGCCCACTGCTTTATGGCAGTGGTCCTCAGCCCTGGCTGTGCATTGTAATCACCTGAGGGCTGTGAAAAAAATATTGACGCCTGGATCCTGCCCTCCATATTCTGATTTAATTGATCTGGGCTGGGGTTAGGTGCTGGCTGGGATATTACAAGCTTCCCGGATGATTCTAATGGGTAGCCAAGGTTGAGAACCACTGGCCTAGAGGGAGCTGGCCCCAGCCTAGCTCCCAAGGAGGCATCGGTCAAAGTCCAACACATTGACTAAAATCATTGAGGTTGGTCCCATGGCCCATCAGCCCAAATCTTGGGCAGAAGCAACAAGGACAGGATGGTGCAGTGGTTCCCTTTGCTGTCAGCCCCAAACCACAGCCCCAATATGCCCAGCTCCTCTCACTGAACCTTTTTTAGATCCCTCTTCCATTGATTTATCCACATTTCTAAACTTTCTTGGAAGCTATTTAGTTAGACTCTGCACCAGCTCAAGAGGTTAAGAAGGCCACTCAAGTTGGCAGGCTAATGCTTTTCATTATGTCAGACGTATCTGTATGGTAAAGGAATCATTACTCTATGTGGAAATGGAATTTAAATTCTTTTAAAAAGACGTAGGTGTCCTCTAAGACTTACCTAGCCTGGACCCTCCCTCCAGACCTCCCATTCCAGAATTATCCTGCTCTATGCCCTCCTCTTCTCTATCCTCTTCATGCCCTCCTCTTCTCTAAGCCCTCACCTTCTCTCAGCCCTCCTCAGCAAATTGCAAAACCATTCCCTTATTGACCAGACCATGTCCTCTCCCATCCTATTCCCCGTCTTCCTAGGTGCCCATAACCTATCTGTTTTCTAAGATCCTTCTTTAACAACTCTAGCCAACAGTGACCTCCCCTTCTCTGCTTCTTTGTGCTTACCATCAGAGTAGTAGAGCCCTGGTGGCACAACGGTTAAGAGCTACTGCTAGCTATGGGTGTAACCAAAATGTTGACAGTTCGAATCCACCAGCTGCTCTTTGGAAACCCTAGGGGCAGGACTATTCTGTCCTATAGGGTCACTATGAGTTGGACTTGATGGCAATGGGTTTTTTTAAATCATAGTAGAAATATTAGAGATGCATTTGACACTGCTATATTCACCGATTTTTTTCACCTGGGCACTTCAAGCAGGATGTGCTGGTGTTTAACGACCAGGTCTCGGGTGGGTGGGGAGGCCCTGATTTGTAGTGTTCGCATTCCTGGTGCAAATCCTCCCACCATGGCCAACTCCAAGCTCCAGCTGTAAAGTCACTGAATGTGGAATTGGGAAGACAGGTGACAACTGGCTTTCACAAGCCAGTAGATGCAGACTCTAGCATGCCACTGACAGCCAATCTGGCAAACATGTACTGGGGGAATATTCCCTGCAAGTCCCTGTGCTAATTCTGAGCATGAGGAGAAAAAGGTCTGGGTTCTGGATCACAGTCTAGCCTGCCATAAAGGAAAAAGTGCCTTGCACAGTGACAAGTGATGGGCAAAGAGCAAGGTACAGGAGGGTAAAAAGGAGGGCGTGCTCAACTTTTGCTAACTAGACTATTGGATTCCCTTGAATCCTGAGAAAAAAGATCCCCTATATTTCTGAGCCAAATGAGACATGGTTATCGTTGGTCACCTGCACTGCCACCTCCCAGGAATGATATTGAGAGTAGCCCCAGGCATTGGCACTTATTAGCTTTTTCATTAATCCATATAGCAGCTCCATAAGGCTGGTTTTAGCATCCCATCTGACAGATGAGGAGAAGAGACACCTATAGAGGTGAAAGGTGTCCTTGGGTGGTACCAAGGGTTAACACACTTGGCCGATAACCAAAATGCTGGCAGTTCAAGTCCACTCAGAGTTACCTCAGAAGAAAGGCCCAGTGGCCCACTACCAAAAAATCGGCCATTGCAAACCCTAGGGAGCACAGATCTATTCTGACACACATGGGGTCATCATGAGTCAGCAACTGTTTTTTTTTTTAAAGAGGTGAAGTGACTTTCCCAAGGTTACAAAGCTAGAAAAGTCTGTCATTGATGCCCATGCTATTTGCCCCACCCTAAGAAATTTCTAAATCTTTCCAGACAGGGCAAATGGTCCCTTCCTACATTAAAGACTATCCAAACTGACATTTCCTTAAAGAACAAGTCCCAAAAGCTACTCAAATGGGGCTGCACGAAGCCTAGAGTCCCAGGAGGTAGAGGGCAGTGGGGGCAGGCCAAGAAGGTGGAGCTTCCAGCTCCACCCCAGCAGCTTCCCAGTTCTCTTTTATATAGTAATTCCACATAAACTTTCACTTTACAAACGGTTCCTTTGCTGAAACACACAAAATAAAATGAGTTTGAAAACCTCTGATTCGTGCCAAATCCTTAAATTTATGGAGGTGGTAACTGAAGCCTGGGGAGCTTCTAACGGTCATTTTCACCACTCCATATTTCTTTCTAACCTGTTACGGTGTTAGCATACTACGGGAATAAAATAACTTTGGGGAAAATTTCACAAAATGCCCAAAAGCCCATTTATCTCCCCCTCCTCCAGATGGAGAACTCCAAAGGCAAAAGTCTAAGCACACCAGTAACAGCTGCCCCTGAACCTAAGGCAGTGGGTTTGCAGCTTGCTATTCCATTCTCAAAGGATCCCTGGTGGTGCAGTGGTTAAAACACTTAGCCACTAACCAAAAGGTCAGTTATCCCACCAGCTGTTCCATGGGAGAAAGATGTGGCAGTCAGCTTCCATGAAGATTTACAGCTTTGGAAACCCTATGGGGCAGTTCTACTCTGTCCTATAGATAGGGTCACTAGGAGTCAGAATTGACTCAGTTACAGTGGGTATTATGTTCTGAGATTCCTGGGTGGTGTAAAACTAAAGGTTGGCAGTTCAAACCCACCCAGCAGCACTGTGGAAGAAAAGCATGGTGATTTGATTCTGTAAAAAAAAAGATTACAGACAATTGCAATAATAACAACAACCAAAAAAAGGGGGGAGGGTGTTACAGATGCTGTTATTAATTAGATATAACCAGTCACCTCATGGGATTAGTTATCTTAGTTTGGAGGTTTAGGGCAGTGTCTTCTTGGAGCAATCCAGTCAACTGGCATAATATAGTTCTTAAAGTTCCGGATCTACTTCCCAGTATGGTGAGTAGCGTCTGGGGTCTTAAAAGCTTACAAGCAGCCATCCAATATACAACTAATGGCCTTTAATCATCTGTAACAAAAGAGAAAGAAGGAAACCCAAGAGTCTGGACTAATTGTCTACACGAACCACTACCTCCTCCAGCCTGAGACCAGAAGAACTAGATGGTGCCTGGCTACCACTACTGAACATTCTGATCAGGAGCACAATAGATGAATCCTGATAAAAGGGAGAAAAATGTGGAAAAGAATTTCAAATTCTTAAAGAATCCAGACTTCTTGGATCTACTGAGGCTACAGGAGTCCCTGAGTTGCTCTTCAAACCTTGAATTGAAATTATCCCCTAAAGTCACTGTTAAACTAAATAATGATCAAAGTGTCAACAACTGTCTAAAAGCATTGATGAGAATGTTTGGGGACAGGGAGATTAAGTAAAGAAAAAGTAAAACAACTAGAATAGAAATAAGAAAAATACTGACACAACGTGAAGAATATAACCAATGTCACTGATCACTATGTCTAGAAACTGTGGAATGGGAGTAGGTTTTGCTATGTATTATTTTCATGAAACAGAAAATAAAATTACATATACATATGGCATAATGGTTAAGTGCTATGGCTGCTAACCAAAGGGTCAGCAGTTCGAATCCACCAGGCCCTCCTTAGAAACTCTATGGGGCAGTTCTACCCTGTCCTATTGGGTCGCTATGAGTTGGAATCGACTCGACAGCACTGAGTTTTGGGTATATGTATATAATGTTTTTTTTTTTTTATATATAATGTGTATACATATATACCAAACCCAAACCAAACCCCTTGCCATCTAGTCAATTCTGACTCATAGCAACAGAGCAGAACTGCCCCATAGGGTTTCCAAGGAGCAGATGGTGGATTCAAACTGCTGACCTTTTGGTTAACAGCTGTAACACTTAACCACTGTGCCATCAGGGCTCCATATACATACATACATATAGCCCATTGCCTTTGAGTTGATTCCAACTCATAGTAATGCTATAGGACAGAGTAGAACTGCCCATTAGACTTTCCAAAGAGCCCCTGGTGGATTCGAACTGCCGAAATTTTGAAGTCACTACACCACCAGGGTTTCCTACATACATGCGTACACACACACACACACACACACACACACACGTATTATAGCCAAGAAAACCCACGGAGCTCGGTTTTGCTCTTCTACTTTGATACACATGGGGTCACCATGAGTCAGAATGGACTCCATGGCAATGGGTTTATTACATTCTCTCCTGTGTTTAGGTAGCACAAGGAGGCCTCCCAGGCTTGGTGTAGCCACCCTTTCTCAACGCCCAGTCAAATCTAGATTCATACTGGAAATAGGTGACCCCATGTTGGAAATGCTTCCCAACCACATTGGACAAAATATGTTTTACACAAAGTCTCTGCAGACAGCTTTGCCCCTACTCGGAACCTGCCGCCAAATGCAACAAGGTCAAAAAATTAAGAGTTGCAAAAATCTACCCCTTTCCTCACCGCCCCTACCCGACTCACTGTTCGTTCTTCTCTTCCTAAGAAAACCTGAACTGGAGAGCTATATTTTAAATTATAACTCACAAATTACAAACTGAAAGAAGAAACACATTTTTCTGTCAATGGCTTAAGGGGATTCCACCCCTAAGCTGCTGCTAAAGCCTCCTTAGTCTTTTTTACATTTGTAGCATTTTGGAGCAATTTGCTGGAGTCAAAGAAAGCAGCGAAATTTCCACAACCTACTTCAAAGCCCCCAAATCCTGTATCAGTGGAGGGAAGTCTGGTAGCAACACCAGAGGGGACGCTTTTCAAAGAGGTGTGTTCAAGAATGTGCGAGGCATTTTTGCCCTGTGTCTGCGATTGATGTTAATGGCAGACACGTGACTGAATCCCCATGTAGTTCTTTGAAAAATGCCCCTCCTTTTCTTCCCCCAACACTTTCAGCTGTGACAATACGGATGATACAGAAAGGGGCCAGAAGAGACAAACTGCAGCCACAGCTCAATGAACAATACCGGCCTTAATTCAATTAGTGCTCAGAAGTCTCTTTTATCTGGTGGAGAGCACAGAGCAAATTCAGGTGGATCAAGACGAGGAGCTACCTGGATTGTTTAATGTTCAAAAAGGTGCATGTGAAAGGCAGAAGTGGCTTTAGATTAGGGAAACATGCAAAATATCGCGGCATTACCCATTTTCAGCCCATAACTCTCTTTTGTCTTTAGTCCTGTTTCTGTGTGCCCTTTGCCCTGGCCTCCCAATTTCTTCTTGATCTGACCTGTTAACCCAACTTGGTCCATGTCTGGGGTAACCCTTTCTTCTCCATTCACACACATACCCAGTACATAAGCACGCTCTTCATTCAAGCTATACTCAAACTGCTTGATGGAATGAAAATCCCTAAACATGATATGTCTATAAAAGGCTACTTTTTCTGTGACAATCTATTCTATAAAACCAAAGCTCATTGCCACTGAGTAGATTCGACTCATAGCAACCCTAAAGGACAGAGTAGAACTGCTCCACAGGGTTTCCAAGGCTGTAAATCTTTACAGAAGCAGGTTGCTGCATCTTTTACCTGGGGAGCGGCTGGTGGGTTCTAACCACCCCTCTTTTGGTTAGCAGCCGAGCATTTAACCACTGCGCCATCAGGGCTCTTTAATCTATTTTATAAGATATAAAAATTAAACGACAAGAAGTTTGCCAATTCATACACTCACAACAGTAGGAGAATGTCTATCACTCTACCTTTTAGTCAAAACAGAATATTAACACATATTTAAAATATCTACCAAGTCAGTGGGTGATAATGATATTTCATTGTTTTAAACTCTCATTCATTTGGCTCTGAGTGAGGCTGATGCGCATTTTATACGATTTTTGGTCATTTGTCTTCTGTTTCTCTAAAAACATGCATATTCTCTGCCCATTTTTCTATCCGGTTGTTTATATTCTTTCCTATGGCTTTATAAGAGGTGTTAATTAATATTGAGGAAATGAGATCTTTGACTATCATGTGTGCAACTGTTTCCACTTAGGTGTTTGTCTTTTGATTTTGTTTATGGTGGTTTTGTTCTACATCAGTTTTAAATGCTTATGTGCTCAAACTTATCAATGTTTGCATTGTAGCATCTGGGTTTTGTGTCAGGCTAGGGAAGATCTCCCCAACTTCAGCTTTTAAAAAACCCAAACACTAGATTTCCCTTTGATACTATCATAGCTTTGGCTTTTGCATGTGGTATGCACAAAATGCCTATCCCCCTCCCTTTCACTTCACAAACCCCCGTCTTCTGCAAAGCATTTAGCAAACACAACCAGCATTTATTTTTTTAATTGTCCACATCGATAGTAAACCTTGAAAGCAAGAACTGTGCCCTATTTGTTTCTGAATCCCTAGCATGGAATATATTGTCTAGCAAGTAGGTAGTGCGCAAAGTGTTAGCTGTATTAAATCTTAAAATAATTAAAAAATAATAGATTTGATGGCAAACCAGACAGAGAAACAGTCTATTTTCCAACAGATTGCTGTAAGAGAGCATGAAGAAATAGCTCTGGTACAAACGACATTTCACAAGCTGCCCAGGAGAGGAAATTTAGCCCTCAAAAGTGACGAGGAACTTTGAGGAGGTAGAGTCTTTGAAAGCAGAAAGAGGATTAAGAGAATAATTTCTGATTTGACAGATTAAAGAGATGTCATCTTCAGTCATTTAGGTAACTTTTACTAAGCCCTTATTACTCATTAGTTTGCCTGTTTGTCCACTTAATTGTTTATCCAGGTACACCCTGCCACTTTCCAGAAAGGATGTGAGGTACAGCTGCTATGCGCTTCTCACCCATGCAGGGCTGTGTCGGACACAAAAATAAATGAGGCATGAACTCCAGGCTTTAGAGTCCAAGAGGAGATGAGAAATTTAAAAAGTAATTGTCCTACAAGGTAGAGTGTGAAGTGTCTTCTGAGCAGGCCCATTTTTGTGAGGTTTAATACGATGCTTTAGTGGAGAATCAATGTGTCTGACAGCGTGTGATCAAGCATCTTGGTTGACTCCAGTCAGCGCCATTTTCCTCAGTCCTATTTCTACTCTAGCCCTGAGCACAATTACGCCCTAAGTAAGCGCCTCATGATGATGACAAATAATACAAATATCGCATTTGTGTCTTTAGAAGTTGGTGCAAATGATTTGGGAATACATCTATCCTTGTAACTCGATGACTAAATACATGACTGTCTGTGCAGAATTTAAAAAACACACCATTACACATTTAAAGTTAGTCATTCTACTTAGCTCGAATTCCTCAGCACCCGCCTGGTTCAAGTGCTGGGTTACTTAGCTGACTGTGTAGATTCAAAGAAGGCTTCTGATTGTAGCTCCACTGATCCATTTTCCAAGAGAGAAGAGTAAGGAGGGACTGCTAAGGCCACATGGCTGGAGAGTGGCGACTCAGGTCTAAAATTGAGGCTTCCAGACACCAACTCTAATTCTCTCTCTCTGGGCACCTTATCTGATTGCCTTGTCCTTGCTTATAAAGAAGAGAGTTGATGTTAATAAAGGACTGGGAAGGCCAGAGGAAGTAGGAAAAATACAAAGCAACTGTTCATCACTTTTGATTTTAAACTGGACCTGAACAAGGCTGAGTTGTGAGACATGCAGTAAGACATGGGAAATTCACCGGTGGCATCTTCACTTTCTGGGTTCTCATAGATAACTGTATTCCCTAGATTCTTCTACCAGGAGTTCTCCATTCTGGTTGCACATTAGAATCACTGGGAATCGTCAAAACAAAGAAAAAAATACTGCTGCCCGAACCCTACCTTAGAGGTTCTGATTTAACTGATGTGTGGCAGAGCATTAATATTCTAAAAGTCCCTAGCCAAATAGTTTTGTGAATAAGAATCAGCATAAAGCTGGTTCGTATGAGACAGAGGTCACGTGTATCCCCACTTTCCAATTTCGCCATCCTTTTCTGATACTAGTCACTCCTTTCATGGCGCTCTTTTTTCTCTGCTGGGTTTGACAATTTGCTGCAATGTCTCACAGAGCTTAGGGACTGTACTTAAAGTTCTGTGGTTTATTGAGGTAGAGGGTACAGCTCTGGAGTAACCAGACATGAACAGATCACAACTCAGGATAAACATTAGGGAGAGCCACATGAGCAAGGTCTAAAAGGTTCCCGGAAGGGACAGCACATCCCTCCCTTCAGCAATCAGGAAGATCTCCTCCACAGTAGCCCCTGGAGTAGGAATGCCCCCTACCGGGGCCACGTGCCTGCCGGTGCGGCGGTGCAGCCCTTGGGGCGGAAATGCCCCCTGGCGGTGTAGCCTTCATGGCGGAAATGCCCTCTACCTTCTTCTGGCGACTAGGCTCTGTTATTCTGGGCTGGGATCTGCCCTCCGCTGCTTCTAGTTCTGCTCCTTTCTGCTCTCCTCTCAGCCCCCGGGTTCCAGGGCTTTCACAAGTCAATTCATGTGCTTCTTTGTCAGTTACCCCAGACAGGTGCCTGAAAGGTCATTTACCTGGAAGATCTCCTAAGATGTTTTTCCAAAAACGAACTCCTCAGAGGTGCTCGGGTTAGTTAAACACCAAAACCAAACCCAGTGCCATCGAGTTGATTCCGACTCATAGCGACCCTACAGGACAGAGTAGATCGGCCCCATAGAGTTTCCAAGGAGCGCCTGGCGGACTCCAACTGCCGACCCGTGGGAAAAATCCCCCAAGTTTTTTTTTTTCCTTCCTCCCAAAAACCCAGGGCAAAAGGCCACACGCATAAGGGAATTCACAGCCTCTTGGGCGCATCCAAGGTTGATAACCTCGTCTGTAGGCTGAGAGGCCTATTCATGCCCTAGTTCTACTCATTCTTATCTCCAAAGGGAACATAGATGAGTCTAGGACTACCTGCCAGTTTCCTTTCCCCACTTTGGGAACAGCCTATCAGTCAAGCCCTGACCACCTCCCTTCTCTGAAAATCCCATTCAGCAGGCCGCTTGCCATGGGGGCCAACCCCTAGCCACTGCTGATTGGACCAGAGATAAACATCTGGCCAAGATGGGCCAATCAACTCTCTCTCACTCCCTAGAATTGGAACTTTGACACTAGCCAACCTCTGCTGGGGCTCAAAACACTAAGGGCATGCTTAGAGTGCGACACCCGAAGAGTCCTTCTACAGGGAGAATGAAGCAGCTGTGCAGAGAGAAAAGGGAGGGAGGAGGAGAGAGAATAGATCTCCATCCCCAGCTTCACACTCTTAAGATCAGACCCCGAGACCAGCTTGTATTCCATGTCCTTAATACACACTTTTAGAGGAGCCCTAGTGGAGCAGTGGCTAACAGTGCTTGGCTGCTAACGGAAAGGTCAGTGGTTGGAACCCACCAGCCTCTCCGTGGGAGAAAAATGCAACAATCTGCTTCTGTAGAAATTTACAGCCTTGGGGACCCTGTGGGGGCAATTCTACTCTGTCTTATAGGGTCACTATGAATGAATCCACTTGACGGCAACGGGTTAATATACACTTTTATCCTTGCAATAAAGGAGCAGAAACCAGGCACAGTTTTTTTTGTCCAAAGAATCCCTGGGCAAGATACTAGCAAATTAACATATTCCTTATGGAGCCTCTGTGTTCCTGGGAAGACTCATCCAACCTCAGATGGCCAGGCCCAACTCGACAGTGATCCTAAGTTTTCTAGCAGAGTAGAGGATTCCAAACTGGGGTCCTGAATCTCCGCAGGGAGCCTATGAGGGCACCAGTGGGGCCCATGAGCCATTCCCATTACTGCAAAGACTTATAGGATACCCACATGTAAGGTTTTTCTTTGCTTTTGACTGACTACACATCAATACCGTGTGCTGACCCATGGTCAAGATCTAGAATATTACTGCCCTACAGCAGTTACACAGCAGTTATAGAGGGCTCTGATTTAAAAAAAAGGAATTCAAAGAATGACAAACGCATCTTCCAGAACATGACTTTTTATAGAGGAAATTAGTAACGGGGTCCTTTGAAACTCAAATAAGTCAGGACTTCAATACTTCAGACAAGCATCTTTTGAAACTGCCATACACAATGCTAGCTCCATAAGACCGCTGGTTAAAAAGCAGGTTCCGTGTTCAAATAAGTTTGGAAGATATGGTGCACCATCCGTGGTGGTCCCGTGTAGGTCACGATACATATTAACACATAAAGGCTCTGAGATAGACCATAGAAAAATGGAATGTTTCAACCTTATTTATTTTAATTCCAAGCTTGGTAGTGGCAAGAGACGGCCTATGCCATAACAACAAAGTTATTCTAAAACCAATCAAGGCTTGCATGATATCAAGGCATAATTTTTAATATATATAATGCTGATCAAGGCCAAATACAGCAGTGTTTACTCTGTGCCAGGTACTTGCCATGTGTTATCATATTTAATCCTTAGCATGTGTCTTTGAGGGATTATCCCTATTTTATAGATGCAAAAATTGTGTATTCTTTTTAGTGCTACTGCAAATCTTGCTGATAACCATGTATTAAATGGGGCTTTCACTGGAGTGATTTAACACTGATTTATCTTCACTCTCACGTAATTTCCCGCGTGCCAACTGTGCACGCTGACACTTAACACATTACAGGGTATTAAGGAAATGTACCATCTATTATTTTTAAAATGCTCTTGAGATGACAGTCTTTATCTTTGAGTAGGGAAAGGTGGTGCTATTACCTTCCAAAATCAAACTACAGAATCATTTGTTTGTAGAACTGGAGGGATGCTTGGAGTCAAGTTCATGAGAAGTCACAGCTCCAGTGTTCTAAATACTAATCAGGTTATATTGTGTTTTTTCTAGACCTTATTCAACACCGCTCAGAAAAAGATGACCCAGAAGGAGAGGACACCTGGGCTCATACTACATGTGCCGTGGTTAAAAACTTGGCTCTTGGCCTCAGGAGGGGAGAGCAGACTGACAAGAACAGGAGTAACATGATGTCTGTCTAGAAATATTTTTATGACTGTAATATTGGACCAGGTTATTTGCTTTGTACCTGAGTTTCCTTGTCTGTAAAATGGGCATTAAAATATCTGCCCTTCTACTCCTAGTGTGGATCAGAGATGGCATAGGGCTTGGTATCTAGGAGACTCCCAATCAATGGTAGCATCATCATCATCATTGATTATGAGGCTTTGGACCACCTCCAGAGGGCAAGGCTGGGTGAAACATCAATGGATTCCAACCACACAAACGTTTTCTCTAACTCCTGACAAACTGGTGCAGCCCAAGGTGACCAGAAGCAATGCTAAATATTTTTTCTCCTTTAAGTATAAAAAATCCGATTCTCATGTAAGTAGTCTCTATAATGCCAAGTTGGAGGGAAAAAGTCATCAGCTTGAGGCTAAACTATTTCCTGAAATCCTCTTTTCTGAAATGGTAGTGGGAGAAGTAGTATTAATATCACCACCTGTCTGACTTCAGGGGAGAATATTTGTGAATCAAGATCAGCCCAAGACATACTGCCACTCTCCAAACTTTTTACCAATTCTGACACCAGCTGTCCCTCCCATGGCACTCTACTTCTCTGCTGGGTTCAGTAATCTCTTGTAATGGTCACACAGAACTCACAGACCATACTTACTGTTAAGTAGTTTATTAAGGAGCAGGGTACAACTCATAATCAGGATCAGAAGCATGCAGGCAAAGTCTCCCTTCTTAATGCAGGACAGCTCTCTCAGCTCCTCTGAACTGTGCAGATCAAGGTCTCAGAGCCTGATGACAGAATTCTCTAGGCCCCCTTAGGACAGGCTCCTCTCGGCCCTGCCATCTGTTGTTGCTGGCTCTGCCACCATGCTCCTTCCAGGACTCTTGCTGTCTTCAGTGTTACGGCCCTTGAACAGTGTTACAGCTCTTTTAGGAGGTTCCTTGCCTCCTTTCTCTCTACTTCTTCTCCTGCTTTCTTCCTCTGATTCTTCCTTCTCCTTCTCTTATTGCTTCTTCCTGTCTGCCAAACCTCTGTGGCTCTGGCTATATATATGTGTATATATATATATATATATATATATATATATATATATATATATATATATAGGAACTGCTTGTAGGTTCAAACTGCCAACCTTTTGCTTAGCCGTTGAGTGCTTAACCACTATTGCCACCAGGGCTTATATATATATGTGTGTGTGTATATATGTATATATATGTGTACATATACGCATATATGTGTATATATATACACACACATATATACACATATATATAGAGAGAGATATACACATATTTTTTAAAAAAACCCATTGCCGTCAAGTCGACCCTATAGGACAGGGTAGAACTGCCCCATAGAGTTTCCAAGGAGCACCTGGTAGATCCGAACTGTGGACCTTTTGGTAAGCAGCCATGGCACTTAACCACTATGCCACCAGGTTTTCCACATACATATAAACACACATACAAACACACTCAAAAACCCAGTGCCACACATATATATATACATATATATATACGTATATATATATATACATATATATATACATACACACAACTCCCTGTCAATTTCAAGGCTTGGGCCCCTTCTGAGCTGGGGGAGAGGGAGGTGTCAAAAACTGACCAATTCTCTCTCACTAGGCCACAGATACTACTGACCAATTCCCTCTCACTAGGCCACAGATACTTCATTTGCATAGTAGGGGATGCTGGGCTACGACTCGCCTCATTTGTATAGTCTATTGACCAATCTCTGCAAAGTGCATACTAATCACAGGGCAGGCTGCAGCCCAGGGCCAGGCAAAAAGTACCAAAACCAAATTGTTTACACCTTACCTGGGAAACATCAATCAATCTGGACAAAAGTAACAAACCCTCTGGGGTAAAAAACTAGGGCAAAGGTAGCTCCTCAGGGTTTAGGGGAAAATTTTCTCAAGATTTTTTTACAAAGAACCAAGGCAAAAGGCCACATAAAGGAACTCATTTCACCACACCTGAGAAGTGGCCATGGGTAAATAAAATTTGTAACCATGTTTAATGAAATATATGCATTTTTCCAGCTGTCACTGAGTTGACTCCAACTCTCAGCGACCCCATATTTGTCAGAATAGAACTCTGCTCCAAGGGTTTTCCTTGGCTGATTTTTCAAATTTCAATGACTGATGTTTTTGGTTAGCAGCTGAGCACATTAACTGTTTACACCACTTAAGGGCCCCATGCATGTTTAGTAACTAATACATGTATCTATAATGAAAAAATTGATATTAAATATTATGGTTCAAAGCCCAACAAAATAAATGTTCTAAATCTTGACCATGAATCTCAGTTTATATTTGAGGCATCACGTATGGACCTCTTTTCCTACACTTGGCTCTTCATTTTGGCGATCTTTGCAGAAACTGAGCCCCAGGCAATCTCAGTTTCAGTCTCCCCAGTATCCTGGGCATGGTTACATGTGCTCGTATTTTGGTTCCAGATTTATGCCTCTGGTACCTCTGTAAAAAACATTTCCAATTACAGAAAATAAAATGTTGCTAATGAGCAAATAATAGATATTGGTCTGGCCTTCGGAATATTTTCCTTGAAAATAATTATCTTTCAATTAATGTGATAATCTAGCTTTAACTTAAAACAATCACTTGTTTACCAACATCCATAAATGTCATTCATTCACTAAACATTGTATTGTATGCCTATTATGAGCTATGTTCATTGTGTTTGCAATTTCTAGAATACATGGATTTTTATTTCACTGGAATGTTTTGGGGTGTGTTTGTTTAGGTTGATACCACAGTACTATATACCATTTTACCCCAAGATTCGCACCAAGTTCTCCTTAGTATTAATGGACCTCAAGTCTAAATGCTCAGGACTCAGGCGGATGCTGACATTTATGTTGATGTCTATGATCAATTTCATCTCCATTTTCACACAATGTATCATTTTTCAAATGTAAAGAGCCTGTTTCTTTCAAAATGTATAGAGCCTTGTTTCTATATAGAATTCTGTAGCCCTATTCATGTCTCATATTAACAGCTTAATATTAAAGTTGGAAAGACAGACAAGGAAATAGACAATGTGAAAAATTCCCTAATAAATAACACTCCTCTTCAATTTGACAAATATTAGACAAGGTTTGACACACAAAGCCTTTTCAGAAAAGCTACACTTCCAGGTTCAGACTCACCAGTCCTGGGAAGTAGGTTACTGATTTTTGTTTGATATTAATCACAAATTATTTTTCCCCTTAAAAAATTAATTAAAAACACTAGACGGAATAAATATTTCAGGCAACCAGCAGCAAAATGGGCAAATACCATGTGTTTGGAGTTTTAGTGCCCTCTGAGTACAGAAATTTATTTGCAGCAAGCAGAAAATAGACAGCCAGCATAAAAATACAGCAGAGTCCCCCTAGTAAAATTATTTATCAAGCTAACAAGGGAGGGATCCTTCTAGTAACAACAAGCCAGTGAGGAAAAGACATGGCTTTATATTTTACCTTTGGGTTAGCAAACCAGTAAAAATGCCAACTGACAAGCACTTCACATAAACATTTCTTTCTAAATGAGCTTCCTTGTTAGGAGAAAAGAAAAAAAAAGTCTTCCAAGCTAAGGAGCACTATAGCTCACAGACAGGGAATTCTAGCACGCACACTCTGACTCTTTAGTGCAAAAATAATAAAACCAGGGAAAAAAAAATAAGGTAGTGTGAATTCCAAATGGGAGTTTAAAAAATAAATTAGAAGTTCATTAAAGACAATGTGCTTCCTTTATCAGTGCATCGTCAGGGCTGGATGTTTACAAAAAAAAGTCACTGTTTTGTAAAATGATTTTCAGGGCTAGCATTAAGAGCCTTCGAACAAAGTACGTATATTTATTCATATATACAGATATATATGTACTGACATTGCCTCTACCGCACAAGCCTCATTGCTATATTTTTTCAAATATTTATTTTATGAGCAAAACCCCAAAGTCAGTTTTTACAGTTTAGTTTAACGATACCAAACTTTGATTATAAATTACAAGTCACTTTATTGCAGCTTGCAAAAGCAAAACAAACAAAAAAAACCTGGAGTCAAAACTGCACAATGGCCTGCTCCCAATTAAATTTTAAAGAAATAGTAAAAAGATGCAGTCTCGGAATAACTTCATCCTCAATAGCCCTGCAAATAACTCCTAATGAATTTACAATGAAATCACACACTGGGATCTCGTCTTTCCTAAAGTGGAAATCTGACCGGTTAACCGTGGCAAACATCGGAAGGTGCCTTTTTATTGTGGAAGGAAATGATGCTGCAAAGGAGGGAGAGAGTTTGAATGACACCGTAAAATGTGGAGTACAGACAGACAGAGACACTTTGCAGGTACCGCTTCCTTCTGACCCCCGACAGATGCCTTAGAAAATACAAGTTCCTCAGCAAAAGCAATGGAAGGCTTTTCATTACTCATACCAGCCAGACGAAATAAAATTGGAGAAAAACATAAAAACAAATACTTCCTTTTTTTTTTTTTTTTTGCATTCTGGAACAGGGTGACACTTCACGCCTCTGTAAAACCTCCAACCTCTGGCTTAACAAATGAATCCTCCAGCACTCTGGCGGGAATCAAGTTGTAGGCTGAACTTTTCTTCTCCGGTCAAGGCTCAAACTCTCCAACTCAGCTCCTACCAGCTCAGTTCGGGAGCTGGGCGTGAATTGTGATAGGGTTTGCCTGTAAATTTGCAGGGATGGCTTATTGCATAGGTCACGGGCTATTTCATAATCACTGCACCTTTTTTCCCCTTGGTCTAGGGTCTTATCAGAGTCCCTGGGTGTCGCAAACTGTTACATATGTGCTTGACTACTAGCTGAAATGTTGGTGGTTTGAACCCATGCAGCGGCACCCTCAGAAGACAGCGTGGCAATCTGCTTCCTAAAGGTTGCAGCCTTGAAAACCCTACGGAACAAGTTCTACTCTGCTCACACGGGGTCGCCATGAGTTGGACTCGGCTCCACAGCAATTAACAACAAAGGGTTTTGTCAGGATGATATTGAAGGAAGATCAAAACAAGCAGAGCTAATGTTCTTAATAATCAGGGTCCCCAAACTTCTCTAACGATGCTAGTTCAGGCCAAGGGCCTAGAAGGTTTCGACTGCGTTAAATTTCCACCAACCAAGTTATCACCTGCTGCTGGCGCGGGGAGGGTAGATTCTGAAAGCAGCAATTATGAAGATTCTGATACTTCGCTCCCTGGATCCATGGAAGTGGGGAGAACACTGAGCATGTGGGAAGGTAGTGAGTCCAGGAGAAGAATGAGATGCCAAGGGACTCCATTGCCCTGTGAATCTGCAGCTGGCTGCTGGTAGAGAAAGCGGCTCAGAGCCCCTGCCCTGGGCGGCAGAGCAGCCCTCTGCTTCCAGAAATCCTGCCCTCATCACAAACTCTCTCTCCTTCTCTGTGCAGGTGAACCCAAACTCCAGCCTCCACACACCTATGACAGCCCGTGCTAGCCCCACGCACTTTGCATTTTCATTCTCCTTTGCAATGGGGAGAAACTGCTTCTGGGTTTTAAAAGGAGGAAAAAAGAAGAAAAATGAAAAAAACTGGGGAAACTCAATAACAAACAAAACAGCCTTTGAGATTGGGTCAGAACCTCAAGTATGTTCTACCCACTGGAGCAAAGAATGAGAAAGCAGTTCTTAGCTTGGGTCAAAAAGGTCAGCATGGGTGAAGGAATTCCTGATCGCTCATGACTTCCCTCTCTGCTAAGTGGAGTCTCCAAGCCTCTTTTTCAGCCAACTTCAAAAATGCAACGTGTGATCCCAAACGCTGCTAAATATGTCAAATGAACCTTACGGTTTTTAAAAAAGCTTCTAACCACGCCAATAAAAAAAAAGTGGCGGGGGGAGGGGAAGGGAAGGAGAACAGAAGGAAGAAAAGTTAAGAAAGTAAACAGAAAATGTTATTCTCCTATCCCAAATTTTCAATCCAGTAAAAGACCCTCATATCAGTTTCTTACCCCATTTCTCATATATCAGGAATGAACCTCCTTTTTAAACTATAAACAAGCCAGAAGCACCACCAGGGCAATATAGACTCAAGCCCTTTAATTAACTACCACGTGTGGAAAAAAGTCTCTATTTTGATTAACTTGACAGGGGCAGTGAGCCCTGGCGTTAAAACCTCTTTAAATAATTACAGAACCCCAATTCAACTCCACTGCGGGACAGGAGGCAAAGAGGAAGAAAAGAAACTTTGTCTGAGGAACCCAATTAAAAGGAGGGACAACCTCCAGGTCAATTTCTCAGCACATTCTAGATCAGTTCAATGCTCACCTCCACTGCCTACCTGGGAGCAAATGAACTTACTGTGCTTTTCAATAGACTGAAATGACTAAAAAGATATGGTGGTTGGCTGCGTGTCAATAACCATGTTATTTCATGAGGCTTACTGAGGGAAAAGGAAAAACAAAGCTGGACCTGTCTCCTTCACCTCTCTTTTCTGTCACTGTCATCTCACCAATGATTAAATTGTAGGATGCCTTAGGTTGTTAATTAGGTGCTAATATCCTCCAGGAGCTTATGCCTGAGGTCACTGTGGCCACATTGTCTCTGGTGAACTCACCTGTATTTCCCACAGCTGGCTTTATTTTCCCACTCAACACCTGGACCTGCTTCCCCACCACATTGTTTGGTAAAAGTTCATCTGAAATTGCCTAAATGCTAACAGCTTTATTGTATTTCCTGTAGACGCCGGAAAGAGAAGTACACTGTATTTCCCCACCTGTCCTAGTATTTTCTAAATATTGCAAAAAAGAAGACCAAAAAAAGAAAGAAAAGAAAACCCGACTGCTTAGTTCATTTATTGCTGATAATTTCATCAGATGCCGGGAAAAATGAAAAAATGCAGACACAAAACAACTTTACAGTCATTTTTGGATGGAAGAAATAAGAGACTGAGCAAGTGGCAGGTGACGGAAGCTTAAGCATTGGTATCTGTGAACGGCAATGGTAAATCTGAGTTTTTGGCAGGTGGCTGAACGTAGGCTTTGTTAATGAAAGCTCTTTACGAAGCATCATTTTAAGTAACGAGGGATGCCTTTTTGCAGAAATTCCTTCTTTCTTTTTGGCTGAATGCATAATGTTTCTTTCCTTAAATCGGCCCCTTCAATAGTATTCCAGTGAGTGGACTGAAAATAATGTGAGTTCACTGGCATCATTAGGCTAGTTTCCCTGAAAATACTTTGCTATAATTAATTGATTATACCAGCTCAGGAGTGGGCCAGAGCCCACAGAAGAAAAACACAAGCCAACCATGTATGGAAGAGAGTGCTGTGGTAATTCGGCAGTGGGACATGATCTAAACAAACAACAACAACAATTAGGTGGAGGTGTTCCCAGATACTAAAACACTCTAAACTGAAAATGTCCCCTTATTTTCTTAGTGCCAACAGGTGCGCTGATGTTATTTGCTTGGAACTTGCTCGTGAAACCTGTGATGGATTGGTCCACTGCTGAATCTGCATGCAACACTTCAGGATCCTCCTTGGTGTCTTAGGGGCTGGAAGACTTACTTGAAAAACACAGTAGTTAGAAGCCCCGAGTTGCCTGCAGTGAAGACAGCAGGGTCAAGACCAGCCCCAGTTCTCATCTGAGCTTTTCCAACAGAGGCACTAAGAAACCAGAACTTACAGTCTGTGTTTTCACATGTCCTTTGCATGGGAACACATGATTCACCATTTTGGTTGAAGAATTGTAGTGGGCTCTGCAAGGGAAACATGGTTATGACAACTTTAATTTTACGCTAAACAGCCACATGCTCTATGCGAAGGCACCGTCTCGACACTGGATGTTGGGAAACCACGTCTGCGTTTTGCTTCTGAATGATTACGGGCAATGCAGGCAGAGAAGAGCTATGAGATAGAAAGAAGTCTTCTGGGTAGTTTTACTGGGTGTATGTTTGTTTGTTTGTTTTACCCCCATTTATAAAATAATAAAGCCTTCCCTACACGTAACAGTGTTTTGAATTTATATCATCAGTATAAGTACAGTCAGGATAAAACATGTCCATTCAGCTAGTTGTAAAACTAGGAAAGAAAAACGTATACGAAGTGCTGTATGTACAAGTTCCATCAGCTTCTCCCATAGGTGACAGGAAAGGTACCAATGAGGCCTCTCCCCCTATGTATCTATCCCACTTGCCCTGCCCCAAGGCAGCTCTGTAAGGCTTGGTTGCATCCAGGGGTGTCTTAGCCAATATCAGGAACATCTGAAATGGGCAGAGCACAGATATGAGCAGGCTAAGGGTCACCATCACCTTCTGGATCAATCTTTCAGCACATAAAACAAAAGAACATGTTCTGAAGGCCTACTTTCATCTTTGGTGCAAACTGTGGGTAACTGCGTTAACTTCTTTCGGACAATTCAAGCTAAGAGTCAGCTTCCAAGGCTAATTCAAAAGCGTCCTTAGCATTAGGGTCAAGTGACAGCATCAGTTCTTTCCATGAAATGATGCTAACATTACACTTCTACCCAGCGATGACAACACCGTGGAAAAGTTTACATCCGATGCCAGATTGGATGAAAGGCACAAAATGTGTACGAACATGTGAGATTATTGACTACGTTAACCTTCAATGTTAGAAGACCTCTCCTGAGGAGCACGCAGTTGGCAAACCATGCATTTTGGCTGATTTGTATACATTAAGCTGTAACATGCGCTAATGGAAAATGTTAGTCAGGATCAAGAGACATTGTAGAAATGGAGAATTTAATCTTTCTTGAGATACCACTTGGGATGAATATTTTGTAATATGCCTAAGAACCAATATAACGCGGGCTGTATTTTTGAGAATAAATGAAAGGCAATTAAATGGCTCCCCAAATGGCTTATGATTTAATTTTTATACCTTATCCTAGAAAATTGCCAGAAGTAAGCCACGAAGTGATGCCTAGTTGAAATTAGCAAGAGAGTAGAAAGCTAGTGGTTCACCATTTTTGGCTTCCACTACTAAAAGCCCTTAACCAAAGTGACTTTCTGAGAATAAACTAACTCTCCCAAGAGTATCAAGTATTGAACTTTTCATATATCAGCTTATAATATCTAATATCACAGAGCAACTTCAAGGAATTGCCCTCCTTTTCCCCAAATTCCCCATCTGAACAAATGCCTTTCTCTTCCTTGCTCTCACCTGTCAATCACGTTCACAGCTGAAATTTGATTTCTCTTCTACCCGTAACCTTATATGAAATATTACCAAGGGGGTCAGTACCAGGGTGCACCTTGCCTTAAAAGTTCATTAACTCTTTGTTCAAAATGGATGGGTTTCAATGTAACAAAACCTGCCGATGGACTTAGATCATCATATTTAATGTGTGGTTTTCAAGTTGCAGCTATAAAGACAGGGATAAGAAAGGAGTATTGGAATTGCATGCACATACAGACACACAAAATAACCCCAAAGGTATACACTGAGTTAAAATCTATGTATAGGAATTATTAAAGAAAATCTTAATTTTGTATAAGGCTAGGAAAGAAATGTTAAATACTCAAAATTTGGTCATTCAAAGTAAGACCCTCATAATAGCAGCCTGCAGAACTAGATACTAGTTTTGAGCAGTGGAAAAAAGTGAGGTTGTGTTTTCTAACACTCTCAGTTCACTGGAATCTTAAAGTACCTTCTTTGCAAAGAATAGCAATTTGACAGTGTGATTTTTGCCCCCCTCAGTTTCTCTAGAAACCAAAAAATATATATTTCATGCAAATTTCTCAGCAAGCAAAAATATTAATAAAAAAATGAAACAGTTTCTTTAGCCAAGAAAGAGGGAACAACAATACACAAAACTATGACACTAAATAATTATTGGTATAAGAGTGTTAATCTAGCTCTCCAAATGATAAGGATTCATAATTAAATCCACGCTGAGATACCCATAATTGAAAACCCATTTAAATGGCTTAATTTCATTTTTTTTTTTTTTTTGGATAAAAGTCAGATTGTTTCCCCCCTCTTATCTCCTCCCCTACTCTTCTGCCTACAATTAAAGCGGGGAGAGACTCCAAAGTCACATTTGAGGGCAGAAGTGGGCACACTGTGCTTTGAAAGTGTACTAAATTTTCCAAATGTGAATATGGAGTGAATTATAAGAGGCTATAAATTTGGAGTGTTTATGAGGCCCAGGTAGCGCTGCCCAAGGGCTATGGATTAGTTGCATGGATTCACCCAAGTTGTCCACATTCAAGCAGAAGGACCAGCTCTCAGATAAGGCTGACGATCTGACATCTACGAAAACTGGGTAAGCTACTCTATACCCTACCTCTGTCCTAGGAAATGCAGGAAATCAATGTGTGTTGGTTCTCATACACTGTGCGTGCATCCCTCCTCTTCAGCACTGACTAGCATCATCCATGGTACACATGAAACCCAAATCTGAAAACTACCAAATGCAGAGCTTTTCACATCTAAAAAATTAGTAGCATGCCTGACTTGCTTTCTCCCTCCTGGAAAACCCACTCAAACAAGCACATGCAAATCAAAAATCAAGATGTACCTCTTTAACTTCGGGCAACAGGATTTTTCACATCACTGATGCAGAGGATTCCCTTGGGTACCTGATTTTGCAAATAAATTAAAATAAACAAAGGGTAATTAATAACCATGATGAGTGTTTCAAGGACAGTACCCTAATGGCAGCCTAACTGACTATGAGAAGGACAGCATTAGACCAGAAGGAGAGTTATTTTGTTCCAACCGCTTTTGCATCAGGACCTCAGTCCTGCCAGGGGAGGGGTGCACATGGAAGGGAATAGTGTGGAATGCAAGGTTAGTCCCTCTCAACTCTTGCTCCTCCACCAGGGAGCTGAGATAGGTTAAACCCATGAACCTGGAAGCCTGGATCAGGTCTGAAGCTGCCTTAGGCTTAAAAAGAACCAAGTGATTCCAGGTTCATAGAACCTGAGTCATCTCTGCTTGGTGTCTCCCAAGTGTTTGCAGAGTCCCCATCCCTTAGAGCAGGAAACTGGCCTAGCTTCCCAAGCCATTTACTAGTACACATTCTCTTCCATCTTCCCCCTCCTTGGTTGCTCGGAACTGCTCTGCTGGCATTGCTGACCTTAATTGCAAATGTTCCCTTAACAAATAGAACCATTTAGATACCACCTCTTTATTTATTAACCTCCTCTCTGTTTAAATTAGTAGCAGGGAGTGCTCAGAATGGTGATATGAAAATGAGGTTGCTTGGAAAAAAAAAAGCCTTTTTGCTTCACAGTGAATAACAAAGCACAGTAATTCAAAGTAGTTAGCTTTCTACGGTTCAAAAAACCCTTATTGCTATTAGCTGTACTAATGTAAGTGGCAAAATAATTATCATTTACTGCACAGAGTCCAATATTTTCCAGACGGCAGTTTAATAACAAAGCAGACCTGTCATTTCTCCCTATAGTTAGTCACTATACAAGTTCAGACTGTCAAAACATATTTAAAATCTAATTTAAAAAATTTAACATGGTTACGGTAAATCTGTGTACAATAACTGTGATAAACTAGTAAGTAAATCTAATATTTTTCCCAACATGGATATTCAGCTATTTTTCCTCTAGTCCCCCACACTTTTATTTGCATTTCCTTATATTAGTGTGAACGAACTGACTATACTTATGTACCTGCTGAAGCCTGTAGTTTATTGTAACTGAACATAGACTCTTTTCTTAAATTTTCATTCACTGTAACTCTCTAATCAATTCAAATGCCCATTTTCTAAATGATATGACTATGCCCCAAACATTCGAACAAATGCATACCCTTGTATGTGTTGGAGCTGCCCCAGATACATCAAGTGCCTTGATTCACATGTCACATTAGAAATGTTTTTAAAACCTCAAGGTACAAGCTACTCTTCCTCATGTATTAACACCAAACCCATTCCCATGGAGTTGATTGCAACTCATAGTGACCCTATAGGACACAGCAGATGCTCCATAGGGTTTCCGAGGCTATAACCTTTATGGAAGCAGACTGCCACATCTTTCTCCCTTGGAGCAGCTGGTGGGTTCCAACCAAAGACTTTTCGGTTAGTGGCCGAGCACTTAACCACTATACCACCAGGGTATATTACTGCACATTAATCTCTTGCCAAATATATCATTTCTAAGCCAAAAAAGAAACAAAAAACATACTGAAATTACAAAGCCTGGAAGTGTATTGGTAACATCAATTGTTCTGGATTTGAAGTTCAGATGGCTGATCTTAAAGAAAAAAAAAAAAAAGATTTCCAAATAAAGTTACTTTTTTTTTTTTTTAATCTTTAGAAACAACAGATTCTTTTAGAAATGAAAGTTGATGGAGTTTGGAAGATTAAAAGATTGTGTGGAGAATATTTTTGTTATTGCTTTGGGGCACTGCAAACATGTTAAGCTTCTGCAAGGGATATTTACATGGTATTGTATGCTCGTGAAGCATTTTTCAATTTTAGAAAAATATTACAAAGCAATAATTGGCTTTGCAAAATGCCCCCTTTGCCTTCCTAACCCGTCTCATTGATACAGTCTCCGTTATTTTTGGAGGAAAAGAATCGGGCCTCATTAAATGTGATATTTGGCATCTTGCCCGAAATCTCATAAAGTAGATGTCCTTTTTAGATCATTGGTGTCATTTTCCTCAAGATGACCTCTACTCTCTGGCCACCTGGAAAACCCATCCTGTGAGCAACACATTTACTTTCAAAAGGGGGTAGGGAGAGAGATTGTGTTTGCACACCTGAACGGAGTCCAAAAGCCATTGCGCTTCCTCTGTTCTCATCACCTCCACCCTGACTAGTCACTAAGGGAGGCTGATATGGGTAAGGGGGCTTCGCAGGGGAGAGGGAGAGGAGATGATTTCGAAGCTGAACCACAATGGTGTAATCCAAGCCAGATACCTGACAGCACTAAGTCTCTCATACTTGGGTCTGTTTACTTAACAAGTAAACAGTATTTTTTAAATAGCAGAAGACTGCACACTGATATTCCAAGGAAGATTTTAAAAGGACTCCTTACAGAGCAGTGAAGTCACATGGACACTGCCCCATGAAAAGGTGTGGGAGATGGTGCGCCCTTGTGTTTCTGCTCTGCCCTGGGTCACGCAGAGTCTGGCAAAGGGAGTTTACCTATCTTTTACATGGTAAGATTATTCTCAGACAGAAAATTTCTGCCAAGGTTCTACTCATGCCTACCAAAATACGGAGTAGAATGACTGACTCTGCACCTGTGATCCTTTTTATTTCATAAAGTGGAAACTGCAGATGTATCTTTTAATAGCTTTCCCCCTCTACTATGTCTTCCTTTAAAGGGTTCCACAAAAAAAAAAAAAGGCAGATGAAAGAATATGTTGAATTCATTGCCTGAAAATGGAAAGACACAAATATCATCTTTTAACAGATTTAATCTTAGAATGAGATTTTTTTTTAACCTGACAGTGTAAAAGTGTCTTAGATGCTAAAATCATTGTTTCAGCTTGAACATATTTATCTCTATATTAATGAATCCTTCCCAGAGGAAAAAAACCGGAGATTTATCAAAGGGGCAGTAACAGTTGCTTAACTACTCCACGTTTGAGAATTTCAAATGCCGAGGGCCCTAAAAGAAAAAGGTTTTACGTTGTAAGGCTGTTTACTAAAATCGGTCCTTTTAAACTGTGTTCTCTTAAAATAATTCCCGATTGCCTGAGATTTGCCTGGAACCGTGTTACACTCTGGGAATACAAGCAAGACCCTCATCCTGGTGCTCCTGGAGAAATCCTAACAAAGTTTGCTTCAGTGTCTTTGTTTTATAACGAGCGTCAAACTGTGCCACGGAGAGCCTAAACCATATGGAGATTTCCAAAAAGATTTTTAAAGATGCTATCTGGAGTTCCCTCCTTTCCCTTTTTCTTCCTTACCCTGTCTCTAACTAAAGCAGGTAAAGATGGATCTGGAAAATTAGGAGAGAAAAAAATCAAGCGACCAGGAGGTTCCATGCCCTTTTTCTCGGAAGGCGCCCTGAGCCGCTCTCCGGCGGGTGGATGGGGGTCCCAAGGTGAAGGGCGGAGCCTTCTAGGGCCGAATCCGGCTCCCTCCCTCTCTGCGTCCACACAGGAGCACAGCACTTCAGCTCCACTCTGACCAGAGCACTCCTCTTGGAAAACTTAAACCAAATTCCAAAGCAAATCCGAGACCCCTGCAGCGGCGCGGTCTCCCGGGTGGGCGCTGGAACTAGGGCGCACTGGGTGTGGCCGCCGTGAGCGCCCCCGCGCGCCCAGCAGCGTCTCGGGCATCTCCAAGGGGCGCCGCTTGGCGCGCCTCTCAGAGCGCGCGGACTTCCCTGGGCCGAGCACACAAGGCTTCCCTTGGCCTTTGGCAGCCGCCGGACCCGCCCCCTCTATCCCGGCCTCCTGTTGGTCTGCACCTGCCGCGTGCCTGGCCGGGGAGGACCCCCGAGGGTGGCGAGCGCACCGAGGCCCACTCAGCTTCAGTCACTGAGCCCAAGACAGCGATGCCCAGAGCCACTGGGGCCTCACAGAGCGGGAGTATATAGGGAGGGGCAGAGGTGGAGGGTAGGGTGTCCCTGTGCTTGGAAATGGGGAGGAGGACAACCTCAGCATCCTTCCTGCCTTCATTGCCTTCATTCCAGGCTTCAACATCCCTGCCACCAGAAGCTCCTGCCAGCAACATTCCTGAGCCACCTCCCAGCTCTTCTCCTAGGTGGCTGCCCAGACCTCGTCCCCCTCCTCCCCTAGGTCTGCTTAAAGGAGGTCACAAACCAGGGCAGGGGTGACTTATTGGGTCCAAGGCTTCAGCTCCCATGACTGCCCTCTGGCCTGAGGGCAGTGATCCCTGGGTCTCTCTGATGTCCCTGGGTGACCAGGCATGGGAACAAGGGGGCCGAAAATTATGGGGAGAACGCAGAGATGGGACAGGTCAGGTGGTAAGGGGCTGAGGCCCTGTGCTAAGGACCTCACAATTGTTTCTACAAATCCATGGTGAGCTCAGGGTCTGTAAGTGGCTTGTCAGTCACCCTGCCAACAGAGCCTTCCTGGTGGGAAGTGGGGGCCCTGGGGGTGACCTGGAGTCGACCCCCTGAGATTGGGGGTCATAAGCCAAGGTTGGCCCCTGTTAGTGATACTCTTCCTATCCTATGCACACTGGCCACGTCTGCTCTTCTGGGGGCCTAGTTTGGGATACCTGCTGCCCTGGGATCTTCAGGCCTGCTTTGCTTCTGGAGAACCCGCAGAGTTGTCCAGAAACCCACTTCTGCAGGCCTCCAGATGTTGATGGGGTCACTTAGAATTAGGGTGAATGTGGTCGCAAAAAGAGCGCCTACACCCTGACCAGGAATTTTCAGGCCACTGTTCAATTCACAGCCTTCCTTGCTGGGACTTTTCGGAACAGCGGCTTTCATTCCTCCCAGTCCTATAAGGCCGTGGCCTCCCTTGTTCCCTAATCCTGTGGAAAACCGCTCTTTAGAATCTTAGCTTGGAAAGAGGCAAGGTTGGCGACTGAAATATTTAGAAAGAGAAACTCAGAATACACCAACTATGGAACGTACACCCAGGCCTGGGTTGGGCCGGGCTGTTGGGTGTGGGGACAGATACATGAGAACCCTGTCCTCTTTTCTCTGCCCTCTTCCCAAGCCTCCGCAGAAACCCTTCCCTCATCCTCCCTTCTTGAATTAATGCCCCATTCTAATTGTAACTAAAGATCCAAGATAAATCAGGCCTGAAGGGAAGAATGTGATCTTGCAATCCCAAGTCCCAGTTATGGGGAAAGTTGTTATTTAACAAAAAAGGCAGGAAAAGAATATGAATTTTGTTGAGCAAGAGAAGAGGTGCCCAGTAGCGGATTCTTTATGATTTGAGTAAGGAAATGTACATTCCAATCACAGCCTCTCTGTGGAAAATGTGTTTTGTGAGTTCCCAGTTTTAAGGGTGATATTCTTAAAACTGTCCAACTCAGAGGCAAATTCCTCTAAAGATCTAATTTCTGTGTTCTGTTGACACGCTTTTTCTACGTCAGCCTTAAAATATTAGGGAAACTTATGGAAAACACACAAAAGCCTTTCAAAATTAGACAATAAAAATTTGTAGTGATAAAACACACACACATACACACACACAACTACTGAGGTGGCCATATAAATACTGGCATATCATCTCTGATTGGCCCAAAATATCACCATAAAACCACAGTTTGATATATTTATAAATACCCGAAAGTAAAAACATTGACAGTTTCCCCAGATCTCTAAATTTGGGTTTGTTCCCTAAAATTCCTTAAAATTGTCTGCGAAAAAAGAAATGACACGTGGACATATTTTGAAGAACAAGACATCAGAAAGCCCTGGCTTGAACCTGGCCTGTGTGCCCCCTGGGTCTGACTTGGCCGATGGGCAGGTGAAATTTGGGCTGGAAGCTGGAATCATTCCTTGGACTGGCCTCGTCCATCTTGCCTCCGAAGCCCTCCTCACCACCCTCTTGGATCCCGTATTTCTCACATCCTACAGCCAGTGCAGGGAACGGGGAGCCTGGGTTCTGCTACGCCTTCAGGCACAGCAATTTGTTTAATTTTTTGTTTTGTTTCTCTCTAAAGGGTGAAGATGCTCCCACCACGTCGTAGGACTGTACTCCTTTATGCCTCAACAGTCAGGAGGCCGCCTGGGAGCCTGGAATTCTCTCACCCTGTTCCCTACCCCCGCTGGAGCAAAACGCCAGACAGACGGGGTTTGTTCAGGAGCTGGGCAGAGCAGCCCTTGGAGAGAATTCCCCTTTTCTGGGGCTGTTTGATGTCTGGATTTTGGAGATTTATATCAAAAAGCGAGAAAAGCAGTGGTATCAGAAAGTGGATTAAGGCCCTGCTCTGTTCTTCAACGAATGCAAAAACAAACACGCAAAGCCAGATTCTCCTTGCTGGTCCTTGGTCCACCCCCCTGTGGCTACTGGATGCCCTGCCTTGGCCCTGGGACATCTATTTTACATTGAGGATGGGCTAAGAGTGGAGACAGACTTTGAGGTTTTTCTTATTTTCCTCCAAGCAACAAGGGAAGCATGGACTCCGCATTATTCATTCAGGATCCTGAAGAATGATCAGAAGTGGTTAAAAGGATAGCCTATCATTGCAGATAAAGCTTCCTAAAAAACTAAGACATTTATTTCTTCAAAGGAAGGGCCAAGCTTTTTTTTTTTAAAAAAAAAAAAAAGCAAATGAAAGTGACTTTCAGTGGGGCGATTTGCAAATCAGCAATCCGAAGCTGGTGAGCCTGACTTGCCCCCCCTTATTGCATGTTTATTCTATAAGAGTGAAGGCCTGAGCTTGGTTGGGTTTTTTTGTTTTGTTTTGTTTTTTTACTGGCACGGAAATTGGGAAATTGGATGGCTGAAGGTTGTCGCTCGTGTATTTTTGTCTTCCAACCTGTCTCCGTCTTGAACTACCGACAGGCAAGATATGGGGATACCCATGCGAAATGCAGACTTTTAGATACATTGATTGGCCTCACCTACCCGAGGAGCACATTTCATAAAGTTAAGTATGTGTGAATGGGGAAGTTAGTCTAAACATAAACAGTAGCAGCAGCCACAGTAAAAGCCTCCCGACATACTTGGGAACCTTCAAATGTGTCACCAGAAACTTCAGTTATGTGGGCGAGGAAACATCGGGAATGCAGCGACTTAGCTGCAGTCCATGTTTGTGAGGGTGGCTACTACTTGCCCTCTTTTAGCAGTAAAGCTGGTGGGGTAACAAGGGGAGGTTCTATTTAAGAATGTAAGTATCCAGAATGATTACATTAAAAAAAAAAAACACAAGGGTGAAGGCAGAGGTAGCATCATGGGTTCAGTAATAGACTGAGTATTGGGGAAAGAGCCCTGGTGATGCAGTGGTTAAGAGCACAAAAGGTCAGCTGTTCAAACCCACAAGCTGCTCTGAGGGAGAAGGACTTGGCAACCTGCTTTTGTAAGGATTACAGCCTTGGAAGCCCTATGGGGCAGCTCTACTCTGTCCTATAGGGTCACTATGAGTCAGAATCGACCTTGATGGCAACGGGTCTGGTTGCCATTGGGGTGCCTGTGTTTAAAGGGGGCCCAGATGGTTCTAGCGCTGCAACAGATAGACCTGATATCTAGACATCATTTCCTCTCTGAGATCAGGAAGTAGGACCTCCGCTTATTTGGTGTCAATATATTCCTGTGTGAGATACACTGTAAACAATTATTACGTGGTTTTTGAATAAGGAAGCATGCAAGAAGCAGGGAAAGTAAAGGGACGTGGTTTTGTGAGTGCTTGGGAGCAGAAAATGGAAAAAATAAAATAAAATAAAGCACACAGAGCGTGTGTATTTAACTTTGTATTTTGCCACACGTTGCTTTCATTTACAGCTACATCTGATTAATGAACACGTTTGACATTACTAATAAAAACAATGCTATCTGGGGCCTATGAGAAAACCAGGGTGTTCAGGCTCAGCTAAAGCTTCTGCCAGTGACATTCGTTTGGGGAGGTGGAGTCAGATATTTTTTCTTTTTAGTAAAATTATCTGCCAGAGAAACAATGAAGCATGAAAAGGTACTATTTAGAGCAAGCACATCTACATATGCTTTGAAAGTACTAGCTGTTATCTTCTGGGGAACTTTCTTCCATATATATATGTATGTGTGTGTGTGTATATATAAAAACTTGTCATTTCAGTGGATTTATAAAACAAACATTACAGGTTGAAAACAAGTCGCACCTATGCAGTTGTGCACACTGTAAAGCCAGAATCACGAGTTGGCTTTCCGATGCATCTGTATTTAAGACCCTCAGACAAGAGCCATGGTTAATTAGCATGGAGGTTACACACGTAATCGCCTTCTTCTCTAACACAATAATTTTTCCTTTAAAAGGACCCTAAACAGAGGGGTCGGGGTTGGCTGTTCTCCACAACTGCAAATAACACTACTCATCTATTTTTTAATGTACAGCTCTCACATAAATTTCACTTTGTGAACACACTGGTAAGTACACGTTGCTGGGGCTTCCAACATGTGCGTATCCCACTGATGACTCCAACTTGCGAGGGGGCACAGTTCTGCAATTGGAATGAAAGGAATTTTAACACTATTTAGACAAAGACTCAAATCGGCGTAAAGGGAAAGCTAGATTTTTTTAATGTGATTTCTTTGTTTAATTTAGAGACTTATTGGTAATGAATGGCATCTATGCAGGATTTAGGATTTCTTTGGAAAAAAGCATGCATTTATCGGTTCACCACTGAAACTCCATTCCAAAGTTTTTACTCATCATTATTTCTCAAAATGCCTTTCACCGGGGGTTATCCTAACCTGCTCTTAAAGCCAGCCACCAAAAACCCGTTTTTGCCAGCACCTCTCCACTTCGCCTTCTAATGCGATGAGGCCCAAACCTGTTGAGTGATTATTAAACTGCCTTGTAGCTTCCTATCAAAATGCTTAATTGTTGCACGATGTATTTTCCCCTCAGTTATAAGCCCTATTCCTCATGTGATAACTGCAAGAAGTGAGTCCTGAATGTCACTTTTGTTTTGAGAATGTGTTTGCCTAAATTTTTTCATCTGATACTGAGCTTTTTACAAAAGTGATTTCTTCGTTTCTGTTTCTTCAGGGGGAGAGCTAGTTGTGATCAGAGGGGGCAAGAATCCCTGAACAGCTAACTTCCAGCACACAGATGTAGGTTTATAATTAAGACTTCTATTAAGGAAAATTAAGTGTGGAGTCAGGAGCCATTATCCGAACTGGCACAGAAAGGAAGGTCAGCCTGTGGAGGGTATATACACTGTCTTCGCGTTCTGTGAAAAGGGGGAAGGAAGACACGATGATAAACAGGCCAGAACTCATCAGCGCCAAGCACAACCTGTTTTCTTCAAAATAAGGCCTTCGTTTAGAGTTGCAATATTATCTTTGTTTTTTTTTAAAGAGCCCCCCCCCCCAAAAAAAATTCATCATGTTTGGCTATATTTTCAAGACAGTGCTGGCTTTGTCTAACATTTCTATTAGTGTTTTAGGGGAAGCTGACTGTAAACTGCATGAGTTTGTAACATTAGTTGCATGGATTTGTGTCATTTGAAAATAGGTCAATGCTTGGGAGTTCTATTAGTGACGACAACTCAAGGCTTTCCAAATGATCTTCTAGTTAGCCCTCAAGCACAACCAATTTGGGGGTAAATATCAATAAATCAAAGGACAGACTATATTCCATGAAGGCATTATTTTCTGTTTATATTTCTGGGGCTGAAGCGCTCTGAAATCATTACCAGCTTGTCCCTAAGTACAGAAGCCCTCCACTAAATGTTCACAGAGACATACGATCTGATACCACAGTTTCAACCAGATATGCACTTGGACTTATCTGGGGTAGATTTTCTCTTTCCTATTTAAGTCAAGTGACCTACAAAGTTAAAAAAATAATAATAACACGCACAACTTTGATTTGTCCAAAGTGTTTATGTTAAACCTTGTCAGGCCTTGCTAACAAGAAAATCACAGCGTGTGAGGGAAGAAGGCAAAATCATCAGTTGTAGCCCCAAAGGCAAGAATTGTTTCTCTTTACCATTCAGTGCGTCTGTGCCCAAGCCGCCTCTGGTGTGCCTGCTGTATTTCCCGCCCTCATCTCTTTCTATCTGGATGGGCTGGGCGTACTTCCGCAGCAGAAGCTTGGGGCGATCTCAAAGAGAAGGCCCAGTTCCTCTGTTTATTTCACCAGAGGGCAATGACGGCTCAACTCATTTGGAAACTGAAAACTTTGCGAGGAAAAAAAAATGGAGAGGTCCTAATTTACACCTATATTAAATATTGCCGATTACTAAAAAGGGCCAGCCTCCCCACCTCACAAAACAGCCTACACTTCAGCCTGAAATAGTTCCTCCCTATTCCTCCATGAATCCTCCTACTGGAGAAGAAGGATGCACTTTACACATCTAATGCGATGATGGTTGGACCCAGTTAAACTGTACGCTAAGAAACTGAGTACAGAATCAAAAAAAAAAATGCAGTTTATTATTGTAGATTATTCTTTCTCTTGATATAACCAGAATTGAAAATGAAAGAAAAGCACATAGGAACATCACGCGTTGTTAGTTAGTAACTCAAGATATAAAACAATTTTGCACAGCAAAATATGTAAAAGAAAAGTAACTGACAAGATTTTTTTATATTTATTGTGGTAAGATTTACTTTTCATTTTTTTTTTTAAAGACACGATGTCAGTCCCTGAAAATAACATTTACTGATTATTGCCTTTAAAACTGTGGATTTTTTTTTAAGTTACAGAAAACCCAGTTCTGCACCACAATACAACTGTAAAAAATCTGCATCATCTTAAAACTGTGCAGTAATGCCATTTCTATAACTGCATAAATTTTTATTAGCGTTCTAAACAGTTTCGCAATTTTTTTTTGTATTATATGCTTGCAGGTTATATCTTAGTGCAATTCAGTCCCAAATACTTTAATTTTGGAAAAAAAAAAACATACATTTTGAATGTAAAATACCCCTACAGATATAAACAGGGGTGTTTCCCCTTTTAATACTTTGGTTTTCAATACAGTCAGTGGTATAGCAAAGACTACACATACCCAACTTATATTTAAGTTGCAAGCACATGCTGTATAAGCTACTTTTTTTTAAACAGTCCCCTTGCAAACTCTACCCCCCTTAACATCACAACAGTAAACAATTTAGTGCATCAATCTTTTAAAAAATCTACAGCTAAACAGACCTAACTCTTTCAAATTTATCTATAACATTCCTTTATCTGTAGCATACATTTTAACTGGGCTAACAGATTATAAAAACTAGAATTAAATTATATACTAGAAACCCATAGCATTCCATATTTGACAATGACCAAAAGCAAAAAAAAAAAAAAAAAAAAACCAATAATAATAAAAAATTAAAACAAACCAAAAATAATGGGGCAGATTTCTTTTTCAAAATAAATTTTAGACTGCTTTAGGCAACAGCACAATTTTAGTTCCCAACGTGGGGTGTCATTCTTATCAAAAAGAAAACACTAAGAGTTCTTTAATTTCGCCATGTTAAATGTTTAACCCATTCTGGCATCTTTGACAGCAGATGCCTCAGTGCAGTTACAATGGGAGGCTGAACTTCTGAGCAGCTCAAAGCAGTTTTGGAGCAGATGCAAACTTTCATGGGAAGAAGGCTCTAGGTTTGCACTTTTTTGTTCTGAACTCAAAAAAGTCATGAGGCAATAAAACAAAAGTATGAATGCCATGCCATTAAGTCTTCAAACGTCCATTTCCAAGCCAAAAGGAAAAAAAACAAAAAAGAAAAAAATAATTATACCATACATGGCCAGCATGCAGGCTTTTTTTTTTTTTTATTAATATAATGTCTCTTTTCCATAAAGTCTTTGAAACAGTTTAGTTCATTGTTGCTAAGACAAAGTAGCAAGCATAATAATGCATGAGATGAGAATGAGTTTTTTTTTGTTTTTTTAATGGCAGACTAAACTCTCAGATTTGGCATCCTAAGGCCAAAACTCACAAGTCACACCCAGAAGGCTGATGCAGGCTTGATTGTGGCAGGTTCGTGAGGATATTTTTTCTCTCTATTTTAGCATAACAATGCTAAAAAAAAAAAAAAACCCCCGATGGAACTCGGCACGCTGCAAGTCTATTTAACATTTCACATTTTTTTTTTTTTTTTTCCTTTGCAAGCTCAATCGCACATGAAGAACTCAGGAGCAGAGAGAAAAAAACAAACTTTGCTTTTTTTTCCTTTTATCTACCAGGAGATGGAGGGGGAGGGGTGTGGGTGGTGAAGGCTGGGAAAAAGGGCAACACAGCAAGCTCCAAAAAGTTTTTTTTTTTTTTAAAAAAAATCCAAACAAAATAAAACACACACAGAAAATGAACACCAGTTTATGAACTGAAGAAGAAAAAATAGGTGAATGATGCAGGCTTCAAAGGTGAGTAATGTTTCACGCGAAGAACTCTGCTGAGATCTTTGAACATTGTGCAAGTCCGGGGGAGGGAGTGTAAAAAAAAAAAAAAAAAAACAAGCTAGCAAGTTATGGTGAATTTCAGGTTGGCAATCCATGAGCCAGACACCCACTCCCTCCCCAACTCAAAACAGCCACCACCACAAACTCAGGGCAGGGTCGCGTGCATGTGTGCGTGTGTGCATGCGTGTGTGTGTGTGTCTGTGTGTAGGGGAAAGGGGGGCAAACTCAATAGGGGAGGGGGCGAGGTGGTGGCGAGCGTGGCTCTGGAAATAGCAAGCCCACACCCGAGCCGAACCCCCACAGAGCACTTATCAAGGTGGCTAGCTGGGATCGCGTGTCAGACTCACATGAAAAACTCGGGAGAGGACGGGTTGTCGCTGCTCGAGCCGTTTTCTCGGAAGCCGCTGCTCACCAACTTCTCGTATTTCTCCTTGTACGCGTCCCTCTCGCGCACCAGCCTGGAGATCTCCTGCTTGAGGTGGTCGACCTGCTGCAGCAGCTGGTTCTTCTCGGACTCCAGGACGTGTCTCTGCTGCACCCTCTTGAAGCGGCAGGACTGGGCATAGCCGCGGTTTTTCAGGGTCCGCCTCTTCTGCTTCAGCCGGATCACCTCCTCCTTGCTGACCCCGCGCAGCTGCCGGTTCAACTCGCGCACCGACATGGTCACCAGCTGCTCGTCGGAGAAGCGGTCGTCGAAGTGCAGGCCGCCAGCAGCGTGGTGCGGGTGCAGGGAGGCCCCCGCCCCCGCCGCGCCCCCGCCGCCGCCGCCGCCGCCTCCGCCGCCGCCCCCGGCGCTGGCCGGGCCACCGCCGCCCGCGCCGCCCGCGCCGCCGGCCGAGGCGGACGCGCTGCCCGCAGCTCCGGGTGCGACAGCCGTCGGGTGGTGGTGGTGGCCGGCGGCGTGGTGGTGGTGGTGGTGGTAGTGCGGCCCTGCGCCGCTCTGCGCGGCGGCCGCGGCGATCACGGCGGACACCACGGCGGCGGCGGGGCCCATCTCCTCGCCGCTGCTGCCCAGGGAGGCGCCGGCGCTGGCCCCGGCCGCCGCGGCCAGCTGCTGCGCCCCGCGCGCGTAGCCATCGAAGCCGCCCTGGAGCTGGTGGCTGTTGCTGATGAGTGCCTCGACCGCGTCCTCGGGGCTGAAGCCCAGCGCCTCGGGGTTCAGCTGCTGCGGGTAGCCGGTCATCCAGTAGTAGTCTTCCAGGTGCGCCTTCTGCTCGCTGCCCGAGCCCGGGCTGGGCGCCGAGAAGCTGGGGGAAGGGGGCACCGAGCTGCACGGCGTGCTCATGGGGGTGGAGGACAGCGAGCCCCCGGCGATGAGACGGCCGCACTGGCTGATGATGCGGTCGGTCTCTACCGGCTCCTTTTTCACTTCAAACTTCATCAGATCGAAGTCATTAACATATTCCATGGCCAGGGGACTAGTGGGCAGGTCGGAGTTGCTCATTGCCAGTTCTGATGCCATTCTCCTGCCGCCGCCGCCGCCGCCGCCGCCACTCCGCCAGATGGGCTGCAGGAGAGGGGCCAGCGGGCTGTGCTGGGTGGCCAGCGGGTGAGCCAGCTTGCCGGGCTGGGGCGCTTCTAGCTCGCGCGGCGGTGGCTGGCCCGAAACCTCCGAGCGCGCACACACCCCCCGCCCTGCCCGCGCCCGCCCTCCCTCCCCCCTGCTCACACCAATGTGCTCGCTCGCTCGCCCCGGCCCCTCCTCGCCTGCTTGCCTCCGTGCAAGCCGAGCCGGCGGCTTCAGGCTTGGGAAGGTCCTCCGCGGGCGGTGGCGGTGGCGGTGGCGGCGGCGGCGGCGGCGGCGGCGGCGGCGAAGCCGGAGGAGCCCGGCCGGGTGCGCGGCGTCCCCCGCTCGCCGCTCTGCTGCGCGCTTTGCATAAGGAGGGCTCGCCTCGCCGGGCCGGGCTGCAGGCGGGGCGCGCGTCGGCCGCTTGGGGCTGGAGGCGCGGCGGGCGGGCGGCTGTCCGGGCGGCGCGGGCCTTGGCACGGGGGAGTTAACACTTCATGCTGCTCGCCTCCTCTTCTGCCTGGCTCTGGCTCTGGCTCTTTTTATTTATTTATTTTTTCTTTCTTTTCTCGCTCTCGCTCTCACTCTCTCTTCCTCCGTGCAAAGTGCAAGACAGAGGTGCAGCCGGGCTGGAGGAGAGGGAGGGGGGAGTTTAGTTCTTTCTTGGCTTTTTTTTTTTTTAAGCAAAATAGCGAAGTCCTGGGTAAAGCCGAAGCAGAAAGCAAAGTGGAGGGGGGGAGAGGCCGAGCCGAAGAGCAGCCTGAGCTACAGCTAGAAGATGAAAAAAGATTTTAAAGCCTCTGATCCAGCAAGAAGAGTTTAAAGCAATTGCTGAGTTTTATAGCAGTTGTGACGTCAGGCCCAAATGGGAAATTGACTGGCACTCTCGGCCAATTGGAGGCGGCGAGTGTGGCCGCGATTAGCATAATAGTATAGAAACAAGGAAACTTTTCGGAGCTGTCAATCAGGGCCCAATCAGCTGACTGTCAGCTGGGACGGGCTGGCTTAACCCTTCCCGCGCCGCAGCCTCCGCCGGCGCCGCGGAGAGAGGCCCCGAGAAAAGTTTGTTCCAAGAGGGGACGGAGTTTGCCAAAGGAGCTGCAGGGACCCGGGCGGACGTGCTGCTTTTCTTCGGAGCGCGGGAGAGGCCTGCCTTCCCGAGCCCCCGCTCGCTCGCCACTCACTCTCCGGGGTTGGCTCGACTCCCCTTCCCGGCGTCAACCTCCACCCCACCCCAGGGTTGTGAATTCGCCTGGCAGTTTTTTTCTCCTCGCCGCACCTTGGGCACCCAGGTGTCTGCGCGTGGGACCCTCCTTCCCCCAGCCTGGCTGTGCCGGGAGTTCAAACTTGCGCCCCAACTCTTTGTCCCTCGCTGGGGTGCCTGCGCGCGAGACTATGCGCCGGGGTCCGTGCCGTCGCACACCTCCCTGGGTTGTGCAGAGTCCGCGGAGGGAGCAAGCTCAGCTGAGCAGCCTTTTTTAAAAGAGGTGAAAGAACTTGTTCTGGGGACATTCCGCGCGGAACTGGCTGCCCGCGAGAGTCGAGTGTCCTTCGGCGGAGCGAATGTCTCAGCGAGTTAACTCCAGGAAAGCTCAGAGCCAGGTCAGCCCGGCTCAGCCCTGGGGCTCCAGACTCTAGCCCCAGTTTGGTCTTTGATATTCATATTCTCCTCTCACTCACACTCTCTCACTGACTCACTCACTCACACACGCATGCACACACACACACACACTTAGAGACAAATTCATCCACCCCCACCCCCTTATGAAACCTGACCCCTGTTTATCAGGGTCCCGCGCGCCCTTTGCACTTTTACGTTTCGCTTAATTATTTCGGACTTGGTCGTGCGGGGAACAAGAGGAAAAACAACACCCCAGCCCTCACCGGCTCCCCTCGAAGGGTTAAATTTTAAACCGCGGTTTCTCCGACAACTCCGGAAACCCAGAGTGGGGGTGGGGTGGGGTGGGATGGGGAGCTGCTTCCCCCTCCCCTTTTTTGATGCTAATAACTAATTCAATTTTCTAGATAGATTTTTAAAAGCTTATGCAAAGAGGCAAAAAAAAAAGAAACCAGCAACTCTGTTTCTAAGATTTTAAAGCGATAGGCAAGTCGGAAAAGCCGAGATTTATTTGGGGACAGCAAGAGCGCGCGAAGCCGATCCAATATTTGGAAGAACAGCCCGCCTGCTTGGAAGTTGGGACTGTTGATTCCTCCAATTAATTAAATGCATTTGGTGTTAATCATATTTATTTTACTTTATGGGAGGGGGAGACGCTCGGAGGGTGCATAAAGAAATACTCTGAAAACTGCAAAAGGACGGAAGAGCGAAAACTGTTGTTGGACGGAGTTGGTTTTTACCTCGACAGCGCCACCTTTCGGCAAAGGTCAGTTGAAATTGATCCGTGTCCAGTTATGTTGATGAAGTGAAAAGAAGCTGGTTTCCCAATGCGGGAGGAGGAAATGGGCACAGAAAGTTCGTTCGTCTGCAGCGCGAGAAGCCAACCTTGTAGGAAATGGGGCTGAAGAAAGGGTTAGCAGATGCGGGAATCAGTTTCCCCCATCGTCCCCCTTGAGAAAGAGGCAACGGGGCACGAAAGCTCTCGGTCAACTTTGGGCAAGGGACCTTTGCAAAGCAATGGAATGTTATAGGGCTCCAAACCCTTTAAAATGCCAGACTGGATTTTCAACGGACTTTATGGCAATATCAATAGAATTAAAGTTACTTGTAATTCAGTGATAAATGAGATGTCCCTAGTAAGTAAGATTAAGTGCAGCGCTATAAAGTTGTTTATCTGAAAAGTAATTCTCAGAAAACCTGACTTCTGACACTTAGTCATATATTAAACCAGCTTCTTGAACATTGCACTTCAAAATGCTCGCACCCAGAGTACAGCATACTTTATAATGAGACCTTAGGTGTCTAAAAACTGGTTGCTGTCGGGTCGATTTCGACTCATAGTGGTCCTATAAAGCAGAGTAGAACTGTCCCATAAGCTTTCCAAGACTGTAAATCTTTACAGAAGCAGACCGCTGAGCATGGGTTCTAACCCCTGAACGCTTAACCGCCATGCCACCAGGGCACCTATTTGCAGTGCTAGACCTGACTTCGTTTCTCTGAGAGTGGCAGTGTTCACTTTTGGGAATCCCAGAAACGTTTGTAGGCACATCATAAGCCTAAAAGGACAGTGATCTTGGTATTTTCCAGACAAACACGTTTCCTTTTCATCATTACTGCAGAGAAGTTGTTTATAAGGGTAGTTTTGGTTTTATAGGAATACTTTAAGTAGAATGAACTGCCTGTTACCAGTCTGGGGAAGAAAGAATGAAGATTATGTCAATATTTATGCAACCTTACAAAATCCCCTTGCTTTCCTCTTCTTCAACAATATTTTACCTAGTAATGAAGTTAAGGGATTATAGCTCGTGTATTCAGAGGAAATCTACTGCTTAAACTATATAAACATTATGTCATTTAGCATTGTCCATAGCAATAGTTTTCTAGACCTTTTTTATCATTGGTCACCAATGTCTGCTGCATCTATCTTTTATGTAAAATATAAATTTAAGTATATTTAGGAAGAATTCATTTTTTTTGTTTCTGATAATTAAGGTTTTTTTTTTTTCTTCCCCCCCCATCATGTTTTTGTTAAAAGCTGAAAGATATGATCCCTGCCTGTCATAAAAGTATTTTTGGCCAGGAACACTTAAACTGCTACATTTATAAATAAACAATATTCATAAACAAAGTTGCTAATGACAAAGACCATGCTGTATAGATTCATAGCTGAGTACCTAATTGTTGCAATTATTTATCATTTCTATAAATTAAACGTCTGTGTTTGGGCAGCTAAATGTATTATTATCTGCACATTCTTATGGTTTATTTTTGTACACTGCTGTCAAGCCTTAGTATTTTTCTTTCTTTTATTGCAGTCTTTTATAACCTCCCATTTTCACTTGAAAAGAGAGAGGATCAGAAGTATTTTTTTAGATGTGTAGCAGTAGTGCTCTCAGGCTTACAACTTAATTCTCATTTTTGTCCTTTTTACTTTATTATTTAGTGATTCACAAGGGTGTCTAAACATTGACAGGTCTGTTAGCGGCGTTTCTTTTGTACCAATTGAGCGCTCTCATTTTAATTAGTACTATTCAGGTTTCTGAATCTCTACAATTACAGCAGGCCACATTTCTTTAGACTTCTTTGCTAACATTGTTTATTTCACTTCTCTCAGACCCAACCTAACCCAAATACAATACGAACTGTGTTTCCTTACTGCTTAATATCCCCTTGCTTTGGGATATATACTCTAGTAATCTCTGTAGAACAATATATAGTCATTTAGAAACCATGCGTTTGTCATTATTGACCAGTGCAAACCAGCAGCATCAAAGTTTCGGAAAGCAGTGGATGTTTATACAAGAAGGATTTTTGCAGGGAGGAGGGCATGGGCCGAAATTATGAAGAAGATTGAGAACCAGTAACATCAGAAACATAATTGTAGGGTCTCATCAGTACATACATGATGACTTCATGCCAAAAGGGTGAGAAAAAAATAAGGCTGATGTCCAGATTACAAAGATTAAATGCTAAGAGGAATATATTTTTCCTGATTATGAGTTACAACAACTCAAGTATATCATGTTGAAATCAGACATGTATAATCTGAATAGAACAGGATGCTTCAAGTGTAGAGTCTGAATCCTTTGTTTATCTAGGAACTGACTTTACAGTGCAGAACTAACCACTGTCCCCTGCATTTCACCATGAAAGCAAAGAAATTGATCTGAGAAAGAGTTGTCCAGGGTTACTGAATGGTAAGGTGTACGGAAGTCCTAGGGCCAATGTCAGATAAATCCTTTTAACAGTCTTCAGTTAGCAGGGTGAGTAAATCACACATCACTGTTAGCAAATTCATGGAAGAAAATTAATAGAATCAGATGAGATAATCTGATAAGGGTAGAATTGCTGAGGAAACAGTCTTGCCTCATATTTGAGGCAACAGTCTGATTACTAGGAGTCGCTAGGAGTAGGTGAGTTATGTGCTAAATAATCATCAGAGTAATTCAGCATTTATTAATTCTTTTCTCTTTAAGCAATTCACAGTTGTAAGTTAAAGCCTCTCTCTCTTCGAAGACACATCTTTTATAATTTTTATTAGAGGTAATTTATTACTGGTATTACCTGTATTTACTTCATAATTGAACATTCTGCATTCAAATTTATGTAATGCATTATGCCTGATTAGCATAAATAGTCACTTACCTCATGAATTACTAACAAAGTTTATCTTAAAATATAGGTTTTTTTATTAAGTGGAGCACAAACATATGTACAATAAATTCTGATTTTCCAGTGCAGCTAGAGAACAACTCACATTTGGTTACTGGGAAGTGAGCCTGCCTGGAGAGAGCAATAGTAGGTTTCTTGGGGGAGGGTATCATTTGGATAGGGGTGTGTGCTGGGGCTGGAGCAGGGAGAAAAGTGCAGAAGGCACCCCTGGGCTCTTCATAGCCTGTTTGGACTGTGTATTGGAAAGACTTCCCCATGAAATGCTGATCTTGAAGAAACCTTGAGACTAGTGAACAGTGCCTTTGTGGGGGCGATGGTAGCCAGTGAATAGCATGAACACTGTTTAGGGGTTTTGCTCTTGTTTTTGCTGGCTTATTTGTTTTGGTCTCCCAGGGGGTCTACCTTAGAACACAATACACATCATTTAATGAAATACTTGTTTGTTTTACACAAGAGATGTAAACAACCGAGATGATTTCTCAAGTGAGAATTGCTGGGCTGGGATGGTCTCCCAGCGTTTGGTCTAGTTCTCCTCCCATCCTTTGTCCTGACAGAGATACCCCAAATGTCCCAGCAGACAGGGATGCTTAGTAAATAGTTTTGTGCGTACGTGAACGTTTGCATGAAAGGACTTCTTTTAGTTCCAAGCAATAGACGAAAATACGAGATGGTAGGGCCTCTTTCCTGGCTCTTGTCATTCCAGATCAACCCGTATCATGGCTTTCTCATTTTCCTCTTTCTTTTTCCAGGGCGTACACGTCTCCTTAGATTTTCCTTCATTTCAGGGCTGTTTATGATTTACTCTCCCCTTGTCATCCCTTTTGATCGTATTCACAGCTTATACCGGAGAGGGAATTTGTCTCGCAAGCATTTACCCCTTCAAAGATTTTTATTGTGCTGAAATCAGAACTGATTAAAAAAACAGAAATAATAATAATAACGCTCCTGATATCAGGACAGTCTTTATGCAGGTTGTGTCTTTTATGCATGAAAACTCAGAGGATGGGCGTGTCATCGGCGCTAACTCCGTGAAGTTGTATTCACCCTCTTTACTGCGCCTGGTGCTGGGGTGGTTCGTAGCTTGTGCTCCAGAGGCGTTTAGCAGCCATTTGAGCTGGGAAATAAATGGACTTCTAGAAAATGCAAACCAAACTAAATAGTCGTGTATTGTCAGGATGAGGGTGTTGGTACAAGAGGCTGTGTGTGTTTCTGGATTTGTTTGGCTGGGGCCTGAGGAAAGGGATCCTTACAGCGCCCTGCTTTATATCTTAGTGCTCGGTTGCATAATGGGTGTTGCTGAGCTTACTTGCATGCTGTTCTGGGCATTGGAAACAGTGAACATGCCAAGTGACACCCTCATGGCACCATCCATCATGACAGAATGTCCCTGATCCGACAGAGAACATGGAATTGGGCTAACACTGCCCCATCCAGACTAAAAATCAAAGTAAAATTTATAGACCTTCTGCTAGTATTTTAATTTAGTCATTTTACAACAGTGATACATGTTCTTTCTTAAGTATAAATGTTTAAACAAGACAGAAATAAGAGGATATCGAATAAAAGAACTGCTATTCTTTGTTTCCACTCTATCTGGTAATCCTGGTCTCATGTCTTCTGCAGTGTAGAATTATACCATGCTCACAGTTCTGCAACTTGTTCACACCCCACCCACCCCCCAGCACATCCACCTTGATGATATCAAAAAGAAGTCTTGGACACTTCTCGGTTCTTGGGCAGAATCCATGTAATAGAGTCTCAGAACTGGGGAAGTTTAGAGATCTGACCTTAGACTCTCCTTCCAACCAGTGTATAGATCTGAACCTGCTTTACAGCACCCTGGTAAGTGAGTCGACAGCTCCACAGCAAACAGGGCCGAGTTCTCCAGCAGACACAGTGCCTAAGGCCTATGAGACTTTTAACGGCCCATGAAAACATTTTGATTTCTAGTAAAATCAAAAGAAAAGAAACGAATCCAGCATGGATTATATTTGTCATCATTCCAATGTAGTTGTAAAACAGAATTTAAAAACATATATATGTATGTATGTATTTTTTTTTAATGTACGTATGTGGAAACCCTGGTGGCATAGTGGTTAAGAACTATGGCTGCTAACCAAAAGGTCGGCAGTTCGAATCCACCAGCCACTCCTTGGAAAACCTGTGGGGCAGTTCTACTCTGTCCTATAGGGTCACTATGAGTCAGAATAGACTCAATGGCAGTGGTTTCAGGTTATGTATATGTATGTGTGTGTATATATATATATATGGAAACCCTGGTGGCGTACTGGTTAAGTGCTATGGCTGCTAACCAAAGGGTCGGCAGGTGAAATCTGCCAGGTGCTCCTTGGAAACTCTGTGGGGCAGTTCTACTCTGTCCTATAGGGTCACTATGAGTCGGAATTGACTCGACGGCACTGGGTGTGTATATGTATGTGTATGTATGTATTTGTTGTTGTGTGCTGTCAAGTCGATTCCGATTCATAGCAACTGATTCCGATTCATAGGACAGTAGAATTGCCCCATAGGGTTTCCAAGGCTGTAATCTTTATGAAAACCTTTCTCCCACAGAGCAGCTGGTGGATTCGAACTGCTGACCTTTCGGTTAGCAGCCGAGTGCTTAACCACTGCGCCGTCAGGGATCCTTAATTTATATACATATATATTTAAATATATGTATTTATGCACACATACATACATATGCATAATTTTTTTGAGGGGGAGGAAGAGGCCCACCAAAGACTAAATATAACCGTAACAGCATGTACTTGATTACCTCCACTGAGAGGGCTCACTGCCGCTCAGTTTTACCTCCGCCTTATCTGTCTGTTTTCTCACAATTCTTGTGGTCGTCAGGAAGAACTTTTTTTTTCTTTAAATTAGGATGAAGTTATGCCCCCTTCCTCTACGCATCAGTCCTGATTTTACATGCTCACATAGGCCATATATAGCAAGTCCTTATATCTACATAGTACCTTTAACATTTCCACATGGGCTTGGATTTCACATACGCCTCTTGGTTGCTAACTCCCCGGTGGGCCCACCTGACTACTGCCCCCTCCGAGGGTTTGGGTCTGAGAACTGAACCCAGCTCCTCAGGCGTGACCCTGTCGTTGCAGAGCGAGCACCACGCTCCTCCTCCCTGAGCCACCGTCTGTCTGCCCTGATGCAGACCATAATTTCATGAGCCTCTCTGGCAGACGCACAACACTGGTGACTCACCCTGCACGGGCAGACTCGCGCCCCGGGCCTTTTCTTCTCATGTTTCCCCCTTCCTACATTTGTGTGCTTGTGCTTTTGAATTCAAGCACAGAAATGGACAGCCCCCCCGCCCCCCAGTAGTTTTCATCTCCTTAGATTCAGCCTGTTCCCTGCTTGTCTCAATCTCTTTGGATCTAGAATGTACCATTGACTAGTTTTAATTTGCTTTCCAGGTTTGTGCCAGCTGCAAGTGAAATTGATGTGCATTTTATATGACTTAACCTCTCTGAACCGGGTCCCTCATCTGCAAAATGGGATATTGTCAGGATTAGAAACTATGCTCATGAAGTGTCGGATTCCGTGGGGGGCTACAGAGGAACCCCATAAATGGGTGATGTTATTCTGTATTTCCTACTATCCACCTGAGCTGCTGATAGCAATATTAGAAGGGAAAAAGCCCTGTAGCATCCTAGTAGAGCCCCCCCTTACCCTACTGATTATGCAAAAGTAACCCACCTGATTGTTCATATCCACTAGCGGATATTTTATGGTGGCGCAAATGATTAGAAGCTTGACTACTAGCCGAAAGGTTGGTAGTTCAAACCCAGCCAGAGGCACATTGGAAAACAGACCTGGCAATCTGCTTCTGAAAGGTCACAGACTATAAGCCCCTAGGAGTACATTTCTCCTCTGCACACATGGGGTCGCCACGAGCGGGAATCCACACAGCCACTGACAGCACCAACCGTGGATATTTTAAACTGAATCAGCCTATTTGGTATTTGGGGGTAATTTTTTTTTTTTTTTAAACATCCTCATCTGGATGTCCTGTACCTCCCCTTCTAATCAATTCTAAAAGAATGTTTTTATGATGTAGGCAGAGCTCTCTGCTGAATCGAACTGATTACTAGATAATTGTTTAGCGTTTCACCTGCCTTTGTCTCTGTAAACCTTGGCCATGTCAAAATCCATAGTAGTTGCCCAAAGTTGGGACCTCAGAGACTAATGAAAAATAGATGTAACCTAGAAAAACTAAGCAGAAGAGCTCTGTGTGTGTACAAAAGCTTCCTCAAGATCTTTTCTTTCCTCCTGGTTTTATTCCTGTTTACATCACCAACTTTTCAGTCATTTCCTGGTGCTAATTCGGAAGCCAGGAGGGTCCGAGGCGTTTTTCAATCAGAAGAGTTCAGAGTTTCCAGCGTCCACCTTTGAGCTGCAACTAGTCTGTTCCTCCTGCCCCCCTCTCTGGAAAGGACTTAAATGTGCAGGCTTTTGCAGACTCTTCCCTTTGTGGCTCCCGTCGTGGCCCTTTCGGAGAAAGCTCGGAATGAGAGCAGGAATCGGCCCATGAGTTATTTATGACCCGCCTCCTCTGTGTCCTGCCCTAGAGAGCTTGGCGCTGGCTGTTTCAGCAAACCCAGCCCAGGACCTGCAGGGTTCATGAGGAATGATGGGGACGCTGCAGAGAGGTGTCACTGCCTGTGGACTTGCCGCTCGGGAAGGGCGGCTGAGAGGGGCAGGCTGGTGTCCTGCCACAGGAAGGCACGCTCTGCCCTGGCAGACTGGGGTGGGGAGGAGGGGCCGGGAGAGACAGCCTGTGAAGTCAGCGCCTGGATCTCCTTCTGACCCACCCTCTAAGCTCAGTGAAGCTCTTCACTCAACTTCCTCCAACTCGTTTTTCTGGCTGCAAATGGGGTGCATTGTCCAGAATCGAAACTGGGTCTCCTGCATGGATATCAAGAAAAGGTGAAAAGGTCTCCCCTCTGGGCAAACGTAGCCCTGTGGTCACGTGCCTTGGGGAGCCTGTTGAGGCTGAGTGTAGGTAAATATGACCCAAGGAGCCCTAGAAGTGCAACTGTTAAGGGCTTGGCTGCTAACCAAAAGGGGAATGGTCCCTACCCACCAGCCACTCTGCAGTATAAAGACCTGGCAATCTGCTCCCATAAAGATTAACCTGGTTGTGTTGAGTCGATTCTGACTCATAGCGACCCTACAGGACAGAGTAGAACTGCCCCATAGGGTTTCCAAGAAGTGGCTGGTAGATTCGAACTGCTGATTTGTTTTTGGTTAGCAGCTAAATGCTTAACCACTGCACCACCAACCCACCCCCCACCCCCCCCAGTAAAGATTACAGCCTAGGAGAGCCTATGGGGGCAGTTCTGCTCTGTTGCATAGGGTTGCTATGAGTCAGCATTAAATTGACGGCTCGCAACAACAACATAACCCAGACACCCATAGATCCAGACTAAAGATGATATGTGAGGTTGTTGGGGCATGTTGATGGGCCATAATGGCAACATCAGAATGTCTTTCGGATCAAAATTACAGAGCCACCATGGCAGGGTCAAAGTGGCAGGCCCAAACCATTCTGCAGTTCCCAGCTGGAGGATGCTACTGTTTTAGGTTAATATTGTTTAGGAGGTCGTTGGTGGTTCAGGTGTACAGTTTTGGCCTTCCATGAGGGAGACCCAGGCTGATTCCTAGCCAATGTCCCTCATCTGTCAGTGGAGGCTTGCATGTTGCTGTGATGTTGAACAAGTTTCAGTGGAACATCCAGACTAAGACAGACTAAGAAGAAAGGCCTGGCGATCTACTTCTGAAAACCAGCCAGTGAAAACCCTATAGATCACAGTGGCCTGATCTACAGCTGATCATGGGGATGGTGCAGGACCAGGCAGTGTTTCGTCCTGTTGTGCATGAGATCACAATAAATGGGGGCTGACTCAGCTATTGACTGACTATTGCGTAGGGCCTTTGGCGATAGAATGGTGAGGAAGGAAAGCATGGACTTCTGAGGGTAGTGCTTTGGCACCAAGATAACAAGGGTGTGGATCCTGGTCTTTTCCCGCTGTGTGACCTTGAGTAAGTTACTTCCCCTCTCTGGGGCTCCATCTCCTCAATGGTGGGAAATGCATATCAACTTCAGAGGGTTTTTGTGATGATATGAGCATATATACCACGTGCTTAGCATATCACCGGCCCAGTGGTAAGTGTTCAAAAAATGAAAAAATAGGATCTAACATCATGTGCCGAGGACTGCCCTGATATTCTATACACACCATTTCACGGTATGGGCCCAGCACATACTAGGGACGCAGGAAATATTTTCTCTTCTGTCTTTTGTGCTCCTGCCTTAAACTTGCACTTTGCTCTAGACGGGGCATAGTCCCTTTTTCTTGTCCTCTCACCTCTGAGCCTTTGCACAATTTTACCCACCTGGAATATCCCCCTACCCAAATCTTCCCTGCTCTCTGGCCCATCCCTTGGCTAATTTTGACTCTTCTTCAGGTCTTGGGTTGTTTCCTCTTAAAGGCTTGCCTCCCCACTAGCCTTTCTTCCCCACCAGCCTCCAAGGCCAGGGTAGGAGTCTTGGCTCTGTGCTCACTGCATCCTAGCCCTCACGGTGTGTATTAGTCCTCCCTACCCTGTAAGCAGAGAACCCTGCTGCACAGTGGTTAAACGCTCAGCTGTTAACCAAAAGGTCGGGGTTTGAACCCACCAGCAACTCTATGGGAAAAAGATCTGGCAATCTGCTCCTATGAAGATTACAGTCTTGGAAACCATAAGGGGCAATTGTACTCTGTCCTGTAGGGTCACTAGGAATGGTAATCAACTCGACGGCACATACCATCAATACCCCATGGGCATCTTGAAGCCAGGGACTATACCTTTCATCTCTCTTTCTCCTTGATCTTTGTACTGTAGTGCCTGGCACACAGTAAAAAAAAAAACAGTAAGTGATCAGGAAATACTTATTACAATGAAAGTGATTAAACGCACGCTCAAATTCCTCACCTCCTTTTTTTTTTTTTTAAGTTCTAACCCATACAGAATGCCCTGCCAAGTGTCCCAAAAAACATGACTTCGATGGGGCAAGGTGGATGGCAGCTGTGTTGCCATGTTGCAACATGACAGGCTCTTCCATCTACCTCGCGCCAGTCCATTCGGCCCATTGCTCAATTAGGAGGGTGCTTATCTTGTTCACTAATTAGGCTGTGCCTTCCCAAAATGGAATTGAGTGGGAAAAAAGATTGGGATGTGCAGAGCTTAGAACTGAGGTGCAACTCAATGAATCTTTCTCAGATAGATTCTTGGATGAATAGGTGAATGCAACCGACTGACTAGATGTAAGCAAGGTGTGCTGTCCATATTCCAGCGCTGACTGCTGCAGCCGAGAAGGCCCTGTTCCAGTGTTTAGTCACAGCTGCTTCCCCAGGGTTCCAGTGTACATGGGCACTATTTTGTAATCTTAGATAAGAATGCCAGGCCCACTCCCATTTCCACATGCCAGAATCTTGCCCGTTCTTCAAGGCATGGCTCGTATGCAGTGTTGCATATGAAGCCCTGGGCACAATGCCTGGTATGTAAAAACATTTAATAAAGGTTAGACTTTAATACTCTGCCACTGTCTCCAGAAGCCCTCCCTGGGTCCTGTCTTCTCTCCATGGATTCCCACAGTTGTTGCTTGGCTTCTCTTCCAGAGCCTTCCACAGCCAGGGTGCAGCACAGTGCCGCAGTCGGGCATAGCAGGCAGGGTTCAAACTGGGGTTCTGCTGCTTACTTGCTGTGTGATCTTGGATGGGTTCTTGATGTGCTTTTCGCATCTCAATTTCTGCATCTGTGTAATGGGTTGGTGGGTATAATGGGGTGCCAGTTAGGCCTCTTTTGGTGGCAGGTGAAAAAACTTTGACTTAAATTGGCTTAAGCAAAAAAGGGAACTTAGTGGCCCACAAGACTGAAAGGTCTAGGACAGAGCTGGCTTCAGGCCTGGCTGGGGACAGGGGTCATATGATGTCACTGGAACTGGCTTCCCTCCATCTCTTGGGCCTGCATTCTACTGTGGGAACTCCAGACCAGGGATCCACGTGGGAACACAATAGTTATAGAAGCTCCAGCCCCAAATACTCTCAGGTTAGGTCCTGTGGGAGTCCGTGTGAGTCACCAACAGGAAAACCAAAGCCAAGGGTTGGGTCATATTGGTCTGATTGGTTTGACTGGTTATATGCTAACTCCTGAACCAATCCCCATGACAAAGGGATGGACTATGCTGCTTGGCTCAGGCTTGAATTTGGGAATGGGATGGAAGAGGGACCAGGGGAATTCTCTGAGGCCCTCTGAGTGTGATAGAGAGGCTGCCCCCCACCATGGAGCTTGCCATCGACTGGTAACATTACTAATGACTGACACATACATGGTACTCTGCCAGGTCTTGTCCTCACGTTTAATCAGTGGGTCTTCACAATAGACTTATGAGGTATGTGCTGTCGTTCTCCCATTCAACTGGGGAGGAAGCTAAGGTACAGAGACGTTAGGTAGCTTGTCCAAGGTCACCTAGATGGCAACTAGTACAGGCTATAAACCCAAGCATGGCTGCAAAGTCTGTGCCCCTAACCGTTTTGCTGTATTAGCTATTCCAAGAGGGAGGCAGTTGAGAAACAAACAGATAAACACACAATATAATATACTATAGTGTGGTGTATTATTCAATAAATAAGGAAGACCGAAGAATTGATACCTTTGAATTATGGTGTTAGCGAAAAATATTGAATGTACCATGTACTGCCAGAAGAACAAACATCTGTCTTGGAAGAAGTACAGCCAGAATGCTCCCCGGAAGCGAGGATGGCAAGACTTCATCTCACATACTTTGGACATGTTGTCAGGAGGAACTAGTCCCTGGAGAAGGACATTGTGCTTAGTAAAATAGAGAGTCAATGAAAGAGAAGAAGACCCTTAACAAAATGGATTAGCACAGTGGCTAAAACAATGGGCTCGAGCATAGCAACGATTGTGAGGATGGTGCAGGACGGGGAAGTGTTTCTATGACACCTAATAACTAACAATAACATGGTATAACCAGTTACGGTGGAGTAGACTCTGACTCATGGCAACGCCGTGGGTGTCTTGAGTAGAACTGTGCTCCATAAGGTTTTCCCTGGCTGGTTTATTTGGAAATAGATTGCCAGGCCTTTCTTCTGAAGTGCCTCTCAATGGACTTAAACGGTCAACCTTTCAGCAAGCAGCTGAGTATGTTAACCATTTGTACCACCTAGGGACATAGTATGGTATAATAGTATAGTATAAGGTAATGTAATAATATTATACAACACAATACAGTACAATTGAATACAGTAGAATATAACGCAACGCAGTGTCCAGTGTTGGCAAGTAGTCCATCTTTGTATCCATTCTGAGAACATCTCACAAGAGCGTGGCTCATGGGAGGCATCTGGTGAGTGCTGACTCCTGACCGAATGAATCGCTTTATGTGCGCTGTGTGAATCCTTTGATTTGAGAACCTTGTTTCTGCCGTGGCAGCATCATTCTTATTAAATTCCTACTTACTTTTCAGTTTACAAGAAAAAAAGAAAAAAAAAATTTTACAAGAAAAGCAACTGATTAAAAGGAGGACGTTTGAGGAAAGACCAGGTGAGCTGAAATTTCCAGGCCTTTAGCTCTCTGGTTTCCTGTGGTGGTGGGTGTTGAAAGATGTCAAGTTGAACTTCTGTCCCTAAGACTGTTTTCCTGGACACCCTAAGCAGATAAAGTCCAAGGGAATCTCATCTACAAATAGGTGGAAAAGGTGTCAGGTGGCAAATACAAATGATACGGAGCTTTTGAAATTAATCTTTTTTTTTTCCTCTCCTTTTTTAAAAGTGCCCTTGACAGTTTTGGAACTCCCGTAAGTATCCCTAAATCAGTGTTTGCGACAAGCAAGTATGCACTGGTGTGTTTGCAGGTTGTTTGTGGGGGCTGGCGTGCACAGCAGAATGAGCTGTGAACTGAAGATTTTGTGTTTTATTGAACAATGAAGCATATCCCTTCACCTGGCCGTCTCAAACCACAGCCGGGTTGACAAACACGTATGTCTTCAGGGTTGAGTTAAGGCAAGTACCTAACCTTGGGTTTCCTCATTTCACTCCTGCCTCCCACCTTGCAACCAAGGATTATGTGATGCATTTAATCAAAGCACAAAAGCAATTATAAAAAACGCCCCTGAAATTGCGCTCACATCTGCAATCAGAATTGCTAATATCGCACCTCCCTCCACCATCCTGGTGTCATCTGATTTCAGTTCCCTGGGATGACTAAGAGACTAGTCATTAATACAACACCCACCATCTTCTTGCAATTTACCTTCAGAAAGGTCTGTTTCCAGAAACTCCTGGCGCTGAATACTGCTGCAGTGCCTGTCCTTCTTGGCCGCCGTGTCTTCTTGCACAAGTCCATGCATCCTCTTTGCAGTGGAATCGCTTCCCAAACTTGAACACTTGCATAAGGTTGACATCCATTTGCTCCATCACAGGAAGGAAGGGCTTGGTTTAAAGTTCTGCGATAGAGGACTTGAGACTTCTAGAAGCTAACACCCTATTGCCTGTATTCTTACCTTTCCTATAGCATTTGGGATGACTTGGTAGTAATATAATAACAAAATTATAATGTAATAATTATTATGAATAATATCACTATAAAATTATTATAATTCTAATTATAATAAAAACTACCAGTTTACAGGAAACAGAGAAAATAGGGGATATATAAATGATGTAGATGACCCTGCAAGGAAGCAATAAACCAAATTCAGAATGTGGGAAATTCTGTAAAACTCATGTTCCAGTTTCCTCAATAAATAAATAGCCACACACACGCACACACTAAAAGGAGGAGGGTACAGAAGGGGAAATGGTTACACGTTGAAATAGACCTAAAGGAAGAGGTTGGACCCTTGAGAGGTAGCAATAGAGAGGTGGGAGACCTGGCTGCAGGGAGTCATGGATACAAGTCATTTCAGTAGACTCATTCTCACTGGTCTCCCTGTTGTTCCATGAGAACCAACTGATTTGGATGGAGTTGGATATCCTCCAGAAGGTTTAAAGTTGCATCTTGGCCCAGCTTAGAGGCTATGTAGCAAAAGTGTGTCACATGTACTTTCAATGGACACTTTCTTAGTTCTGCTATTAGAAATGAAGTTTGGCTGGCTAGTCACCTAATTCCTTCAAATACACTGATATATTCTAACTGCAAGCGCCCTTACTGTGAAATTCTTGTCTATCCAGATTTTGTACAAAATTCTGGTTGCAATGTTGTATACAAAACTTCTGGTTAGAAGTTGGGAAGAGAAGAGGCATATGAAACCAACAAAATGGCAGTGGTAGAGAGAGAGGGAAAATAAACCTGGTGCTTACAATTGTGCTTATGCTGGGGCCTTGTAGGAACAGAGAGCAGATGGTATGTGCTGGGTATGAGAAATAGTGACAGGTCTGGATCAGACCACTGGGCTGGGTTTCGAAGTCCACTGGCATGAAGTTGTTAGGGTTGGAGTTAAGGCCATCTACTCTTATATAACTCACTGGGTTAAGGAATGATTACTGACATATTCAGGGACAGGGCTTTTCTCATTGTTCTAAGGGAGCCAGTACTTATTCTTTGATTTAAATAACCATCTATGGATTTATTGTTCAATGGAGGTTAGGGAAGCCATTTCAGCTGTCCAGGTTTCTGTTTTCTCATCTTGTAGAATGTCAGAGTTATATCAAAGGACCACAGAGAACTGCCTTCCTGGATGTCTACAATTCTACAAATGTACCCATATTTTCCAAAGCTACTTGCATAGCAAGCATGTGGCAGTGGCTACCACAGTGCCTGACATATGGTAGGGATACGCTTGTTTTCCTTCTTACTCCCATGTTGTGTAGTCCTGAGAGATATCTGCATACTCACTGGACTAGCATTCCTGTTGTAGAGACACTTAGTTTCAATTAAGTCACTTACCCACATGTATTTCATCATTGGAGCCAATAATTCTTTTGTACAGTGCTTTGGAGTTTCCGATAGGATAGAAAAAGTTTTGCCCAGGGCGTTGGTGGGGATGGCAAGGCCAGGACTAGATCCCAATTCTCCTGACTTCTGGCCTCTACTCTTTCCACTGTACTGTATTGATTCTCTTCCTTGTTCTCAGTGAGACATACTTTACTTATACATGAAATGGGCTTCCTATGTCTCTGGGCAGTTGTATGATAGGCGAGGCCTGAAAAAAGACTAACACCTGCACTCAACGAAGAGATACAGCTACTGCTATTATACATAATATTATGTAAGGTCCCTGGTTGGCACAAACGGTCTGTGCCCTTGGCTGCTAACTGAAAGTTTGGTGATTTGAACCCACCCAGTGGCACTGTGAAAGAAAAGTCCTGGAGATCTGCATCTGAAACGATCACAGTCAAGAAAACCCTATGGAGCAGTTCTACTCCGTAACACGTGGAGTCGCCATGAGTTGGAATCAACTCGATGGCACAAGACAACGATACGACTATTACTGCTAATTACTGGCTTACAGAGAGAGTTCGTAGAAATGTGTGACTTGGTTTATTCTGCTTCTGAGAACCGGAGGTTAATGCTTGTTCCTTGGAGGAAGTTCTGTGGCTTAGAGAGATAAAGAAAATCATACACCAAAGTGACCTTTTTCTCCAACTGTTGTGCAGCGCACAAAACTAATTAGCCAGGTTCTAATTGGGTTGAAGTCTGGGTGGAATCGGAAAAGTGGCTCTGCAAAGATGACACCATCGGCGGGGTTCCTTGTTTATTCTCCCTGGGTGACTTCTGTATTGAATTTGTACAGTTTTCCTCATCAAAAGCTGGCTTCTCAGATGTGATGGCTTGGCAGCGCCTCCAAGCCCAGCTGTGTCCTCCAGCCAGCAACCAGGAAGCTGGGAGGGGCCCCGGGGAGGGCGAGGAAGACCACAGCCCTGGACTCTCCCTGACGCGCCCACTCTGCAGGAGCAGGAAGAAAAAAATCACAAATCCACCTTCGGTCAACCATGACGGGCCACCTGCCAAGGAGGTGAAAGCGACAGGGCTTGGGAAAGAGGACATATGTGAGGCAGAAGCAGGCGCTGCGTCACTGAGGGGGCTGCGGGGGAGTGCTGCGGGGTGAGGAGCCGGAGCTCAGCCCAGCGTGTGGTGAGCATCCTCCCACGCCAAGAGACCAAGATGACTGGGCAGCTCCAAGGCGGGGGAGGAGGTGAAGGCTTGGAAAACAAAACCTGCTCCTCTGTCTCCGCTGATGGGAAGCCAGGGCCAGTGAAGGGTCTGATAGAGGGCATGGAGCCACCAAAACCACTTCGCTTTGGCACGAACAGACTTGAGGTCTAACCTAGGCCTTGAGAAATCCAAAGTGAACAAACCCCAGGTCCTTTAATTCTAGTGCAGACTTCAGATAATTTTTGAAGATGTGAAAAGGAAATAATGACCCACATCACGTATTTTACTTTCCAGTATCCCCAAGTGCATGGTTTATATGGACAACCTATAAAAGGCCAGGTGCATCCTAACGTTGTTGTTGTTAGGTGCCGTCGAGTTGGTTCCGACTCATAGCGACCCTGAGTACAACAGAATGAAACACTGCCTGGTCCTGCGCCATTCTCACAATCGTTGTTATGCTTGAGCCCATTGTTGCAACCACTGTGTCAGTTTGTCTCATTGAGGGTCTCCCTCTTTTTCGCTAACCTTCTATTTTACCAAGCATGATGTCCTTCTCTAGGGATTGATTGCTCCTGATAACATGTCCAAAGTAGGTTATTAATGTACACTGCTCTTGCTGTTCGATAGTGACCATCTTGCAATCACGTGATACAAACCCAACGATGAAAAGCCAACAGACCGAGGCTGGCAGAGCAGGACACTGGAACAAGCTAGGCTCTTGATGGCAGTGTTCAGCCAGGACATCCAATCTGTAGTCACCCGAACTTCTGATGTCTTGTGGTTAGCTGCTGTTGAATCAGCCCCCAACTCCTGGTAACCCCAAGCATGATGGAATGAACCACTGCCCAGTGCTGTGCCATCCCTTCGACTGAGGATTGGACCATCACAATCTATAGGGTTTTTATTGTCTGATTTTTAGGAGTAGATTGCCAGGCCTTTCTTCCTAGTCTGTTTTGGTCTGGAAACTCCACTGAAACCTGTTCAACATCATAGCAACATGCAAACCTCCACTGCCAGACAGGTGGTGGCTGTACATGAGGTACATTGGCCTGAAATTGAGCCCAGAAAGCAAGAATTCTACCACTGAACCCCCAATGCCCTCACACAGATGTCTTATTGAATGAGATAATTAAATGTCTTCATTTTGTAAGCGTACTGAGGTGTGTGTTTTGTTACATGCAGCTAAAGAGCATTACCACTCGCACAACTCCTTCGAGACTGTTTACTAATGTGCCCCATCTCCAAATCAACTGACTCAAGGATGCTGTTCTGTGCTGCTTTGTCACCCTTTGAATTTATCTTTTACAGCATTTGTCATTGGCTATTTATTCGTAGTATTTTTCTCCGTACATCTGTGAGTTCTTTGAGGTCAGGGATGGTGTCTTACCATCCTATCTTCAAATGAGTATAGTAGCAAACAATTTACTAAATGAATGCGTGGTGAATGAATAAAAAGTCAATAACTTTGGAAATTCGATCTTACTGTGGTCATAAAAGAGTTATTGCTGGGGTAGCTTCTGGGGTCAGGGGTTATTTCTTTGTTTTAGGATCCAAGGAGGAAGGTCAGCTTCTGCTCCAGCCTTGAAAATTCCTTGTGAGAAGGAAATTATAGTCATTATTTGTCAGTGTAATTAAAACCAGAGGTCCCTGGGTGGCACAAACAGTTTGTACTCGACAACTAACTTAAAGGTTGGTGGTTCGAACTCACCCAGCAGCACCATGGAAGGAAGACCTAGCTGTCTGCTTCCATAAAGATCACAGCAAAGAAAACCCTACTCTATAACACATGGGGTTGCCATGAGTTGGAATTAACTCGATGGCAATGGATATGGCTTTTTGGGTTTTTATAATTAAAACCAGATTAAAGTGCCCCCTTCCCAAGCGACAGAAGGAAAACTTGATATTCAATCTTGATGAATTACATGTTCCTGGGTTTTTTTTTTTTTTTCCTGTCTTCATTTCTCATCAGCACAAAAGAATGTTCTTTTTTTTTGTTTTTGACTTTACCAGAAGTCACACTTACATGTGCACAAAAAGCTAAGTTTCTAAGTAAAGGAAACACTATGATTCTCACACTGTGCATTGAATACTACCTGGGGAGGCCAGTCTGCCTGAAAAGCTACCACATCCTTTCCCTGAAAAACCCACAGTGCCTTGTAGACCAGAGCCTTCTGCCAGAATTCATGGGGTCAAAGGTCACAGTTTTCTGGCAATAAAGAGCGAGAAGATCTCTGGGAAGGAAGTTTTTTTTTGTTTTTTAATTTCTCTAAAACAGCTAATTCCCCTTACCCCCAAAGCTTGTTTTCCCCTGTACTCCAGTTTTAGAAGAAAGAGGCAAATTTTGAGAAAACCATCGTGTAATTATTGAATATGAAATGGAAAGGAATTGTCGAGGGTAGCGGCAGCAGCATCAGAAGCCAGGCATTCATCTTTCCCTCACCCTCTCATCTGTCAGCCTCCAGACTGTTGATCTCATCTGCCTTAGGGTGTCCACCGTCTTCTTTTTTAAACAGCTACATGAAGATATAATTCGTATACCATCCAGTTCACCCACTTACCATGCAAAGTTCACTGGTTTTTGGTATCTTCACAAGTATGTGCAACCATCACCACAGTCCATTTTAGAACATTTTCATCACCCCCAAAAGAAACCCATTCCCTTTAGCCATTACTCCCCTTTCTCCCCATATCCCCCAAACCCCAAGCAACCACTAATCTACTTTCTGTCTCTGTAGATTTACCTATTTTATATTAATGGACATTTCACATGAATGGAATCATACAGTACGTGGTCTTTTACACCTAACTTCTCTAACTTAGCGTAATGTTTTCAAGGTTGTAGCATGTATCATTACTTCGTTCCTTTCCAAGGCTGAATAATATTCCATTGTATGGATAGGCCATGTTTTGTCTATCCATTCATCAGCTGATGGACATTTGGGTTGTTCCCACCTTTTCGCTCTGGTGAATAATGCTGCCATTCCTTCTGGATCAGGCAGGTAGCATGATTCTGAAGGGCAGTGGGGGATAGAGTGGTAGTTAACCTTATCACTTAAGGAGCCATTTTCCTTGAAGTATTTTTTCGGGTTGCTTGCTGCATCCTTTCCAAGGATCAGAACTTTAGAATAGTCATGGTAGCAGGAAGTATGAGCTGATTATCAGGGAAAGAGACCCTAAGACAAACATGGTGTATTTTTAAGTGCTACATGTTAATTTCAACAGTTTGCAGCTTTAGGATTGCTCTGAGAAGCAGAAATGAACACAGTTGCTCACAGCCCGTGATTGTACAGATCCGGGATGTGACTCAGCTCCCAGAATGCTGTTCAAACTTCTGGGGAGGGGAGGAGAGGGAACGGAGGCCCTATTGGCAACCCCTGTGAAAATACGAGTCGTCTTAGCTGGAGATGTCCAAATACAAGATTCATCTTTCCCCCCTGGCAGTCACAATAAATTTGCACGATGTATATTAAATGTTTAATTAAAACCCAATGCTAAGGCATGTTCAGGAAATGATGAAAACCCTTTAGAAGAGGTCTGGAGGCCAGAGGTGTTTGTCTGTTTGCCAGGCACGCTGCCTCCATTGGTCAGACACCAACTTCCACCTTCGTTCTGTTTCTTTTTGGGTACCTGGGTTGTTTTGCAGTTATTAGAGCTGCTCGATGCAATGATTTGATGATGTTCAGACAACTGCTAAGGTTACAGACATGTGAGCCTTTAAGGGCAGAACCGCTGAGCTACCTCCGGCCAGGATCGCTCTCTGGCATCCACTCCCTGCCCCTCCCAAGGTGAGAAGAAAGCTGGGCACTTAGTGAGTAGCCAGCCTTGGAGAAACAAAGATCCCAAGAGCAATTTGAAGTTTAAGGCAGAAAGTGCTTAGAGACAGAATTTTGCTCCTTCGGGTCTAATTGCTGGCAAGGCTTCCTATGGTCTCAGGGCTGGACGCATTTGGAGCGGAGAAGTCAGGCTCAGACAATGCAGACCCTCAGAGCTCCCACACCTAGGGATGGAGCCTTATTTAGGAGCCGTATTAATTGAATCCTCACTTCATGTGGATTGATGGAATTCATATCTGAATGTTCCCTCGCTGCTGGAGATATCCCTCGGTGATTCCCTCTGCCCTCCAGAACAGCAACTCTGAACTTCATTGCTTTTTGTTTTTCTATTCACTCGTTCTTATTCATGCCACAGAAGTTTATTTAGAGCCTACTATATGTCATGCAAGGAGCCCTGGTGGCACAACGGTTAAATGCTTGGCTGCTAACCAAAGGTTGGCGGTTCGAACCCTCCCAGTTGCTCTGCAGGAGAAAGATTACAGCCTAGGAAACCCTATGGGGCAGTTCTCCTCTGTCACACGGGGTCTTTATGAGTGGAAATCACCTCAACGGCACGTGAAGACAACAACAATATGTATCATACAAGGTCCTTCAGTGGCACAAATGGTTTGCTCTCAGATAAGTTGGTGGTTCAAACCCATCCAGTGGCACCACAGAAGGAAGGCCTGGCAATCTGCTACACAAAGACTATAGCCAAGAAAACCCTATGTTGCAGTTCTACTCTGTAACACATGGAACTCCCTTGAGTCAGAATTGACTTGGTGGCAACTTTTTTTTTTTTTTCTAATGTATCATACAGAGTCCCTGGGTGGTACAAACGGTTAACACGCTCAGCTGCTAACCGAAAGGCTGGAGGTTTGAGTCCATCCAGAGGCACCTCAGACGAAAGGCCCTGGTAATCTGCTTTGAAAACATCAGCCATTGAAAGAGCACAGTTCAATCCTGACACACATGGGGTCACTATGAGTCGAACTTAGCTCAATGGCAACTAGTTTTTATGTGTCATGCACTGTATTTGTCCCAGTAGTTGACTTTTATTGAGCACCTACTGAATGCCAGAATCTGCTCTACGTGATTTACACACACCATCTTCTTTAATCTCCATAAGGAGCCCAGGAGGTGGGATGAGTGGGTGAGCGTTCCTCTGCTCTGTAAGTCTCTGCTTGCTTTTCTGTCTTTCCCCAGGAGCCCTGGTTTCTTTCACCTCCCACTGCCTTTTGCTTTCCTCTCCTTGTACCCTTAATCAACTGCATTTTAAAATGGTGGATGTGATACTTTGGCCATATTCTGGTATCTTTTCTTCTTAAATTTAAAATCTACTCCCTGACTCTCACTGTAGCCTCAGCTTGAGCCCCTCCATGGTTCTCTGTGCTCCTGTCCCAGTGGCTTTCTGCTTTTACCTCTTATGCTCTCTCCTGCCCCAGGGCCTTTGCATGTGCTGTCTGCTCTCCCCCTGCATCACTTTCCCCAATTCTGTTTGCCCAGTTGACTCTCATCACCTTCAGATCTGAGCCCCTTTCTCTGAGAAGATTCCATGAACTCTCTCACAAAGATTAAAAAAAAAAAACCCTATTTCATGCTCTCAAAACAATGCAGTTATTTTGCATTGATTGTTCTTTATTTGTAGGACCTTAAATTGAGTGCAGGGGTCAGCAAACTACAGCCTACAGGCCAAATCTGACCCATAGCCTGCTTTTGTATGGCCTGTGAGCTAAGAATGGGCTTTGCATTTCTTAAGGGGTTAACAAAGAAGAAGGAAGAGGAAGAGGAGCAGCATCAACAGAGACTGCATGGCCCACGAAGCTATCTGGCCCATTACAGACCAAGTTTGCTGACCCCTAGTTTAGTGGGTGTCTCACTATGAGACTATAAGCACCATAATGGGGGGAGTCTTCCGTCTTGCTCATTATTTTTAACTCTGTTCCAAGCACAGTGCCTAGCACATGGAGGTACTCAAGAACTTAGCTAGATGACAGAATGAATGAATGAATGAACAAATGAGAGTTCTCATCTTCCCACCATTCCATGCTCCGGTGTCTTGCTCAAGATGTCCACACCCACCTCTTAGCCATGGACTTTGTTTCAGTCATGTCCCTGACCCAGGTACTGCCTCTCATTCTTGTCTAATCCATCCAGTGTCTCTCTCCAGATTTTCCCCTCATCTCTATCTATCCTGGTGTCAAAAGACCCCTTGTAAACTATAAACTTGATTATACCCCGATCCTTCTTAAACTCTCTGTGCAGCTTCCCCAATGGGATCTTCACGGTCAAGTCCAAATCTCTGAACACAGCATATAAGGAGCCTCAAGACTGGGTCCCAGCCAATACTTCTGCTATTTCTGCACCCTTGCCTCCCCAGTTGCAACTCGTGGCTCCTAGTAGCACTAACACAGCCACCAGCGTGTGCTTGCTCCCTTTCTCTTCTGGATATTCCCCTGGATATCAAATCCCACTGGCCTCAGGACTCAGCTCTTACCTTCCCTCGCAAAGTTTCTCTGATCCTTGAGGCCAAGCTAACTGTTCTTACTTCCTGCCCCACACTTCCTTGACTTCTGTCAAAGCACTTATAACTCTATATTGTAATTACTCTTGAGTGTTTGTCTCTCTCCCTCAAGTCTGGGAGCTTTTTCCTTTTTCCTTTTATTTATTTTGTTGTTGAAAATATACATAGCAAAACATACACCAAGCCAACCATTTCTACATGTATAGTCCAGTGTCTTTGATTACATTCTTTGAGTTGTGTAACCATTCCCACCCTCCTTTTCTAAGTTGTTCCTACTCCATTAGCATAAACTCACTGCCACCCAAGGTCCCTATCTAATCTTTGGAGTTGCTCTTGTCACTTTGATTCCATATAGATAGTTCTTAAAAGAGCATAATGCTCAAGGCAGACATTTTTACTAGTTAAGCAAAAGTGTTGCTTGGTTTTGAGAAGACTTCAGGGGATATTTGTAGCTTAGTCTGGGAGGTACTTAGAAACAGGGACGGTCCCTTAATTCACCTTGTGTTCCCTGCACTTCAATGGTCTGTAGCCCATATTAAACACCCAGAAATGAGGTTTGTGAACTGATCGAATGACTGAATGATGATCAAAAGGATTTCAATTTAGCACTTGGAGGGTGTGATGGTTAAGATTGTGTGTCAACTTGGCTGGGCCATGATTCTCAGTGTTTATGTGTGATCACTCCCATAATTGAATCTGCTATGAGTAGCCAGTTGAAAGGGAGTTACCGTGGGGGTGTGGCCTGCATCCAAACCTAAGCAGACATTCTGTCTTCTTTGCTCACTCTGGATCCTGTGCTGCATCCTGTTCGTTTGACCTCCAGCTCTTGGAACTTGAGCTATGAACTTATCTGCAGATCTTGGAATTTGTGGATCTTCACAGCCTGAGAGCAGGAGCCCTGATCTTTGACCTGCCAGTCTTGGGTTTGCCAGCCTCTGCAACTATGTGAATTGAGAGAAGCCTCTATCCTGATACACCACTTGGGACATTTCAGCCTCTATAATCATGTGAGCCATTTTCTTGATATAAATCTCTCTACATATATGCTTGGAAACCCTGGTTGGCATAGTGGTTAAGTGCTACGGCTGCTAACCAAAGGGTCAGCAGTTCGAATCCGCTGGGCGCTCCTTGGAAACTCTATGGGGCAGTTCTACTCTGTCCTATAGGGTCGCTATGAGTTGGAATCGACTCAACGGCACTAGGTTTGGTTTTTTTGGTTTGTATATATGCTTTGCTGATTTTGCTTCTCTAGAGAGCCCAGCCTAAGACATTTGGTACCCAGAATGGTTCTAGAGAAACAAAATTGTAAGGGTGAATTTTCTAAATTGGTTCTCAAGTCTGGTTAGTCTTAAAGATGTTGATGGCTCTGCTTTCACCAGTAAAGAGGGCACTGCTAATCCATGGTGTGAGGTGGCAATACAATTACACAAAATGTTACCACTAGTAGATCAGGTATTGGAGAAAGGTGAGGCTCAGGGTGAACACATGTGTGATAACTTTCTACAGCTTTGTCAGAATGAGAAGTTTAAGGAAGCTCCTTGGTTCTACTTTTGCTAGACAAATTGGCAAAAGAAAGAGATGCTCTCAGGGCTTCAGAGTCAAAGCTCAAGTGCCTCATAAATGACCTTTAGGCTTCCACTTGTGCTTGAAAGAAAGCCTTATTTCTTGCAGTTACAGAGCTGATATTGCAGAAAACCAAACCCAGAGTCTTATTCTAAGAGTGGGTGAATTACAACATCAGCTCAATTGCCAACCTTGAGAGGTGTCTGTAGTTAGAGTGAGGGCATTGATTGAGAAGAAATGAGATTCTGAAACATGGGATGTGGACATATGGGCAGATAATCAGGAAGCTGGAGATACTGAGCCCCTAAATTCTGTTCAATCATTCCTGCTAACAGAACCACTCCCATCTGAAGAGATTACTTCGTGTTTGTCTGCCACACCACCCTGCCCAGAAAAACCATTAGCGCTTTCACACCCATCTAATAAGATTAGCCCTAGCCCAGCTGCCATTGAAGAGCCCTTGCCTGAGTCTCTGCCTGGGGTATTGTCTGAGGCAGATGCTTTAAAGGACAATGCAACATGTTCTCAAAACAATTCCACACTACTGATTTTGGCTTTTAGGCCTATAACTAGACTTAAGTCCCAGCGAGCCCCAAAAGGTGAAGTACAAAGTGTGACCCAGGAGAGGTATGCTACACTCCAAAACTGCTTGACTTTTCAAATACATACAAACAGAAACCTAGGGAATATGTGTGGGAATGGCTAGTAAGGGTGTGGGATAATGGTGCAAGGAATGTAAAGATGGATCAGTCTGAGTTTATTGATATGGGTCAACTAAGCACAGATTCTTCATTCAATATTTCAGCTCTAGAAGTTAGGAAAGAACCTAATAGTTTATTTGGGTGGGTTGCTGAAGCATGGATTACAAGGTGGCCTACACCAAGTCAAGTTGAAGTACCAGACCTGCCTTGGTATACTGTAGGAGAAGGTATCCAAAGACTTATGGAAATTGACATTCTAGAGCGGATTTATCAGGTTAGACCCACAGACCCACACTTGGAATGCGCAAAGGACACACCTTTGACCACAGCTGTGAGGAACAAATTTGTGAAAGGAGCTCCAGCATCCTTGAAGACTGCTGTGATTGCTATTTTATGTGAACCAGATTTGACAATGAGAACTGCCCTAACTGTATTAAAACTCCTAACTACAGTGGGGCTGATTGGACCCCATGGTAGTAGGGGCCAAGTGGCTGCACTCAATTGATAAAGACAAGGAGGGCGTGGTTACGGTAATGGACAGCCAAGGGAGTCAATGCGGTAATCAGAATAGTCTGACTCATATGGACTTATGGTTTTGGCTACTTAGTCATGGTGTCCCCAGGAGTGAAATAATAGGAAATCTATGAAATATTTACTTGATCTGTACAAACAGATGAATTCCAGGTCAGGTAAAGAGCAGTCTAACTCAAATTGCCAGAATACGGAGTCACGGTCCCTCAATCAATTCCCAAATTTGAGTGAGTTTAACAGCCCACAACCCCTGGAATGAAGGAGAGGCTGGGTCCCCTTGAGGAAGGACTCAAATACACTGCCAAAAATTTTTACTGTTAATCTTTCTCCCAGCCTTCCCGAAAGGGATCTACAGCCTTTTATGAGAGTTACTATTCACTGCGGAAAAGGAAATAATCAGACTTTTCGGGGATTACTGGATACTGGCTCTGAACTGACACTAATTCTAGGAGACCAAAAACATCACTGTGGCCACCACTAAGAGTGGGGGCATATGGAGTTCAGGTTATTAATGCAGTCTTGGCTCATGTCCGTCTCACAGTAGGTCCAGTGGGTCTCCAAACCCATCTTGTAGTGATTTCCCAGTTCCAGAATGTATAATTGGAATGGATATACTCAGTAACTGGTGGAACCCCCACACTGGATCCCTGAAAAATAGAGTAAGGGCTATTATGGTAGGAAAAGCCAAGTGGAAGCCATTAGAATTGCCCCTACCTAGGAAAATGGTAAACCAGAAACAATGCCACATTCCTGGAGGGATTTGCAAAAGTTACTGCCACCACCAAAGACTTGAAGGATGCAGGGGTGGTGATTACCACCACATCCCCATTCAACTTGCCTATTTGGCCTGTGCAAAAAACAGATGGATCTTGAGGAATGACAGCAGATTATTGAAAACTTAACCAGGTGGCGACTCCAATTGCAGCTGCTGTTCCAGATGTAGTTTCATTCCTTGAGCAAATTAGTACATCTCCTGGTACCTGGCATGCAGCTATAGATCTGTCTGATGCCTTTTTCTCCATATCTGTTTCAAAGGACCACCAGAAGCAGTTTGCCTTCAGCTGGCAAGGCCAGCAATATACCTTCAGTTGCCTACCTCAGGGCTACATCAACTCTCCAGCCTTATGTCATAATTGAGTCCACAGGGATCCTGATTGACTTTCCTTTCCACAAGACATCACATTCGTTCATTACATTGATGACATTATGCTGATTGGACCCAGTAACAAAGAAGTGACAATGACTCTGGACTTATTGGTAAAACATTTGCATGCTAGAGGGTAGAAAATTAATCACACAAAAATTCAGGCACCTTCCACCTCAGTGAAATTTCTAAGGGTCCAGTGGGTTGGGGCATGTTGAGATATTCCTTCTAAAGTGAAGAATAAGTTATTGCACCTGGCTGCTCCCACAGCTAAAAAGGAGGCGCAACGTCTAGAGGGCCTCTTTCGATTTTGGAGGCAACACATTCCTCATATGGGTGTGCTACTTCGGCCCATTGATCAAGTGACTTGAAAAGCTGCTAGTTTTGAGTGGAGCCCAGAACAAGAGAAGGCTCTGCAGCAGGTTCAGACGCCATGCAAGCTGCTCTGCCACTTGGGCCATATGAACCAGTAGATCCTATGGTGCTTGAAGTGTCACTGGTAGATAGAGATGCTGATTGGAGTCTTTGGCAGGCCCCCATTGGTGAATCACAGCCCAGACCCTTACGATTTTGGAGCAAAGCCCTGCCATCTTCTGCAGATAACTACTCTCCTTTTGAGAAACAACTTTTGGCTTGTTACTGGGCCTTAGTAGAGACTGAATGCTGAAACATGGGACATCAAGTCACCATGTGGCCTGAACTGCCCATCATGAACTGGGTGTTGTATGACCCACAGAGTCATAAAGTTGGACATGCACAGCAGCACTCCATCATTAAAAGGAAGCAGGACCTGAAGGCACAAATAAGTTGCATGAGGAAGTGGCCCAAATGCTCACGGTCTCCACTCCTGTCACATTACCCTCCCTCTCCTAGTCTGCACCTATGGCCTCATGGGGGGTTCCTTATGATCAGCCGACCAAAGAACAGAAAACTTGTGCCTGGTTTACACATGGTTCTGCACGATACACAAGCACCACTGGAAAGTGGACAGCAGCAGCACTACAGCCCCTTTCTGAGACCTCCCTAAAGGACAGTGATGAAGGGAAATCCTCTCAATGGGCAGAACTTTGAGCAGTGCACCTGATTGTTTTACTTTTCTTGGAAGGAGAAATGGCCTGATGTGCAATTGCATACTGATTCATAGACTGTGGCCAATGATTTGACTGGATGGTCAGGGATACGGAAGAGACATGATTGGAAAATTGGAGACAAGGATTTGTGAGGAAGAGGTATATGGATAGACCTCTCTGAATGGGCCAAAAAAGTGAAGGTATTTGTGTCTCATGTGAATGCTCACCAAAGGGGGACCTCAGCAGAGGAGGATTTTAACAATCAAGTGGATGGGGTGACACGCTCTATGGAAACAAGTCATCATTTCCCCAGTTACTTTTTTTCTTTTTTTTATTTCTTAATTTTTATTATGCTTTAAGTGAAAGTTTACAAATCAAGTCAGTCTCTCATACAAATATTTATATACACCTTGCTATACACTCCTAATTGCTCTCCCCCTAATGAGACAGCACACTCCTTCCCTTCACTCTCTACTTTCATGTCCATTTGGCCAGCTTCTGACCCCCTCTGCCCTCTCATCTCCCCTCCAGACAGGAGATGTCAACATAGTCTCATGTGTCTACTTGACCCAAGAAGCTCATTCTTCACCAGTATCATTTTCTATCCCATTGTCCAGTGCAATCCCTGTCTGGAGAGTTGGCTTTGGGAATGGTTCCTGTCTTGGGCTAACAGAAGGTCTGGGGACCATGACCATGGAAGTCCTTCTAGTCTCAGTCAGATCATTAACTCTGGTCTTTTTGCAAGAATTTGGGATTCTGAGTCCCACTGTTCTCCTGCTCCCTCAGGGGCTCTCTGTTGTGTTCACTGTCAGAGCAGTCATCGGTTGTAGCCGGGCACCGTCTAGTTCTTCTGGTCTCAGGCTGATGTAGTCTCTGCCTTATGTGGCCCTTTCTGTCTTTTGTGTTCTTCATTCTCCTTTGCTCCAGGTGGGGTGAGTGAGACCCATTGATGCATCTTAGATGGCCAGTTGCTAGCATTTAAGACCCCAGAAGCCACTTTCCAAAGAGGGATGCAGAATGTTTTCTTAATAGATTGTATTATGCCAATTGATTTAGATGTCCCCTGAAACCATGTTCCCCAAAACCCTGCCCCTGCTACGCTGGCCTTTGAAGTGTTCAGTTTATTCAGGAAACTTCTTTGCTTTTGGTTTAGTCCAGTTGTGTTGACCTTCCCTGTACTGTGTGTTGTCTTTCCCTTCACCTGAAATAGGTCTTATCTACTATCTAATTAGTGAAAACTCCTCTCCCTGTCCCCCTTTCTCCCCCCTCTCTTAACTATCAAAGAATATTTTCTTGTATGTTTAAACTATTTCTCCAGTTATTATAATAGTGGTCTTATACAATATTTGTCCTTTTGCAACTGACTCATTTCACTCAGCATAATGCCTTCCATATTCCTCCATGTTATGAAACGAATCACGATTTCATCATTGTTCTTTATCGATGGGTAGTATTCCATTGTGTGAATATGCCATAATTTATTTATCCATTCATCTATTGATGGGCACCTTGGTAGCTTCCATCTTTTTGCTATTGTAAACAGAGCTGCAATGAAGATGGGTGTGCATACATCTGTTTGTGTAAAGGCTCTTATTTCTCTAGTATATATTCCAGGGAGTGGAATTGCTGGATTGTATGGTAGTTCTATTTCTAGCTTTTTAAGGAAGTGCCAAATCGATTTCCAAAGTGGTTGTACCATTTGACATTCCCACCAGCAGCGTATAAGCGTTCCAGACTCTCCTCAACCTCTCCAACATTTATTATTTTGTGTTTTTTGGATTAATGCCAGCCTTGTTGGAGTGAGATGGAATCTCATTGTAGTTTTGATTTGCATTTCTGTACTGACTAATGATTGTGAGCATCTCCTCAAGTATCAGTTAGCTACCTGAATGTCTTCTGTGAAGTGCCTCTTCATATCTTTTGCCCATTTTTTAATTGGGTTATCTGTCTTTTTGTAGTTGAGTTTTTGCAGTACCATGTAGATTTTAGAGATCAGTTGCTGATCAGAAATGTCATAGCTAAAAACTTTTTCCCAGTCTGTAGGTAATCTTTTTATTCTTTTGGTGAAGCCTTTGGATGAGCATAGGTGTTTGATTTTTAGGAGCTGCCAGTTATCTAGTTTCCCTTCTACATTGTTAGTAATGTTTTGTGTACTGTTTATGCCATGCAGTAGGGCTCCTAATGTTGGCCCTATTTTTTCTTCCATGATCTTTATTGTTTTAGATTTTATATTTAGGTCTCTGATCCATTTTGAGTTAGTTTTTGTGCATGGTGTGAAGTATGGGTCTTATTTAATTTTTTTTTTTTTTTGCAGACGGATATCCAGTTATGCCAGCACTATTTGTTAAAGAGACTGTCTTTTCCCCATTTTACTGACTTTGGGGTTTTGTCAAATATCAGCTGCTCATATGTGGATGGATTTTTGTCTGGATTCTCAGTTCTCTTCCATTGGTCTATGTATCTGTTGTTGTACCAGTACCAGGCTATTTGACTACTGTGGCTGTATAATAGCTTCTAAAATCAAGTATAGTGAGGCCTCCCACTTTGTTCTTCTTTTTCAGCAATGCTTTACTTATTCAGGACCTCTTTCCCTTCCGTATGAAGTTGGTGATTTTTTTCTCCGTCTCATTAAAAATGTCATTGGTATTTGGATCAGAATTGTATTGTATCTATAAATCGCTTTTGGATAGATCGCTTTTGGAAGAATAGACATTTTTAAAATGTTAAGTCTTCCTATCCATGAGCAAGGTATGTTTTTCCACTTACATAGGCCTCTTTTGGTTTCTTGCAGTAGTGTCTCATAGTTTTCGTTGTATAAGTCTTTTACATCTTGGGTAAGATTTATTCCTTGGTATTTTATCTTCTTGGGGGCTACTGTAAATGGTACTGATTTGGTGATTTCCTCTTTGATGTTCTTTTTGTTGGTGTAGAGGAATCCAACTGATTTTTCTGTGTTTATCTTGTATCCTGATACTCTGCTGAACTATTAGTTTCTGTAGTTTTCTTGAGGATTCTTTAGGGTTTTCTGTGTATAAGATCATGTCATCTGCAAATAGAGATACTTTTACTTCTTCCTTGCCAATCTGGATGCCCTTTATTTCTTTATCTAGCCTAATTGATCTGGCTAGGACCTCCAGCACACTGTTGAATAAGAGGGTAATAAAGGGCATCCTTGTCTGGTTCCCAGTCTCAAGGGGAATGCTTTCAGACTGCATTTAGGATGATGTTGGTTGTTGGCTTTACATAAATGCCGTTTATTATGTCGAGGATTTTTCCTTCTATTCCTATTTTGCTGAGAGTTTTTATCATGAATGGGTGTTGAACTTTGTCAAATGCCTTTTCTGCATCAATTGATAAAATCATGTGGTTCTTATCGTTTGTTTTATTTATATGATGGATTACATCAATTGTTTTTCTAATATTGAACCATCCCTGCATAAAAAAAAAAAAAATTTTTTTTTTTTTTTTTTTTTTTTTTTTATGCATACCTAGTATGAATTCCACTTGGTCACGGTGAATTATTTTTTTGAGCTGTTGTTGAATTCTATTGGCCAGAATTTTGTTGAGGATTTTTGCATCTAAGTTCATGAGGGATATAGGTCTGTAATTTTTTTTTTTCTGGTGTCTTTACCTGGTTTTGTTATCAAGGATATGCTGGGTTCATACAATGAGTTTGGAAGTATTCTGTCCTTTTCTATTTTCTGAAGTAACTGTAGTAGTAGTGGTGTTAACTCTTCTCTGAAAGTTTGGTAGAACTCTGCAGTGAAGCTGTCTGGGCCAGGGCTTTTTTTTGCTGGGAGTTTTTTGATTACCTGTTCAATCTCTTCTTTTGTTATGGGTCTATTTAGTTGTTCTACCTCTGTTTGTGTTAGTTTAGGTAGGCACTATGTTTCTAGAAATTCATCCATTTCTTCTAGGTTTTCAAATTTTTTAAGTACAATTTTTTGTAGTAATCTGATACGATTCTTTTAATTTCAGTTGGGTCTGCTGTAATATCGTCCATCTCATTTCTTATTCTAGTTATTTGCTTCCTCTCCTGTTTTTCATTTGTCAGTTTGGCCAATGGTTTATCAATTTTGTTGATTTTTTCAAAGAACCAACTTTTGGTCTTGTTAATTCTTTCATTTGTTTTTCTGTTTTCTATTTCATTTAATTCTTCTCTAATTTCTATTATTTGTTTTCTTCTGATGCCTGAGGCATCCTTTTCTTGCTCTCTTTCTATTTGTTCAAGTTGTAGGGATAATTCTTTGATTTTGGCCCTTCTTTTTGTATGTGTGCATTTACTGATATAAATTGTCCTCTGAGCACCACTTTTGCTGTGTCCCAAAGGTTCTGATAGGAAGTGTTTTCATTCTCATTGGAGTAACGAATTTCTTTATTCCATCCTTAATGTCTTCTAAACGCAGTCTTTTTTGAGCAGGATATTGTTCAGGTTCCAAGTGTTTGATTTTTTTCCCTGCTTTTTCTGTTATTGATTTCTACTTTTATGGTCTTATGGTCAGAGAAAATGCTTTATAGTATTTCAATGTTTTGGATTCTGCTAAGGCTTGCTTTATGACCTAATATGTGGTCTATTCTAGAGAATGTTCCATGTGCACCAGAAAAGAAAGTATACTTGGTTGCTGTTGGGTGGTGTGTTCTGTACATGTCTATAAGGTCAAGTTAGTTGATTATGGCATTTAGATCTTCCATGTCTTTATTGAGCTTCTTTCTGGATGTCCTGTCCTTCACCGAAGTGGTATATTGAAGTCTCCTACTATAATTGTGGTGCTGTCTATCTCACTTTTCAATGCTGTTAGAGCTTGTTTTATGTATCTTGCAGCCCTGTTGGGTGCACAAATATTTAAAATCGTTATATCCTCCTGGTATATTGTCCCTTCAATCATTATATAGTGTCCTTTCTTGTCCTTTGTGGTGGATTTAACTTTAAAGTCTATTTTGCCAGAAATTAATATTGCTACTCCTGCTCTTTTTTGGTGGTTGTTTGCTTGATATATTTTTTCCATCCTTTGAGTGTTAGTTTGTTTGTGTCTCTAAATCTATGGTGTGTCTCTTGTAGGCAACATATAGATGGATCTTTTTTTTTTTTCAATCCATTCTGCAACTTTCTGTCTCTTTATTGGTGCATTTAGTCCACTTACATTCAGTGTAATTATGGATAAGCATGAATTTAGTGCTGTCATTTCGTTGTCTTTTTTTTGTGTGTTGTTGACCGTTTCTTTTTCCTGCTTAATTTTTTTGTGCTGAGTATCTTTATATATTGTCTTTTTGTCTTCTTCCTTGTTGCTGATTTTGTTTCTGCTGAGTCTCTACTTTTTTCTTGTATTTTATTTTGATGAGTAGGTTAGTCTCCTTTGTGGTTACCTCAATATTTACCCCTATTTTTCTAAGTTTAAACCTAATTTTTATTTGTTTATATCGCCTTGTCTTCTTCTGCATGTGAAAGATCTATGACGTATTTCTCAGTCCCTCTTTATTGTTTTAATGTTGTCTTCTTTTACATAATAACTTCACTGTTTACCTGTTTCGAGCATTTTTTATCTTGATTTATTTTTGTGATTTCCCTGTCTGGGTTGACATCTGATTGCTCTCCCCAGTGTTCTAGTCTTGGGCTGATACCTGATATTATTGACTTTCTAACCAGAGAACTCCCTTTAGTATTTCTTGTGGTTTGGGTTTGGTATTTACGAATTGCCTAAACTTCTGTTTATCTGGAAATATCCTAATTTCACCTTCATATCTGAGAGACAGTTTTGCTGGATATGTGATTCTTGGCTTGCAATTTTTTTCCTTCAATGCTTTATATAAGTCACCCCATTGCCTTCTTGCCTGGGTGGTTTCTGCTGAGTACTCTGAGCTTACTCTCATCGACTCTCTTTTGTAGGTGACTTTTTGTTTATCTGTAGCTGCTCTTAAAATTTTCTATCTTTGGTTTTAGCAAGTTTGATTATAATATGTCTTGGTAAATTTCTTTTAGAATCTAACTTATGTGGAGTTCAATGAGCATCTTGGATAGATCTCTTCTCACCTTTCATGATATCAGGGAAGTTTTCTGCTGACAAATCTTCAACAATTCTTTCTGTTATCCCTCCCTGTTCTGGTACTCCAATCACTTGTAGATTATTTCTCTTGATAGAGATCCGCATGATTCTTAAGGTTTCTTCATTTTTTTAAATTCTTTTATCTGACTTTTCTTCAAATATATCGGTGCCAATTGCATTATCTTCAAGCTCACCAATTCTGCCTTACACTTGCTCAGTTCTGCTCGTCTGACTTTCTATTGAGTTGTCTAATTCTGTAATTTTATTGTTAATTTTCTGAATTTCTGATTGCTGTCTCTCTATGGATTCTTGGAGCTTATTAAATTTTTCATTATGTTCTTGAATAACCTTTTTAATTTCTTCAACTGTTTTATCTGTGTGTTTCTTGGCTTGTTCTGCGTATTGCTTGATCTCCTTCCTGATGTCTTGAAGAGTTCCGTATATTAATCTTTTGTATTCTGCATCTGGTAATTCCAGGAAGGCACTTTCATCTAGAAGATCCCTTGATTCTTTGTTTTGAGAGCTTCCTGAAATGATCATGGTCTGTTTCTTTAGTTGATTTGATATTCATTGTTGTCTTCGAGCCATCTATAAATTATTATATTTGTTCATTTTATGTTTGCTTACTGTGTCCTAGCTTCTTATTTGTTTTGTTTTGATATGCCCAAATGGGTTGCTTGAGTGAGCTAGCTTGATTATTTTTGCCTCTGAAGCTTTGACGTCCTGCTACCAGATGGCTAGAGCTGTTATCAGGTGTATCAGTCCAGGAGTCCATTCAGTTTTCTTGTATGGATTCAGCTCAGGTATCCAGGTAGGTGGTCATCAAGTGTGTGGTACAGGCTCTGTCTTACAGTCTTAGAGGGGCAGGGCTTTTTGGTTGCAGGGACTGGTATCTGGTTGCAGCAGGAGTCATGCTCTGAACAAGGTGGGGGCTGACAATGGTCCCCCATGTGTTTGTGAGGAAAGCACATCCTTGTTCTCTAGAGCATACAGGTGGGTGGTTTCTGCAAATGGACCATGAGCACCCAATGCTTTTCGTTGTAAGGACTGGGAGGTACCAGTTATCCTTGGAACCCTGTCATGGGTGGCTGGGTGACCTGAGGGGAGTCACCAGTCCTTAGGCCCCTGATATCGGTAGGTGAGGACCCTGTTTAATAGGCAAAGTGGTGTCAAATATCAAACACCCAACTCTCCACCACACAGTTGAAATAGTTGCAGTCTGCCAACAAGGGCTTATTCTCCTGAAATAGGCCTACACAGGTCCATGCAGGGGGGAAAGGTTTTCAAAGTCCACAGACTAATTATACCTGGACAGGAGCTGCTTCTGTCCAGAGCTCCCCAGGTTAGTGGAGCTGGCAAATTACCCTTTTTGAAAATTGTGGATTTATTCCTTCTCCAAGGCTGGGAGAGTGGTTCCCGGAGCTCAACAAGGCCTATCTCAGGCCCAGAGAAATCAATAGTCTCTGAAGCCAGTTTGGGGGCTAGAGGCATGGTAGAATATATGCAAGCTTTTGCTGAGAGCACCATTCTTCTTTGGTTCTGGAGGTGTGAGTAGGCTGTGTGGCTGCCTGCTTCTCCCTGAGGAAACTGCATCCAAATGCTAGTACCAGCCCGCTGCAGCCACTCCCGGGAATGGTGCCTGAGGGATCTGGCAATTCAGGTCTGGCAACTCCTTTCTGCTTCTGAACCGTCTCTCCCTCTCCGTGCTGCTCAGTCTGTTTCTTAACTTTGCCTTTGATATTCAGGGCTCCTAGTTTGTTTAATAAAATCATTTCACTTGTTTTTTCAGGTCTTTGTTGTAAGAGGGATCACTGGAAACATCTGGCTACTCCTCCGTCTTGGCCCCACCCTCCTCTTTCCCCAGCTACTCTTCTCATTGCTCAATGGCTGTAGTGCCAGGGATGGGGGTTATGAATGGGATCAGCAACATGGACTTCCACTCACCAGGGCTGACTTGTCTATAGCTACTGCTGAGTGCCCAATCTGCCAGCAGCAGTGACTAACACTGAGTCCCCTAAATGGCATCATTCCTCGAGGTGATCAGACAGCAACCTTGTGGCATGTTAATTACATTGGACTTCTTCCTTCATTGAAAGGGCAGTGTTTTGTCCTTACTTGAATAGACACTTGCTCTGGAAATGGATTTGCCTTCCTTACATGCAATGCTTCTTCCAAAACTACCATCCGTGGACTTACAGAATGCCTTATCCACTGTCATGGTATCCCACACAGCATTGCCTCAGATCAAGGGAATCATTTCACAGCAAATGAAGTTTGGCAGTGGGGCCATGATCATGGAATTCACTGGTCTTACCAGGTTCCTCATCAACCTGAAGCAGCTGGCTTGATAGAACAATGGAATGGCCTTCTAAAGACACAGGTATGATGCCAGCTAGGTGGCAATACCTTGAAGGGTTGGGACAGAGTTCTCCAGGAGGCTGTATATGCTCTAAACTAGCATCCAGTATATGGTGCTGTTTTTCCCATAGCCAGGATTCATGGATTCAGGAATCAAGGGATGGAAATGGGAGTGGTACCACTCCTTATTAACCCTAGTGATTCCAGATTTTTACCTCCTGTCCCTGGTGGCATAGTGGTTAAGTGCTACAGCTGCTAACCATAGAGGTCAGCAGCTTAAATCCACCAGGTGCTCCTTAGAAACTCTATGGGGCAGTTCTACTCTGTCCTATAGGGTCGCTATGAGTCGGAATCGACTTGACACCAGTGGGTTTATTTATTTATTTATTTTTGGTCCCTGCGACCTTATGTCCTGCAGGTCTAGAGGTTTAGTTCTAAAGGGAGGAATGCTCCCACCTGGAGACACATCACTGATTCCATTGAACTGGAAGCTAAGAATGCCACCTGGCCACTTTGGGTTCCTTATGTCTCTGGATCAACAGGCAGGGAAAGGAGTTACCACACTGGCTGGTGTGATTGATCCTGATTACCACGAGGAAATCAGATTGATATTACATAATGGAGGTAAAGAAGAATATTTCTGGAATACAAGATCTCGCTTAATACGTCTCTTAGTACTACTATACCCTGTGATTAAAGTCAATAGAAAATTACAGCAACCCAATTCCAACATGACTACTAATGACCCAGAGCCTTCAGGAATGAAGGTTTTGGTCACCCTACCAGGCAAAGAACCATGATCAGCTGAGGTGCATGCTGAGGAGAAAGGGAATATGGAATGGGTAGCAGAAGAAGCTAGTTCTAAATACTAGTTACAGACATGTGACCAGTTGCAGAAACAAGGACTGTAATTGTTACGAGTTATTTCTGCTTTGCGTGTGTGCCTCAAATATTTTTTTTTTTCTTCACTTATAAAATATAAGATGTAAACAGGGCTAGAGCTTTTTCGGTTACATGTGTGTTAGTTGTATCATGTTAGGTGCAAGTATAACTTTATAATTGTCTTTATTCAGAGATTATGTATGGTTTAAGGAGATGTGTACATGTGCCAAGTTGACAAGGGGTGGACTGTGATGGTTAGGATTGTGTGTCAACTTGGCTGGGCCATGATTCTCAGTGTTTATATGTGATCACTCCCATAACTGAATTTGCTGTGAGTAGCCAGTCAGTTGAAAGGGAGTTACCTTGGGGGTGTGGCCTGTATCTGAATATAAGCAGACATTCTGGCTTCTTTGCTCACTCTGGATCCTGTGCTGCATCCTGTTCATCTGACCTCTGGCTCTTGGGATTTAAGCTATCAGCTTATCTGCAGATCTTGGGATTTGGATCCTGCGGCTGCCTCCTGTTTGTCTGGCCTCTGGTTCTTGGGACTTGAGCTGTCAACTTATTTGCAGATCTTGGAATTTGTGGGTCTTCACAGCCTGAGAGTGGAAGCCCCATTCTCCAACCTGCCAGTCTTGGGTTCACAAGCCCCTGTGGCTGTGTGAATTGAGAGAAGCCTCTATCCTGATACACAGACTTGGGATGTTTCAGCCTCTATAATCGTGTGAACAGTTTTCTTGATATAAATCTCTCTCTCTCTCTATATATGTATATCTATATATGCTTTGCTGGTTTTGCTTCTCTAGAGAACCTAGCCTAAGACAAAGGGCAAATCACAGGGGTTTTTAAAGAAGCCCTAAAATTCTTTTTGTTTCCTCAATATCAAGACATGTCAGCAATTGCCCTTACAACTCACTGCTAATTTACAGGAAGGATTTTTTCTCCCTCTGTTTCCATGGATGGTGATGCAGAATGGGTGGGAGGAAGAGACACTCCCAGGAGCAACCATGGAGGTAGCGTTTGGGGCCCCTCAATCTCTCAACTAGCTACAAAGCACTCAGGAGATCCCTGGGGTTGGAAAGCATACAGGCTTAGTAAAATGAAAATCTTGCAGCAAGAAGATGTAAAAGTTTGCAGCAAGGATATTTAAAAGTTAGCAAGGTGCAGCCCTATGTATACAGTCAACTGATAAGGAGCATTTTGAAATTAATCCTACCCATGGTGGTGCCAGCTTGGGGAGCTCGCTATTCTTTTATTTTTCTATTTTAATTTCTGATACAATTATTATAATATTGCTTGGCCAGTAAATAAAATCAGTGTCTGGCGGTCAGTGGTATCTCTGCTCAGATCCCTGGATTTCAGAGTATTTTTCAGACCAGTGTCTGACAAGAAGAAGCTGCAAGCAAGTGCTTTATAACGCCTGTGAAGCTACAGGAACAGGCACTTTACTTATGTGCCAGCTTAGGGGAGTTAAAAGAGTTAGTGGTCTGAGTCAGATGTTGGTTCACATTCACCAAGAGTTTGGTTTTGTAGTCTTCACTGGAATGACCTAAAGCAGGACTTTTTAACTTGAAGTCCCGGGACCCTTAGGGTATTCAGAGGACCATGGTTGAATTGATGACACATACACATTTTTTTCTGTGAGGGTGCCATGCGCTTCTTTGAATTCTCAGAGGCATTCATGGCTCAATAAAATTTAGAACTGCTGTTCTAAAGGGAAGTCAGAAGAAAAAATTAGTCTGTGGGTAAAAAGGACTGTTTTGTTGCGCTGTTACTGGCATAGTTCTGATACCCTGCAAGGCAACCAGCCAGTCAGTCAAGTCCAGTGGTCCCTTGGAAATGCAAGACTAGAGTTCAGGAGAAAAGTCACAGCTGGAGAGCCTAGATTTAGGGGCCAAAGAAGAGGGAGAGGGTGTGGAATGGAGGCATCATTAAAGGAGAGAAAACCAAGAAGGGATAAAGGTCAGGATGTTGGGGAGCTTCTGGTTTTCAAACAGTTTTCACGTTCAAGGCACATCTACAAAGGTCTAAATTGACAGCAGGCACTGTGACACGCCATACACCTGAGCCCTGGGGAGAATGTCCAACTCTCTGACAGCTGCCACTCAATGCAATCACAAGCCCCTCCTCCCACTTTAGCCTGGCTCTCTCCCTCTCTGTCCCGTCCTTGGGGCCAGAGCCTGAGATCAAAGGACTTTTGCCAGTTCCTGTCCTTCTATGGCACTACTACTACCCTCCTGTTTGGGGAGGAGGGCAGATCCAACTGTATTTTGAAGAAAGACTATGCTAATGAGAAATGACCAGGGTCCTAAAGTGTGTCTTCTTCAGCATCCTTATAAATCATACTTATTTTTTCTTCTTCTGATTATGAATACTTTGTGCTCATTACAGAAAATTTAGAAAATATGAAGTGAAAGATACAAAGTGGAGATTACTACCCAGAGACAGTGGTAGTTAATAGTGTTTTCTCCCAAGTAATTGTAATGAATATACAAGCATGTATATGCAAATATGCAAGTGTGTAATTAAAATCTGTTTCTAGCAACTGGGATCAGATTGAATGTACCTGTTATACCCAACTTTTTCACTTCATACTATGCCGTCAATACGTTCCTGGGTTATTGAATACTCTTTGAAATCATGGCATTATTGGTTCCATAAAATTTAATCACATGATTATAGAATAATTTATTTGATTACTTTGCATATTTGGGGACTTTAATATATTTTCCAATTTTCAGTATTGTACATAATGTTTTGATCTATATTCTTGTATATAATGATTGAACATCTGATAATTTCCCTAAAATATACAACTAAAATTGGGATTACTAGGCTAAAAAGTCTAAATATTTTAGGGATTTGATATAACAGTATTTTTTTAGAAAAGTTATATGTCATTCTACACTCTAGCTAATCTAATGTGTTACACAGTTTAAAAAATCTGCTTCAATTTGATAAACAATCTCTCTCTCTTTTAACAGCATTTTAGCTGCCTATCATGAATTTTTTCCCTTGACGACTCCTCCACATTCTTGCTCCAGCCCCTACCCCCAATGTCTCCAAGTAGCGAAAAAAAAAAGGGGGGGGGGAGCTAATTAGGCAATTTTTTTCTATAAGTATCTATATTTTTTAAATCTATAAAGATATCTGGAAACCCTGGTGGCTTAGTGGTTAAGGGTTTGGCTGCTAACCAAAGGTTGGCAGTTCGAATCCACCAGGTGCTCCTTGGAAACCCTATGGGGCAGTTCTACTCTGTCCTATAATAAGGTCATTATGAGTCAGAATCGATTCTACAGCAATGGGTTTGGTTTTGTTTTTAGTACAGAGGTATTTATATACTTGGTTACCTAGTACACAGTACGCATGTCAAATAATGTTTATTTCAAAAAAGAAAATAAAGGTCATCTGTGAGGGTCCTGTTTAATTTTCTTTGTATTTTATTATCTTTTAATTATCCAGCCGCGCACTCCTATGCTGGCTCACTGCTAAGAAAAACAGCAGCATTTAGCTGAGTCTCTTTGGTGAAGAAAGGAAAGAAAGAAACCACAATGGATGAGGCTATGCCATACGTTAGACTCTTACTAGGCTGTATTGCTTACATTATTGCATTTAAACCTCTCAAGTATTCAAGGTTAAGAAACCTGCTGAGGCTGGCAGCCAGTGCTGAAATGAGGCAAGAGAAGATTTAAACACTGGCCTGTCTCCTCCAAGTCCCAGGCTCGATCATGGCTATGTCCTGTCAGCAAGCCTTCTATGAACATTTCCCAAAGTGGACTACTTCTCCCCATTGCCATGCCCACTCCCTGGCCCCAGCCATTGCACTCTTTGCCCTGCATGCCTCCTGACAGTCTCTCCACTTCTGTGTGTTCTTCTCTAATCCTTTCTCTGCACAAGAGGTTGAGTGGTCACTGAGGAATATAAACTGGACTGTGGTGCAATGGTGAAGTGCTAAGCTGTTAACCAAAAGGTCAGCAGTTCAAACCCACCAGCAGCTCCTTGGGAAAGAGACCGGTGATCTGTTCCTGTAAAGACTACGGCACAGGAAGCTCTTATGGGGCAGTTGTACTCTGTCACATGGGGTCGCTATGAGTAGAAATCGACTCGATGGCACCTAACAACAACAACATGTCGAGTCAGCTCTGACTCATAGCGACCCTATGTACTACAGAACGAAACACTGTCTGGTCCTGTGCCGTCCTCACAGCCATTGTAAATAAACAATTAAGCCTGCACGTACCTTGCTTACTGTAAGCCTCCGTGTACCTTGCTTACTGGTTAATCAACCCCTGCTTGGGGTACATTTCAACAATTGAAATATGAGCAGCAGCTAGCAAGATGGATTTGTTAAGGGCTCGTCCCTGTTTGAGACATTTGCTGGCATTTGATTTTTATTTGTGACACAGGTATGAGAACACTGCAGCTAGAACCTGACTGAGAGTTAACACATGTATTAGCCTAGCTATTTCACCCCAGTGTCAGTCAGGCCAGTGTTCAGATTTGGCTGAGCCTTTCATTATATGGATTTTATTCTTAGTTTAACTCAAAAGCCCCCATGTCTAAGGGACTGAGATCCTTGAGAGTCCTGGAATACGAGTTTCAAAGGTCTTCAAGTTAATCAAAGAACAAAATATAATCATGCACTTACCTACAATAAGAGGGTGCCGATGACTTTGTTTGAGTTAGAATTATAAGAAGCCAGTATAGCAATGCTAGATATCTCATGATGACCAAAAACTCCAACAGGAGGTGATCTTAGAGGTCCACAAAGTAAACTATGGAAAATGGAATAAATTCAATAAATCAAAAATTTGGAACACTGTTTTTTTTTTTTTTTGGAGAAAGATATAAAGTGGGTTGTTGGTTACAATGAAAAGATTGGCAATCACTGGCCAAATATGTCATTCTAATCTTTTTCTTCTAGTTAATGTTGACATTTTCTAACTCATCTTAACATGTATATATATATCTATGTATCTATCCATATATATATACGTATATATCATATATAGTATATGTAATTGCAATTTCAATCAAGCACACAAATCAATAAAAACTGAAAATATGTAAATATTGACTGACATTATTCATTTCTGTCCTCCAAGGTATAGGCACCATAATTCCTCCCAGAATCAATATACATGTCCGTATTGTTTTCTTCCGATTATAAAATCTCTCTAGATAGATAGATGATAGAAAGAGAGAAGGATAGATGGATAGATAGATAGATGATAGGGAGATGGATAGATGGATGGATGGATGGGTGGGTGGGTGGAAGGTTGGGTGGATGGATGGATGGATGGATGGATGGATGGATGGATGGATGGATGGATGGATGGATGGATGGATGGATGGATGGATAGATACAGCCATTCTTGAAAATTCTCTTAAGGGAGCAATAACAAAGTCTCTGCTTGGTTTTTGTACTAATAAAAACCATAGCGTTGCTGATCTCCATGAATTTTGGATATGCGAAGTGAGGCCCAGGGCAGAAGCAAGGCGGGATGAGGCAGCCTGATTTGCTCCCCTAGTCAAGAGAAGCCTTGTGGAGTTTTCGTGGCCCCTGGGGAACGCAGAATGAGAAGTGTTGTGAAGGAATGGGGGACCCTGCACCAATAAGTTCCCAGGTCCAGGACTGGTCAGGAGATTAGCAAGGACAGAGATGTCTAATATCTCATTTTAAGTTGTTTGCTGTGACATCTGCAGTACAATTTCTATTCACCATCAACAAATGTTTAGTAGAACCTGCTGCAGAAAGCTCAAGGCTGGTGATGTCTAGGGGAGTTAAGGGCTTGGGGCAGTGTCCAGTGGGGGGTCACATGGTGGGACCCCAATGCAGAGGAGATACTGTAAGTTCAGCAGAGGTGAGGAATCAGCCAGGGAGATTGAGCAAGTGTGAGATATCATGAATCCCCAGACTCAGTATGTGTGTGTCTCGGGAACAAGAGGGGCTCTAAGCACATGTGGGATGGGGAAGCAAGCATGTTAATTAACTATTATAAAAGTTGACCCATAATTCTGGCTGTCTTGAGAACATAAGGAAGGTGACTATGATGGTTAAGATTTTGTGTCAACTTGTCTGGGCCATGATTCTCAGTGTTTTGACAGTAGTATAATGCTGTGATCAGTTCCACGTTGAAATTTGGTATGTGATTGCCCCCATGATGGAATCTGCTGAGTAGTACAGTGGAGGCAGGGTCTGTGGTGGCTCACTGCCCCCCTCAGCCTTCATCTCTTCCACCCTCTGCCACCTACTTCCTTCCTACTCATCTTACCAAGGCTTTTGCCTTGTTCTTGATCCTGCAGCTGCCTCTTGTTCGTCTGACCTCCTGTTCTTGGGGCTTGAGCAAGCAGCTTACCTGATGATCTTGGGTTCACCAGACCCTGCAGCTTCCTGAATCAGAAGAAGCCTTGCAATCTTGCCTGCCCATCTTGAGATTCATCAACCTTCACACCCTGTAACAAGAGCCCTGCTCTTCAACCTGCTGATCTTGGGCTCACCAGCCCCTGTGGCTATTTGAATCAGGAGAAGCCCTATCCTGATCCACAGACTTGGGACACTCCAGCCTGTACAATCCCGTGTCCTGTTTCCTTGATATAAGTCTCTCTCTCTGTTTATACACTTTGCTGCTTTTGCTTCTCTAGAGAACCCAGCCTAAGATATGTGGTACCGACAGTGGTTCTAGAGAAACAAAATTGTAAGGATGAGTTTTCTAAATTGGTTCTCAAGTCTGGTTAGTCTTAAAGATGTTGATGCCTCTGCTTCCAGTAGTAAAGAGGTCACTGCTAATCCATGGCATGAGATGGCAATTCAAATATGCAAAATATCACCACCAATAAATCAGGTATTGGTGAAAGGCAAAGCTCTGGGTGACAGCACATATGATGCCTTTCCACAATTTTGTCATAATGAGAAGTATAAGGAAGCTAATTGGTTGGTCCTACTTTCGCTAGACAAACTGGTAAAAGAAAGAGATGCACTCAGGGCTTCAGAATCAAAGCTTAAGTGCCACATAAACGACCTCAGAGTTTCCATTTGTGCTTTGAAAGAAAGCCTTATTTCTTGTAGTAAAAGAGCTGATATTGCCAAAAACCAAAACCAGAGTCTTGCTGTAACAGCAGCTGAATTACAATGCCACTCAACTGCCAACCTCAAGAGGTATCTGAAGTTAAAGTAAGGGCATTGAGTGAGAAGATATGCGATCCTGAGACATGGGATGGGGACATATGCGCAGATAATCGGGAAACTGAAGGTACTGAGCCCCTAAATTCCATTGAATCACTCCTGCCAATATCTGAAGAGATTACTTCGTGTTTCTCTGCTACACCACCCTGCCCAGAAAAACCTTTAGCCCCTCCACTCCCATCTAATGAGATTAGCCCTAGCCCAGCTGCTTTTAAAGAGCCCTTGCCTGAGTCATTGCCTAGGGCGTCACCTGAGGCAGGTGCTTCACAAGACAATGAAAAAGTTCTCAAAACAATTCCTCTCTACTGATTCTGGCTTCTAGACCTACAACTAGACTTAAGTCCCAGTGAGCCCCAAAAGGCGTAGTAAAAAGTGTGAATCAAGAGGAGGTACATTACCCTCCAAAAGAACTGCTTGACTTTTCTAATATGTACAAACAGAAACCTAGGGAATACGTGTGGGAATGGCTAGTAAGGGTGTGGGATAATGGTGCCAGGAACATAAAGATGGGTCAGTCTGAGTTAATTGATATGGGTCCACTAAGCACAGATTCTTCATTCAGTGTTTCAGCTTGAGAAGTTAGGAAAGGATCTAATAGTTTATTTGGTTGGGTTGCTGAAGCATTGATTACAAGGTGGCCTATACTAAATCAAGCTGAAGTACCAGACCTGCCTTGGTATACTGTAGAAGAAGGTATCCAAAGGCTTAGGGAAATTGGCATGCTAGAGCGGATTTATCAGGTTAGACCCATAGACCTGCATATGGAATGCCCAGAGGACACACCTTTTGCCACAACTGTGAGGAACAAATTTGTGAAAGGAGCTCCAGCATCTTTGAAGACTGCTGTGATTGCTATTTTATGTAAATCAGATTTGATAGTGGGAACTGCCCTAACTGAATTAAGACACCTAACTACAAAGGAGGTTATTGGACCCCATGGTAGTAGGGACCAAGTGGTGGCACTTGGTCAACAAAGACAAGGTGTGCATGTTTACAGTGATGGACAGCAGAGTGAAAGCAGTAATCAGAATAGCCTGACTTGTGTGGACTTATGGCATTGGCTACTTAGTCATGGTGTAGTCATGAGATAGGTAGGAAATCTACTAAGTATTCACTTGATGTGTACAAATCAATGAATTTTAAGTGAGGTGAGCAGCATTCTAACTCAAATTGCCAGATAGAGAGTTGTGGTCTGTCAATCAATTCCAAGCTTAAAGACCCACAAACCTTTGAGTGAAGGGGAGGCTGTGTCCCCTTGAGGAAGGACTCCAATGCACTGCCCAAAATTTATACCATTAATCTCTCTCCCAGCCTTCCCCAGAGGAATCTACAGCCTTTTATGAGAGCGACTATTCACTGGGGAAAAGGAAATAATCAGATTTTTTGAGGATTACTGGATACCGGCTCTGAACTGACACTAATTCCAGGAGACCCAAAACATCACTGTGGCCCGCCAGTCAGAGTGGGGGCATATGGAGGTCAGGTTATTAATGCAGTCTTGGCTCATGTCCATCTCACAGTAGGTCCAGTGTGTCCCCGAACCCATCCTGTACTGATTTCCCCAGTTCCAGAATGCATAAGTGAAATAGATATACTCAGCAACTGGCAGAACCCCCACACTGGATCCCTGAAAAATAGAGTAAGGGCTATTATGATAGGAAAAGCCAAGTGGAGCCATTAGAACTGCCCCTACCTAGGAAAATAGCAAACTAAAAGCAATACTGCATTCCTGGAGGGATTTCAGAGATTACTGCCACCATCAAGGACTTGAAGGATGCAGGAGTGGTGATTACCACCACATTCCCACTCAACTCACCTATTTGGCCTGTGCAAAAAACAAACAGATCTTGAAGAATGACAGTAGATTATTGAAAATTTAACCAGGTGTGACTCCAATTTCAGCTGCTGTTCCAGATGTAGTTTCATTGCTTGAGCAAATTTAATACATCCCCTGGTACCTGGTATGCAGCTATTGATCAGGCTAATGCCTTTTTCTCCATACTTGTTTCAAAGGACCACCAGGAGCAGTTTGTTTTCAGCTGGTAAGGCCAGCAATATACCTTCAGTTGCCTACCTCAGGGCTACATCAACTCTCCAGCCCTTTGCCATAATTTAGTCCACAGGGACCTGGATCGACTTTCTCTTCTACAAGACGTCACACTGGTCCATTACATTGATGACATTATGCTGATTGGACCCAGTAAGGAAGAAGTGTCAATGACTCTGAACTTATTGGTAAAAGATTTGGATGCTAGAGGGTGGAAAATTAATCACACAAAAATTCAGGCACCTTCCACCTCAGTGAAATTTTTAGGGGTCTAGTGGTGTGGGGCATGTTGAGATATTCATTCTAAAGTGAAGGATAAGTTATTGCATCTGGCTGCTCCCACAATTAAAAAAGGAAGCACAATGCCTAGTGGGCCTCTTTGGGTTTTGGAGGCAAAATATTCCTCACCTGAGTATGCTATTCTGCCCTTTTTTTCAAGTAACTCAAAACGCTGCTAGTTTTGAGTGGGGCCAAGAACAAGAGAAGACTCTGCAACAGGTTCAGACTGCCATGCAAGCTGCTCTGCCACTTGGGCCATATGAACCAGCTGATCCAACAGTACTTGAAGTGTCCATGGCAGATACAGATATTGTTTGGAGTTTTTGGCCGGTCCCCATTGGTGAATCACAGCACAGACCCTTAGGACTTTGGAGCAAAGCTCTGCCATCCTCTGCAGATAGCTACTCTCCTTTTGAGAAACAACTTTTGGCTTGTTACTGGGCCTTAGTAGAGGCTGAACGTTTAACCGTGGGACACCAAGTCACCATGTGGCTTGAATTGCCCATCATGAACTAGGTGTTGTCTGACCCACGGAGTCATAAAGTTGGATGTGTACAGCAGCACTCCATTGTTAAATGGTAGTGGTATACATGAGATACGGCCTGAGCAGGACCTGAAAGCACAAGTAAGTTGCATGAGGAAGTGGCCCAAATGCCCATGGTTTCCATTCCTGTCACATTACCTTCCCTCTCCCAGTCTGCACCTATGGCCTCATGGGGAGTTTCTTACGATCAGTTGACCAAAGAACAGGAAACTTGTGCCTGGTTTACAGATGGTTCTGCATGCTATGCAGGCACCACTCAAAAGTGGACAGTGGCAGCACTACAGCCCCATTTTGGGACCTCCCTGAAGGACAGTGGTGAAGGGAAATCCTCCAAATGGGTAGAACTTTGAGCAGTGCACCTGATTGTTTTACTTTTCTTGGAAGGGTAAATGGCCAGATTTGTGCATGTGTACTGATTCATAGGCTGTAGCCAATGGTTTGGCTGGATGGTCAGTGACTTGGAAGGAATGTGATTGGAAAATTGGAGACAAGGATTTATGAGGAAGTGGTATGTGGATAGACCTCTGAGTGGGCCAAAGAAGTGAAGATATTTGTGTCTCATGTGAATGCTCACAAAAGGGTGACCTCAGCAGATGATGATTTTAATGATCGAGTGGATAGGATGACGCGTTCTGTGGAAAACAGTCATCCGCTTTTCCCAGATACTCCTGTCATTGCTCCATAGGCTTATGAACAAAGTGGAGATGGTGGCAGGGATGGAGGTTATGCATGGGCCCAGCAACATGGACTTCCACTCACCAAGGTTGACTTGGCCACAGCCACTGCTGAGTGCCCAATTTGCCAGCAGTAGAGACCAACACTGAGTCCCTGATATGACACCATCCCTTGTGGTGATCAGCCAGCAACTTGGCGGCAAGTTGATTACGTTGGACCACTTCTATCACGGAAATGGCAATGTTGGCAGGATTTCCCTTCACCACTGTGAAAGGTGACCTGCAGAAATAGCTTCAATTCCAAGTTCAAAAGGTATCTTAGGGCAATAGTCATGGTGGTTCTTCTAGTCTCTATCAGTCCAGTAGGTCTGGCATTTTTTAGGAATTTGAGTTCTGTTCTACATTTTTCTGTCATTTTATCTGGGACCTTCTATTGTGTCTGGTCAGAAAGGTTGGTAGTAGCAGCCAGGCACCATCTAGTTCTTCTGGTCTCAGGTTAGAAGAGTTTGTGGTTCATTTGAACTGTGAGTCCCATGGACTAGTTTCTTCTTTGAAACTTTGTTCTTCTTTGAACCTTTGATTTCCTTCATTCTCCTTTGATCCACGTGAGTAGAGACCAGTAGTTTTATCTTAGATTGCTGCTCGCAAGCTTTTAAGACCCTGGATGCTACTCACCAAACTGGGATGTAGAACATTATCTTTGTGAACTATGTTGTGCCAATTGAGTAAGCTGTCCTCCAAGACTATGGTCCTAAGAGTTTTTGACTTAGTAAACCAATCACCCAAGTTGTTTGGCTATGTCTAGTAAGGCTCCATTACTGTGTCCCTATGTGGTTTGTTATATATGTGGGTAAGTATGCAGCACACACAAACGTATATATATATGCCTACAAATACACCTATACATAAAAAAACCTAAATGCACATGTATTTATTCACATATACCTTCCTGTACATATATATGCATCCATATCTACTTACATAACCATACACATTATTATTATTTTTACTGTTGTTGCAAAATTGCACGTGTCAGCATTTACCAAAATTTTTGGGTTTTTTCCATATACTTCTTAGTGTCTTTATTTACCTTGGTCAAGTTGTGCTGACTTCATCTGTATTTGGTATTGCTTTACCCACTACCGAAAGTAACAAGTGTGTACTATCTAGAAATCAGTTTCCCCTCCCTCTTCCTCCCCTCCCTGGTAACCATCAAAGAACTTTACTTTCTGTGTTTATACCTATTTTTGAGTTTTTATAATAGTGGGACAATATGATATTTGTCTTTTTGTGATTGACTTATTTCACTCAGCATAATGTCCTCCAGATTCATCCATGTTATGTTTTATAGATTCCTCATTATTCTTTATAGTTGTGTGCTATTCCATTGTATATATGTACCCCAATTTTTTAAGCCATTCATCTGTTGATAGGCATTTAGGTTGTTTCCATCTTTTTGCTATTGTGAATAATGCTGCAATGAACATAGGTGTGCATATGTCTATTTGTGTCACTGCTTTTATATATCTAGGATATATACCTAGAAGTGGGATTGCCAGACGATAAAGTATGTCTATTTCTAGCTTTTTGAGGAAGTGCCATATTGTTTTCCATAGTGGTTGTATCATTTTACAATGCCACCATAAATGTACAAGAGTTCCAATCCCACCACAACCTTGCCAGCATTTGTTGGTTTTTCTTTTTTTGATCATTGTCATTTTTGCAGGAATGAGATGCTATATCATTGTAGTTTTGATATGCATCTCCATTTTGAATTGGACAATCATGTAGTCTACTACGCTGGGAATGACAACTTGAAGAGGAATGGTGTTGCATTCATCGTCAAAAAGAACGTTTAAAGATCTATCTTGAAATACAACGTTGTCAGTGATAGGATAATATCCATACACCTACAAGGTAGACCAGTTAATACGATTATTATTCAAGTTTACGCACCAACCACTAGGGCCAAAGATGAAGAAATAGAAGTTTTTATCAGCTGCTGCAGTCTGAAATTGATCGAACATGCAATAAAGATGCATTGATAATTACTGGTGATTGGAATGCAAAAGTGGGAAACAAAGAAGAAGGATCAGTAGTTGGAAAATGTGGCCTTGGTGATAGAAACAATGCCGGAGATCGAATGATAGAATTTTGCAAGACCAACGACATCTTCATTGCAAATACCTTCTTTCACCAACATAAACAGCGACTATACACATGCACCTCGCCAGATGGAACACACAGAAATCAAATTGACTACATCTGTGGAAAGAGATGATGGAAAAGCTCATATCATCAGTCAGAACAAGGCTGGAGCCGACTGTGGAACAGACCATCAATTGCTCATATGCAAGTTCAAACTGAAACTGAAGAAAATCAGAGCAAGTCCATGAGAGCCAAAATATGACCTTGAGTATATCCCACCTGAACTTAGAGACCATCTGAAGAATAGATTTGACACATTGAACACTAGTGACCAAAGACCAGATGAGTTGTGGAATGACATCAAGGACATCATCCATGAAGAAAGCAAGAGGTCACTGAAAAGACAGGAAAGAAAGAAAAGACCAAGATAGATGTCAGAGGAGACTCTGAAACTTGCTCTTGAGCATCGAGCAACTAAAGCAAAAGGAAGAATTGATAAAGTAAGAGAACCGAACAGAAGATTTCAAAGGGCCTCTCGAGAAGACAAAGTGAGGTATTATAATGACATGTGCAAAGAGCTGGAGGTGGAAAACCAAAAGGGAAGAACACGCTCGGTGTTTCTCAAGCTGAAAGAACTGAAGAAAAAATTCAAGCCTCGAATTGCAATAGTGAAGGATTCTATGGGGAAAATATTAAACGATGCAGGAAGCATCAAAAGAAGATGGAAGGAATACACAGAGTCATTATACCAACAAGAATTAGTCGATATTCAACTATTTCAAGAGGTGGCATATGATCAGGAGCCGGTGGTACTGAGAAGTCCAAGCTGCTCTGAAGGCATTAGTGAAAAACAAGGGCTCCAGGAATTGATGGAATATCAACTGAGATGTTTCAACAAACAGATGCAGTGCTGGAGGTGTTCACTCGTATATGGCAAGAAATATGGAAGACCGCTTCCTGGCCAACTGGCTGGAAAAGATCCATATTTATGCCTATTCCCAAGAAAGCTGATCCAACCGAATGTGGAAATTATAGAACAATATCATTAATATCACATGCAAGCAAAATTTTGCAGAAGATCATTCAAAAACGGCTGCAGTAGTATATCCACAGGGAACTGCCAGAAATTCAGGCCAGTTTCAGAAGAAGATGTGCAACCAGGGATATCATTGCTGATGTCAGATGGATCCTGGCTGAAAGCAGAGAGTACCAGAAGGATGTTTACCTGTGTTTTATTGACTATGCAAAGGCATTCGACTGTGTGGATCATAACAAACTATGGATAATACTGCGAAGACTAGGAATTCCAGAACACTAAATTGTGCTCATGAGGAACCTTTACATAGATCAAGAGGCAGTTGTTTGGACAGAGCGAGGGGATACTGATTGGTTTAAAGTCAGGAAAGGTGTGCATCAGGGTTGTATTCTTTCACCATACCTATTTAATCTGTATGCTGAACAAATAATACAAGAAGCTGGACTATATGAAGAAGAACAGGGCATCAGGATTGGAGGAAGACTCATTAACAACCTGCGTTATGCAGATGACACAACCTTGCTTGCTGAAAGTGAAGAGGACTTGAAGCACTTACTAATGAAGATCAAAGACCACAGCCTTCAGTATGGATTACACCTCAACATAAAGAAACTAGCCGCCTGAATGTCTTCTTTGATGAAGTGTCTGTTCATGTCCTTTGCCCGTTTTTTGATTGGATTGTTTGTCTTTTTGTTGTTGAGGTGTTGAAGTTTTCTACATACTTTAAAGATTAGACCCGTGTCAGATATTTCATTGCCAGTTTCCCGCCCCCGCCCCCCAGCATGTCAGTTCTCTTTTTATTTATTTTGTAAAATCTTTTGTTGAGCATAATTATATAATTTCTGGGTGAATTAAGTTGATTGATTTTCTAATGTTGAATCATCCTTGCAACCCAGGTATGAATCTCACTTGATTGTGACATATTATTTATTTATTTTTTTGATATGCTGTTGAATTCTGTTGGCTAGAATTTTGTTGAGAACTTTTATGCCTATATTCATGAAGAATATTGGTCTGTAATTTTCTTTATTAGTGGTGTCTTTGCCTGGCTGTGGTATCATGGCTATGCTGGCTTCATAGAACGAATTAGGGAGGATTCCTTCCTTCTTTATGTTCTGGAATAGTTTGAGTAGAATTGGTGTCAACTCTTCTCTGAACATTTGCTAGAATTCTCCAGTGAAGCCATCTGGGCCGGAGCTTTTTTTTGTTAGTAGTTCTTTTTTTTTTTTTTTATGACATCTTTAATTTCTCCTTTTGTTATGAGTCTGTTCAAAATTTCTACCTCTATTTGTGTTAGTTTAGGTAGGTAGTGTGTTTCTAGAGATTTGTCCATTTCTTCTAGGTTTTCAAATTTGGTGGAGTACAATTTTTCATAGTATCCTGTTATGATCTTTTTATCTCAGTTGGTTCCATTGCGATGTCACCCATCTCATATCGCATTTCTTATTTTGGTTATTTGCATCTTCTCGTTCTTTTCCTTTGTCAATTTGGCCAGTGATTCATAAATTTTATTGATCCTCTCAAAGAACCAATTTGTAGTCTTGATGATTCTAGTGTTTTTCTCTTTCCTATTTCATTTATTTCTGCTCTGATCTTTATTACTCCCTTTCTTCTGGTGACTGTGAACTTCTTTTGTTGCTCCTTTTCAAATTTTGATCAAATTGTAGGGTTAAGCTATTGATTTTAGCCCTTCTTTTTTGATATGTGCATTTGTTGCTATAAATTCTCCTCTGAGCACTGCTTTTGCTGTGTCCTAAAGGTTTTGTTATGTTGTGTTTTCATTCTCATTTGATTCTAAGAAATTTTTAATTTCATGTAAAATTTCTTCTATTATTCAACAGTTTTTAGACTGTTATTCAGTTTCCATGTATTTATTTTTCCTTGTTCTTTCTGGTATTGATTTCTAGTATTATAGTGTCATGGTCAGAGAAGAAGGTTTGTATTATTTCAATGTTTTTGCAGTTGTTGAGCTTGCATTGTGGCCAACAACATAGTCTATTCTGGAGAATGATCCATGTGAGTTAGAGAAGAATGTGTACTATGCTGCTGCTGGGTGGTATGTTTTTATATATTTATGAGGTCACGTTGGTTGATTGTGTTATTTAGATCTTTTGTATCTTTGTTGAGTTTCTTTCTAGTTGTTCTGTCCATCATTGAAAGTGGTGTGCTAAAGTCTCCTACTATTGTGGAAATGTCTATTTTTCTTTTCAGTTCTGTTAGAGTTTGTTTTATGTATTTTGGAGCTCTGTCATTGTGTGCATAAATATTTATTATAATTATATCCTCTTGGTGGATTGACCCTTTAAACTTTATATCATGCCCCTCTTTGTCTCTTGTAATGGATTTTGACTTAAGTTTCTTTTATCAGAGATTATTATTGCCACTCCTGCTCTCTTTTGGTTACTGTTTTCTTGGTATATTTTCTTCCGTCCTTTGATTTTGAACCTATTCATGTCTTTGTGTCTGTGTGTCTTTTGTAAGCACTATATGATGGATCTTTTTCTTTTTAATATATATATGTATCCATTCTGACACTCCCTGTCTCTTGACTGGTGCATTTAAACCATTTATATTCGGTGTGGTTATCGATAGGTATGAATTTACTGCTGCCATTCTGTTTTGTTTTTTTGTGTGTGTGTGTGATGTTAATAGTTTCTTTTTTCCACTCAATTTTCTGTGCTGAGTTCTTTTGTTTACTGATTTTCTTTTTGTATTCTTCATTGTTGTTGATTTTGTTTCTACTGAGTCTTTTTTATTTTCTTTATTTTGGTGAGTAGATTTATTAATTTTCTTTGTGGTTACTCTGAAATTTACCTTTATCTTGCTAAGTTTAAAAGAATCTGTTATATCTTCATATTACCTTGACCTCCTCTCTGTATGAAAGTTCTATAACTACACCATTTATTACCACTTTTTGTTTTAAATTTGTCGTCATTTACAGATTGACATCTCTGGTTCCCTGTTTTCAGTTATGCAGCTTTGTTTTACATTTGAGAATTCTTTATCTGGGTTGGTATCTGGGTGTTGCTGTTGTGTGTCTTAATCTCAGGTTGTTATCTGATGTCATTGGTTCTCTGCCTGAAGGACATCCTTTAATATTTCATTTAACTTTGGTCTGGCTTTTAGAAATTCCCTAAATTTCTGTTTATCTGGGAATATCCTAGTTTCACCATCATATTTGAAAGACAATTTTGCTGGATATACGATTCTTGGTTGGCAATTCTTTTCTTTCAAGGTTTTATATGTCATCCTATTGCCTTCTTGCCTGCACAGTTTCTGCTGAGAAATCAGCATTTAGCCTTATTTGTGCCCTCTTTGTAGGTGATACTTCATTTTTCATGAGCTAGAATTCTTTGATTGTCTTTGGCTTTAGAGAGTTTGATCATGGTAAGTTTGGTGACTTTCTTTGGGGTCTATCCTGTATCAAGTTCGTTGAGCTTCTTGGATGGAAACCTTCTTGTCTTTCATGATATTAGGGAAGTTTGCTGTCAATAAATCTTCAAAAAATCTCTCTGTACTTTTGTTTCTCCTCCTCTTCTGTAATTTCTATTATGTGTAAATTATTTGTCTCGATAATGTCCCACATAACTCTTTGGTGTTCATTCTTTTTTCTGATTGTTCCTCAAACAAATTACTGTCAAGATTTGTCCTCTATTTCACTCATTCCTGCTTCTGCTGATTCAATTATATGGCCTTCCACTGAGTTATCCATTTCTGATATTTTATTGTTAATCTTCTGGGTTTCTAGTTGTTGTTTTTGTATGGTTTGTAATTGTCTGTTTGTCATTTTGTTCTTTCTTGTGTTGTTTTCCTGAATTCTTCTAGGGTTTTATCTGCATTTTCCTCGATCTCTTTGAAAATCCTATACATAAGTCTTCTGAATTCCTTACTAATTAGTTCTATTATCATTTATTCCTCAGGAAGGTTCTCTGCTCCTTTATTTTGCTACTTGTTTGAGCCATCTTTCCTGTTTCTTCATATGATTTTTTATTGTCTGCCATACCAGATGCATTAAGGTGTTTATTAATTAATAAGATGTATGTTGGTTTTGTGCTGAATTTTTTGTTTTGTTTTTATATATCTGGAGCTTTGTTTCTTTTCTTTCTCTTTAGAATGTCTTTATTCCTTTGTATTGTTTTAATTGTTGTTTTGTGGTTCTGTTCTATGTGCGACTTTGGTGGCATCTGTTGGTTAGGTTGATTTCCTCTCATTAATGGGTATGGTGGGTCACACCCATGTAAGTCCTCTGTGGTTAGGCTTGTATGACTTCCCTTACTGGACTGAGTGGAGGTCGGAGAGCAGGTTCTTTCCCTGATAGTGGGTGACAAGTGTTGTGTGGTCATGATCTTTCCATAGCCCTTATGGAACCACGGAGTCCTTCCAGGTTGGTGCTAGCTGTTATTGTGTTCTATGGAGGTCAGTGCATGATGTCTCCATATGTGCTGTAAGAGTTGTTGTTAGGTGTTGTCAAGTCAGTTCCAACTCATAGCAACCCTATGTATAACAGAAAGAAACACTGCCTGGTCCCATACCAGTCTCACAATCATTGCTATGTTTGAGCCCATTGTTGCAGCCACTGTGTCAATTCATCTTGGTGCAGGTCTTCCTCTTTTTCACTCTCTACTTTACCAACCATGATGTCCTTCTCCAGGGACTGATCCTTCCTGATAATATGTCCAAAATACATGAGATGAAGTCTCCCATTCTCGCTTCTTCCAAGACAGATTTGTTTGTTCTTCTGACAGTCCACGGTAGATTCAATATTCTTAGCCAACATTATAATTCAAAGGCACCAGTTCTTCCTTAGTCTTCTGTACTCATTGTCCAGCTTTTGCATGCATATGAGGTGGTTGAAAACACCATGGATTGGGTCAGATGCACCTTAGTCCTTAAGGTGATGCTGTGAGGGAGCGATACCCAAATGGACAGGGTAGGCCTGCTATACATGCACGAATTGCTGTCTCAGTAGGTGGTGGAGTACCAAGGGATTTCAGTTCAAATGCAGATGGCCTTCAGGAACTGTTTGGGTGTGGGATGTGGGATGTTGCAGCTAGCTGGATGTTAGATGAGGGCACTAGGATCTCCTCCTTATCTTTTGACAGAGGTGCAGATGGTGCCTGTCAGGATGTGACTGGTGTTGCTGATGAGGTGATGTGTCTGTCTGGCCAGTCGCTGGGGCATGGGTGCAGGAAGAATTCTCACTGCTTGCTGGGCTGGGTACTGCATGTGCATGCTGCTGGTTGCCAGGTGGTTGCAGCAAGGTTGTGTGGGTCACCGATCATTGGGTGAGTGGTACAGAAACTCTCATTGCTGGTTGCCAGGCAGGCGTGGCAGCAGTGTTGAGGGAGGGGTGGTCTCGTGCCTCCAGTTGCTGGTCGGGTGGCAGAACACTTGCCACCAATCACTGGGCAGGCAAGGCAGCACAGGGATGGGCAGAGTGGGCACGAGCCTCTGATTGTAGGTCCAGCATCATGGTGGTGCACACCACAGATTGCTGAGTGGGCGGGACAGAGTGAGGATATGCGAAGCAGGTGTGAGCCTCCAGTTACAGGTACAGCAGTGCAGGAATGTGCTTTTCAGATTGTCGGGGGGGGGAACTAGAGGGGGGACACACCGCTGGTCACCCGGCAGGCAGGGGAGGGATGGGGGGAGCATGCTCCCCCAATTCCGGTGTGGGTGCTGGGGCACTCCCCGTAGAGTACAGCTAGTGATCAGGACCTGGCCCCGACCAAATTCTGGGGGGGTCTGTCCAGAGTCAAGTTGGGTGGGTGATCTCTAGCCACCACTCCAGTGATCCTCCACTCCACCAGTGCTACCTGCCCAAATGATCAGGGACTGCTGCTGGTCAGTAGTTAGTTCTGTCCCTATTTTCTGGCTCCCTCCTTGCCCTGTTGTCACCTGGATCCCTATAGATCTTGCCTAACTTTCTACATGTTCCTTCCTTAGATCCAGTTCATGTTCAACTCACCTTTCTTCACTCTGGGTTTGTCTACACAGTATCTCTGTCTTCTATTGAGGATTCTATGAAGTCCATAAGTCTCTTCACTGTTTTCATTTAGTTTCTGCTTCCACTTGGTGTTTGATCTAATTCTTCATCCTTCTGTTTGCTGTTCTGGGTTCCTAGGTTGTCATCTGTATCTGTTTCACTTAGTTTCTCAGTTCTTTGCTGTAGGAGCAATGCCCCAGCCCAGGTGAGAGCTTCCAATGTTCCTTCTTCAGTCTTCTGGTTCCCCAGAGGTGATTCCAACATGCCCTGCAGTGATAACCTCTCCAGAGAATGACACCTGCCCACAGAGGTTTTACCTTCCTCACAGCTGGGCCTATGCATGACCACGAGTGAGTCACAAGTGAAAAATGGAGCCATTTCCCTGACTGCTGGGCTCTGTGTCCCCAAACCACAGTTAGGCTTTTATATATGTGTTGGGATGATTCAGCGGAAACTTCTGGTCAAATGGATCACCGTAGCAACTTTCAATAGACATTCAGCATGCAAAATGGAGAGCAGAAGGGGCCACTTTCTCAAAAGCCCCAAACCCACACCCTGTGAGCCTTCCATGGGCCTTACATAATGACATCGCTGTTTCCCTGTTTTGAGTATTTTTTTATCTTGATTTATTTTTGTGATTTCCCTATCTGGGTTGACACCTGGTTGCTCTATCCTGTGTCCTAGTCTTGAGTCGATATCTGATATTATTGATTTTCTAACCAGAGAACTCCCTTTAGTATTTCCTATAGGTTTGGTTTGGTTTTTACAAATTGCCTAAACCTCTGTTTATCTGGAAATGTCCTAATTTCACCTTCATATCTGAGAGACAGTTTTGCCAGATATATGATTCTTGGCTGGCAATTTTTTTTTTTGCCTTCAATGTTTTATATAAGTCATCCCATTGCCTTCTTACCTGCATGGTTTCTGCTGAGTAGTCCAAGTTATTCTTATTGACTCTCCTTTGTAGGTGACTTTTCGTTTATCCCTAGCTACTCTTAAAATTCTCTTTATCTTTGGTTTTAGCAAGTTTGATTATAATATGTCTTGGTGACTTTCTTTTGAGATCTACTGTATGTGGAGTTCAACGAGCATCTTGGATAGATACCTTCTTGTCTTTCACGATATCGGGGAAGTTTTCTGCCAACAAATCTTCAACAATACTCTCTGCATTTTCTGTTATCCCTCCCTGCTCTGGTCCTCCAATCACTTGTAGGTTATTTCTCTTCATAGAGTCCCACATGACTCTTAGGGTTTCTTCATTTTTTTTAATTCTTTTATCTGATTTTTCTTCAAATATATTGGTGCCAAGTGTTTTATCTTCAATCTCACTAATTCTGTCTTCTACTTCCTCAATTCTGCTCCTCTCACTTTTATTGAGTTGTCTAATTTCTGTAATTTTATTGTTAATCTTCTGAATTTCTGATTGCTGTCTCTCTATGGATTCTTGCAGCTTATTAAATTTTTCATTATGTTCTTGAATAACCTTTCTTATTTCTTCAAATGCTTTATCTGTGTGTTCCTTTGGTTTTTCTGCATATTGCCTGATCTCATTCCTGATCTCATTCCTAAAGTCTTGAAGAGTTCTGTATATTAATCTTTTGTATTCTGCATATGGTAATTCCAGAAAGGCACCTTCATCCAGAAGATCAGTTGATTCTTTGTTTTGAGAGCTTGTTGAAGCAATCATGGTCTGCTTCTTTATGTGATTTGATACTGACTGTTGTCTCTGAGCCATCTATAAGTTATTGTATTAGTTTATTTTATGTTTGCTTACTGTTTACTGTATCCTAGCTTCTTGCTTTGTTTTTGCTTTGATACACCCAAATAGGCTGCTTGAATGAGCTAGCTTGATTATTTTCACCTTTGAAGCTCTAACGTCCTGTCACCAGATGGCTAGAGCTGTTATCAGGTATATGGGCCTAGGAGTCCATTTACTTTTCTTGTATGGATTCAGCTCACGTGTCCAGGTAGTTGGTCATCAAGTGTGTGGCACAGGCTCTGTCCTACAGTCTTGGAGGGGTGGGGGTGATTGGTGTACGTACCAGTATCTGGTTGCAGCAGGGGTGATGCTCTGAACAAGGCAGGGTGCTGACAACCATACCCCGAGTGTCTGTGAGGAAAGCGCATCCCTGTTCCCTAGAGCACACAGGTGGTTGGGTTCTGCAGATGGACCATGAGCACCCAGTGCTTTTTGTTGTAAGGACTGGGAGGTACCAGTTACCTCTGGACCCCTGTCGTGGGTGGCTAGGTCACGTGGGTGGAGCCGCCAGTCCTTAGGCCCCTGATGTGGGTAGGTGAGGGCCCTGTTTAATAGGCAAAATGGTGTCAAATATCAAATACTCACCTCTCCGCTGCACAGCTGAAACAGTTGCAGTCTGCCAACAAGGGTTTATTCTCCTGAAATAGGCCCACACAGGTCTATGCAGGGGGGAAATGTATTCAAAATCCATGGACCATTTATGCCTGAACAGGAGCTGCTTCTGTCCTGAGCTTTCTAGTTTAGTGGAGCTGGCAGATTATCTTTTCCCCAGATTGTGAATTTATTCCTTCTCCAAGGCTGGGAGAATGGCTCAGAGTGCTCAGCAGGATGTATCTCAGGCCCAGGGAAGTCAACAGCCACTGAAGACAGCTTGGGGACTGGGGGGAGGGGGAGCAGTAAAATATACACAAGTACTTAGCTTTTGCTGAGAGCACTGTTCTTCTCTGGTTCCAAAGGTGTGAGTAGGCTGTGTGGCTGGCTGTCTCTCCCTGAGGAAACCGCGTCCAGAATGCTACCTTCAGACCCGCTGCAGTCACTCCAGGGAATGGCGCTTGAGGGTTCCTGGAGATTTAGGTCCAGCAACTCCTCTCTGCTTCTGAACTGTCTCTTCCTCCCCCTGCTGCTCAGTCCGTTCTAACTTTGCCTTTGATGTTCAAGGCTCCTAGCTTGTCATAAATATAATCGTTTCACTTGTTTTTTTGGGTCTTTGTTGTAAGAGGGATCACTGGAAGCATCTCCCTCTTGGACATTAAACGTGACACTTTGCAGGTGGAGTGCAGCTTCTACTTCAATGACTGTTGGTACCTGGCTGAGTCTGTTGTTTTCTTCAGTTGCCAGACAAGAAAAGCAAAGACCTATGAGTGGTTTGCACACCTGGAATTCTTCCTCTTGGAGGGAAGGCATCTATAGGGAGACTGAGGTTCAACTTTTTTCCCTGCTACTGATAAGCCTTGAGATCTTGGCCAAGTTATGAAAACTCTCTGAGCTTTAGGTTTTTCATCAGCAAATGGGGGCAAAACTACTTGCTTAATAGGGATATAGTGTTCCCAAGACAGTGACTAGAAAGTGCTTTGCAAATATTAATCTCTCACTATAAGGTAATTATTGTAGTTAGCTGCCAATCAAGTTGGCTCCTGGCTCATGGTGACCCTATGCACAATGGAATAAAACGCTGCCTGGTCCTGCACCATCCCCATGATTGGTTGTGGATCGGACCATTGTAATTCATAACCCAGATCTCCTGCATGGAAGGTAAGAATGTTACTACTGAACCACCGCTTCCCTCCAATAAATGATTGTTATCACTGATATCCTCTTTGAAGCTTCTTTTCTTTTCTTCTTCAGGCTTTTATCAAATGCTAATTATATGCAAAATGTAGTGTTGATTCTAGGGATACAAATGTCAACATAGATTCTGCTCTGAAGGAGCCCTGGATATTGCTGAGAAGTGGGATGAAAATGCATTATGACATTAGGCAGATAGAAGTGAATCAGGTTTGAATTAATCAAGGAGGCCTCTCACTTAAAAAAAAACTTATGTACATAGATTTCAATTTACAAAGCAAATGGAGTGACTGAAGAAGAGAAAGTTATTTTATTAACAGATTATTTACTGTGCCAGCTAGGAATGCCTTTGGCTACAAGTAACAGAATAGCTAATTAACAGTAGCTTAAACAAATAAGAGTTAATTTTCATACACACACACATGAGTGGGTGCACACACACACAGAAGTATAGAGGTAGCTGGCTACTAGCACTAGCTTAACGGTTTAATAGTATCAGAGCTAGTATTTCTGCAATTATTATGTTTTTCCTTTTTGAAAGTCACCTCATTATCCCAAAATGGCTGCTGGAGTTCCAGTCATCATACCTGCATTCTAAGCAGGAAAAAAATAAGAGAGAGAGAGAGGGAGAGACATTGGTGGTATCATTGGATTCTTCTTTCATCTCATTGATCAGAACTGAACCACATAGACATTCTTAGCAGCAAGAGAATCTAGGAAAGTGATTTTATAATTTTTTTTTAGCTCTACCAGCTTCTCAGGTAGAGGCAGGCAAGGGCAAAGGGGGGCAGGTCAGTCAGTCTATGGTATCTAAATTCCTTTCTTTTAGGATTAAGTATTTAAAGATGATTTGACTTTTCAGAGTTGTGATATAATTCCAGAATGAGGTCAGTGTGACACCTTTGCTCAGGTCACATCCCTGATCCAATGTAAAGGAAGTTTCCCTGGGGTGTGGCCTGTACCACCTTATATCTTAAAGAGATAAAAGGACAGGAAACGAGCACAGAGTTGGGGGACCTCATACCACCAATACACCAGCACCTTTGGATCCAAGGTTCCTGTGCAGAGAAGCTCCTAGACTATGGGAAAATTGACAAGGACCTTCCTCTGGAGTCGACAGAGAGAGAAAGCCTTCACCTGGAGCTGGTGCCCTGAATTTAGACCTCTAGCCTATTGGACTGTGAGAAATTAAATTTCTTTTTGTTAAACCCATCCACTTGTGATATTTTTTTTTTAGCACTAGATAACCCAGACAGTAAGGAAATGCTGCCTCTAAATTTAAGACACTAAATGTGAGTGGGCGCCCTTTGTCTGCTCCTTTGAAGCCCAAGAGGACTGTCTTTTGACTTTCTTCAAAAATGGTGGAACAATTTGGAGAAGGATGGTGAGAATGTTTGCACAACTTGAAAACTGTAACCAATGTCACTGAGTGGTACATGTAGAAATTATTGAAATGCTGTATGACTGTGTATATTTTCATATACACGGAGAAAATTATGAAGCAAATAGCAGCTGGTGATCAGCCATTGTTTCATAAGCTCCCAGGTGATAGGTCCTGTGGAGGAATATGAAAGCCACAATACCTGACCCAAAGAATTGCTAGTCTAGCTGGGGAGGCCAGACTTATACTAACCAAATAAGAGCACATGCACTGGGTTATTGCATGACAAGTTTCAAACTGTCTCCATATACGTGACCGCCTTTCAAGAGTCTGATGAGAAACCAGGCTCAGGCTGTCATCTCTCAACAGATGACCCTGAGGAGGAAGCACATATGTTACCCAAAGTCACCTTAGTAGGAAATGAGCAGAACCAGGCCTGGACCCCAGGCCACCTGACTCTTCATGCAAGGCTCTGTCCTTTGCACAGTGCAGCTGTGATTCAGAACTCCAGAACAGTTGGGATGAGCTGGGGGAGGGATGCAAGATCCTTTGAGGTACTTATAACCCTGGTTCAGTCTTTCAGGAAGACCATGAAGGTCATCCATGTTCTTCCTTGCTGAGCTCTGATTGGGTCCAAGGGGAGGGCTGAAGAACTACAAAGGAGACTCCATTCCATCTAGACCTTCTGGGGCATGCAGGGAGAATCATGCCAATTATGATTCCACTGGTACAAATGTATATATCACTCAGGTCTCAGCAGGAAGGAGTCAACACAGCCAAAATGGATAATTTTAGTAAAGGGAATACTTACGAAAGGGAGCGCAGGGTATAGGAAAACCTTAAGAGAAAGTGCAGTTTCCTGGGACTGCTGACTTCAGGGAGCTAGTACCAGCTCTTGCTCAAAGGGAAGGACAATGGGAGGGAGTGACTCCAAAACCCAGATGAAGAGGGAGAGTGAGAGCGAGAGGAGAGAAGGAAAAGAGTAGGGAAGAGAAGACAGTTAGTTGAATAGACAGAGCAGCCAGACCCTAGCTATCACCTTCAGTCAAGGGACACAACCAGCCCATGGTCACCCTATAGGGAGGGAGGGAGGAGGTAAATATCGCCCCCCCACCCCCTGCTCTGATCTTCTAGCATTTCCCGTAGGTCCAACCCAAATGGAAACCAGAAGGCTTCGAGAGTTCACTGACGCATTCCATGTAGACATGCCCCTTGGAGCACAGTCGGGTGTAGGGGCAAAAGAAAGACACCCAATACCAAGTCAAATAAGGGCGAAGAAGCTGTTAACACACCCTCAGTTCTTTAGGCTGTTGCAATGACCACCACCAGTTAATGTTCCAGAATCTTCTCTAGAGCATTTAAAAAGTTAGGGTTCACCATTGGGTTATTCCATGGTGAGCTCCATGTAGCACTTCATTGTCTGCCTGTCTTCATGATCTAATCCATCTCCTTCCTAAATTTCACGACAAAGTTTAGAAGTATCCTCAGTAGTGTTCCTTATTAAGTATTCTCCAGATAGTCTCACTTTAGTGATGAATAGAGTGCCAGTTTTATCATTGTACTCTTTTCATCAATAAATCATATGATCCAAATTGTAAGAATATAAATTTCCTTAAGAGACTTGGATTCAGTCGCAGGTGGGGAGGGATTATTTATACATTTAACTTTAAATTAGTCTAAGTCTCAAATGATAGTGTAATAAGAAGCCACATGATTTGAGGATATTCAGCAAATTTTAAAATAAATGGCTGGTTAAAAAAGAGAAAGTGTATATATATGTTAATTATATATGTATATGTGTATTAATTTAATGACTGATTTGCCTCAGCTGACCAGCCCAAGTCATTCAAAATAGAGGCTACAGTAGCCAGATCCATAGAGTTAATTTGCTTCTTTCAAGATAGCAATGAAAAATGATGCTGGAAGATTCTGTGCCATTCTTCCAAGCTGCTCCTACCCTGAGGACTAGGTGTAGTTTTTTGCCTCTTGGGAACTGTGTTGTTAGGAGTGGTCAGACATGTTCCTGGTAACACATGAGGCTCTGCTTTTCAGAGGATCACCAAAAATTCCAGCAGTGAGTTTCAGGTTTGGCAAGAGGCACATAAATATGTTCTTGAGGCATAGCAATTAAAAAAAAAAAAAAAATTCAGGCCTCAAGGAGGATCAGCGTTGCCTCTCCCAACCTGCCTCCACAGATATAAAAAGGGTGGGACATGGCCTGGTACTCTTTGGGAGTAGGCGTTGTCTCTGGCATGAGATGAGCGCCACCAGATAGCATCGTTTGAGACATTAACATGGCGGTAAAGAGCTTGGTGGAGTGTTCACACAGGGTGTAGAGATACCGTTCCCAATAGAAATATGGAAACAAGACAAACAGTTTTAAGAATCAGGTTACATTCTTCCCTCCCTCCTTGCCAACACCACCTGTCCAAAGAGAGAGGGAGGAGCACCTACTTTATGAAGAGAATAGTTGTTTTCAGGTTGAGAGGAAGTTCTATATGACCAAGTTCATTCATTCCACAAACATTCATTGAGCACCTTTTTTGTGTCAGACCCTATGCTGAACACCAGCCCCTCCCCTCCAGGAGTTGTACTGCAGGCAGATTGTCAGACAAGCACATCTGAGATTACAACTGGCAGTAATATGTCCTGTGATGGAAAGAAGCATGAGATGCCCCAGGACCAGCGCGGGACTGCATCACTGACAGATAGATATATGGTAGCACATCAGCAAAGCAGCAGCTCCCCCGGCACCCCCCCAAAAAAAAATATTCCTGTTGACAACAATTTGAAGGAAAAATCAAAGTCATCATTGCAGGAAAAACCGAACTTGATTAAGTTTTGTTTACTTATCTTCTAGTCTAATATTATTTCCATTTTTAATTACATATAGGGTTACCATCATTTGTCATCTTCCAGCTCATGGAGCCTCTAAAAGGCATCACCCAGCTACATTTGGGAACACAGATCCCCCTTTCCTCACCTTGGTGCTTTGGGGAAACTTCCAAGAGGGAGTGATGCTCAAAATGAGGTACTCATGATTGAAAGGGGAAAAATGCACAACAGAATTTCAAATTCTCATAGACTACAGACTTTCTGCAGTGATTGTGGGGGGAAGAACCCCTGAAACTGCTGCCTGTTAATCTTTAAACCTTAAACTAAAAATATCCCCAGTAGTCTTTTTAAAACCAAACAACAGTTTAACTGAAATTGTAAAGAATGTCTGTCTGCCTTGATCATTGTGCTTTTTCAAGATCTTTTGGTTGTTACTGTTCGTGCCTTCAAGTCAGTTCCAACTCACAGCAACGCTATGTACAACAGAATGAAACACTGCCCAGTCCATGCCATCCTCACAATTGTTGCTATGCTTGAGCCCGTTGTTGAAGCCACTGTGTGAATCCATCTCATTGAGGGTCTTCCTTTTTTTCACTGAGCATGATGTCCTTTACTAAGTATGATGTCCTTCTCCAGGGACTGGTCCCTCCTGATAACATGTTCAAAATATGTGAGACGAAGTCTGGCTATCCTTGTTTCTAAGGGGCGTTCTGGCTGTACTTCTTCCAAGACAGACTTGTTCATTCTTCTGGCAGTTCATGGTATATTCAATATTCTTCACCAATATCATAATTCAAAGGCATCAATTTTTCTTTGGTCTTCCCTATTCATTGTTCAGCTTTCACATGCATAAAAAAAAAAAAAAAGATTTGAAAATATCATGGATTGGGCCAGGTGCACCTTAGTCCTCAAAATCACATCTTTGCTTTTGAACACTTTAAGGAGGTCTTTTACAGCAGATTTGCCCAATGCAATACATCTTTTGATTTCTTGACTCCTGCTTCCATGGCCGTTGATTGTAGATTTAAGAAAGATGAAATGCTTGACAACTTCAATCTTTTCTCTGTTTATCATGATGTTGCTTATTGGTCTAGTTGTGAGGATTTATCTTTATGTTGAGGCGTAATCCATACCGAAGAATCTTCCTTAGTGTTTCAAGTCCTCTTTGATTTCAGCAAGCAAGTTTGTGTCATTTGCATATCTCAGGTTGTTGATGACTCTTCCTCCAATCTTGATGCCTCATTCTTCTTCATATAGTCCAGCTTCTCGGATGATTTGATCATCATTCAGATTGAATAGGAATGGTGAAAGGAAAGGATACAACCTTGATGTGCACCTTTCCTGACTTTAAATCACACAGTATCCCCTTGTTCTGCTGAGATGACTGCCTCTTAGTCTATGTACAGGTTCCACATGAGCACAATTAAATGTCCTGAAATTCCCATTCTTCTCAATGTTATCCATAATTCATTATGATCCACTAAGTCAAATGCCTTTACATAGTGAATATAACGCAGGTAAACACCTTTATGGTATCCTCTGCTTTCAGCCAAGATCTGACATCAGCAATGGTATCCCTCATTCCATGTCCTCTTCTGAATGCGGCTTGAATTTCTGGCAGTTCTGTCAATGTACTGCTGCAATTGTTTTTTAATTATCTTCAGCAAAATTTTACTTGTATGTGATATTAATGATATTGCTTGATAATTTCTGCATTCTGTTGATCACCTTTCTTTAGGATGGGCACAAATATGGATCTCTTCCAGTCAGTTGGCCAGGTAGCTGTCTTCCAAATTTTTTTAACATAGATGAGTGAACACTTCCATCATTGCATCCATTGTTTGAAACATCTCAGTTGGTATTCTGTCAATTCCTGGAGCTTTGTTTTTTGCCATTCATTTCAGTGCAGCTTGGATTTCTTCCTTTGGTACCATCGGTTCTTGATCGTATGCTACCTTCTGAAATGGTTGAACGTCAACAAATTCTTTTTGGTCCAGTAACTCTGTGTATCCCTTCCATCTTCTTTTGATGCTTCCTGTGTCACTCAATATATTCCCTGTAGAACCCTTCAATATTGCAACTCGAGGTTTGAATTTTGTCTTCAGTTCTTTCAGTTTGAGAAATGCCAAGCATGTTCTTCCCTCTTGGTTTTCTAACTCCAGGTCTTTGCACATTTCATTATAATACTTTGTCTTCTGGAGCCACCCTTCGAAAACCGTTGTTCAGCTCTTTTACTTCATTTCTTCCATTTGCTTTAGCTACTCTACATTCAACAGCAAGTTTTAGAGTCTCTCCTGATATCCATTTTGGTCTTTTCTTTCCTTCCTGTCTTTTTAATGGCCTTTTCCTTTCTTCGTGTATGATGTCATTCTCTAGTCTTCGGTCATTAGTGTTCAATACGTGAAATCTATCCTTGAGATGGTTTCTAAATTCAGGTGGGATATACTCAAGTTTGTTCTTTGGCTCTCGTGGACTTTTTAAATTTTCTTCAGCTTCAATTTGAATTTGCATATGAGCAGTTGATAGTCTATTCCACATTCGGCCTCTGGCCTTGTTCTGACTGATGATGTTGAGCTTCTTCTTTGTGTTTTTCCATAGAGGTATTCGATTTGATTCCTGTGTATTCCATCTGGCAATGTCCATATGTATAGGTGCCATTTATGTTGTTGAAAAAAGGTATGTGCAATTAATAAGTTGTTGGTCTTGCAAAAATCTATCATGTGATTTCCGGCATTGTTTCTATCACCAAGGCCATATTTTCCAACTACTTATTCTTCTTCTTTGTTTCCAACTTTCATATTCCAATCCCCAGTAATTATCAGTGAATCTGGATTGCATGTTTGATCAATTTCAGACTGCAGAAATTGATAAAAATCTTCAATTTCCTCATCTTTGCCATTAGTGGTTGGTGCAAAAATTTGAGTAATGTGGTCTGTCTTGTAGGTGTATGGATATTATTCTATCACTGACAGTGCTGTACTTCAGAATAGATCTCGAAATGTTCTTTTTGACGATGAATATGATGCCATTTCTCTTCAATTTGTCACTCCCCTCATAGTAGACCATCTGATTGTCCAATTTCAAATGGCCAATACCAGTCCATTTCAGCTTACTGATGCCTAGGATATTAATCTTTATGTGTTCCATTTCGATTTTCCTAGATTCATAGTTTGTACCTTCCATGTTCTGATTATTAATGGATGTTTCCAGCTGTTTCTTCTTATTTTGAGTTGTGCCACATCAGTAAATGAAGGTCCTGAAAGCTTTACTCCATCCTTGTCATTAAGGTCGCCTCTACTTTGAGGAAGCAGCTCTTTCCCAGTTGTATTTTGATTGCCTTCCAACCTGAGGGGCTCATCTTCCAGCATCACACCAGACAATGTTCTGCTGCTATTCATAAGGTTTTCACTGGTCAATTTTTTCAGAAGAAAACTGCTAGGTCCTTCTTCCTAGTCTGCCTTTGTCTGGAAGCTTGGCTGAAACCTGTCTACTATGGGTGACCCTGCTGGTATTTGAAATATTGGTGGCAGAGCTTCCAGAATCATGGCAATATGGAAGCCACCACAGTACAACAAACTGATAGACAAGTGGGGAAGATATATCTAAATGGGATCAAATTGACAAGAGCAACTCAAAAGATTAGATAGGAAACTTAGGGGGCAGTGAGTTTATGTTAATGGGGGGAACAACTCAGGAAAGAAGGGTCAGAATGGTTGCACAATTGAAGAATGTAATCAATGTCACTGAATTGTACATGTAGAAACTGTTGAACAGGTTATATTTTGCTGTGTATGTTGTAAACACACACACAGACACACACACACACACACACACACACGAGACAGGGAAGGAATACCAAATGGGCATGCCTAGAAGTTGGTGTGCTTGACTGATGTTCCTAGGGTCTCCAAACCTTCACTTTCTACTTCACATCCAGGTTCATGTTGTGATGGGAGGGGTCAGCTGATGCCAGTGGGCCTGTTGAGGGTCTGTATCATATAGCACTCAGCACAAAGTCTGGCCAGGAGTGAGGGCTCCGCAAATGCTATGATTTTTGTTTGTTATGTTCGTCTTATTATTACTGATGCTTATCTTTTTGAACCCAGAGTATCAATGGCCCTGATCCATGTTCTAGGAGGAGGCAGCAAGGACCAGTCAGGATTCCCCCTCTCCCTATACACGCACCAGTTCTTTTATTGGGCACTTAATAAACACCCACCAACCATTGGTCAATTTGTCATAGTGTGGTGGTTTTCATGCTGCTATGATGCTGGAAGCTATGCCACTGGTATTTCAAATACGAGCAGGGTTACCCATGGTGGACAAGTTCCAGCAGAGCTTCCAGACTAATACAGACTAGGAAGAAAGGCCTGGTGATCTACTTCTGAAAATAAGCTGGTAAAAGCCTTACGGATCACAACAGAACTTTGTCTGAGTCACTTTATCTGGACACGTCATCAGGAAAGATCACTTACTGGACGAGGACATCATGGTTGGGGAAGTATCGGGCCAGTGAGGGTGGAAGAAATCCTCAGTGGGATGGATTGGCATAATAACCACAATGATGGACTCGAACATGCTGGTGATTGCGAGGATGACACAGGACCGAGCAATGTCTCATTCTGTTGTACATAAGGTTGTCATGAGTTAGAGCTGACTTAATGGCAGCTATCTTTCTATCTATCTACGTATCCGTCTAACAACCAAATGTCCTACCTGTCTTGTCTACCAACCAAATGCCTACTCTATGCATGATGTCAGGCCCCAGAACAGGGCCAACCAAGAGCTCTGCCTGACTGTGGGCCTTGTCCCTCAAGAGCAAGCCAGTCATCAGAACAGTCTGGGTTTACTTCTGAATGATGTAAGAGCTCAAAGAATAAAGAGGCACAGGACAATTTTACTGGAGATCCAGACCTCACATAGTAAAGGAATCGCAGGGCTATGGTGTTACTCAAAATTAAAAGTGCTCCCCACAAAACTTTTCCAAATGAATATTACCTTAGAGCCAAGGCATCATGTCTTGCTCTTTGCAAAAGTTTCTGCCAAAGCCCTGCAGATGACACAGGGGGAGATGTCAGGGAGTTCAGGAAGAGAAGTAATGTTTATCACATCCTGGTGGCACAAATGGTTTGTGCTAGGCTGCTAACCTAAAGGTTGGTGGTTCGAACCCATCCAGATGTGTTGTGGAAGAAAGGCCTGGCAATCTGCTTTTGTAAAGATTACAGTCAAGAAAACCCTATGGAACACTTCTACCCTGTAACGCATGGGGTCGCAATCAGTTGGAATCAACTCTACAGCAAGTAACGACAACAGGATGTGCCAAGCCCTGGGATTTTAAATGCATAATCTCCTCTCATCTTCAAAACTCTGGGTGAATTGAGGCAATTGTCTCCCCAAATTATAGGTGAAAAATCTGACGCCTAGAGAGGTTAATTTGCTTCCTGGATGCCGTGGAGCAGCCCACAGCCTTACTAGACGTGAGCTCTGCTTCGCTGTATCCAGATCTTTTCTTCTCCTTCGATATGAAACAAAATCGGACTAGGAAAATTGCCCTGGACTTTGGCCAAAAGACCTCTAAGAAACTGCCTAATGGGACAAGATCCAGGCTGCCTCCTCATACAAGCTGCTTTCCATGGGTTTTCAGTGGAATCTGTGTTAGTATGGGGAGAATTCCAAGTATACTTGTGACCAGATAAGTCTCAGGCTTCAAGTGAGTGGGACTGGAGTTCGTAGAAAGAGCTGGATTTGGCAGGGCCTGGAGAGGCAATCACACTGGCTAGGTGAGGCCAGAGAAAAGCGGAGCCAAGTAAATATTTGTCAGGGCAAATGGTATCTGAGGACTACTTAGAAGGCTCCAGGGCTGCTGGGGCAGTGGGATTTGTGCCTAGAACATCATTACCTATTTCTGGACACCATGGATCCAGCCACATCGCCTGAGAAGGAAAGCAGGCTGCCTTCATTCGGAGTAAATAGTTAACTCTTCTGGGTTGGAAGAAATGATTATTCAAAAGTTGGTCCCCACATACAAATGCAAATGACATCCCGAGACACATGAATGCTAATTTCTCCAACGGAGTCTGTAGACAAATGCTAGTCATTAGAAACATTTCCGTGCATTTATATTAGGCCGTCCTCTAAAAGACTTTTCAGACAAATATGTCATCAAGATATTCAAAACCATGTAATCTTATCCAAAGTTTCATCTGTCAACAGTACAGTTCTCATCTCTCACAGCTGTGTGTCAGAATGCGCGGGGAGATTACTCAGCTGATATGGTGGAGCCGGGGAGGGGCTGCGGGCCAGAGGGTCCACTAGAGTGTCCCCGCAGGAGGGTCTGGGTTTGCAGAGCAGGCCAGGCCTTGCAGTCCCAGGTGAAAGGTCTGAGGTGGTTGAAGGCCACTCCCGATAGATTAGCGAAAAACCGCATTCTCTCCCTTCTGCACCAGCCTCTCTTCCCGCCCAAGTGCTACTGACATGACAGATTAAGTTAAAAGCAGAGTAACTGAGCACTCAGATCTTGTCTTCATCGCCTTCTGTAAGGCAAGACCTCAGGCCTGTAGACTACTCCCAGGGGAGCCAGGGTGAGGGGAGAGGGTGAGGGTGAAGCATTTCCAACCCCCCAACTGGGAGTGTCCTCTTTCCCCTTCCCTCCCTCCCTTCAATCTCCCTTTCCTCTCCTTTCTTTCTGTTTCTTCCCCTCTCTCCTTTCCCCTCCCCTCCGTTCTGCTCTCTTCTCCTTTCTTTTCTTTTCCTTTTTTAGGAAAGGGTGTTTGGTGAAAAAAGTGCTCAGAGGGAGTCTTCATGACATCCCTGAGGCTGCAAAAGTTGATGTTATTTGCCTGTTGCCTGAGGGGTCATCTGTGCTGGGGTTACTTTATCTGGTGAGTGAATAGAACGGTAGACATTTCCCTTAATTAATTATGTAATAAAGTGATTTCACCTAGTAATTTGTTCATCTGTTAATCTACTCATTCATCAACAGGCTTTTTCATTTTTCCACCCAACCATCTATTCATCCATATACTCATTCATCCATCCATCCACCCATTATCCATCAATTTATTGATAACAATGTGTGAAGAACCCAAGATAAAATGCTACTATTATTTCAGTTATGTGGTTGGAGGAACTGAAGCACAGAGAGGTTTAGAAATTGGCCATACCACCCGGCTAATAAGGGATGGTGCTGAGACTGATGGGCAAGTTGGAGGCAAAATGGTTATTGTTATAGTTTGGACGAAGGCCTATCTTAGAATAAAGGGTTGTGGTATGAAGCAGATCCCAGGTTCTCAACATATTAAAAAAAAATAAAGAATTGAAAGTATGTGGTGATTGTAATCTTGGTTGAAAGAGAGGGAGGAGCTAAGCACAACTCTCAGGTTTCTAGATTAGAAGCCCGAGTGGATGGTTTTGTTATAAACCTGGATTGGGAACCTGAGAGAAGAGGCCAGCTTTGAGGAGTTAAGATGCCAAGGAAATACCCCAGGTGAGATGTCTAGTAAGCAGTTGGAAATCTGGCTCTGGAGTTCAGAAGAGAAGGTTAGCAATGTGTCTTAGTCATCTAGTGCTGCTATAACAAATACCGTAAGTAGATGACTTCAACAAAGAGACATTTATTCCCTCACAGTTCAGTAGGCTACAAGTCCATTCAGGGCATCAGCTCCAGGGGAAGGATTTCTCTGTCGGCTCTGGAGGAAGGTCCTTGTTATCAGTCTTCCCTTGGTCTGGGAGCTTTTCCGAGCAGGAAACGCAGGTCCAAAGGACGTGCTCTGCTTCTGGCACTGCTTTTTTGGTGATATGGGGCCCCCTGTCTCTCCACTCACCTCTCTCTTTTATATCTGAAAAGGGATTGGCTTAAGACACAATCCAATCTTGTAGATCTCATCAACATAACTGTGGCTAATCCATCTCATTAACATCATAGCAATAGGATTTACAACACACAGGCAAATCACAAAATGGTGGACAATCACACAATACCGGGAATCATGGCCTATCCAAAATGACATATTTTGGGGGGACACAATTCAATTCATGACATAATGGAAATTGGGCCATCATATGTATATAGACAGAAGGTTGCAAAGAGGTAGCTTCTGTGCCACTAATTGCCACTTCTGTACCCAGAGCAGGCATTACTAATCAATCATGGAATTCTTTACCACTGAGCCTGGATGCTTAAGCACATTGATTCAAGTAGGCACTACCAACAGATTGGGGTTAGCATAGAAGTTAAATTCTTCTTGACAGCTTTCATAGTGGTTAGGAGTGATGCCATGAAGGGACTGAGAGTTCCCTGTGTGGAGAGTGAGAAGGGAAGTGCACTGAGGATCCATATCCAGTAAAACACACAGCTGTAGCTTCCTGGCTAAGAATGTCAGCTCTCATGAAAGATGATGCAGGCTCAAATCTCACTGTCACCACTTACTGGCTGTGTTAGCTTTGGAAACTTACCTAAACTCCCTAGGTCTTAACAATTTATTTGTAATACAGAGATAATAAAATAAAAGCATGAATAATAAAATAAGAACCACTCATAGGGTTTTGGATAGGATTACTGTCATGTAAAGTGTTCAGAACAAGAGCTCAATAAATGTTAATTATTGTTATTTGGAGCAATGCACAGAGCAGAGGAATTTGAGGACCAAGAAGGGTTTTTCAGGGACTATACTAGTCTGACTTTCGTGGGTACGTTTCAGCTTAGGCGGCCTGATTTGAAAAAGGTGCTAATCACAGGAGATCAGCTGGCATTTGGGAAGAATTCTAAACTCTTGCTTATTTCCCAGACTCAGAACCCTGGTTTCCATGAATGTTTTGTTCCCTTTCCCCTTCCACTCAAATAAGCTTGGGGTTTGAATCTGCACGTTTCTAGGACTTTGCCACCTAATTTGTAACAGTTCCTCTGCACAGAGTTTGGAAAAAGTTGGATGCTTTGATTTAAGCTTGGATCTAAGCTTCCTTTGCTTAGCCCAGAACGGCAGACAGGTGGTCAGCCTCATTTCAGGAAGGAAACATATAGGAGCTCACTTCTTTCAGGTCAAGAGGTCATTTTTTTTTTTTTTTTTTTTAATTTTAGGCTGCCAAGTGTGTGTTACCTAAGAGAGGTCTTGTGGCATGTCTAGGAAAGCATGTTAAAAAATAAATAAATACATGTAATTTATTTATTTGCTTGGTTTGCCATTTCCCAATCATTGTCCTCAATCTAAAGGCACAGTTAAGGTCTTTTGGGTATAGTACAGCATATAAAGTGTTTAACAAAGTGCCCTCAAATTTATGTAGCAAGTATCGTATTTATCTGGGTAAATAAAATATTATGTGTCCTGAACTGCATTTCTGGCTGCTCAGCCAGCCTTTAATAATCTTTGGCAAGGGACTGGAACCACTTTCTATGGGCCTCATAACCACAGGGTTGTTGTTTCTTTTGGGGGAATAGGGAGTGGCCTTCCAATGTTATTTTTCACCGCAAATGTGACCGTAAAGTGCATTATTTCGAGTGCAAAGGATCGCATAATTTCTTGGATTGAACACAGAACTTCTGGTGACCCTGCATCAGGGGCATCAAGCCCTCAAGTTGTAACAAATCAAGAAATGCCAAGAGGCTCAAAGGCTGGCTGGTGTTCCTGTACAATCTATGTCTCGGCAATCTGTTGTGGGGCTTGGTATGGTTTTGTTTCTCAGAATGTTGAGTCAAGGACATATTTTTGGTCTTATCTTCTAATTTCCTGTTGGTGTGTTGGTGAATATGTGTGTGTCTGTTTTGGGGAGTGTTAGTGTATTTGCTTGCGAGTGTGTGTATATGTTTTGGCATGAATGGGAAGACAGAGAGGCCAGAAAGACCGAGAGTGAGATATAAGAGACAGGAAAAGAATAGCAAAGATCGTGGTGGCCATATAAGAAAGAGGTTGTTGGAATTTATTCATTCTTCCATTCATGGTCTTGTACTTTGTGCCTGGCACTGCTCTAGGTACTGGAAATACAATGGTGACCTAGATGGACAAGGTCCCTGATCACATGGACTTTACCATCTGGTGGGGGACACTGACAATAAACAAGGGATTCAGTAAGGTAATTTCAGATGAGCTGGCTGTTGCAATTATGGATTAAAATGTTGCCTTCCTACTCATCAGGGTTGCCTTGCTCATATTCCAGGGGCATTTCTCATCTCTGAATACTCTGTCCCAGGGAAGGTCATCTCCAGAACACAATTGTTTCTCTCCGGACAGCAGGCATGTGCTTTTACTTAGACCACTCTGTCCTGTTTTAAGGTTGTTTTCTTAATTTCCCATGAGGTCAGTAGTTCTCAACTGGTGGTGATGTTGCTCCCCAGGGGACATTTGCAATGTCTGGAGATGTTTTTAGTTGTTACAACCGGGGTGGTGGTGCTGCTGGCATGTAGTGGGTAGAGGCCAGGGGTGCTGCTAAACACCCTGCAATGCTCAGGACAGCCCCCACAACAAAGAATGATCTAGTCCCAAATATCAATAGTGTTGAGGCTAAGAAATTCTGGTTTATGTGTTTATTTTCTGTCTCCTCCACAATGAGACCAGTTGCGACTCATGGTGACCCATGTGTGTCAGAGTAGATCTGTGTTCCAGAGGGCTTTTAGTGGCTGATTTTCAGAAGTAGATCACCAGGCCTTTCTTTCTGGTGTCTCTGAGTAGATAAGAACCTCTAGCCTTTCAGTTAGCAGCCAAGTGCATTAAATGTTTGTGCCACCCAGAGGTTCCTCCACGATGAGAAGGCCCATATTATTCTCCCTTGTGTCTATATTATTGACCACTGTAGGTTCTCAGTCAGATCTGCTGATTGGAAGTCCCCCTATTAATGCTCAAAACAGAACAAAAAACCAAACCACTTGCCACTGAGTTGATTCCAACCGTGGTGAACCCATGTGTTACAGAGGAGATCTGTGCTCCATAAGGTTTTCTTGGCTATAATCTTAGCAGAAGCAGATTACCGGGCCTTTCTTTCATGGTACCACTGGGTGGGTTTGACACACCAAAATTTAGGTTAGTGATTGAGCACAAACCATTTTTGCCACCTAGGGACCTCAACCTATGGTCAAAACCAAAAACCAAACCCATTGCCGTCGAGTCAATTCGGACACATAGCAGCCGTATAGGACAGAGTAGAACTACCCCATGGGGTTTCTAAGGCTGAACTCTTTATGGAAGCAGACTGCTACATCTTTCTTCTGCAGAGTGGCTGGTAGGTTCAAACCACTGACCTTTTAGTTAGCAGCCAAGTGCTTAATCACTGAGCCACTGGGGCTCCTTCTCAATACATAGTAGCCAAAAACCAAACTCTTTGCCATCGAGTTGATTTGACCCTATGGGGCAGAGTAGAAGTACCCCAGGGGGTTTCCAAGGAGCAGCTGGTGGATTCAAACTGTCCACTTTTTGGTTAGCAGCTGAGCTCTTAACCACTGCACCACCACGGCAGATGCCCTAAAATGGTTGCTGAGTGAATATGTGATAAGCTTTGTGACTTAATAGCTGTGTGACCTTGGTGAGTCATTTGACCTCTCTCAGCTTAAACAACAACTCTTTCCACTCCCCACCCCCCAACAAAGAATGATCCAGCCCAAATGTCAATAGTGTTGAGGTAGGGAAACTCCAGCTCAGGTTAAGGCAGAGGCTGAGCTAGAGGACTGGGAGACTAGGGCTTCTAAGTGTGTGTTTGTGAGTGAGTATGTGTGAGGTTTACCAGGAAGCCAGGCACTAGCCCTTTGGGGAGAGCCTCACCGCAGTGACCTGTCTCTTTCTGAGGGAGAACTGCCTCCCTAGACAGTGAGGTTGGAACTACACAGCCTTCCTGGGGGCTGCTGGCAAAAGAACGTTTGTGGAATGGCGTGCAGATCCTGGGGGTAGGGCTCCCCCCACACTGCCAGTGTCTTTGGAAACTTGGGGCTCACCCTAATGCTCTGTGCCCCCAGAAAACCCTGGCCACTCAAATAATCCCTTCCTGTTAATGAGTGTTTGTTAAAAACGTATTTCCTAACAACATGCAGGACCAGCCTGAAATGTTCTGTGCCTGTAAATTCTGTTTCCGAAACCACTTCCCAGTGGGTTTCGAACAGGATGGAGCTTCAGTACCTGACTGAGTTTACTGTCACCGCAGTCTGAGGCAAGGGCTGTTGGGAAGGAAGAGAGAAATGAAATATCTGGGAAATCTGAGACATTGTTTTAAAACAACAGTTTTTTAGGGTGTTTGATTTACTATTCAACTGTGCACAGCTGCTGCTCAGAAAATAGGATGCATGCCAAGCCAAGGGAGCTGGTGGAGAGGGTCGGGGAGAGTGGGAACAAAAGAATCAACAACGTTGTTTGCACACTTAAAGTGTTAACTCGACTTAAAAAAAAATCACTTCAGCTGACCCTCCCTGAGAAGCCATTGGCTCGCGTCTCTCTTGGTTGCTATTTATCCACTGAACTGCTGTTTCTCCCATTGCGTTGCCTTCTTTGTCTTAATTAAAGAGATTTAGGGGTCTGCCCTGCCCTCAAAGTGCACATTTTAATCAGTGCTTTGACGATAACTGCCTTCTTTTCCTTCTATTTTCTTCATTCTGGAATCAAGACATCCACACAATGGCTTGGTAATTTATTTTTTCTTGAGGTGAAATCCACGTAACATAAAATTAACCATTTTAAAGTGTACAATTCAGTGGCATTTAGTACATTCACAGTGTTGTGCAACCACTTCTTTCTAGTTCCAAAACGTTTTCCTCACCCCAAGAGGAAATATCTGTATCCCCGTTCCTCTTCCCTTCCCGTTTTTTTTAGGGTTTATCTGATCCAAATGGAGCATTGGTGGTTCCGTGGCAGAATTTTCGCCATCCATGTGGGAGACTCAGTTTCAGTTCCCAGTCGGTGCATCTCATGTGCAGCCACTACCCGTCTGTCAGTGGCGGGGTCCATGTTGCTGTGATGCTGAACAGGTTTCAGCGGGACTTCTGGCCTAAGATGGACTAGGAAGAAAGGCCTGAAGATCTACTTCTGAAAATCACCCGGTGAAAACCCTATGGATCACAACAGTCGATCCTGTGGATGGTGCAGGACTCAGCGGCATTCTGTGCTGTTGTGCTTGGGGTTGCCTTGAGTTGGTGGTCGACTTCGACTTGATGGCAGCTAAGAACAACAGACTTGTGCTAGGTTCTTAATGTACATGAACACATCGATTCTCCTGACAACCTGTGTGAGGTTGGTGGTATTGTTATTTTTATTCTGATGAGGTACACAGCATTCAAAGAGGTTAAGAAACTTGTGCAGTCTCCCACCCAGTAAGTGGAAGAACCCAGATTCAAACTGAGAACTTTCTGAATCCAAAGCCTAGGGAAGGTGGGCACTCTGTCAGGTCAATCGCTTATCAATGACTTCTTGTTATCTGGTGCCCTTGCACACTGTAGTGAGTGCTTCTACACATAGTCTCATTTCATCTTCACAAATTGCTAGCTTATAGAAAAGGACATTGAGGCTCCATAAAGTCATATAAGTTGACCAAAGTCATATAGCCAAAGCTAGCTGAAGACACTTCATCTAGGACTGTCAAACTCAAAGCCCTGGGTCTACCATACAGCACTATCTGTCAACAGGATGCCGGGCTCATCCCTGTGTCAGAGGCCAAAAAGAACAGCTGCCAAGAAATCCTTCTTGGATGCATTATAAATTTCTGGCAATTTCATCTTACCCTGACTCCAGTCAACCATTTGGGTTGGTGGATCACCACATTAAGATGGAGCTCTTGGAGGTAGATGGCTCTCTGATTGCTTAAGGCTAGTGATTTTCCTAAGATGAATTAGAAAGAAAAGCTGTTTGAAGGGAGGATAGTTTGTCTCAACAAGAGCTGAGGGATAGCATAACTGTGTTAGGGCATGTGGGAAAGCTGGTATGGAGATATGTATGTATGTATATGTTCAAGGATGTGTGTGCAACTGTGTACATGTATGTTTATAAGGGAAGGTATGTATAATGTGTGGAGGTGGACTCAACGGAGTGTTTGTTCAAGCACAGTTGTGAGTACCCATGTAGGCAGTGGGTCAGTTAGGGGGAGGGATAATAGAAGAAAGACATCAGAAGAGGATCCCTCACCATGAATACTTCTTGCTCTGTTGGCCTATTTTTGGGGGGTGGGGTGAGCCTTTGTGTGTCTACAGGGATCTTCTGGCTGGATGAAAACAACAGTTTCCTGGTGCTGGTGACCTGGTTCCCTGGGAAGGGTCTCAGGTGACCTTAGCTACTCATGCTTTGCTCTTCATTTGTATCCTCTGTCCTCTGTTTGGCTGTGGAGCCCTGACCTTCCCAAGAGCCCCCAGGAGCATTGGCTGTCCAACTTCAGGCTGGGAAGGGGTTATCTGGGAACTCGTTGGCAGGTCTGCATAGTTCAGGTCTCTACTCCCCAATTCTGATCCAGTGGGTTTGGGGTGGGGTCCAGGAACCTGCATTTTAACAAGCTCTCCAGATGGTTCTGATACAGATGACACGGACCACACTCGGAGAATCTCTGTCTTTGAGAGCCTCTAGCAGTGGACCAGCATGTGTCTATCCCCAGCATCTCCAAGAAGGTGCCTCCAACATGCTCCACCATGTCAGTGGGGAGCCCTCTGCCTCGACGACCATCAGCGCCCTGGCTTGACTCCAATATTCTTCACACGAAAATTGACTCTATTCTTCTCTTTTTGCTGAGAAGCTCTAGACATATTCTCCAATCATCTACTCATTTTGTGATAAACCCTCACCTTTCAGGAAGGAGACAAGCAAAGGGTCTAACTGTACGTTTCTTCCTCTCTGAAACCAATGAAATAACCAAGAGCAAGAACACATGGACTGCAGATGGCACTCAGCAAGCCCCCTTTTCCCAAAGCCCATAGGCTGTACTGAATTTAAATATATTTTCAAAGTTAAAATTCAGTCTTGCTAAACACACGCTCTAATCTTTTGGAGCAAGAATTTGGCAAGAACAGTGACTATCTTCTTAGCTGTTGGAAGTGACTTTTTCAACTTCTTATTTAGGATCCTGCTCTGGCTAGAGGGATTTTTTTTTTCCCCCCTCTCTCTAAATAGGTGAAGGTAGTTTGCCTTACAAAAATTTTATTTGGCAATCTATTTCTTCATCCTCGTCGACCAAATCCTGATTTCATATGACACTGGAATGTTGCCTACAGCCTCCAAAAAAGTTGGTGTGGGAGGGGGATGGGATGGGAGACTTATTTGACAATGTTATATAAGGAGACAAGTTGGAAGCAAACATTTGACACTTCAGCCCTGGAATGCTGTAAAAATTTAATTAGGTGGATCCATTAGTCATCCCCACATGAAGGTTTCATACGGGACTTACAAAAATGCAGGCTACCGAAGGAAAGTTTCAGACCTTCCTGTAAATGCCATTTCACTCATTATTGGGAAATGTGGTCTTGGTGGGACCGTTGAACCAGGCTTTGTATTTACAAAATACGGTTAGGATAAGATTAACAGCGTTTACTGAAGGGGTTTGTGAATCCAAACAAGAAACGACTTTTTATAAGGGAGTTTACCCAGCCGGATTGCTGCTGAGTCGGTTGGGCCGGGAGATGATTTGGTACCCACTGCCTTTCATCATTTCCTGACTTGATTTCAGGTTTAAAGGTACCTGTAATGAGGTTACACTGTAGACGTTAATAAGATGAGCGTGTGTCTGTTTTCAAGTTGAAAATACACAGACAGCTTCGCAAGTTCAAAAACAGGGCGTGGGGAGGGGGGCTGAATTCAGACAGAAAACTGTGAGGTTTCAAGGCCTGTGATACTTTCATAGCTTGGTTTGCAAGCAGGCATTTTCTCACTTACAAACACTGTTATTTTGATTTTAAGTCTCTGCTTGGCCACTGTGGCCGGAAGGAGGTAGATGAGGGAGATATTTAATACAATTAATCATATGGTAATATTTGAAAGGCATTGAAAATTCACTAAAGTCTTAGTTCTTAATCAAGTTGAACCATATGAAACTGCTGGCATTGACCATATTTGGTCTTCCGAAATACTGACTTCATGTGACTCGGTCTAACATGCTGCTAAGTATTCTCCTGAAAATGCAAGGGTTCGGTATCTTATTGTTTTAGGGCCACAGTTCTCTAGGTATTGGCTGTGGGCTGAATTCTGTTTTCACCTGGACTCATTCCTTAATTTATTCATTTTACTGTTTTGACAAGCGTGTACTTCTTTATACTCTCAATTGAGACATAAAATTTAATAAGACCCAGTCCCTGCCCTAAAGGAGGTCAGAGTCTAATCGGAAGACTGACTTATAAACAAGTAACCACAGTACAGTGTGATAATTATGTTACTATTTGTTGAGTGTCTGTGATCAAGCAATTTGCATACATTAGTTTGTGTATTTTTTAAAAGCACACCAGCAAGACAGGGCTTTTATTTTTATAAACGAAGAAACTGAGGCCCAGACAAATTGAAGAGCTTTCTAAAAGCACAGTTAGAAAATGACAGAAGCTGAGGTTTGAATCCATGACAGTACACCTCCATTAACCCGTGCCTGTTGCCGTCAAGTCGATTCGGACTCCTAGTAGCCCTACAGGACAGTGCAGAACCGCCCCGTGGGGTTTCCAAGGCTGTAATCTTCCCAACAGAAGCAGACTGCCCAACCTTTCTCCCGTGGAGCAGCTGGTGAGTTCCAACTACCCACATTTAGGTTAGCGGCTGAGCGCTTAGCCTCTGTGCCACCAGGGCTCCTTCAATCTCCATGAAGGCATCTTAACTCAGAACCTCAGTTCAGTGCTATGACAAGGCCAAGTGGAAAAATAAAGCAGTGAGCAAAAACTTCTGTGGGGAAAACTCAGCAAATTTTCGGAGGGCTCTTGAAGGATAATTAAACTGAAAAAGCCAAACCTGTTGCCGTTGAGCTGATTCTGACTCATAGAGACCCTATAGGACAAAGTAGAACTGCCCCATAGGGTTTCCAAGGAGCAGCTGGTGGATTCGAACTGCTCACCTTTTGCTTAGCAGCTGAGCTCTTAATCACTGCACTGTAAGAGCCCACAAATCAGACAAGTATCAAACCCAGCCAGTAATATTTTCTGGTCACTGTTATTCTAAATAAGCCTTGGCTTGAGATAAAGAATCATATTTTCTGTAACTCAAGACCCTGTGCCCCTAAGGGGTCCTTTAGCTTGTTCAGTTTTTGGAGTCCTCTGTTTTTCTCCAAATTCATTGCACATGTAAAGATTTCAAGCATCAGCCCACGGCCTTGTCTAGATTGCTGGCTGAATTCAGGAACCACTTAGGTATATATGAACAGAGAAAGCTCATAACTTTGGGGAAACCAAACCCCAATGGGAGGAAATTAGTGGTTAAAGTGGAATGAGTAACTGGCATAGAACAAAGAATGCCCACGAGCGAGGTCTGCAGGTATCCTGATGAAACACATATCCTGTTTGTGTTTGGATGCTCAGAGACTGAAGAAGTCAGACAATGAGTCTTCTCAGGTTTTCACATCTCTGACCCCTGGGATCTTTGGTGGAAGGGCAGTCGCCATGTTGGTTGAAAACTCTTTGGGGGAAGAAAGGTGAAGAACAGACAACAGCACAGTTGATCCAAGTTTCATTCTTCTAAAGTTCTTCGGAGTGTGTCAACCTAGATTTAGTCTTTAAACTCCCAGGCCTCATACAAATCTCGGTGTGTTACATAAATTCAGCGACATGGGACAAGACTTCCTAAAGTAGATCGGGCAAAAGCAAAGCAAGACACATATTGTGGCCCTACCACTCAAGATTAGTATCTTACAGTGAGGTCTTCATCTATGAAATTCCAAGCAGCTGGGCCTTCTATAATGGCAACTATCATGATTCAGGACAAAACGGTCCAATTCCCATTTCTGCTGGATATCCAATATTTGTGTCTGTCAAACCAGCATTCGTCCTCCCTCCTTTTCCTTTAGGGAGCCATCCCTTGCCTACCCCCATTCTTGAGGTCTGCATGTGGCTGACCCCCTAAGGTCCTGGTCCAGAGGTGACTCAGCCCTGAGAAATGCATATTCCATCCCTCCAGCCACAATATTTGACTTGGGGGTAGCAGTTCACTACCAAGCCAAACCAAGGAGCCTCAGATCTAGGACTTTTGGGGATGATCTTCAAAGAGAAGCTTATTCTGCAGGGAATGCTCACTTATGTAAGGCTGATTCAAGGCTGCAGTTTCCAGTGGTCATTTTTTCCAGCTCAGGGGGATCCAAAGAATGAAGGCATCACAGAAGAAAGTGAGTTTGGAAGCCGTAGAGACAAGTTCCTGGAGGCGCTATTGGTATATCTGGATCCAGCTATGCCAGAAGCCAATATTATCCCTGGGCTTTTCGAACATGTGAACCAATCAATTACTTTGGTATAGATTAAGCTAGTTTGAATCAAGTTTTTGTTACTTAGGAGCAAAAGAATCCCGACACTATCTCTATTTAGGGTGCTTCTGGAGACCCTGATGGCATAGTGGTTAAGTGCTACGGCTGCTAACCAAAAAAGGTCAGCAGTTCGACTCCACCAGGCACTCCTAGGAAACTCTATGGGGCAGTTCTACTCTATCCTATAGGGTCACTATGAATGGGAATCGACTGGGAGAGCAGTGAGGTTTTTAGGTGCCTCCAGATACCTTAGAGCATGTTATGAAACTCTCAGAATAGATGTAAGAACTTATATATAATGAGGCCGTTTTAATTTAAAATAGGAATATTTGAATGAGATACAAATGACACTGAATCCAAAAGTCAGCAGCAGGGCAGAGCAACCGATTAAAACGGGTTAACAGTGACCAGTTCACCTGAGCTGCACTGTCGCATATGGGGCACCAGCCATGTGTGACAACTGAACATGTGAAATGTGGCTGATGGCCATGGAGATGCGCAGCAAGTATAGAGCACGCCCCAGGTTTAGAATGCTTAGTGCGAGGAACAAGGATGTCGACTATCCCATTAATAATTTTTCTATTGATTACGTGTTCAAAGTGATATTTTAGAAATATGTGGGTTAAATATTTCTAATTATGTATTTGTTATGAATTGAATTGTGCCCCCTACAGTATGTGTTGTAAATCCTAGTCCTTATACCTGTGGTTATAATCCCATTTGGGAATGGGTTTTCTTTGTGATGTTAAGAGGCCATCTATCAGCGTAGGGTGTGTTTTAAGCCAGTCACCTTTGAGATATAAAAACAGCAGATTAGGACAGAGAAACGAGCAGAGATGGGATGGGGGAGGATAGATGCCATCTTGCAAGATCACCAAGGAACGGAGGAATAGAAGCTGAAGAGACACAAGTCCCTTCTCCCAGAGTGGACAGGGAGAGAGAGCCTTCCCCTAGGGCTAGCACCCTGAATGCAAACTTCTAGCCTACCAAATTGTGAGAAAACACATTTCTGTTTGTTAAAGCCACCCACTTGTGGTATTTCTGTTAGAGCAGCACTAGACAACTAAGACGGTGTTATTGAAATTGATTTCACCTTTCATTTGGAGTCCCTGGGCAGTACAAACACAGTTAACCCACTCAGCTGTTAACCAAAAGGTTGGAGGTTCAAGGGCAACCAGAGGCACCTCAGAAGAAAGACCTGGCCAAAATACTTCTGAAAACTCAGCCGCTGAAAACCCCGTGAAGTGCAGTTCTGCTCTGACCCACGTGGCATCGCCATGAGTTGGGGAATTGACTCGATGGCAGCTGGTATGGTATTTCATTTTACTTTTTATAACGTGGCTGCTAAAGAATTAGAAATTACACGTATGGCTTACATTTTATTTCTGTTAGGCAGTGCTGCACTAGAATCATAAGTTTTAGAAGGTTCTTCTTGATGTGGAACTAAAAACCTTTGTCCCTGATGCTCCTACCCTGGGTTTCCTTATCTTGAACTAATATGGTCAACTCTGGAGAATAAAAAAGGAATAAAATCAATTTTTCACAGTACAGCCCCATATTTGAAGGGGGCTCCCAGATGCTTCCTGTGCCTTCTCTTTTCTAGGCCAAACATGCCAATTCTTTAGCTGTTTTTCGTATATATATGTATGTATGTATGTGTGTGTGTGTGTAGTCTAGCTTCCTCACTCTTCTCTGGACAATTTTCCAAGGATTCTCTTAAAACATAGTGCTCATGTACTCATCCTGCTCACCAGCTGTAGTTGGAGCGTCCAGGTTTTCACCTTCCTGTCCTGGAGGCCGTATCTCTATTAATGCGACCTGTGTTTCCATTAATGTCTTTAGGAACTGAAGATCATACCAATGACTCTCAAAGGTTGATCCCTGAGTCATCCGCATCAGCTGAAAACCGAAATGCAAATTTTCAGGCTCCACCTTGAACTCCCTGGATCAGAAACTCTGGGGCTGGCATCCAGTAATCTATGTTTTAATGAGCTCTCCAGGAGATTCTGATGCACACTTGAGTTTGAGAAGGACTGGCTTATTTATATTCAAAGCTTTCTAAAATCTTCTGCCTTGCAGCCAGGTTCTCCCTGTTTTAATGGTTGAATTTGCTGAACTTTAATGCAGGAGTTTGCATTTCTTCCAGTTAGTCATCATTTTGACCCATGGTTGTAGCTTGTGGAAACCTTCTGGAACACAGATCCTGCCATCTTTCTCTATGTAATGTCACCTGCACATTGAACAATGCTTTTGCCTTTGGTCTTCATCCAGAGCACTTATATGAATGCTGAACAAAACACTTCCCAAATCAGAATCATGATTCCCACCACGCCTTGGGTCATTTTACAACCTCTGCCTCCAATATGTTTCCAAAGCCCCGGCCTACTTTTTTGACTAATTCCATCAGGGCTCGTGTCGCCTCTACCAAGAAATTTGGATTCACTGCTGGTCCTCTGGACGCCCCCGTCTTACAACTATGAGTGTTTGATGAATGACTCTCTCCTCCTTTAGGGAAGTGGTTCTCAACTGTGGCTGAACCCCTGCTGGGGCAAGAGCCATTTGGCAAGGTCTGGGGACATTTTGGTTGGCAGAGGTGGATAGAAACCAGATGCAGCTAAACCTTCTACCATACAGATGACAGTCTCCACAATAAAGAATTACCCAGCTGAGAATGTCAATAGTGCTGAGATTAATAAACCTTGTCCTAGATTATAAATTTCATGTCTCCTCTGGTCACCAATTTTACCCCAGCCCCAAGAGAATGCCCCTGAAAAAAAAAAAAAGAAAAAAAAAAAAAACAGTTGCTGTCTGACTCATGGTGACCCCATGTCTGTCAGAATAGAACTGGGCTCCATAGGGTTTTCAGTGGCTACATTTTCAGAAGCAGATCTTCAGGCCTTTTTCCCAAGGCACGATTGGGTGGATTTGAACCTCCAGCCTTTTAGTTAGCAGCCAAAGACATTAACCATTTGTACCACCCAGGGACTCTGTATGGCCCAAAGGAGGTGCTGAATAAATATTTGTTGAATGAATAAGTGACATCTTACTCATTTGGAGGAAACATGAGAAAAAGTCATTAAGATTACGTGTAGGTTTATCACTTTTTGTTTTAAGAAATAACTTGCCTGGGGTCTAATACTGTTCAGGACATATGGAAACTGTTGTTTTAATAAATGGATACACTAGATTTAGAACTAGTATGCACACTGCTTATGAATTCATGTGCTTCTACGGAACTTAAAAACCACAAAAACATTTTTGCATCTGTAAGTTGGTTGAGCACTCTCCTTTTGCTATCTTATTGCCCTACTAATTTGCTGAGTAATATGATATTTATTAGCGGTGCAAACTTGGGCCATCTAATCTCTCCGGGCCTCAGTTTCTTCCAAATGGGTGTTCGGATATCTGCCCTTCTCAGAGCTCTGAGGTGGTGATTATGAGGACTAAATCAGAGGATGGTTCTAAAACTCGAAGGGCATTGCTTTGTGTGTAGGAGCCCTCCTGTCGTGGCGGTTATCCTTTCCCCGTTTAATCCTCATGACAATTGTGTAAATGCAGTGGCAAGTATAACCCTAACTTAATAGAGGAAGAATCTGAAGCTCGGCGGACACCACCATCACCACTAGTTGCTGTTGCGTCAGTTCCAACTCATGGTGACCCCGTGTGTCAGGGTAGAACCGTGCTCCATAGGGTTTTTCAAAGGCTGATTTTTCAAAGTAGCTTGCCAGGCCTTTCTTCCAAGGCACCTCTGTGGAACTCGAACCTCCAACCTTTCGCTTAGCAGCGGAGGGCGTTAGCTATTTGCACTACCCAGGGACTCCTCAGTCAGACAGACTCGTTGAATTTTTATCCAGTTTTTCCTCAAGGAGGGTATGTTACTGGTGTCAATGGCTGATCTTGACTGATCTGATGGAAGAAATTTCTCTCACCGACAAAGTTATCCAGAAGCTTCTAAAACATTGAAAGGAATGTTTTTAGAACCACTCAGCAAAAGGAGCCATACTTTTGTATTCAAAGTTGACAATTACTTTCCAAGCTTTCCAGAGGTGCAGCCTCACAGAGGGGAACCAGCTTCATGTTTAAACTGATGATGTTTGAACTCTTGAAGGAAGTCAGAGAATGTGGACACAGGTTCCTGTACCGGGGCTGAGGCCTAAGGGTTCACATGTGGAACTGTTCCTGTGTTGTGATTCCATCCACACTCTCTGGGTAGAACCACATCTGCCTGGAGCCAGATGGTGTCTGCTCTCCAGTTCTGTGGGGAGAAGGGCAGTTACTAAGTGTCTTCCAGAGTGAGGCAAGGCCTGTGAGGCAGTGAGTCATTCTGCGTTGGCACAGAGGCTCTTGGGGGAAACAAACAGACTCTTGAAAGGCAGCCCTCCTGTGTATGAATGGTCCCTAGTCAACTCTTTGAGGCCTGTAACTTGCCCCTGCCCCTTCTTCGCCCCTCTTGGCCTCAAGAAACCACAGTGACTTGGGGGTGAGAGAGATATTTAGAACTCAGGCCTTGGATTTCAGCCTGGAACAAAGGCCCAGGCCCTGGCTGAGGGGAAATTTCCTGGGGCCCAGATTGTCTTTGAGTACAGGACTCCCAGCTTTAGCTCTCTCACCAATGCTTGGGTGAATAAGAGTCAGGCTAGACACCCAGTTCATATATCCTCTCTTAGGTTTCATCATGATATTGAACATCCTCTTATTTCAGGAGCTCACTCTTGTGATATGTACGTACCTCTCTGTGAGGAATTCTCTGGTGAACACACGGCTTTATTATGTGTGTATGCTATGGAGAATATTTTATTTTCTTGGCAACTGTCGAGAGAATTTTTTATGAACAGAAACCTACTCCTGGGAGAGAATATTCAAAAAGGTCTCTTAGTATTTGGGATTGAAAACTGATCTTCCAGGGCCTGGATGTGAACAGACTGGTGGAGATGGGGGTGGATTTGTTTGTTACCCCTTAGAGGAAGGGAAGAAAACGCTGGGGAAGTAAGGGTGGGGTGAAAGGCAGGGGGATGTCCAAAAGTCGGCCATATGCCACTGTGTTGTACTCTTCCTGTGATTATTAACCCTTCAGTAAAGCCACTAAACTGACAGAATGTTTCAGATGAGTGGATTTATTCCGGAAATTCTTTTAAGAAATGGTTTCTTGTCCAGCTTGAGGAAGGTGGAATTTGAAACCATGTTATTGTTGTGTGCCACCAAGTTGATTCTGACTTGTAGTGACCCTATAGGACAAAGCAGAACTGCCTCATAGAGTTTCCTAGCCTGTAATCTTAATGGGAACAGATCACCAGGTCTTTTCTCCTGTGGAGTGGCTGCTGGGTTGCAACCACAGACCTTTGCATTAGCAGTTGAGCACTGAACCATTTTATAAACATGGCTCCTTTGAAGCCACATGCAGGGGAGGAAATAAATGTTGGGGGATGCGCAGCAACTGTGGGGACAACTCTGGATTTGCACAAGGGTGTAGAATTGGGATCTGACCTAATTTTAATGAAATCTCCATGGGTAACGTCTGAGGTACATGATTAATATCCCTCGCTAGCCACTCAGATATTGCCATTTCTCGCCTTCTCTAAAAAAGAGTAGGGGCTTGGTCTACATCTGCTGAGGCTTGCTGTAATGGACGGCATTATTAAGTAGTCTCCAAGGAGTAGGCCACGTACCCACTGTGAGGCGTGACCCTGTTTATAAGCTCCTTGGAGCAGGGCACGTGAACAGGGACAGTGTGGTAGGCAGTGAGTCTGCTGCCCGTTAACCCAGATGGAGGTCACAGCTCCATCTTGGTTGCTGCCAGGAAACAACAACTTGTCAAAACTTCAGGCGAAAGCACAAGGTTCTGGCTCATTGGGACCCAGTTCCTAGATGAGCACAGGCAGAAGAGAAAGCTGTGCTTGACTAGCCCCAGAGAGGCCAAGCAGATGTTGCTCAGGACTCCTCCCTGCAGAGCTCAAGTGCTGGTGGGGCTCATCGCCCAAACAGGGCCCTGGGGAGAGTGGCTGATGAGGACCCTGAGGTGCTGGGAGCTGCAGAGCGCTTGACTCTGGCCCCCCTGGGGTGGCCTGGACCCCGGCCAGCTCAGTTTGGAGGGGAGGGGCACGCAGTGAGTCCTGTGGGGAACTCTTGCAAAAGGCCCAGCAGTGCTTTTGGATAACGTCCTGTCGTTGCAGGCTGTGGCGGCTTCAAGGGGTTGGGCTGGGAGGCAGACTGGAGCTGGGTGCCCAGGGATAGCTAAAGCGCTCGTTTTCTGCACCACCCTTACCCATGGGGAGGAAGGGGAATATAAACTGTGCAATCCAAAACAGGTCTGTGACCTGCTCTGCCTGCTGTGGCTGGGAGAATAATCACAGCCTCCCTCAGGCCAAACAATTGCCTGTCTTGGAACCCAGACAGATTCCAGAAAGAAATGAGGAGTCTGTGTGTGCGTGGTCAAAGTGTGCATGTGTTCGTGTGTCTTGCCATGGTCCATGTACATGTTTTTTGTGGGCATGCATATGCATGGCTTTTGCTGTATATGCTGAAGCTGTGTAAGCATATGTTCTGTGTGTACTGGTGTCTGTATTGAGTGTGGGGATGTGCGCATGATCAGTGTTCTGTGTATACACACGATAGTGAGAACCTGCTTCCTTTATGTATCTGTGTGTTTTGTGTCCCGATATGTGTTGCATGACCATATGTGTGCATGTGCGTGCACAGTCAATATATACACGTGTGTGTGCGTGCTTGCATATATGGCACCCATCTGCATGTGTGCATTTGGCCACATGGTCAGTGATATGCATTATAATGCCCATTCATTATATTGTTACACCATTCCTAAGTTGGAACTTATTCTTCTAATTGATCGATTTATTCAACATATATTTATTTAGTGCTTTGAATATGCCAGACAATGTTCTAAGTACTTGGGATACAGCCCAAAACTGCCCTCACTGAGCTTACATCCAAATTCTGGTACCAGCCCGAGGCTGTGATGGTGTGTGTGTGTGTGTGTGTGTGTGTGTGTATACCTACACACATGCCATCTATGAGCACGGCAGTTCTGGGACCCAAGATTATTTTAGAAGAATGCGACCTGAAAGATCATTTGTGCAGCTGGCGTGTGGAGGAGGTGAGACACAGACCATCCTCAGAAGGGAGCTGAGGTAAACAGAAGAATGGCCCCCCAAAGGTGTCCATGTCCTACTCCCCAGAACCTATGAGTACATATTTTTACATGACAAAGGGGAATTAAGACTGCAGATGGAATTAAGGTTGCTAATCAGTTGACTTTACAATAGCAAGATCATCATGGACTATCTGGGCAGGTCCAATGTAATCGCAAGGGCCCTTAAAATTGGAAGAAGGGGGCAGAAGAAGATCTCAGAGTGATGCCATGTGAGACAGGCTGGACCTGCCGTTGCTGGCTTTGAAGATGGAAGAAAAGGGCCACAAGCCAAAGAACACGAGCAGCCTCCAAAAGCTGGAAAAGGCAAGGAAACAGAGTCCCCCCAAGAGCCTCCAGAAAGAACACAGCCTTGCAGACACCCTGATATTAGCCTAGTGAGACCCATGTCAGACTTTCGACTTCTACAACTCTAAGATAAGAAAGTTGAATTGTTTTAAGCCACTAAGTTTGAGGCAATTTGTTACGGCAGCAATAAAATATAGGAACCAAGGTCTGAGGTCAGGAGAAACAAGCTCTTGCCTTAAAATAGGGTAGGGATGGGGGCTTGAGAGGTAAAGGTTTTAAGGGTGATAGCTGTTCAATGAGAGGCATCAGTGAGCAAGCCCTACCAGTATACAGTCAAGAGGTTAAGGTTCTCAGTGCCCGTACGCTGTGCAGTGATAGGGACATTGCACCAAGCTAGGGACAACATCTTAAGGGGACAGCACGAGCTGCTATTATTGCTGCTCATTTTAGATAAAAGCGAGACTACCAGGGGCAATGCAACAGCTACCAGGGACTGAAAGACATATACCACAACGTGAACTTGGCCCCAAACCCAGGCTCCTAGGACTTCTGCAGGCAAGGCTATGGTGGCGGTAAGCCTTCAGTCCCGTCCTCAAAGCAGGTCATTCCACTCCAGACAGGCCCACTCCACTTGGACAGTGTCCCTGCTGTCCAGAAGCCCCAGGCAGCAAGGGCCAGCCAGCATCGGCTGCGTCAATAGAGATAAAATGAATAATTACACATTTGCCACTTATACTCATTGTTGGGGGCTGAGAGACAGATCCACAAATAGGGCTGCTCCTCATGAAGCTCATGAGGGGAAACTGGACTGGAGCTGAGCAACAACTAGGGGTGGGTTCCATTACTGCAATTAGCGCACTGGATAAACAGCACTTAAGGGCCCTATCTGGGAGCTTGTGGTAATCCATCCGAAATAGACAACTATTTTATGCAGGGAGGAATGAGGGGAACTATTTCCATGTCAATTTAATAGTCTAGTCTGCAAACAATCCTCTTCCTCCTTGTTCAGCCTCTACCCTTGTCTCCCCTTCTTGGCACAGAGCCCCGTCCCCTCCTACCAGCTGCGCTCACTTGAATGGTAAATCAAGAACCCTAAAAACCTGGGATATGGAGATCTTTCAGCATTGCCTGGGCTCTATTTATGCTGTGGGGGAGTTTTGCTGGGTTTCTCTTCTCCCCCCACAGACAATCACAATACTACTCATTCGCTCCTTGGCTGATTTTTGTGTCGCCAGCCCTAGGGTAATGGGGCTGGGTTTGCTTCAGAGGGAAGGTGTCTGTGCAAGAAGCTAAGAAGTCCCTGGAGATTTCCATGTAGACCTTCCTGATTTTTCTCACCTTTTCAAGGAGCTGCCAGGTTGCAGATTTTTGTGCAGGTCCTGAATATTTCTCTGTCTCTTGGGAATGCTGGCTTAGGTTGCCATTTTGTCATCCAAATGGACTCTGGGTAAGCAATCCTGCTCATAGCCGAATTCCAATTACTGGGTTTTAGCAACTGAAATATGTTGTACTTTTTCAAGCAACCAATTCATTTATTTTCCTCTGTTTTGGCTCTTTGGAAGGAAATGGCCAAAAGTTGTTATGAAGACATGTTAACCAAGTTAAAAAAAATACAACTATTGGAAGAATGCATACAGCAGGACTGGGTGTCTCTGCTCTCTCCCCCTCCCTCCCATGTCTTTGCATTTTGGGGTCATACACATTTTCGTGATAAAGCTTTTGAAATGTTGAAAATGAATGTCTGGATTTGGACAGATTTTTCCGTAGCACCAAATGCCATATAGAGAGTGGTAAGGATATAAGGATGTTCCTTGCCAATATGTCTGGGTTCTCCCAAGGGGCATGACCTCACCTGGTGGGGCTGCCAATGGGCAGGTATACAAGGAGGGAGACCACAGTCTTGGGAGATCAAGGCTAGAGGGGCTAGGGTGGGAGGAGGAGGGTACACCTTACTGGAAGCTTCTGCTGTGGTGTTTTATTCTCAATGATGAGAATTAAAAGAAGAGATGGCAAAAGAGCAAAAGCTCAGGCTCGATAGTTGGGGGAGCAAAGAGTTGGAGAAAAATGGGTAACATGCAAAGAGTCCTAGATTGTGAAGGGGAAGCAAGTTACTAAGTCAGCTATTGAGTAATGGGCTTTGGACAGGATGTCCTTTCCACACAGGCCTTGGGCTCCAGGGAAAGTACAGCTGCCTACTCAGGGAGGAGGAGCTGCACCTGAGCATATACCACACAAGGCCAATAAGCACAAGGTCACTGAGTTTTCAACAGGCGCCAGCTGAGGTTACCAAAGACCCTCTTCTAGAGATTCCCATCTAGTTTAAGGTACTGTATACCCTCAAATGCAAATTAGCTCATGACGCAAAAGAAACATATGGCAGAATTTGCAACCCACCCAAACTGCCAGCAAAGAAATACTGACATTTCTAATTTCTGGCTGGAATACAGATATTACCCAGGTGCGCTTATCCTCATCATGTCACTTCATCCCCCAGAATTTAGGCTCCAGGAGGACAGGGGTTATGTTTGCTTTTCTCCCTGATGCTTCTCAAGGACTTGGGTCCAAGCCTGGCACAGAGCAGGTGTTTGATAAATATTTGTCAAATAATTTAAATTGGCATTTCTCAAGCTCAGTACTATTGACATTGGGGCTAGAATTTCTTCGTGGTAGGGGGGCTGTCCTGTGCATTATAGGATGTTTAGCACCAACCCTGGCCTCTACCCACTAAGATACCCGTAGCACCCCTTTACTTGTGACAACCAAAATGTCCCCAGACAGAGGCACAATAGCCTACCAATGAGAACCACTCTTTTAAATGAATGAAATTTTACAGCAACTCTACAAGTTCAGAGTTTCATCTTAGAAAGGGAAAGGGTCTTGCCTAAGACCATTCGGGTCTTAAGAGTCTGAGTTCAGGCTCACATCTCTGTCCTTTTCCATAGGTCTGAAGCTGCCCCAGGGAATGTTTCAGAACATTCCATTTGGACTGAAGTGGCGGGGAGGCCCATTCTGGGTTCTGTCTAATGGACATAGCACAGTAGTGTCTCCTTCTTCACTCTGCAGAGGGATTCTAGATCGGGCTGCAAAAAGAACAACACAGTCTCTGTTATGAAGAAAACCGCAGCTTGAAAAAAAAGTAGGGACAAGTCTGATTCATCGAGATGATTCAGAGCTGGGATCACTAGGCCTCAACTCAGGCTTCCCGGGGCCTGTCCCAGCTTGCTAAGGGCCATGGTGACTTGAAAAAGGAAAACTTCTCACTTGAATGCTGGGGACAGAGCAGCCATCAGGATAACTTTATCAGGGATGTGGAATCAAATTTCAGAGAATCCAGTGTGCGGTGTGTTTGGAAGGCCTTGGAAGTTTCCAGTCTCATCCTGGCCAGCTCAGTGTGCCCCTCCATGAATAGCTGATGGTACTCGGGAGAAATGGCAATCAGTAGTGTGCAGAGGAAGGCATTTCAATAATTTTTTAGCAAGGCCACGGCTGGGCAAGGGGGGAGGAAAGACCTTCAGGTGCAGATAAAGGTGATAATTATCCCTGCAAACACGTCAAGCTGTGGGGTTCATCTCTTTACATATAAACCCATGTTGCCACCGTGATTGCGTCAGGCCTCTGGGAAGCATCCTCGTGGCCCTCTATTATCTGATGATAGATTACTTTGTAATCGCACTCACGTAGTTTTCTGGAGGACAAGAGGGAGTAATCTTCTTGCTTGGTGTGTCTCGCATTTCTCAGTGCAGTTAATCCCCCGTCAGGCTTGATGACTGGCTGGGTTGACAGAGGAGCGGGTGAATTTCCACCATTTGCATTAGGGGTCTTTGTGCCCCAGCAGGAGACAGTTGCCCAAATTCCACCCATTAAAAAAAGAATGGGCTAATTAAGCCTGCAGCCTAATTTTGCGCTTTCTAATTTTGCCCTTTAAATGCATCATAATTATCAGATGTAAAATACATTTTCAAATGCAGAACCACTGATGGGTGTATTTTTAAATGTGCAGGGCTAAGATAGGAATTAGCAAAGGAGCAGGCCGTATTTTTAACTTGCATCGGGGCAGGAAAAGGCCATTGTCTCTCGGAGTCTCACCCCTGGATTCAGAATGAAAACAACATTTATTCAGTGTGTTACCCAAATGGATGTTATTGTGCTGCTGGTCCTGGTGATGCTGCTGGGTGACATTTCCTTTTGGGGTGTGCTTGGACGACAGGGATGTTGTCACAGCCCTGGATTCTGGCTTTATGTTAAACACCCAGCAGACTTAGGGGCTACAGGCCTCTGCTGAGATTCATATAAGCCAGAGCCGATGTTGATATGAACTTGGAAGAACTTTTGGTACCACATGATGCAAGCCCTCCTTATTATTATTTTTTAATGTTTTCAGTAAATTCCCCTTTTCTTTTATTGACAAGAAGTGTCTATTCAAAGCCTTTGGTTACTTAGTGAAGCTTTTGGACAGAGTTTCTCTTCTCTTTTCCCCAACTCAAGCTATTCAAACAGGTATTGTATGATTCTGTCCAAAGTGAATGTTGAAAGCAAAAAAATGTAATACTGAATACTATAGTTATACATTATATTATACTTAAAAGTTTCTATTTTTCTGCTCACCACTCGAGTGTCAGTTTGCCATACTTGCGTGTTGCTGTGATGCTGGAAACTAGGCCACTGGTATTTCCAATACCAGCAGGGTCACCATGGTAGACAGGTTTTAGCAGAGCTTCCAGACTAAGACAGACTAGGAGGAAAGGCCTGGTGATCTGCTTTGGAAATTGAAATGAAAGCCCTGTGAATTACAACAGAACACTGTCTAATTCTCTTGCTTTGGGGACGTCATCAGGAGGGATAAATTGCTGGAGGAGGACGTTATGTTTGGTGAAGTAAGGTATTTTTGCGTAGTGTAGACAATCCATATAAGTCCCATATGATATATAACATGTATCGGTGGGGCATAATACATTTCAGTGAGTCTGGGATCACAAGTAACCGTGATGGCAGGTTAGTGTCGGATTTGGCACTGTGGAATTGTCCCCTCTGCAAGCATAAGTAGCCCCATTTCCAGAAGCTGTTCCTACTACAGATGGGATATCGAGGCCCAGAGAGGGGAGGCGGCTACTCCACGTGAGGCGTGACGGGGGTTCGGGGGGAGGGAGAGAATCAGGGAAGGAATGGTGTACTCCCGAGCCTTGTCTGGCACCTACTCAGGACAGAAGACACGGCAGTCCCTTCAGATGGAACCACACTGCTCCTTCTCGGACCCTGAAGTGCATTTCAAGAGGGTCTGGCACCTCACTGGACTGTATGAGCAGCAACTTCTCAAGGCTCTGTGCCAACCAGGTCTCTGGAAGCCAGTAAGGCCTGTCTGGAAGCCCCTTCCAATTAGATACATAGAATACGATTGATTACACAAATATGCCGAGTAGCACTATTCACAGTGGCCAAAAGGTGGAAACAGCCTAAATAAATGTCCATCAATGATATCTCCATATACTGGAATATTATTCCACCACAAAAAGGAGAGAAGTACGGATACATGCTACAACCTACATGACTCTGAAAACGTTATTCTAAGTGAAACAAGCCAGACAGAAAAGCCTCATAATGTCAGATTCCATTTATACGAAATGTCCAGAATAAGCCAATACATAGAGACAGAAAGTAGACTGGTGGTTGTCAGGGCCCTACTGGGACGTTTGTGGTAACTGCCTGCCTTGGAACCCAAAGGTAGGGTTGGAGAGGGAGGAAAGGGCAAGCGATTGACTGGATGCCTGATTGAATGAATGAGCAGATGAATGAATGAATGAATGAATGAATGAATGAATGAATGAATGAGAATCTTTCCTATCTCTTCACTGGAAATAATGGGAAAGAGGGTAATAAGGAATGACTGCTAATGGGTATGGGGTTCCTTTTTGGGGTAAAGAACATTTTCTGAAACTAGACAGGGGTTGCACGGCCTTGTGAATATGCTAAAAACCATGGAATTGCACATTTTAAAAGGGAGAATTTTATGTTATGGAAATTATATCTCAATAAAGAATATTAGGTCACAAGATAAAATTAGAGAAAAAAGATGATCTCTTTTCCTTTGTATTTTCCCTCAGAAACGGAAGCCAGTGAAGGCAAACCCTGACCACACTACTTAAGATTGCAACGTACCCTCTTCCCCAGCTGTCCCCATCCTTGTTCTCTGCTGGATTTTTCTCCATGTTACCATAATGCTCTGTATGATGTATGCATTTATTTGGTTCATTTTCTCTTTCTTCTCACTAGCATGTAAGCTCCCAATCGGGGCAGGGATTTTTGTCAGTTTTGTTCACAAGCACTTTGAACCGTGCCTTCACATAACAGGCACTCACTGACTGAGTGAATAAATAAATGAATGGGCCCCGCGTGATATTATATGGTCAGTGGAGACTTTCCTGTCTCCCCCACTGGACTGCAAACTCCTGGAGGAGAAGACTAAATCTAAATCCTCTTCCAAGGGTTCTCATCACAGAGCTGGGCACACAGTGAGCATTTGGTAACTATTTGTTGAGTGACTGAAAGGGGCAAAAATCAGGGCATGGAAAAAACCCATGGATTGTACAGCTATGGTCAGCCACGCTCTGGACTGCACACCTGGGAAGTTTGCATCACACCTGGGACCAAGGTCTTTCTGCCTTACGCCAAAAAAGTGTCCAGATCTTTCTAATCACATGAGTATGACTATTAATGCTTATTGATTGATTGATTCATTCATTCATTCACTTCTTTTTAGCACAAGTGACTTTGCATGAAGGAGTTTGTTTTCAAAAGATTCTGTAGTTGAGGTGTCACTGAGCAGAGTGCTCATCCTCTGGCAACTTGAAGGCCAATGCAACCTGGGATGTGTTGTCTTCCTGGCCACAGTATTGTAAAAGACAGGTGTGGGAGAGCACATCAACGCGCACTGCCTAACATCAGGTTGGCTTTGTGTGTTTATGGGGCCGTTGTGGCCTCAAGAGGCATATGACTTTGTGAAACCCAGTAGAAGCTTCAAGCATCCATCAGCATGTCCTAGAGTAAACTTTATGAGGTGTGGCAACAGTAAAAAATAACACAATCATCACTTCAGTGACCAACCAACCCAGCCCTTTTCTATTATCATAACAGATGAAGACACTGAGGCCCAGAAAGGGAGACTGCTTTATCCCACAATGTAGAGGAGTTAGCCTGGCATTTTACATTATCTCAGCTTTTGAACCAATAAAACCTGTTGCTGTTGAATCGATTCTGACTCATAGTGACCCTATAGGATAGAGTAGAACTGCCCCATAGGGTTTCCAAGGAGCAGCTGGTGGATACAAACTGCCAACTTTTGGTTAGCAGCTGTAGCTTACTGTAGCTTTTAAGCACTGCACCACTCCCTCTAGTCCCGATAAAGAGATAAGAAAGATTCTCATTCATTTATTCATTCATTCAGCCATGCATTCATTCAATCAGTCATCCAATCAATCACTTGCCCTTTCCTCCTTCTCCAACTCTATCTTGCACTTTACTCCTCCTTGCTCCCTGTGTGCCAATCCCACTAGAGCTCTTTCATGTCCTACCACAGTAACTTTGCACATGCTATTCTCTCTTCTTGGGACACTTTCCTCCCCTCTCCTTATCAGCTGCTTCCTACTTACTCTTCTGATCACTTCAGGGAAGCCTTTCCTAACCTGTTTCAGTCCTGTCCTCATATTCTAGCCCATCCCTCAGCCCAACATGCCATAGTTTTCCATAGCCCTTCCACAGCACTTGCCACAGGTTTCAGTTTTCCTTTCCTTTCACTTGTTTATTTATTTTAAAGGACAATTTGATTACGGTCTGCCTCGCTAAATAGACTGTGGGTTCGATGATAGCATGGGTTGCATAGGTGCTTAATAAATGTTTCCTGAATGGATGAAGAGATGATGATTAAACAAATGAATTTGAAAAATTTTGAAAATTTTTCCTTCTGGTTCTTTTTCCAGCCTAGAATGGTTCCACTGGGCATCTCCCAATTTTGGTAATTCCTGCCATACTAGGTCTGACTTTAGGAATGGGCTGACCATTGAGGAGTAGACCATTAGCTCTGTGGTATTGAAACTTCTACTGTCTTAATGCATCTTAAGTCTGAATTAGCTTCTTCATCATCCAGATGCCACTGTTGCCTAATATGGAGTGTTCTTGTCACCCAGAACACCACCAACACTTTTTTTTTTTCCATGTGTGCTCCCACTTAGTCTTTCTTCCCCCAAACCTCTGAGTCTTTTTTAAAAATTGTAAACCAAAGTAGAATGTTTTGTGTCTCTTTTTACATCTATTTTAATGAACTTTTGCCATTATTCCACTCTATTTAAAGATTCCTTGGGCCCTGATTCTCATCATTTTGATTCCCTTAAGATCTTTTCAGCAACAGATTTTCCTCACCTGCTGCTGTTGTTCCTCCCTAAGAGCAAGGAGAAGATGCAAATAGAGACATCGCCCTGAGTTAACTTGAGTTTTAGGTATATGCCATATAAACGGAGCATCGCTCATCCCATATTTGCCCAATGTTTCAATGATTCATTGAGAGTTGGTAATAATATAACAATTGTTGTTTATTGAATCCTGCCAACAGTTTGGAAGGTGATCCTTCCCTGGTCAAGCCTTGAATGTCTGCAGCCCTTCTCGACACCTCGTTTGTAGCCCATTAGAGACCCTGAGTTGGAGGACCAAGTTAAGCATTCTTAGATTCCTAAGAAACTTTGAGATCATAAATGTTGTTGTTTGAATCCAGTGTGTTTTGGGGTAATTTGTTATGCAGCTATAGATAACTAATACAATAGCCAACATTGACTGAAGGCTAGCAGGCACTGTTCTAGGTACTTTTTGCATATTAACTAATTTGATCCATACAACAACCCTTTAAGATATGTACTATTGTTCTCCCGTTTTATAGATGAAGGATCTGAGGCTTTTTAAGATTGTGACTTGACCAAGGCCTCAGAGCTGGTAAGTGGAATAGCCTGGGGTCAACCAGGTGGTCTGGCTTCAAAGCCTGGATCAAAGTAACCCACACTGCTTTGAATAATGAACTGTTTACACTCATCCTAAACCAAAACAAAACCAAACCTGTTACTGTCGAGTCAATTCCGACTCTTAGCGATCCTACAGAATAGTAAACCTGCTGTGAATTAATGTGGGAACAAGAGCAGGATTTGGCTGAAGATCCCATATGGAGAGCCCTCTTGCTGGATTTGTCCACAGACTCCTCTCCTGAGAAAGCCTGCCTGGCTTGGTAATTAAAACATTGTTACAGAAGCTAGTTTAAGAACTAACCAGGGAGGGGTGAGTTTTCTGTGCATTTCCCCCCTGCGCTCACACTAAGCCTTTAACATAGCTGTGAACTGTGGGGAAGGCTGCTTTAGATTCCTGTCTTCTTTCCCCAAAGCCATCAACAGGGTGGATTCCAAAGTCTGCCCTAACCTGGGGGCTTACAGGAGGGGAGTGTTCTTCTCCAGAGAGACCTTCAAGAGGCCCTGGTAGCAAGTCAAAGAGGAAGAAAGCCAGAGGCGGTCTATTCTGCCTAAATGTATGCAAATTGGTGGTTTGCCCTCCATATCTGAGTGTTTATCTCAGTTTCCTTTTTCAGTTGATTGAAGGATTGATTGAAAGAACGCAGAGAAGTTGTGACCTCACATGTACCCTGCCCCTCTGAACCCCATTGCTCCTCTAAAACCTTGGCATTTTAACCCTGCAACACCTTCTCAGTGGAGACTCCCAAGGGCCTGAATCTACTTAGCTCCTTGCACAGTCCTGAGAATATGCTGTCTCCCTGTCCCCTCTCCCACCCTGTCCCCAGACTCCTACTTCTCTTTGCATAAAATTGACTTCAGTCACCAAGTGAGACAGTCTCTAAGGTAAAAAGCAGAGACCACACTCCTTCACCCTCTGGAAAATGAAATACAGAGCTAAATGTACTGGTGTTTATCCTTCTAATCCGTGAGAGGGGCACAGAGTCAGGATGTTAACATCCACAAGATCTGGGTGAACATCAAGTACAATTTTCTCAGGTTACAGACAAGAAACTGAGGCTTGAGAGAGGAAGGAACTTGCCTAAGATGACTTAGTCAGCTTCAAAGGGTATCTTGAGGTCTGCATTCACATGAAGATTGGGACAGCCTGTTACAAAGATCAGAAGGCTCCCTCCTCTGACCCAGGAGATTATAGAGCAGCTACAATGGGTTCTCGCTTTCTCAGGCACTTTATATTTGTTATCTCCATCTTCATAAAAAAAGTCTAAGGCCACACTGGTTTCTGCTTTTTTTTTTTTTAAAACAAGTCATTGACCTAGTTAAAGAACCTGATGAAATTGAAAACTTTCTCTCATAAAAATGCATGTGTACCAAAAATGATACTCAATTCTGGGGGCTCCCTTAGGAGGCATGACTCCAGGCTAAAAGCCCCTGCTCCTAGTTAAGTATTATTATTTTCTCCCATATAAAAAATGAGCAAACAGGCTCAGAGAGGTCATATGCTATGCCCATGCTGGTAGTGGTAACTCATAACCCTAAATCTAGATTGACTAAGCTCTAAAACTCAAGTTGGTTCCTTCCCTCACAATACTGTGAGATGGAATGCTACAGATTCCATCACTCATTTCTTTATCAACCAATATTTTTTAAGCGTCTACTAAGTGCGTGGCAGTGAATAAGAAATGGTCATTTAGGAGCTTATAGAAAGTTTTGCATGGCTATTAAAGACTCTCCAAGAAAGAGTCTTTAACTGGAATCTCATCACGTGCCTTTCCATGATTTGTTCTTTCAGTGTGAGTGAACACAGTGAGGTCCTTAGTGAAGGAGACAGTGGTAGATGCCCTATTGAAGATTTTGCTGGCTGAACAAAGGAGCAGCTGAGGGACAAAAGCAGCCAGTACTCAAACGCATTCCATCTAAGTTCACATGCAGCAACAAATCTGAGTCCGAGCGGACACATTCACATCCTGATATTTGCAAGATTAAGAATTTAGGTTTTGTCTTAGGGTAATGTCATGTTTAACAGTGCTCCTCCTTGGCTTATTTAGAGATGCTGGGATTAGAAACTAAATCTCACTTTGTTGATCCTCTTCTAATGTTCTCATGGGTGACCAAATGATGTCTAGTTAAAGGACGGATATGAGTAAGAGCAAGACTTAGAGTAATTCTTAGAATTCTCATTGAAAGCGGACACTCAATGAAGCTCCCAACCCTCCTGTGTATTAAGGACTTTAGTTCTAGTTCTGCTTCAGACACTAAGTCTGTGTGATCTTGAACAGGTCACTTCTCCTTCTGGGGGCTCAGTTTCTCAATCTACATAATGGGTTGGACCACATGATTTCCCCAGGCCTTTCTCTGCCATATAAATCTAGGAATCTCTTTGCTTGATGCTTGAGAAACAAAGCATTCAAAATGATTTTCTTAAAGTGAGATATAATTTGTGTACAGTGAAAAGCTTTTAAGTGTACCATTTTGACAGATATACCAGGTTACACCCTCCCCCACCAGGACCCAGAATGTTTTCATCACCACAGAAGCTTCCTTGTGCCACTTTCCAGTGAATCTCCACCTGCCTAGCATCTTTATCTAGGGTGACACTATCCAGGACAATGAAAAAAACCTCATCCAGCATTTCCCCAGCCAGGACAAGCTACTTACTGTGTGTTAAGAGCCACTACTGTTCCAGGGCCTAGGAAGACATCGATTTCACAGAGTAGATAGAGCTTGGGTTTGGAGCTCAGCAGCATATGTTTCAGAGAAGGCCCAGGCATCCCTCCCTCAGACACTGAATGTGCTTTCCAGGTCAGGGCCTTGGTGAGAAAGCCCAGCCACTACCTCCTCTCTTTTAATGCTCTGGGTTCGACTCCTGTGATACCATCACCCATTTTATGAGGCAGCTTCAGGACATTTCACAGTTGCCAGCCTGCTGCTGCAATCCTTTAGGCTCACTGCAGTGCCACTCTCTATTTTCCCCAACTTCACTGATGACTTGAAGTGTGCCGATGTCATAAGGATGCCCACCACATGCCAGTTTGGGAAGTTATGGAGACATAATCAAGTTCTCACTTCCTGCCCACTCCTTTCCCAGTGCCTCTAAACAGATTCACTAATAACTGATTTACATACAAGTTTTCAAGAACGTATCTTTCTCCTTCCCTGATTGCTGTGTTGGGAATTATTTTCCTATCCAGGACAGCAAAAGCACTTGCCTTTTCTTTTGGGGTTCACTTCCCAGATTATGTTATAGCAACAATGTAACATTTTTGGTATTAGTGTCAGCTTTTCACCACAGATTATAAAATCCTTGAGGGCACAAACCAAGTCTTACTTCTCTTTGTCATTCTGATAGGAATTTAACATCAAGGACTTACATATATTTAGCAATTGATACATACTTGTGGAAAGGAATGGAATGAAGTGATCTGGAATGAATGGATTTATTAAGAGACATAATTTAACATACCAACCATCACAAAAGAATGTAGATATTCAACCAGTTTTTAAAGTATCTTAGACTCTTTAAAATGTTCTCATGCTAATCTGCTTTAGACTAAGTAGTAAAGGGAAGCTGAAGAAATTAAAATGTATGTGAAATCATTGTGAATCATCACGTACTCAGTAAAATGACTAGAGAAAAAGAATGACAACATCGAATGATGGAGAGGATGTGGAGCAACCAGAACTCTCATACATTACTGGTGGGAGTATAAAATGGTAAAAACCACTTTAGAAAACCGGTTGACAGTTTCTTTTTAAATGTTAAAAAAAAAAAAAAAAACAACTATCTAATTATGCCTAAATTCTACTCCTAAGTAGAATTGAAATCCAAGAGAAATGAAAACGTAAGTCTACAAAAAACCTTATACAAGAATATTCACAGCAGCTTTACTCATAACAGCCCAAATCTGGAAAGACATCAAATGTCCATCAATAGGAAAATGAACAAACTGTGGTACATTCATACAATGGAATGTTACTCAGCAAAAATGGGATAAATTATATAAACACAACAATGTGGATGAAAAATATTATGCTGAGTGCAAGAAGCCAGATATGGAAAAGTACATACTGTAAAATTCCATTTATATGAAATTCTAGAATATGCATAACTAACCTACAGTGATAGAAATCAGATCAGTGGTTGCTTCCGGAGATGGGGTGCTATGTTATGCTAACTCTCATCCCTTGGGGTTACCGATATGGGCAGACGATTGTCCCAAGTTTCTCTGTGAACATTTGCACATGTGCTACAATGAAGTTCAGGGTGTGTGTTTTGATCCTACAAATTCTGTAGCTGCAGGCTCTAGTAGTTCAGAGTGAGTGCAGTCCATTAGGTTCTGCTCCCCACAGCTCATGTTAAAAGTGTATTTTCTGCTGGACATCACACCATGGTTACTCCTTTACAAGTTTGTACCTGCCTCCAAGGAGGTAGAGGAAGGCGAAGGATGAGATATCACCCACAGAGTCCAGCAAAATTATTCTGGGCTGTTACCAGGTTAGGCAACAGGAGTGGGTGGTGTTCTGATTGGAAGTTTAGGCCATTTAGAAGTAATTTCCAAGCAGTTCTTGTCCCTGAGAGCAAGTGGAGAGGGGTCCCACAGACTGAAAATTGGAGGGTCCTCAGAGCCTTCGGAAAGAAGGGACTTGAAACATAAAATCTCCAAAGTCCCATGAAAACTTCATACCAAAGAAGTCTTCCATCCAGGCTAAACGGGCCTCAACCCTAGCAGCTAGTCTGTTAAGGGTAGGCCAGGGTAAAGCAAGCCCAAAACAAGACTTCCACACATTGTTAGGAGTGACAAGACAGAATCTCAACATATGAAGATTAAAAGTAATTGATTAAAAATGAAGCATTTGGTGCAACCTTCCATATTGGGAGAATATGACTCGGCTGTCCACAAGTCGATTCTGACTCATAGCAACCTTATAGGACAGAGCAGAACTGCCCCATAGGGCTTCCAAGGAGTGGCTTGGTGCATTTGAACTGCCAACCTTTTGGTTTAGCAGCCTGATTTCTTAACCACTGTGCCACCAGGGCTCCGTCACTCTAGTAAATATATAATATTTTTTATGCACCACATGTTTTTTCTTTGAAAGTGTTAGAGCTAAGTTGAAAAGTCTGTCTTTGGTATTTACCCTACAGCATCTACTAAAAAGGGGCTATGACCTCATTATCTAGTCTCATTCTGCAATTTAGTGAAATTCAAGACCAAATTATGTGTAAGAGTCTGGGGAAGGTCTCATTCTATTCACACTTAATACCACATCCAAAACAAACACAGTGATGCCTATTCACATCCAAGGTGTCAACTTGTGTGGGGGTCCATGAAAATTCAGAAGTTACTGTTGGCAATTTCTATCAAGGTTAATGACACTTAAGTTGTCAGAAGAGATTCAGAGATCTACTTAGCACAAATCCCTTCCACAGCCTTCTAGTCTGCTGTTGTTCTCTGACCTACCACAGACCAAAACAATCATTGCATTTGTCAAATTCACGGCTGGCCATTGTGCAAGAGCCCCACATTATACAATAAAGATCTTCATCGACGATTATAGCAAATCCCCTGTTATTATTGGTTGTCTCTTGTTTTTGTTCAGAAACTTTCTCAACCTTCTGCTGTATCTATCTTTCTTTTTAAGTTTTCACCTTATTTAAAATAAGGTGAGCTGTGCAAGATTTACAAAATGATAAACAGACTTGGTATCAAAATTTTTTAAAAGAGAGGCATTCAGCTTGTTGTCAGGGATGGTGCTAGGTATTCACTCTATTGTGGGGAATCTCATTTTATCATCATTACAACCCTGTAAATTTTTTTACATCCATGAAGAAAGTGAAGTTCAGAGACGTTATTTAAGTTGTCTAAGGTCACAGAATTAAACCTTTTAGAGATTAATCCAAATCCTATCACCTTTAAAAAAAATTATGTGTATAAGTTTTCATTATTAATACCTCTTTCGGTGGTGGAGAAAACAGTCAGCGGAAAAGTCACACTGTTAATCCAGAAAGAAGTAGAAAGGACCTCCTGTCTCTTCATAGATTTGGAAGACATATTGTTGGGCAAGAAATTAAATAATATCTTTCTAGAGTTTTGAAGTTTGCTGCTGCCAAATCTGAGTCCCTCCTACCCAGAAGAGACCACTCCCTGCTGAGATTGGTAGAGAAGATTTTCTGCCAACAAGAATTGCTGAGAGATGTGAACAGCTCCAGAATTCAGAAGAGCTGTCAATTAATTGTGTTTAATTACCCAAGACTAGATCATCAAATGACTTCTAAGTACTTTGTACTTCATTTTAGGTACCAATGTATAATTCGAAGTATAAATATAATAAATTTTCCTTTTGGAAATCCTAACCAGTTCACTGCTCTACCTAGTGGAGGCTGTATCTTTGCTTTTTTGGAAATTATGTTTTCGTATCTGAGTTGGAATTGTAGGTAACAAAGGGTCATTCTTGCAGACGGCATTTGGCTCCAAGGCATTTGTGAAATAGTTGCGTAATGAGTACAGGTACAAGTTCTAAAATGTTCAACATTAAATATATGTTAAGTAACATCTCTTTTTCCCATTGGAGAAAGGTGAATTAAGCAAAATAATTATCTAGATTTAATTTGTCTCTCTTCTTGAATTCATCTTGACCTTTATTTTGTTCATAGATCAGTGTTTAAGAACTGCCCCTCTCCATCAAGCTAGACCACAGGCTCAACAAATCTTTACCATTGCAAGATTCCCAAATTTAAAAAGAGAATGGATGAGCTGAACAAGTAGCCTGGCTTACTGAAAAGGCTAGGGGTTCTGCACCTCACTGCCCATTATTTGCTGAAATACTTTGGGTGAATCCCAAGGTATCTCTAAGTCTCTTGTTGCTCCCTTAGAAAATGAGAGGATTGATCTAGTTGATGTCTATGTCCCCGTTTGATCTAATGTTCTATGTGTTTATGGCAAAGTATAGAAGAGCCCAAAATTGTTCCACATATAAAGAAAAAGGAGCAATTGAGGACTAGTATAAGAGGTAATCATTGAAGGGAAGCATGAAGTGGTGGTGAAGAGCCAACATTTGACATCAGAGACCTGAGTTCAAGTTCTGCCTCTGCTACTTACATATTGTATAATTTCAAGCAAGTTACTTTACCTCTCTAGACCTCCAGTTCTTTACTTGTAAAAAAAAAAAAAAAAAAAGTTAATAATATGACATGCCTTGTGGGGTAGAGATGAGGAGTAACTGTGATGGATATAAAGCATTTAATGCAGTTTTGAGGCACAGTGAGCGCTTATTAATTGCTCACTCTGAAATAAATAAATGGCAGATATCCATATCTCAAGTGTTTACCTCCCAAGGCTATCTTTTTTGGTCCGTGCACTCTCATGTCTCTTTCTTGGCTGGCTCTTTTTCATTGCTCTGCCAAATGTCTCACTTCTCTATCTTTTGACAAAAAAGCACTACCATTATAACTGTGAATTTTTAAAGTTGAGGGATCTAAGATCTACATTAACACGTTATATAGTCCATGGAATTCAGAGCATGTCTTACACTGGAAATTAATAGGGGTGTTTGCTCTCTACACAAGTTAGTGTGTGCTAGCCTCAAGCTGCCGCCACCCCAGCTTGCACACATACCGCCCAGTCTATCCTACACACTGTAGGCAGAATGATCAGATCTCTCCAAAGCACAAAACTCTTAATATAGCTTCCCACTGGCTTTACTTACTGAAAAAGCTAAAATTCTTAACACGGCTCTGCTTATTTTGAACTTTGCCAATTCCGCCAGACTTACTCCATATACCTCCACTTCCTCCTTGACAAGTTTTTCTTGGCACTTTAAAAACAACATGCCCTTTTATGTATCAGGAACAATGATGTGATACTTCTGCCACCTGGGACATTACACTCCTCCAGGTATATTTCTGTCCAACATTCAAAGCCCAGACCAAAAGATTGTTCCCCCAACAAGTGCACAAGTCCTTCTTAATCTTTACTCTGGCTCCATCCACTAGCGATAAAGTCAGGACTCCCTGGTAAATGCTGTCATAAGAAGTCTGCTCTGTCCATATCATTTTATAGGAATCATTACAACAATAGAAATTCAACAATTATTTGTGCAACCATATTATGATATGCATGTAAATTCAAGGTCCTAACTGCGATTGTTCTTTCCATTACTATGTCCAGCTCTACACATAGTAGGTGTTCAATAATATTTATTGAACGACTATTTGAAAAAACACATGGACATCTTAAATGAGGAAGGGGCATCCTGTACTGTAAGATGTGGAGTTGGATGCTCATAAATTATTCAAGAAGTCAGACATTTGACAGGAACAAAGCGATCCTGAGATCTTGAGAGGCTTCAGGATGCACAGTTGTTGAAATGTCACCTTTAAGACTTGGATATCGATTTACAGTTTGTATTCTTCAGTACACAGGATTCTGTAGGAGCAGGAAAAAAATCCGATTTCTGCATCTTGGTGAAGGAGAAGGCTAAGTCAGGTTTGGTGTCATCTGTCAGAAGGTTGTATTGTGTTGCGTGTGTGTGTGTGTATTTAAGGGTTTTACTTTGACTGGAATTCTTGCGGATAAGGAGGGAAAATCCTCAGGTCTGATTTTTTTCATCAGAGACTAATTTTACCTGTTTTAGAATTTCAAATGAATAGAGTCATGTAATCGCTTCTCTTTTATATCTGACTGCTTTCCTTCAGCATAATAACTTTGAGGTTCATTCATGTTGTGCCATGTATGACTGGCTTGTTCCTTTTTATTGCTGGGTAGTATTCTATGGTATGGATATATCACAATTTGTACATCCATTTTATGTTGATAGACATCTATGTTTAAAGGTTTTTTATTATTATTAATGATGTTTCTATAACTACTCTTATACCAGTCTTTTTATATACATATGCTTTCTTTTGAGTAAACACTTACGAGTGGTATTGCTGGGTCATGGGTGTAGGTATATGATTAATTTTATGATATTGCTGGATCAATTTCTGAAGTGATTCAACCTTTTGCACTCCCACAAACTTCACGGTAATATCTCGAGTTGTCAGTCTTTTTCATTTTAGCCATCCTAAACCAAAAACAACCTGTTGCCATCAAGGCAGTTCCAACTTACGTTGTTGTTGTTGTTAGGTGCCATCAAGTCAGTTACGACTCATAGCAACCCTATGTACAACAGAATAAAACACTGCCCAGTCCTGCACCATTTCCACAATCATTGCTATGTTTGAGCCCATTGTTGCAGCCACTGTGTCAATCCACCTTCTTGAAGGTCTTCCTTTTTTTCGCTGACCCCCTACTTTACCAAGCATGATGTCCTTCTCCAGGGACCGGCCCCTCCTGATAACATGTCCGAAGTATGTGAGTTGAAGTCTTACCATCCTCACTTCTAAGGTGCTTTCTGGCTGTACTTCTTCCAAGACAGATTTGTTCATTCTTCTGGCAGTCCATGGTATATTCAATATTCTTTGCCAACACCATAATTCAAAGGCATCAATTTTTCACCGGTCTTCCTTATTCATTGCCCAGCTTTCGCATGCATATGAGGCGATTGAAAATACCACAGCTTGGGTCAGGCTCACCTTAGTCCTCAAAGTGACATCTTTGCTTTTCAACACTTTAAAGAGGCCTTTTGCACCAGATTTTCCCAATGCAATACATCCTTTGATTTCTTGACTGCTGCTTCCATGGGTGTTGATTGTGGATCCAAGTAAAATGAAATCCTTGACAACTTCAATCTTTTCTCTGTTTATCTTCATGTTGCTTATTATCCAGTTGTGAGAATTTTTGTTTTCTTTATGTTGAGGTGCAATCCACACTGAAGGCTGTAGTGTTTGATACTCATCAGTAAGTGCTTCAAGTCCTCTTCACTTTCAGCAAGCAAAGTTGTGTCGTCTGCATATCGGAGGTTGATAATCGCCTTCTTCCAATCCTGATGCTGAGTCCTTCATATAGTCCAGCTTCTCAGATTATTTGCTCAGCATACGGATCGAATAAGTATGGTGAAAGTACACAACCTTGACCCACACCTTTCCTGATTTCAAACCACAAAATATCCCCTTGTTCTGTTCGAAGGACTGCCTCTTAGTCTATGTACAGGTTCCACATGAGCACCATTAAATGTTTTGGAATTCCCATTCTTCACTATGTTCCCCATAATTTGTTATGATACACACAATCGAATGCCTTTGCATAGTCAATAAAATATAGTTAAACACCTTTCTGGTATTCTCTGTATTCAGCCAAGATCTATTTGAAATCAACAATGATATCCCTTGTTCCATGGCCTCTTCAGAATCTGGCTTGAATTTCTGGCAGTTTCCTGTTGATGTACTGCTTACAACAGTGTTTGAATGATCTTCAGCAAAATTTTACTTGTGTGTGATATTATTGATATTGTTTGATAATTTCCACATTCTGTTGAATCACCTTTCTTTGGGAAGATTACAAATATGGATCTCTTCTAGTTGGCCAGGCAGCTGTCTTTCAAATTTCTTGGCATAGACAAGTGAGCGCTTCCATCATTGCACCCATTTGTTGAAAAATCTCAGTTGGTATTCTGTCAGTTCCTGGAGCCTCATTTTTCAACAATGCCTGCAGTGTAGCTTGGACTTCTTCCTTCTGTATTATGGTTTCTTGATCATTGCTATCTCCTGAAGTGGTTGAACATAGACAAATTCTTTTTTGGTACAGTGACTCTGTGTATTCCTTCCACCTTGTGATGCTTCCTGCATCGTTCAATATTTTCCTGTAGAATCTCTCAATATTGCAACTTCAGGCTTAAGTTTTTCTCCAGTACTTTCAACTTCAAAAATGCCAAATGTGCCATAGTTTCAAGGGACATCTAACTCGATTGGCATAGCATAGTTTATAAAGAAAATGTTCTACCTTCTACTTTGGTGAGTAACGTCTGGGGTCTTAAAAGCTTGTGAATGCCCATCTAAGATACGCCACTGGTCCCACCCAGTCTGGAGTAAGGGAGAATGAAGAAAACCAAAGACACATGGAAAGATTAGTCCAAAGGACTAATGGATCACAACTACCACAGCCTCCACCCGACTGAGTCCAGCACAACTAGGTGGTGCTTAGCTACCGCCTCTGACTGCTCTGACATGGATCACAATAGAAGGTCCCAGACAGAGCTGGAGAAAAACATAGAACAAAATTCTAACTCACACACACAAAAGAGACTAGACTTACTGGTCTGACCATGAGAGTATGGCCCCCGGACACTGTTAACTCAATACTGAAGTCACTACTGAGGTTCACCCTGCAGCCAAAGATTAGGCAGACACATAAAACAAAATGAGACTAGATAGGCACTGAACAACTGGCTTTGTTCTGACTGATGATGTTGAGCTTCTCCATTGCATCTTTCCACAAATGTAGTTGACTTGATTCTTGTGGCTTCCACCCACCAACGTCCATCTGTATAGTTGCCATTTATGTTGTTGAAAAAAGGTATTTGGAATGAATATGTCCTTGGTCTTGCAAAATTCTATCATGCAATCTCTGGCATCATTTCTATCACAAAGGCCATATTTTCCAACTACCAACCCTTCGTTTCCAATTTTCACATTCCAAACACCAGTAATTATAAATGCATCTTGACTGTATGTTTGATCAATTTCAGACTGCAGAAGTTGGTAAAAATCTTCAATTTCTTCATCTTTATCACTAGTGGTTGGTATGTAAATTTGAGTAATAGTAATATTAAGTGATCTTCCTTGTAGGCATATGGATATTATCCTATTACTGACAGCGCTGAACTTCAGGATGAATCTTGAAATGTTCTTTTTGATGATGAATGCAATGCCATTCCTCTTCAAATTGTCATTCCCGGCATAGTGGACCATATGATTGTCCCATTCGAAATGGCCAATCCCAGTACATTTTAGCTCACTAATGCCTAGGATATTGATCTTTATGTGTTCCATTTCATTTTTGACGACTTTCAATTTTCCTAGATTCATACTTCGTACATTCCATGTCCTGATTATTAGTGGATATTTGCAGTTGTTTCTTCTCACTTGGAGTCATGAAACATCAGCAAATGAAGGTCCCCAAAACTCTACTCCATCCACGTGATTAAGGTTGACTCTACTTTGAGGAGGCCAGCAACTCTTCCCCAGTCGTATTTTGAGTGTCTTCCAACCTGCTGGGCTCTTCTTTCAGCACTATATCAGACAGTGTTTCACTGCTATTCATAAGGTTTTCACTGGTCAATTTTTTTTTAGAATTAGATCATCAAGTCCTTCTTCTTAGTCTGTTTTAGTCTGGAAGCTCTTCTGAAACCTGTCTAACACGGATGACTGTGCTGGTATTTGTAATACCAGTGGCATAGTTCCCAGCATCACAGCAATATCCAATCCACCACAGTAGGACAGACTGACAGACAAGTTGTATCCTATAGGAACCCTAGACAACAGAGTAGAACCGTCTTATAGGGTTTCTAAGGCTATAATCTTTATGGAAGCAGACCACCACATCTTTCTCCCATACAAACGCTAGTGGGTTTGAACTACAGACCTTTTGGCTGGCAGCCATGCACTTTAACCGCTGCATCACTAGAGATTCTTTTAGCTATTCTACAAAAAACCAAATGCCCTTACCGTCAAGGCGACTCTGACTCATAACGACTCTATAGGACAGAGAAGAACTGTCTCATAGGGTTTCCAAGGCTGTAATCTTTATAGAAGCAGATTGCCACATCTTTCTTCTGTGGAGTGGCTGGTGGCCTCCAACCGCTGACCTGTTAGCAGTAGAGTGCTTAACCACTGTGCTGTTGTTGTTGTGCTACAAGGATCCTTTTAGCCATGGTAGTGGTTGTGTAATGTTGTCTCTTAGTTTCAATTTGTATTTTCCTGATGTCTAACATTGAATGCTTTTTTCACGTGCTTTTTGGCCATTTGAATATTTTTTGTGATGTCCCTGTTTGAACTTTTTGCCCATTAATAAATTTATCTTTTAAATGTTGAGTTGTAGAGATTGTAAGATATGTATGTATATAAATACTTACATTTGGAATATAAGTGCTTTGTGAGGTATATGTAATGAGAATATTTTCTTCACTGTTGTGTGACTTGTCTACTCGCTTTCTTAAAGGTGTCTTTTGAAGAGAAGTTTTTAGTTTTGATGAATCCCAATTTGATCTTTTTTTTTTTTTTATGATTAGTGCCTTTTGTATCCTAAAATCTTTGCTCACCTCAATGTTGTGAAGATATTCTTCTATTTTCTTTTTAGAAACTTCATAGTTCTACCATTTATGTTTCAATCTTTGAGCTATCTCAATTAGTTTTTGTGTATGGTGTGAAACATGAAGCAAAGTTCATCCTTTTTTTCCACATAGGTAGTTGTTGTATAAGCCATTTTGTTGAAAAGATATTTCTTTCCCCCAGTGAATTGCTTTGGTCTCTTTGTTGAAATCAATTGACTATTTAAGTGGGGATCTGGTTCTGAATTCTCTGTTCTGTTACATTGATTGCTCCTATTTTACTCCAATATCACATTGACTTGGTTGCTTAGCTTTATAGTACTGTATTTTTATGCAAATAACATGTACCATCTACGTTTGTTTGCTGACTGCTCCCTCTCCCTGCAAGGTATTTTTCTTAAGTGCTGCTATGCCTAATTTTTTTTATATGTTGCTGTAAAAAAAATTAACGTGGTGGTACTTACAAAAATATCCCACGGGGGAGAGAGCAGTTGGCAAACAAATGTAGAAAGCACACGTTATTTGCATAAAATTATGGTAAATCTTGAAATCAAGTAGTATAAGTCCTTCAACTTTGACCTTCCTTTCTGTTTCAACTATTCTCAGTTTTCTGCATTTCCATATAAAGTTTAGAATCCATTTGTCAATTTTCACAAAAATGCCAGCTGAGGTTTTGATTGAAATTGAATTGGCTCTAGAGAACAATTTAGGAAGACTTTAGCATTCTAACAACATTACATCTTCTAACCCAAAGGTAGTACATACCTCCATTTATTTAGATCTTTGATTTCTCTTAGCAATGTTTTATACTTTTTAGCATACAGACTATGCACATATTTAAATAATGTTTTTTTTTTTTAATATTTACTTTTATGCTATTGTAAATGGTATTTAAACATATTATTTTAAAATTTTTCCTTGTTAACATATGGGAACACAATGGATTTTTTTTTTTTTGTATTGACTCTTGCAGCTTGTGACACTGATAAATTCACTTATTCACTTTAGTAGCATTTTCTTATGATTTTCTACATATATGATCATGTCATCTCCTGATAAGACAGTTTTATATTTTCCTTCTAATATGCTTGGCTTTTATTTTCTTTTATTTTTTCCTTGTCTTATTGCACTACCTAGGACCACCATTAAAATGTTGAATAAAATTGGTAAGAGAAGATATTTTGCCTTGGTCATAGGCTGAAAGCATTCAGTCTCTTACCTTAGTTATGATGTTAGCTGTAGTTTTTCTATAGATTTACATTTTCAGGTTAAGTTTCCTTTAATTCCTAGTATGCTAAGAATTTTCATCATGAATGATGTTACATTTTTTAAAATGGCTTATCTATTTTATATTTATTGAGATTACATACTTTTTCATATATTCTGTTAATATTGTAAATTATATTTTTGCATATTCAAATACTAAACCCATCTTGCATTCCTAGAATGAACCTGACTTGTCATGTAATATACTCTTTGCTGCCAAGTTTTATTTGCCAATATTTTGTTAAACTTTTTTAAACCTATGCTTATTAGAGTATTTATAGGTTTTAAAAAAAAATTTCTTTTCTTTTAATGTCATTGTCTGGTTTTGCAATCAGTATTATGTTGGCTTCATAAAATGAGGTGGAAATTGCTCCTTCTTTCTCTAGTTTCTGAAAGATTTTGTGTAGGATTGTATTTTTTTTGTGTTAAATGTCTGATAGAATTCACCTGGAGATTCATTTGGGCTTAAAGTTTTCTTTGTAATAAGGTGTGTAATTATGAATTGAAATTATTTAATACATATAGGATTATTTACACTTTTTATTTCATTGCGTGTCAATTTTAATAATTTCTGTCTTTCAAGGACTAGGTCTGTTTTATCTTCTTTATTAGCATGAAGTTGTTTATGATACTCATTTATTATCTTTTAGTTTTGGTAGTGTTTATAGTGATTATGCTTTTTTATTTCTGCTATTGCTCATTTATGATTTGATTTGTTTCCTCTCCTTTTTTTTCTTTTTTTGATCAGTATAACTAGGGGCTTGTCAATTTTATTGGTATTTCCAAAGAACCAACTTTTTTGTTGTACAGATTTTTTGCTGTTGTTTATCTTTATTTTCATTGATTCACGTTCTTGTTTTAATTATTTCCTTCCTCCCAGTTACTTTAGGTTTAATTTGGTCTTCTTTTTCTGGTTTCTTACAGTGTAAAGCTAGGTCATTGATTTGAAACTTTATTTTTCTTCTAACAAAAGAATTTAACGGTATGAGTTTTCTCTAAGCATTGCTTTAGCTTTATCTAAACAGATTTACGATATGTTCAAAATATTTTCTACTTCCCCTTGTAATTCTCCTTTGGTATGTGCATTATTTGGAAGAGCATTGTTAATTTAATTCCTTGCAGTCAGAGAAGCTACTCAGTAAATTTTGATTTTTTTTTTTTAATTTATTGAGACTTGTGGGGTGGCCCAGCATAAGCCCTATCTTGGGAATATTCCATATACACTTGAAAATAATGTGTATTATTCAGTTGGTAGGTATAGTGTTCTATAAATATTAGGTCAATTTTATTGGTAAATACTTTATTGATAGGATAGACTGATTTTTCTGCCTATTTTTGTTCTCAGTTACTGAGAGATTGTGAGAATTGCTATTAGATAATGTTGAAAATCTCATCTACACCAGAGAAGAAGAAGAAGAAGAAAAACAACCTTATGGAGTGGGAGTCCTGATGGTTTTTAAGGAGGAGGTGAATGGTAACATGTCGCATGAGGACAACACAGGCTGAAGGCTAGCCTCAGGAAAGGGGCACAGACAGGGAGGCAAGTTTGGAAAATACTTCCCCTCCAGTTTGGGCAGAGTGATGCTGAATCAAAGCTACCGTTACCATTACCCATTGCTGTCGAGTCGATTTTGACTCATAGCAACCCTACAGGACAGAGTAGAACTGCCCCACAGGGTTTCCAAGGAATGCCTGGTGGATTCCAACTGCAGACCTTTGGGTTAGCAGTCATAGTTCTTAAGCACTGTGCCACCAGGGTTTCTCAATCAAGACTAGTGGTGGGGAAAAAGGCAGGAAATGTTGGAGTAGAGCAATTTGTGAATATCCTTGAATTCCAAATTGTGGAATTTATACCTGTGTCAGTGGGGAGCCATTGAAGGTCTTCAAACAAGGGAGTCACAAGGCCAGAGCTGTGGTTTATTTTGACAGTTGAGTTGATCTGGCAATGTGGGTAGGATAGGTTGGAAACGAAAGAGACTGGAGTTAGGAGGAACAATTCTAAGACAATTCAAGAATACAATGATGTCCATCAACATGAATGGATAACAAAAAAGTGGTATATACATACACTCGAATATATTATTCAGCCATAAATAGAAATGAAGTCCCGACATATGCCACAACATGGACATGCCTTTAAGACCTTATGCTAACTGAAATAAGTCATTTACAAAAGGGCAAATATTATATGATCTCATGTATATGAAATAGTCAAATACATAAGCCAAAGCAAGCCCACTGCCATCAAGTCGATTCCTACTCATAGCGACCCTATAGGACAGAGTAGAACTACTTCCATAGGGTTCCAAGGTTGTATCTTTACAGAAGCAGACTGCCGCACCTTTCTCCCACAGAGTGAGTGGTAGGTTTGCACTGCTAACTTTTCAGTTAGCAGCTGAGTGCTTTCATCACTGCACCACCAGGGCTCCTAAGCAAATATATATAAATACAAAATTATTAGTGCTTACAAAGAGTGGGAGGAAGGGGGAAAGGTGGAGTTTTTGCTTAGGGAACATTGAGTTTATGTTAATGGTGGTGAAATAATTTGGAAAAGTATAGTGAGAATGGTGCCACAACCTGAAGAATATAATCAATGCGACTGAATTATACATGTAGAAATTGTTGAATTGATGTATGTTTTGTTGCATTTATTTTCGCCATAATAACAATAAAAAAAAAAAAGAGTAAAATGAAAACAACATAAGCTCAAATTAAGTCAAAGACCATCGGAATAGAAAGGATGTTAGCAATAGAAGAAATGTATCTAAGGTAGAAATGGCAGCACTTCGAAAAAAATTATACTTTTAAAATTCTCTTTCTTTGGGAGGCTTGAAAACATGGGGGAGGTGTCAGTGAACTGGAGACGCATAAAATAAGGTTACTGAGAGAGCAATTCTGTAATTTTTATGCCAAAGTCCCCATTTTTCTTTATGTGCAGGATTTGTGTTTATTGGAGGTGCATTTAGACAAATGAATACTTACGTATTTTAATTAATGTGTGTTTTAACACTCATTTACTACTTCCTTTTAGGGGTTTGCTACTTAATAAAAGGAATAAAGGCATTTTTGCTAGAAATATTTCAGGAATGCTCTGTTTGCCTTTGGGAGCATTCTCATGAGGTGACTTTGGGCCGTAAAGACTTGAGTGTTTGGGTCATGTCCCATCCTGGAGCTTTCTGGCTTTGTCTTGTTTATTTGGAATATAGAAGACACACTGTAGAGACTATTAAACTCTTGAGAGCCGTCTGAAAGAAGACAAACACAATTCATAAGAAAGAAATGTGTTATTTAAAAATTTTTTTTTTTTGAGAACTGTAAGACATTAGAAAATTCTAGAAGTTTCATTGTTGTTAGGTGCTGTCAAGTCAGCCCTGACTCATAGCGACCCTATGTATAACAGAAACATTGCCCAGTTCCGTGCTATCCTCATAATTGTTGCTCTTTGAGCTCATTTTTGCAGCCCTTGTGTCAACTCACCTCATTGAAGGTCTTCCTCTTTTTTGCTGATCCTCTACTTTACTAAGCATGATGTCCTTCTCCAGGGACTGTCCTCTAGATATCACGCCCAAAGTAAGCGAGACAAAGTCTCACCATCTCTCTTCTAAGAAGCATTCTGGCTGTACTTCTTCTAAGACAGATTTGTTTGTTCTTCTGGAAGTCCATGGTATATTCAATATTCTTTGCCAACACCACAATTCAAATGCATCATTTTTCTTTGGTCTTCCTTTTTTATTGCCCAACTTTTGCATGCATATTAGGCAATTGAAAATACCCTGGCTTGGGTCAGGTGCACTTTAGTCATCAAAGTGACTAGAAGTTTAGAAGTTCGTTAAGGGGCAAAAGAAGAATTCTCTAGAGACAATATTTTCATAGACAATATATAACTGTTAATTGATATTGCAGCTGAGTTGGCCAGAGAGAAGGCATGTCTTTTCATTTGTAAATCAGACTGAATTATTTTAAGCAATTTTGTTCCCTTAATTACAAGAGATATGCTGTCATGTTGTCAAATAATTTAAACAACACACGAATAGACAATATGATGTAGAGGTTCTGAGGGTCAGTAAGAGTGTCAGAATACCTGGGTTTATGTCTCTTCAACATTCTTGTTCTGTGGCCTTCAGCATACAATTTAACTTGTCCAAATTTCTGTTTTCTTACATTAAAACCAAAACCAAACCTATTGCTGTCGAGTCAATTCCAGCTCATAGTGACCCTATAGAACAGTGTAGAACTGCCTCCTAGGGTTACCAAGGTGCAGCTGGTGGAGTCAAACTACCAACCTTTCGGTTAGTAGCCATAGCTCTTAACCACTGTGCAACCATGGGCCCTTCCTTACATTGAACCAAAAAAAATAAAAAACCAAACCTACTGCTGTCGAGTCGATTCCGACTCGTAGCGACCCTATAGGACAGAGTAGAACTGCCCCTTAGAGATTCCAAGGAGCACCTGGCGGATTCGAACTGCTGACCTTTTGGTTAGCAGACATAGCACTTAACCACTACGCCAACAGGGTTTCCTTCATAGCACAGGAATATTAGCAGAAATAAACTTATTGGTTTGTTGTGATAAGTGAGAAGATATATGTAAAGCGTTTAAGAACAGTGCCTGCCTATATAAAAGTTGGTAGTGATTTAGTAATAACCCCCACTATCATTATTATTATTATGGGCCATAGGTAGTTCGGTTGTAGAATTCTTGCCTTCCATGTGGGAGACCCAGGTCCAATTCCTGAGCAAAATACCTCATGTGCAGCCACCACCTATCTGTCCGTGGAGGCTTGCATGTTGCTAAGATGCTGGACAGGTTTCAGCTGCATTTACAGACTAAGACAGACTGGAAAGAAAGACCTGGCAATCTACTTCCAAAAACCAGCCAATGAAAACCCTGTTGATCACAATGGTGAGATCTGCAATCGATCATGGGGTTGCACAGGACCAGACAGCATTGTGTTCTGCTGTGCATGGGGTTGCAATGACCAGAGTAGACAGTAGCTAATAACATCATCATCATCATTATTTTGCTACAACAGCATTTTATTAATTGTAACACCCTGAATAGCACCTGTGATGTAATAATAAATGCTCAACAAAGTAGTTATTATCTTTAAGTATATAAGAGAAAATGTCCTACCTCACCTCCCCAGAGGTAACTGAAATAAACATTGTTGTGAGTGTAGTTATAGATTTATATTTATTTTAAACAAAATTGGAATCATACTGTACATATTATTCCACAATTTGCTATTTCACTTAAATTTTAAAAACTGCTTACCCACGCAAATATGCCCAACTGAGTTTTGACAAAGGCGCAAAACCAATTCAATGGAGGAAGCAGGAAAGGTAGCCTTTTCAATAAATGATGCTAAAGTAATTAGACCTCCACAGGCAAAAAATGAACATTGGCCTAAACAGACCTCATACTTTACACAAAAATTAACTTACAATGGATCACAGACATAAATGTAAAACATAAAACTAAAAAAACTTTTAAAAAATAAGAGGAGACAATCTTTAGGTTCTAAAGCTAGGCAAAGAGTTGTTAGACTTGACACCAAAAACCACGATCTGTAAGAGGAAAAGCTGACAAATTGGACCTCTTCAAAATTAAAAACCTTGCTCTGTGAAAGCCCCTATTCAGACTGGGAGAAAAGATTTGCAAATCCCATATCTGACAAAGGACTAGTATGTAGAATATATAGAGAACTCCCAAAACTCAACAGTAAAAAATCAAGCAATCTAATTAGACAATGGACGGAAGATATGAGTAGTCAGTTCACTGAAAAGGCTATGCAGTTTGCAAATAAGCACATGGAAAGGTATTCAACACCATCAGCCATTAGGGAAATGCAAATTAAAACCATAATGAGATATCACTACACACCCTTCAGAATGGCTTAAAAAAAATACTGACACCACCAAGTGCTGGTGAAGATGCAGAGACACTGGATTACTCATTCCCTGGTGGTGGGAATGTAAAATAGTACAGCTATTTTGAAAGATAATTGGGCAATTTATCATAAAACTAGACATGCAACTGCCATACAACACAACCATTACACTCTTGGGCATTTATCCAGAGAAATGAAAATGTATGTTCACACAAAACTCTGTACATGCATATTCAGGGCAGCTGTATTCATGATAGCCCCCAAACTGGAATCAACCCAAAAGCCCTTCAGCACGTGAGCGGTTAAGAGCATGATACATCCAAACCATGGAATACTACTCAGCAATAAAAAGGAACAAACTACTGAATCCAGGGAGTTACAGTGAGTGAAAAAAGCTAACCACAAAGGGCTGCATACTGTATGACTCCTTTTATATAGCATTCTTGGAATAACAAAGTTATAGAAATGAACAATAGATTAGTAGTTGCCAGGGGTTAGGAATGGGGAGGGGGAGCAAAGGGTTATAAAAGGGCAATGCGAGGAATGCTTGGGGTAGAGAAACTGTTCTGTATCTTGACTATGGTCTTGGATACAGAAACCTACCCAGGTGATAAAAATCACACAGAAGTAATGAGTACAAAGGAGCCCTGGCAGCACAGTGGTTAAGTGCTCAGCTGCTAACCAAAAGGTCAGTGGTTCTCCATGGGGGAAAAGACCTGGCAATCTGCTCCCATAAAGATTACAGTCTAGGAAACCCTATGTGGCAGTTCTACTCTGTCATACGGGGTTGCCATGAGTCAGAATTGACTCAGTGGCACGCAACAATAATGAGTACGAGTAAAACTGGGGAAATCTGCATAAAATGGGTGGATTGTATCAATGTCAATATCCTAGTTGTGATATACTATACTTTTGCAAGATGTTACCACTGGGGTATACTGAGTAAGGCCTATATCAGATGTCTGCACTGTTTCTTACATCTGTATTGGAATTTACAATGCTTCCCAAAATACAAATTTTAGTTAAAAAAAAAAAAAAGTACTACTGCAAACTGCTAGCATGTTCAGAATCGACTTGACAAAAGTAACAAAAACAACAGCAGCAAAAACAAAAACAAAAACCCAAAACAAACAACTAATAGTTTCACCAAGTTTTGACACATTTCAACTATTTGCACTATTTTTCTTTCCCTTTTAATCACTCAGCAGTGACCATCTGATTGGCCAAATTCTCCTTCCTTTGTTATAAACGACTCCAACAAGTTGTTCAGGAGCTCTGCTGCTTCAATGCAGTGGATGGAAGTGGTTTGTGGGGAAACTGGGCTAGACGGGTGAAACCAGAGCTGTGCTCCTAACTACCTCCTTTACTGGGGACCTATTTGCATGTGTATCAGGAAGGGTAATTAAGTGTGACGCATGAGTCAGATAGCACCTTCCCCAGGCTCAGGAACTCCTCTCTGGGTTAAGTAAGGCTGGCCTCCACAAAGATAGTCAAGACTTGAGCAACTCACAACTACTTGGGAAATGAAGCCCATTATGTCTTACTGGGGAGGCAGTAATGACTGTCATGGAAGAAGGAGACCTCAATTTACACAAACAGCTGTTTCTGCTTGACAACATAAGGGTAAACAGGGCTCAGGTTGGCCCTTAGCGAACTGATCCGTGGAAAGGCAGTCTGAACAGACACACTCACTGAGCACAGTGAGAAAACCCTCGCGGCACTGCCTACCTGTGATGCTTAGAGTCAGAAGGTGTCTTTGGGAGCCAGGCTGCATAAAGGGCCATGTCCTAAGGGCTGCTCTCTCAGGAAGGCACTTTGGAGTATGGAGCTGGGAGGGTTGCGGTTTGTCCAGAGGGAGCCCCTTTATCCCATTCTTAGCCAATTATGTAATATGTCACTGGGGGACCCTCTAGTCGGGTTCCCTTAGCACTGGGGGATGGCGTCTGATTACAGTTGTGTGGGTTTGCTCCTCGCCTTTGCAGGGGGAGGGCTCCACTGCAGCACTGGGGGGCCATGCAGAACTGACTCGTTGGTGACAGTCAGCTGTGATTTTCCATCAGCTGCATCTCATTATCCTGCCAGGACTCCCTGGTGCCTATCGATGAGAAACAATGTGTAATCATGCCAAGTGATTGCAAATCACTCTGCAGACGCCTGTGCAAGACTTGACGGGCCACCATGGTCCCTGGGCTCCATGGTCCCAGGCTGGCCCCATGGTGGGGACTCCAGGAGCTTGGAGCACAATGGCTGTCTTTTCTTCTTGGCATGCGGTGGGGGTGGCAGGCTGAGTTAAAGAGGAATATTAGCCAGTCACAAATCCCACACAACCACAGGGCCCAAGATTCAGGAGAGCTATCCAGAAGAGTGGTCTTTTCTCTTCATGGAAAAATAGGTGGGTTCCAGGATTCTAGAAGCAATGTTTTGGTGGGAGTTGTTGTTCTTGTTAGTTGCCGTCAAGTTGACTCCGACTCATAGCAACACCATGTACAATAGAACAAAGTGCTGCCCTGTCCTGCAGCTTCTTCATGTTATTTGTATGCTCAAGTCCATTGTCGCAGCCACTGTGTGTTTTGAGCGCCTTCCGGCCTACAGGGCTCATCTTCCAGCACTATATTTGACAATATTCTGTTGTGATCCATAGTTTTTTCATTCAATAATTTTCAGAAGTATACTGCCAGGCCTTTCTTCCTAGTCCGTCTTAGTCTGGAAGCTCTGCTGAAACCTGTCCACCATGCGTAACCCTGCTGGTATTTGAAATACTGGTGGCATAGCTTCTAGCATCAAAGTACGACACAGTACAACAAACTGACCGATGGGTGGTGGCCCCCCTTCTTAGCTACTGTGCTATGTTGCAGGAGTATGTGCCACATTTTTTCTAATACAGACAGTAGTGCACACTGGTTGCAGAACTCAGACACTGCTGGCACACAGATCTGATTCAAATCCTCACTCTGGTAGTTACTAGCTATGTGACATCTGGCAAGTTGTTTAATCTCTCTGAGCCTTGGTTTTCTTATCTGCAAAATGGGAATAATAACAGTACCAAGCATTTAGAGATGTTTTCATAATTAAATGAGATAATGAATGTAATGTTTTGGGGACTCAATTAATGCTGATTGTTGGCGTTATTAATACAATTTGAAGTTGAGGAAGACATTTCCTAGAACTGGATGGAAGCATCCATATTGTTTCCTCTTTCCACCTAAAGGGAAAAGACAAAAACGAAAACAACTTGTAACAGAAAAACTCCAAGTTCCAAATTCCTACCAGGAAGAAGGGGTGCAAATAAATGTGTCAAATAAAACTGGAAATGGAATTTCTAGATCTCCATTTTGGAGTGTCCCAAAGCACAGTAGCCAGTTAGAAAACCAGCTGCTGCAAAGTCAGCTCCGACTCGTGTGACCCCGAGTGTCAGAGTAAAACTGTGCTTAGAGTTTTAACGGCTGATTTTTCAGAAGTAATCACCAGACCTTTCTTCTGAGGCAACTCTGGTTGGACTTGAACCTGCCACCTTTTGGTTAGCAACCAAGTGTGTTAACCGTTGCACCACCCAGAGACTAAAGCACATTAACAACAACAACAAAAATGGGGCTTACCATATTTACACATTAGAATCCTGAAGAACTTTGAAACAATACTTATGACCAGTCTCTTCCCCAGATGAATTACCTCAAAATCTCTTGGGGAGGGGCTCTGGTGTCTTTATTTCTAATGCCCAGATTTGCCCTCCTACCGTCCCCCATTCCTGCTAGCTGATTCTACGGTATTGCCAGCTGTCAGAGCTACAATAGTTAAACCCTAAGAGATAAAATGTATCAATATAAAAGCTTGTGCAAATTGGCTTAACAATGGCATTTCCTACACTTTTTGACAGAGCAAAAGGACCTCTCCCCTTCTTCCTCCTCCTGTTCCTCCTTTTCTTCTAAAACTTTGAAGTACTTATTGAGAATCCCCGCTGGAAGCCTTCTCCAGCTCTTCCTCAGTGGGGGACGCCCGGGTCTAATGCTTTCTGACTTGCTACCTTCCCCCCGGTGCTAAAGAGCTCTCAAGAGTCAGGACACTGAGCAGAGCAGTCTGTAATTACCTTGATTACTCTCAGCAAGAGTGCGCTGCCAGGGTAGAGCCACAGATAGGCCCTACCCCTTCTGCAGGAATCCAGAAACCTCACAGGAACCTAGCTGGGCAGGAGCTGGGACTGAGGAGGGATTTGAGGGGGCCGGTGCTATGGATCAGCCTGGGGTCTGCTTACCAAGGCGATGGGCTTATAGGTGTTAGAAAATATTGATAACACAGCTCCTTAATCCTGGGCTTAAATTGCAAGGCTGAGGTGTCCTCCTGTCACTGGAAAGTCTTTTCAACAGTCCTGAGAAAAGGAAGGAGGTTGTTCATTGTCTAACAGAGGGCTTTTAAAAAAAAAACTTTTAATTGTTGTCTAATGACAGCTCCCCAAACATTATCAGCACAACCTGTTGATAAGACAAAGCTGATTGTATTGCTTATCACGGTAAGAGAATACCATCTTCACAGAGTGTTGGCAGTGTCTCAGAGTGAGGAAGGCTAGATCAGAATTTATTGAGAATTAGGAGTTTGGTTTAATTAAGACAGGTCTTTCAAAGAGGGGGATTGATTAGGACCAGTTAAGGATCATTTCATCCTGTCTAAGAGTGGGGAAAACAGCCAGGATTTCAAGAATCGTGGAGAGTCAGTTGTCTACTGATGCTGTCCATGGAAGAGTTGGTGGGCCTTTGGGGAACTTGCTGTAATGAAAAGTCAAGCCCTTTGGGTGGTCAAGAATCTTCTGTATTGTAAAGGCACACAGTGAAAACAATGGAACACAAAAGTCATCAAAATATAATGTAGACAGTAAATTATGTGGGAGTGGGCAGTTCCGGTCCTTGGTGCCCAGGCTGTGTGTAGAGGGATAGATGATTTTGGTTCTCATTATTTATTTTTGTTATAATGAGGGAGAATTTTTTTTTTTTTTTCTAGTTTCTAACCTCCTGAAATAGTTGTGCTTTCCCTGTTAAGTCCTTTTGATTTTGCCTCCTTGATGGGGCAAAGCCTGCAATTGGGCATGTTTTTTCCTCCTTGCTCTGGCCTCAGGAAAGTTCAGAGCCAAATCTGCTGTCCATTTTTAGCGAGCATAAATCACACCACATATATTTGCATATTTACTTCACACCCATTGCTATCTTGTTTGTCTTGATCATGATCCAAATATTTTTGTTTTGTGTTTTTGGTAGTAGCGATTTTCAAACCTTTACAATATGCCTATATTTATAAGGAACTATGTTTTTAGAGTGTCAAGAGTTAAGTAAGTATTACACAAACACAAAAGGAACGTGGCGGTGGAATCCAAAATGGGACGCCGTGATGGCTCTTCACAGGCACCCCTCGAGGAGGGGCATAGTTGACTGGAGAGAAGAGGTTGTATTGTGACTCTGGGGTCCCAGCCATGGTTCCAAGTACAAATGGCTTGAAAGTCAGTAAGAAAAAAATCCTAGCGGCTATCAGTCAAGAAGAAAAACTCTATTGTTCCATTTAAAGTTCCCTCCCTGGGAAGTTGTTTCTACCCCAGGCCCTTTTTTCTCTACCAATACACCTTTTGTTTGGTGAATGGGTTTTAATCTGTTAACAGGAATTATAATAAACATTTTCTTCTATGCTTTAAAACATACATATTTGTTATGTAATGAAATACAGACAGTTCCTGGGTGCCGACCAGATCTGTTCCTGAGTTCCTGAGTGTTCTTTAAGAATTTGTAGGTAAGTAGGAACAGATTTTCATGTATAGTTCTTACTTAGCCCTGCTTTAGTGCAAGAAAAGGCTTGAAAACTTCTCAATGATTTAAAAGCTGCACGTGCAGCAATGAAGGTAATTGTGATGAAGACTCTGTTGCCAGTAGGGGTTGGCTCAATCCTTTCAAAGGGAGGGCAAATTTACGTAACGTTAAAGGGCAAACACAAGTTGTCTGTAAGTCGGACTTTTTGTAACCCTGTATTTCAAACTTAGAGAAAAAAGCAGAGAATAATATAAGTTAGCCAAAGCAGTTAACATTTAACTTTGTTAAAACTTAACTTTCTATTTTGGCCATATTTACTTTCTTTCTTTTTTTTTTTTTTTAATAAATAATGTAACATTACGAAGACCTTTGAAATTCATCGCGTCCCCCCATTCCATTCTTCTTCCTCTCTTGCCCCAAGTAGCTAATTATCCTGAATTTTCTCATTATCATTCTGCTTCAAGATTTTTATGCTTAACTCAATATATAAATGCCCATAAGCAATATATAGGATTGTTTTGTATATTTTAAGCTATATGTGTTCGATAACCTTCTGAATTTCCTTTTTGTATTTAACATTATGTTTTGGAAATTAATTCCTTTTGATACATGTGTTTCTAATTGATCCATTTTATCTGCTGAAGAGTATTTTACTATATGAGTCCACCACAATTTATCCATTCTTTTGTTGATGGCCATCTGGGTTTCATACCATTATTGGCTAGTATAAACAATACTGCCATAAACGTCTAGAACCCGTACATAATGTACACATGTGCAAAGCTTTCTTCAGGGCATATTCCTAAGAGTGGAATTGATGGGTCTCATTTACACATATCCTTAATTTCACTAGATTGCAAAACTACTCTCCAAAATTATTGTACAAATTCACACTCCCATCAGCAGAGTAAAAGAATTTATTTTGTTCCACATTCTTGCCAACAGTTGGTATTGTTAGAATTTTCAATTCTAGACTCTTATTGGTGCGAAATGGTATCTACTGTTGTTTTTGTTTGAATTTCCTTTATTACTAGTGAGATTCAGCATCTTATCACTGACTTATTGGCCTTTTGGTTTTTTTCTTCTATGGTTTCTTTGGTCATATATTTTGTTCATGTTGTTATTAGCTTCCCACCACTTCTCTGTCAGCTTGTTGTACTGTGTTGGCATGTGTGTTACTGTGATTCTGGAAGCTATGCCACTGGTATTTTAAACACCAGCAGGGTCACCCTTAGTGGACAGGTTTCAATGGAGCTTCCAGCCTAAGACAGACTAGGAAGAAGGACCTGGCTATCTAATTCTAAAAAAATTAGTCAGTGAAAACCATATGAACAGCAGCAAAACATTATCTGATGTAGTGCTGGAAGATGACCCCCTCAAGTTGGAAGGCACTCAAAATATTACTGGGGAAAAGCTGCCTCCTCAAAGGAGAGTCAACCTTAATCACGTGGCTAGAGTAAACCTTTCAGGACCTTCATTTGCTAATATGGCATGACTCAAAATGAGAAGAAACAACTGCAAACATCCATTAATAAGTGGAACAAGAATGTAGGAAGTATGAATCTAGGAAAATTGAAAGTCACCAAAGATGAAATGGAACATATAAAGGTAGATATCCTAGGCACTAGTAGGTTGAAATGGACTGGTATTAGCCATTTTGAATCAGACAATCATATGATCTACTATGCTGGGAATGATAAATTGAAGAGATCGGCATTGCATTCATCATCAAAAAGAACATTTCAAGATCTTTCCTGAAGTACTACTCTGTCAGTGATAGGATAATATCCATACGTCTACAAAGAGGACCAGTTAATATGACTATTATTCAAATTTATGCACCAACTACTAATGACAAAGATAAAGAAATTGGAGATTTTTTAAATCAACTTGTGCAGTCTGAAACTGATAAAACATGCAATCAAATGCATTGATAATTACTGGTGATTGGAATGCACGGAAGTTGGAAACAAATAAGAAGGATCACTAGTTGGAAAATATGCCTTGGTGACTGAAACGATGCTGGAGATTGCATGATAGAATTTTGTAAGACCAATGGCTTATTTATTAGAAATACCTTTTTCCAACAACATAAATGGGGACTATACACATGGACCTCAGCAGACGGAATTCACAGGAATCAAATCTACTACATCTGTGAAAGACATGATGGAGAAGCTCAATATCATCAGTCAGAACAAGGCCAGCAGCTGACTGAAGAATAGAAAGTCAATTGCTCGTATGTTAGTTCAAGCTGAAGCTGAAGAAAATTAGAACAAGTCCACAAGAGCCAAAGTACAACCTTGAATATATCCCACCTGAATTTAGAGAACATCTCAAGAATAGATTTCATGCACTGAGCACTGAAGACCAAAGACCAGACAAGTTGTGGGATGACATCAAGGACAGCATACATGAAGAAAGCAAAAGGCTGTTGAAAAGACAAGAAAGAAAGAAAAGACAAAAATGGATGTCAGAACAGACTATGAAACTTGCTGTTGAATGTAAAGTGAGTGGAAGCAATGATGAAGTAAAAGAGCTGAACAGAAGATTTCAAAGGGTGGCTCCAGAAGACAAACTAAAGTATTATAATGAAATATGCAAACATCTGGAGTTAGAAAACCAAAAAGGAAGAACATGCTCGACATTTCTAAAGCTGAAAGAACTAAAAAATTCAAGCCTCCTACTGCAATTTTGAAGGATTCTATGGGGAAAATATCGAACGACATAGGAAGCATCAAAAGAAGATGGAAGGAATACACAGTTACTGTACCAAAAAGAATTGGTCGGTGGTGAACCATTTCAGGAGGTAGCATATGATCGAGAACTGATGGTATTAAAGGAAGAAGTCCAAGCTGCACTGAGGGTATTGGCAAAAACAAAACCAAAAGCACATGAGACTATGTGGGCAGCTCCTGTCTGCAGGTGATGTAAGAAGGCACAGGGGGAAAGGAGCTGACTGGATGCACATGGGAAATACACGGTGGAGAGGAGGAGTATGCAGTCTCATTAGAAGGAGAGAAACTAGGAGTGCATAGCAAGGTGTATATAAGTTTTTGTATGAGAGACTGACTTGATTTTTAAACTTTCACTTAAAGCACAATAAAAAAAGTAATATTTAAAATAAATTATTGCCTTTGTAAATTTCTCTCCAGTGCATTAATGATCACTAGAGTGTTAAAGTACAACTTTTAGTAACTGTATCTAAGTCACTAAGTCAGGCTCGCCAACCGGATAACGCATATAGAAGCTACCTCGGAAAGAATCTTTGATAACCAGTAACACCATGCACAGAATTTCACAATCCTTTCTTTGTTTTCTCTCTCTCCCTCCCCTCACCCCTCCTCTCCTTCCTAGGGTGTTTTAGGACTTTAGTGGGACCATGACACAATTACCATGACAAATATATATATGTTGTTATTACAAAACAAACCAAACAAACCCGTGGAGTGGATTTTGACTCATAAAGACCCTACAGGACAGAGTAGAACTGCCCCATGAGTGCCTGGGGATTCAAACGGCCAACCTTTTGGTTAGCAGCCATAGCTCTTAACCACTATGTCACCAAGGTGTCATTGGTTTGGTTCTGACTCATAGAGACCCTATGTACAACAGAAGGAAACACTATCTGGTCCTGCACCATCCTCACAATTGTTGTTATGCTTGAGCCCATTATTGTAGCCACTGTGTCAATCCATCTTGTTGAAGGCCTTCTTCTTTTTGGCTGACCCTTTACTTTACCAAGCATGATGTCCTTCTCCAGGAACTAGCCCCTCCTGATAGCATGTCCAAAATACGTGAGACAAAGTCTCACAATCCTCGATTCTAAGAAGCATTCGAGCTATACTTCTTTAAGACAGATTTGTTTGTTCTTCTGGCAGTCCATGGCATGTATATATTCAATATTCTTCGCCAACAACATAATTCAAAGGCATCAGTTCTTCTTTGGTTTTCCTTATTCATTGTCCAGCTTTTGCATGCATATGGCTTTGGTCAGGCACAACTTAGTCCTCAAAGTGACATCTTTGCTTTTTAACACTTTGAAGAAGTCTTTTGCAGTAGATTTGCCCAATATAATTTCTTGACTGCTGCTTCCATGGGCGTTGATTGTGGATCCATGTAAAATGAAATCCTTGACAACTTCAATCTTTCCTTCATTTTTCATGATGTTGCTTGCTGGAAGAAGTATTTTTAATGTATATTTAAAAATAAATATACATATATATGTATATACATATATATATATATTTCTTTTGATGGTGGAAGGGGCCCGTGAAGGCAAAAGTATCATGATGTATGTGTGTGTGTGTGTGTGTGTGTGTATATATATATATATATATATGACTGCATTGGTGTAAAGATGAATCTGATCATATAATCCTAGGAGGATTCAACATTGTTATTATATTCATTTTTTCTTCTGATTTTAAAACAAATTAAAATTAAAACATTTCTGTGCACCTACCAAAGTATCATGGGCCCTAGGCACTATACTCCTGTGCTTGATGGAGAAGTCAGCCCTGCCCCTCCCTCTCCCCTCGTTTCCTCCATTTCCTCCTCCCTCCATCTCTCTCTCCATTTTTCCCTCTCTCTGTCCATTTCTTCTTCCATCTCTCCCTCCCTGCCTCCCTCTCTTTCTTTTTCCCTTCCCCTCCCTCTCTTTCTTCTTTCTCCTTTCCTGCCTAGACTTGGCATACTAAGAAAAACAAGTTTTCAGTTTCTTCTATATCTTGCTTGAAATCATTTCTGTTCTAAGAAGAAACAAATGAGACATTTCCTTCATTTTCCTCTCAAAAAAATTGAACTCTAATTGCAAATCTAAATTTTCCTGGAATCCTACAGGTATTTGTTTTTCCAACCTTCTCATAAGTAATTTAGATTACCTTTGTGGGTTTTCTTTTTCCCCCAGCTCCACCTATACATTGCAAAATTCTGAGGTGACCCAGAAAGATCCCTTAGCAATTAATCCCAACACTGGTTCAACTTCTGGGTGACTGGACCTTTCCTTTACAGTTTAGGTGTTCAGTGCTTCTGCTGAGACAGTGGATGTCACAGCATACAAAAACTGAGACATATGCTGCCCAGCATGCCATTAAAAACCAGAAGTCACTCTGAGGTATGTGGCTACTGCAGGTAGTCTGGACTCCCTCTGTGTTTTCTCTGACTTCTCAAAGCAGTGCCTCAAGTTTCACAGCTATTTTCCATTGCTCCAGGACCAGTGTACCTACATTCAGAAATGGCCCTTAGGAGTCAAAGGACCTTCCTTTTTTTTTTTTTATTTTAATTGTGCTTTAAGTGAAAGTTTACAAATTGAGTCAGTCTCTCATACAAAAATTTATATACTCCTAATTGCTCTCCCCCTAATGAGACAGCACACTCCTTCCCTCCTCTCTCTATTTTCGTGTCCATTCAGCCAGCTTCTCACCCCCTCTGCCCTCTCATCTCCTCTCCAGATGGGAGCTGTCCACACAGTCTCATGTGTCTACTTGATCCAAGAAGCTCACTCTTCACCAGTATCATATTCTATCCCATAGTCCAGTCCAATCCCTGTCTGAAGAGTTGGCTTTGGGAATGGTTCCAGTCTTGGGCTAACAGAAGGTCTGGGAACCATAACCTCCAGGGTCCTTCTAGTCTCAGTCAGGTGATTAAGTCTGGTGTTTTTACAAGAATTTGGGGTCTGCATCCCACTGCTCTCCTGCTCCCTCAGGGGTTCCCTGTTGTGTTCCCTGTCAGGGCAGTCATCGGTTGTAGCCAGGCACCATCTAGTTCTTCTGGTCTCAGGCTGATGTAGTCTCTGGTTTATGCGGTCCTTTCTGTCTCTTGGGCTCATACTTATCTTGTGCCTTTGGTGTTCTTCATTCTCCCTTGCTCCAGGTGGGTTGAGACCCATTGATGCATCTTAGATGGCCGCTTGCCACCATTTAAGACCTCAGAAGCCACTTTCCAAAGTGGGGTGCAGAATGTTCTCTTAATAGATTTTAATATGCCAATTGCTTTAGATGTCCCCTGAAACCATGGTCCCCAAACCCCTGCCTCTGCTATGCTGGCCTTTGAAGGGTTCAGTTTATTCAGGAAACTTCTTTGCTTTTAGTTTAGTCCAGTTGTGCTGACCTCACCTGTATTGTGTTGTCTTTCACTTCACCTTAAATAATTCTTATCTACTATTTTTTTAATCTAATTAATGAAAACCCCTCTCCCTCCCTCCCTCCCCCTTCTTGTAACCATCAAAGAATATTTTCTTCTCTGTTTAAACTATTTCTCCAATTATTATAACAGTGGTCTCATACAATATTTGTCCTTTTGCAACTGACTAATTTCACTCAGCATAATGCCTTCCAGATTCCTCCATGTTATGAAATGTTTCACAGATTCATCATTGTTCTTTATCGATACGTAGAATATACCATAATTTATCCATTCATCTGTTGATGGGCACCCAGGTTACTTCCATCTTTTTGCTATTGTAAACAGTGCTGCAATAAACATGGGTGTGCATATATCTTCTGTTCATGTAAAGGCTCTTAATTCTTTAGGATATATTCCAAGGAGTGGGATTGCTGGATCATATGGTAATTCTATTTCTAGTTTTTTAAGGAAGTGCCAAATTGATTTCCAAAGTGGTTGTACCATTTTACATTCCCACCAGCAGTGTAGAAGTGTTCCAGTCTCTCCACAACCTCTCCGACATTTATTATTTTGTGTTTTTTGGATTAATGCCAGCCTTGTTGGAGTGAGATGGAACCTCATTGTAGTTTTGATTGGCGTTTCTCTAATGACTAATGATCGTGAGCATTTCCTCATGTATCTGTTAGCCACCTGAATGTCTTCTTTAGTGAAGTGCCTGTTCATATCCTTTGTTATTTGTCTTTTTGTAGTTGAGTTTTTGCAGTATCATGTAGGTTTTAGAGATCAGGCACTGATCGGAAATGTCGTAGCTAAAAATTTTTTCCCAGTCTGTAGGCAATCTTTTCACTCTTTTGGTGAAGTCTTTGGATGAACATAGGTGTTTGATTTTTAGGAGCTCCCGGTTATCTGGTTTTTCTTCTGCATTGCTAGTAATGTTTTGTATACTGTTTATGCCATGTATTAGGGCTCCTAGCATTGTCTCTATTTTTTCTTCCATGATCTTTATCATTTTAGATTTTATATTTAGGTCTTTGATCCATTTTGAGTTAGTTTTTGTGCATGGTGTGAGGTATGGGTCTTGTTTCATTTTTTTGCAGAGGGATTTATCCAGTTATGCCAGCACCATTTGTTAAAGAGACTGTCTTTTCCCAATTTAACTGAATTTGGGCCTTTGTCAAATATCAGTTGCTCATATATGGATAGATTTGTGTCTGGATTCTCAATTCTGTTCCTTTGGTCTATGTATCTGTTATTGTACTGGTACCTGGCTGTTTTGACTACTGTGACAGTATAATAGGTTCTAAAATCAGGTACAGTGAGGCCTCCCACTTTCTTCTTCTTTTTCAGTAATGCTTTACTTACCCGGGGCCTCTTTCCCTTCCATGTGAAATTGGTGATTTGTTTCTCCAACTCATTAAAAAATGTTGTTGAAATTTGAATCAGAATTGCATTGTATCTATTGATCGCTTTTGGTAGAATAGACATTTTTACAATTTTTAATTCTTCCTAACCGTGAGCAAGTTATGTTTTACCACTTATGTAGGTCTCTTTGGAAACCCTGGTGGTGTAGCGGTTAAGTGCTATGGCTGCTAACCAAAAGTTTGGCAGTTCAAATCCACCAGGCATTCCTTGGAAACTCTACAGGGAAGTTCCACTCTGTCCTATAGGGTTGCTATGAGTCAGAATCCACTCGACAGCAGTGGGTTTTGGTTTTGGTAGGTCTCTTTTGGTTCTTTGCAGTAGTGTCTTGTACTTTTCTTTGTATAGGTCTTTTGCATCTCTGGTAAGATTTATTCCTAAGTATTTTATCTTAAAAAAATTATTTTTTAATTATTTTTTAATTTTATCTTCTTGGGGGCTACTAGAAATGGTATTGATTTGGTGATTTCCTCTTCAATGTTCTTTTTGTTGGTGTAGAGGAATCCAACTGATTTTTGTATGTTTATCTTGTGTCCTGATACTTTGCTGAACTCTTCTATTAGTTTCAGTAGTTTTCTTGAGGATTTCTTACGTTTTTCTGTGTACAAGATCATGTCATTTGTAAACAGAGGTACTTTTACTTCTTCCTAACCAATCTGGATGTCCTTTATTTCTTTATCTAGCCTAATTGCTCTGGCTAGGACCTCCAGCACAATGTTGAATAAGGTGGTGATAAATGGCATCCTTGTCTGGTTCCTGATCTCACAGGGAATGCTTTCAGACTCTCTCCATTTAGGATGAGGTTGGCTGTTGGCTTTGTGTAAATGCCATTTATTATGTTGAGGAATTTTCATTCTATTACTATTTTGCTGAGAGTTTTTATCATGAATGGGTGTTGAACTTTGTCAAATGCCTTCTCTGCATCAGTTGATAAAATCATGTGGTTCTTATCTTTTGTTTTATTTGTATGATGGATTACATTAATTGTTTTTCTAATGTTGAACCATCCCTGCATACCTAGTATGAATTCCACTTGGTCATGGTGAATTATTTTTTTGATATGTTGTTGAATTCTATTGGCCAGGATTTTTGCATCTAAGTTCATGAGGGATATAGGTCTGTAATTTTCTTTTTTTATGGTGTCTTTACCTGGTTTTGGTATCAGGGATACGGTGGCTTCATAGAAAGAGTTTGGTAGTATTCTGTCTTTTATATGCTCTGAAATACCTTTAGTAGTAGTGGTGTTAACTCTTCTCTGAAAGTTTGGTAGAACCCTGCAGTGAAGCCGTCTGGGCCAGGGCTTTTTTTTGTTGTTGTTGGGAGTTTTTTGATTACCTGTTCAATTTCTTCTTTTGTTATGGATCTATTTAGTTGTTCTACCTCTGTTTGTGTTAGTTTAGGTAGGTAGTGTGTTTCTAGGAATTTATGCATTTCTTTTAGGTTTTCAAATTTGTTAGAGTACAATTTTTCATAGTAATCTGATATGTCTTTAAATTTCAGCTGGGTCTGTTGTAATATTGCCCATCTCATTTCTTATTCGGGTTATTTGCTTCCTCACCTGTTTTTCTTTTGTCAGTGTGGCCAATGGTTTTTCAATTTTGTTAATTTTTTCAAAGAACCAGCTTTTGGTCTTGTTAATTCTTTAGATTGTTTTTCTGTTTTCTGTTTCATTTAAGTCTGCTCTAATTTTTATTATTTGCTTTCTTCTGGTACCTGAGGGTTTCTTTTGTTGTTTCATTTCTATTTCAAGTTGTAGGGATAATTCTTTGATTTTGGCCCTTCTTTTTGTATGTGTGCATTTATTGTTATAAATTGACCTCTGGGCACTGCTTTTGCTGTGTCCCAAATGTTCTGATAGGAAGTGTTTTCATTCTCATTGGATTCTCTGAATTTCTGTATTCCATCCTTAATGTCTTCTATAACCCAGTCTTTTTTGAGCAGGGTGTTATTCGATTTCCAAGTGTTTGACCTCTTTTCCCTGCTTTTTCCATTATTGATTTCTACTTTTATGGCCTTATGGTCAGAGAAGGTGCTTTGTAATATTTCAATGTTTTGGATTCTGCTAAGGCTTGCTTTAAGACCTAATATGTGGTCTATTCTAGAGAATGTTCCATGTGCACTAGAAAAAAAAGTATACTTGGCTGCTGTTGGGTGGAATGTTCTGTATGTGTCTACGAGGTCAAGTTGGTTGATTATGGCATTTGGATCTTCCATGTCTTTATCGAGCTTCTTTGTGGATGTCTTGTGCTCTACCGAAAGTGGTGTGTTGAAGTCTGCTACTATAATTGTGGAGCTCTTTATCTCACTTTTTAATGCTGTTAGAGTTTGTTTTATGTATCTTGTAGCCCTTTCCTTGGGTGCATAAATACTTAAAATGGTTATATCCTCCTGGTATATTGTCCCTTTAACCATTATATAGTGTTCTTCCTTGTCCTTTGTGGTGAATTTAACTTTAAAGTCTATTTTGTCAGAAATTAATAGTGCCACTCCTGCTCTGTTTTGATTGTTGTTGCCTTGATATATTTTTTTGCATCCTTTGAGTTGTAGTTTGTTTGTTTCTCTAAGTCTAAGGTGTGTCTCTTGTAGGCAGCATATAGATGGATCATGTTTTTTAATCCATTCTGCCACTCTATGTCTCTTTATTGGTGCATTTAGTCCATTTACATTCAGCATAATTATAGATAGGTTTTTTTTTATGAGTTTAGTGCTGTCATTTTGATATCTTTTTTTGTGTTGTTGACAGTTTCTTTTTCCCACTTAATTTTTTGTCCTGAGTAGTTTACCTTTATATATTCTTTTCCACTTATTCATTGTTGTTGATTTTGTTTCTGCTGAGTCTCTATTTTTTTCTTATATTTTATTTTGATGAGTAGGATAGTTTGTCTTCTTTGTGGTTACCTTAATATTTACCCCCTATTTTTCCAAGTTTAAACCTAACTTTTATTTGTTTATATCACCTTGTTTCCTCTCTATATGAAAGATGTATGACTACATTTCTTAGTCCCTATTTATTGTTTTAATGTTGTCTTCTTCACATAATAACATTGCTGTTTCCCTGTCGTGAGTGTTTTTTTATGTCCATTTATTTTTTGTGATTTCCCTGTCTGGGCTGATATCTGATTGCTCTGTCCAGTCTTCTAGTCTTGGGTTCATACCTGATATTATTGATCTTCTAACCAAAGAACTCCCTTTAGTATTTCTAGTAGTTTTGGTTTGGTTCTTACTAAATCCCTAAACTTCTGTTTATCTGGAAATGTCCTAATTTCACCTTCATATTTGAGGGACAGTTTTGCTGGATATACGATTCTTGGCTGGCCATTTTTTCACTTGAATCCTTTACATAAGTCATCCCATCGCCTTCTTGCCTTCTAGTCCAAGCTTATTCTTATTGACTCTCCTTTGTAGGTGACTTATCATTTATCCCTAGCTGCTCTTAAAATTCTCTCTATCTTTGGTTTCAGTAAGTTTGATTATAATATGTCTTGGTGAATTTCTTTTAGAATCTACCTTATGTGGAGTTCGATGAGCACTTTGGATAGATATCTCCTCATTTTTCACAATATCAGGGAAGTTTTCTGCCAACAAATCTTCAACAATTCTCTCTGTATTTTCTGTTGTCCCTCCCTGTTCTGGTACTCCAATCACTCGTAGGTTATTTTTCTTGATAGAGTTCCACATGATTCTAAAAGTTTCTTCATTTTTTTAAAATTCTTTTATCTGATTTCTCTTCAGATATATTGGTGCCAAGTGTTTTATCTTCAAGCTCATCAATTCTGCCTTCCACTTGCTCAATTCTTCTCTTCTGACTTTCTACTGAGTTGTCTAATTGTGTAATTTTATTGTTAATCTTCTGAATTCCTGATTGCTGTCTCTCTATGGGTTTTTGCAGCTTATTAGATTTTTCATTGTGTTCTTGAATAACCTTTTAATTTCTTCAACTTTATCTGTGTGTTCCTTGGCTTGTTCTGTGTATTGCCTGATCTCCTTCCTAATTTTGTTCCTGTTGTCTTGAAGAGTCCTGTATATTAATCTTTTGAATTATGCATCTGGTAATTCCAGGTAGCTATCATCAAGTGTGTGGTACAGGCTCTGTCCTACAGCCTTAGAGGGTCAGGGATGATTGGTGTAGTAGTAGTATCTGGTTGCAGAAGGGGTCACACTCTGAACAAGGCAGGGGGCTGAGAACCGTCCCTCGAATGTCTGTGAGGAAAGTGCATCCCTGTTGCCTACAGTGTACATGTGGGTGGGTTCTGCATATGGACCATGGGCACCCAATGCTTTTGTTTGTAAGGACTGGGAAGTACTAGTTATCCTTGGACCCCTGTTGAGGGTGGCTGCGTGACCTGAGTGGAGAAGATGTCTTCTTCTTATTTGCTTTTCTAAAAGATAACTTTCCCAATTTAGCACTGGATTCAAAACGAGGAACTCATGGTTACAAACTCAGACCATGCAATGGCAGGAGACCATGGGCCTTTTGAATTGCAAGTCAAACTTGGATTTTACAGGCCATGGACTGGTGATTTATAACCTTAGAATATGCTCCAAGTTTGAGTGAATGGACCATTTAATATTGGCTTTGCTACAGGCCTTCTGTCATGACACTTCCCTCCATTATTATGATAATGGACAATGAGCTCACCATGGTTGAGCTGCTTCTTGAGTGGGTTTGCAGTACGCCTGACACTAGAAACCTGGTGTCTACAGAACTGGAGCTACAACTGAACTGTTGACAGAGATGCCAGAGCTTACATTCTTTGTATAACGCACAGTCTCCCTTCCCTTCACTTCATGTAGTAGGTGCTAGATAAGAGAATCCAAATATTCATTTATTTAAGGACTAATGGATGTGTTTGAGCTAAAAGATTCAAAAGCAGGAATATACCACTTTTCTTGATCCACTCTTCAGTTATTATAATGATCCACTCTTCCTTCTTCAGTCCTTATAATAATAAAAAACCAGTTGCTATTGAGTAGATTTCAACTCATGTGACCCCATGTGTTTCAGGGTAGAACTATGCTCCATGAAGCTTTCAATGGCTGATTTTTCAGAAGTAGATTGCCAGGACTTTCTTCTGAGGCACCTCTTGGCAAAGTCAAACCTCCAATCTTTTGGTCAGCAGCTGAGAGTGTTAACTGTTTGCACCACCCAAGGACTCCCCCTTGTAATAATAGTGACTGCCTATAGAAACCCTGATGGCATAGTGGTTAAGAGCTACAGCTGCTAACCAAAAAAGGTCTTCAGTTCAAATCCACCAGGTGCTCCTTGGAAACCCTATGGGGCAGTTCTATTCTGTGTATAGGGTCACTGAAGTGGAAATGACTCGATGGCAACAGGTTTTATCGAGCCCTTACAGCCAGACATTGTGCTGTAGAGATCTGGAAACAACACTCTAGAAGTAGGCATCATTATCCTTCATTCACTGTGAAGAAACTGAGTCTTAGAAAAGAGGAATTCAGGGAAAAAAAAATTGTGAGATTGCTTAATTTGTAAATGAAGTGTTTTAGGATGAAAAATTTTAAAAATATTACTGCTTCCTGAAGGCACTTGAGTAATCATCTTGTGTTTTCCTAGGTGAGAATATGTTCTTTTCACAAACTGCTGAAAAGTATGTGCTTTTCCCTTTACTCGATGAATGCAGTGCAAAGTGCACTGGATTTGGAGCTGGAAAATTCGGGTCAGAATCTGGAGTCTGGTCCTCACTAGATTTTGGAGGTCAGGAGGATGGAAGGACAGAAACTTCCCTCTTCTTCCCAGAACTGTGTGAGGCTGTCTTGTTTGGTCTCATCTGCAACACTAGAAGGTTGGTATCACTATGACCTATTTAACAAATGAAGATTTTAGGCTTGAAAGGACTCAGTAAATTTTCCAAGGTGAAGGAGGTTATGAGGAAGGGGGTCAGGATTTGATAAAAGCCATCTTTGTCCATTTCCAAATCTTATGCCTTCTTCTCCACCACCTCATCTTGTACAAGGTTCTTTCTGGCCTCCCTTTTGTCATCTGTGAGGCAGGATGAAGGAGCAATGATATCTTCCTGGTGCTGCTGATGTGTGTGTTAAATACAGTATCATACACAGTGATGTCCAGTGAACCATTTGACACATAGCCAGAAAGTGATACATGCTAATTGCTTTGAAATCAAAGTCTCATTTCCAAGATCCTTCAAAATCTTTTGTCTCAAACACAGGTTCTTGGATCAAATGCAGACTTAAACAAAACCTGAGTGCATTTTGATTGGATCTTTTGAAAAGAGACATGGTCACCATGGAGAGCATTTTGGCCCACTCTGGCCAAATCTTGTGCTATGTATATCTATAGTTAATGTCTAACTTTGTTGGTCCAAAGAAAATATGGCTTTCTATAGAACATGAATGTGATTTCCTTAAGTGAACACTTAATGATGATCTGTAGTGCACAATTTCATATAGGTTTCACCACACCAGAAATAGAATGAAAAACAGACGAAATTGTACACTACAGATTAGTAAGTAAGCACAAGTATGCCCATGCGTACCTTGCTTATTGGGTATTACATCCCTGCTAGCCAGTCATGCTCATCCTTCAGGTCTCAGTAAAGCATCTGAGAAACATTCAGGGAAATGTTTGCCCAAGATGGATCTGAATGAAGACACAATTTTCAGAAATGTAATGTTAAAAAAAAAAAAACCTGAAAACTTAAACCAAAAATAAAACCAAAAAAACCAAACCCTGTGCCGTCGAGTTGATTAGCGACCAAAAATATCCCCTGATTAGTAAAGAATGTCTGCCTCGAGCATTGTGCTCTTTTAAGAACTGTCTATATGGGATCAAACTGACAACAGCAACACTAAAGATTAGATAGGAAATTTAGAGGGCAGTGAGTTTATGTTAATGGGGGAGGAATAATTCGGAAAAGAACATAAGAATGGTTGCACGACTTGAAGGATATAATCAACATCACTGAAGTGTACATGCAGAAATTGTGGAATTGGTACATGCACTGTTGTGTATATTCTCAACAACAAAAAATAAATTATAGTAAAAAAATTTCATCTAAAATAGCCACAAAAATGAAGCAGAAATAATTTCTATCCTTGTATATTTTCTCATTTTTCAAAGTTTTTTTTTTTCTTCTTTACATGCTTTCCCTGGTTATTGAAGTACTATACAGTCACTGTAGAATATTCAAAAGTGATAGAAAAATAAAAGTGATTATAATCTCCCCACTCAAAAATGACTCTTTTTAAATTTGGGGGGCTATTTCCTTTCAGTCCTTCTTATTTCTCTGTATTTTTGTTGCTGTTTTGTCCCATCTTTCTTTCCTCCCTTGCTTTCTTCTCTCCCTCTTCATCCTACTATTGGCTTGCGTAGACAAGATCATACTCTCTACCATTTTGACTTTTTTGGTTTTTTTTTTTTTGCCTATTATAGCATATGAAACATCAAAGATCATTGGAAGTTTGCTGTACACCACTGATTCTCAACCAAAGGAGATTTTACCTCGTGAGGGACATTTGAAGTTGTCAGAACTGGAAGGGGCGGGTGGTTTTGGCATCTAATACGTAGAGGTTGGAGATGCTGCTCAACATCCTACAAAGCACAGGACAGTCCCCCACAACAAAGAATTAGTCCCCGGTGTCAACAATGACGGTATTGAGAAACCCTGTTATATACATAATTTTTGATGGATGCATATTGTTCCATTGTTTGGAAGTCTTTTATTTACTTAACTGCCAGTTCTCTATTGTTGGATATTTAAATTACCGTAATATTTTACCTAATACAAATATGTTGAAACATGCTCACATGTTTTAAATTAGCACAAAACATTAATATTCTTCTCTTCTTTCTTAAACACTGGGACAAATGGAAGCAGGTAATGTTGCAAATGCCAAGGGATCATGGCTTGTCAGTACTGAGAGTTCCTCAAAAGTACCCTTACCCATCAAGTTGATTTTGACTCATAGTGATCCTATAGGACAGAGTAGAACTGCCCCATGGGGTTTCCAAGGCTGTAATCTTTATGAAAAGAACTGGAATTAGAAAACTAAAAGAGAAGAACATGCTAGGCATTTCTCAAGCTGAAATAACTAGAAAAAAAAATTCAAGCCTCAGATGCAATACTAAACAGTTCTGTGGGCAAAATATTGAACAATGCAGGAAGCATCAAAAGAAGATGGAAGGAGTACACAGTCACCGCATCAAAAGAAGTTAGAAGAGATACACAGTCACTGTACCAAAAAGAACTGGTCGACATTCAATCATTTCACGAGGTTGCATATGATCAAGAACCGATGACACTGAAGGAAGAAGGCCAAGCTGCACTGAAGGCACTGGTGAAAACAAGGCTCCAGGAATTAACGGAATACTGATTGAGATGTTTCAACAGATGGATGCAACACTGGAAGCACTAATTTGTCTATGACAAAAAACTTGGAAGACAGCAACCAGGCCAATTGACAGGAAGAGCTCCATATCTGTACCCATTCCAAAGAAAAGTGATCCAAGAGAATGCAGAAGTTATCGAACAATACCATCAATACCGCACGCAAGTAAAATTTTGCTGAAGGTAATTCAAAAACGGTTACAGCAGTACATCAACACAGGGAACTGACAGAAATTCAAGCTGGATTCAGAAGAGGATGTGGAATGAGGGATATCATTGTTGATGTCAGATGGATCCTGGCTGAAAGCAGAGAATACCAGAAAGATGTTTACCTGTGTTTTATTGACTATGCAAAGGCATTTGACTGTGTGGATCATAACGAATTATGGATAACATTGTGAAGAATGGGAATTCCAGAACACTTAATTGTGCTCATGAGAAACCTGTGTTGCATGATTTAAAATGAGGAAAGGTGTGCATCAGGGTTGTATCTTTTCACCATACTTATTCAATCTGTATGCTGACCAAATAAACCTAGAAGCTGGACTATACGCAAAAGAATGCAGCATCAGGATTGGAGGAAGACTCATTAAACTTGGGATATGCAGATGACACAACCTGGCTTGCTGAAAGGGAAGAGGACTTGAAGCATTTACTGTTGAGGATCAGACTACAGCCTTCAGTATGGATTACACTTCAACATAAAGAAAACAAAATTGCTCACAACTGGACCAATTTGAGAATCATTGGGCTCAACTGTGGATCAAAAAACCTTGTCTGTAAAAGGCCAGGTAGTCAATACTTAGGTTTTGTGGGCCATATGGTCTCTGTTGCAACTACTCAACTTGGCCACTGGAAAATGAAAGCATCCAGAGACAATGAGTAAAAAGGTATGGTTCAGATGCAGCCTGCCAGTCATAGCTGGTGACTCCACGGCTAGACCCGGTCGTTCCATCAGTTAGATGAACTTGAAAGCTGGGTTCTTAAGTAAGGTTGTACCCTTGATTCTTGTTGGCAGAAGAGCCTCTCTGTGAGACACTGGGCAATGGGTCAGGAGAACTAGGTCTGACTGCAGGCTCCGCTCCCATCTCACGTTGCGGCCTGGGCACTGTGCCTGTCCTTTGCTAGACTCAGTTTCCTCATCTGTCAAGCAACAGGCTTGTGCCAGTTACACTCTGAGCCCTTGGCCAGCCTCAACTAGCATGGCTCCTTGCTTCGCATGTGTCTGAGGAGGCATCTGAGGGCCTCTACAGGGCTCACCTGCGGCCCTGTCTCAGACACCATGCACAGAAGGGCCTTGGCTGGCCCAGGCCCAGCTTCCCTGCACTGCTCCCTGAGCAGCTCCAGCTTCTCAGCTTCTAGGCACAGGCTGGAGCTCCCGGGGCCAAGAGTGAGTCACAGGGTGGGGGTGTCGGGACCTGCTCTGCTCCCTCCCTCTCTCCAGGCGCTGCCCTCCAAAGGCTGGGCTGGGGCCCAGGAAGTGTGGGAAGGAGGGGTAGCCCTCCTCTCCACTCTGCCCTCATGCCACCCTAATGGCTCTTGATAGGCAAGGCCTGCCGGGCTCCACCTACAGTCTAGGACTGCAGTCCTGGTGCCTGTCTCCATCTGCATCTACCTGTCTGCATCCATCATGCCCAACAGCTGGGGCAGATACCCATGTGGACAACTGGGGTCTCAGTTCTCTTTCCCACCCCACCCCCACCCCCAATATCCCATACCCCGCTGGCCTACTTGGCAAGCTTCTGCTTACTCCTCAGTACCACCACCTTTGAGACGCCCTTCCTTAGGTCCTGCAGAGGCTTACTCCATTCACACTTGATGCTGTGGTTTCTGGGACTTGCACATACACACCTTCACTTGCCCACATTTCCCAGCACACGGATGTTTTTGCTGTGAGTCTTTCACACTAGGCAGTGAGTGCTTCAAGGGCAAGGTCTGTATTTTATTAATTTTTATATCTGCCAAACTTAGTGCAAGACTTTGCATATGTTGTTGGTTTTGTGTGTCATTGAGTCGATTGGACTTATAGTGACCCTATATGACAGAGTAGAACTGCCCCATAGGGTTTCCTAGGCTGTAACCTTTATGGAAGCAGAGCACTAGGTCTTTCTCCTGCAGGGCCACAGATCTTTCAGTTAGCAGCTGAGCCCGAAACCATTGCACCACCAGGGTGTCTTTAACTTTGCATATACTAAGGGCCTAATCAACGCATATTGAACACATTTTAAAAAGGTAGATCCCAGTTTCTGCTCCAAAGAAAATGAAATAGGGCTTTTAGTATACAGGTAACAAACTTATGGAGATTGTTAACCCAAGAAGTGGAACTAGCAAAACTATGAATTGATTACAGGTAAATTGAGATACTTGAGTGCTGAGAAGATCCTGGTGGGTTGTGGAGATTTTTTGCCCTCTTCTTTACCTCATTTCTCTTTCTTTATTTTAGATTTCTTGTCTCCTTAGAGTGGACACTGTCCAGACTTTGGTCTCCGGCCCTCCTGTCATTTCTCTGTCTTTATGGTCGTGGTCCTCAAACTTGAGAGTCCCTCGGAATCTCTTAAAATTGGTAAAAGTTCAGATTTCCGGGTCTACTCTGGAACAGTGAGAATCATTTGGGCTTGGGCCAGTGTCCAGGAATCGGCTTTTCTAACAATTCATGAGGGGACCTGCATGAAGGTGGTCTGTGGGTCAGACTCGGAGCAACATGGAACAACACTGCTCTACACTTTCATCCTGGTAACTTGACTTCTCCTTGGCGCTTCAACTGGCACTTCCATTCAAATATCTCCCAGCTACTTACTCATTCAGCAAGTATTCACTGAGCACCTACTCTATGTCAGCAACTGTTCTAGGCACTCACAAATGGAGTGAAGAACCGAGGAATGTTCTTTTCACCCTAGATACCCTTCCACGATGTAATTTGAACATCTACATGGCACTACGGGAAACTCAAACTCAACATGTGTAAAACACCATTTCTCATTCTTCTTTCTCCACCTATCAGCTGCCTCACCCCTCTGACCTTCCCATTTCTATCATGGCACCTGCATGCTCAGTCACCTAGTTTCTGAGTCACCTGTGCATCATGCACTCCATTCTTGCAGCCATCATGTCTTGCTTTTTCTTCATTCACAACATTTGTTTCTTTCCATTTCCCTTGTGATTACAAACAAGACCTTTAGTAGTTCATGCTATAAATCTGCACCAGATTCTTAATTTTGCAACTGATCCACAAACCCCTCTTATTTTAATTCATTCAATTTGATCCTCTAGTGCAATGTTTCACAAACTACAACATGCATCAGAATCCTCTGGGGATCCTGTGAAAGCGAGATTCTGGTTCAGTTGTTCTGGAGGGTGGCCTGAAATTCTGCAATCTAACATGCTCCTAGGAAATAGTGATTCTACTGGTCCATGGGCACTTCTTTCTCTTTGTGTCTTTTTCTTTTCTTCATTGACTTTCACCCACCAGCTACACCTCAATATTTAGACTGGCTTTTAAGATCTGTTCAATTTTTATCTCTACAGCATAATGCCTGCAAAGTCCTGCCTAAGCACACTCTCGGACTCTTTGTAAAGGCTCAGTAAACACTCATGAGCTAGAATTTACTTGATGGCAAGGGTTTTTTGGGGGCGGGGTATTATTACAAGGAGCCCTGGTGGTACAGTGGTTGAGCACTTAGCTGCTAACCAAAACATGGGCGGTTCAAACCCATCAGAAACTCTGCAGGAGAAAGATGCGGCAGTCTGCTCCTGTAAAGATTACAGCCTGGGAAGACCTAGGGGGCAGTTCTGCTCTGTCCTGTAGGGTCACTATGATTTGGAATCAACTCAACGGCAACAGGTTTGTTTTTTTTTTTTTTTTGGTTATTACAAGGGGAGTCTTGGTGGTACAAATGGTTAACATACGCAGCTGCTAATGGAAAGACTGGAGCTTCAAGTGCACACAGAAGCACGAGAAAGGCCTGGTGACCTACTTCAGAAAAGTCAGCCATTGAAAACCCTATGGAGCACAAGTTCTACTTTGACACATACGGGGTCATCATGAGTTGGAACCAACTCTATGGCAGTTAGGTTTTTTGTTTTGAGATATTTTTCATTGTCACATCTGGAGGGAGATCTATTGGCATGTGGTGGATAGAGGCCAGGGATCCTGCTAGACATCCTAGAATACACAGGGCAGTTGCCCATAACAAAGAATTGTCTGGCCTCAAATGCCAAAAGTACGGAAGTTGAGAAACCCTAGTTTACACCAAAGCCATCTCAGAAAGTTCTATTCCAAAAAGGAACATGGGCTTTGGAGTAAACATTCATGGACTAGCTTGGTATCATGGATTTTGTAATCCCTCTGAGCCTCATTTTTTTTTTTTTTTTTTTGCTCTTTTGATAAATGGGAATGATCATCCTACCCACATTAAGGTGCTGTGAGGATTAAAGGAAATAGTGTAAATAAAGTAACTGACATGGTGGTCTTCAAGAAATGCTAAGTTTAGTCTCCTGTCCTTTTTGGTATTATGTCAAGATTAAGTATGCACACTTAAGTTTTTGATATTTTGAAAACATTTGGGGTTGTGCTAGTATTTTTAAAAAATTGCTTCAGCCAGAGGGTGATATTATTTCGGCTGACTGGTTCTGAGCGTCTGACACTAGAGTCTGGTGGGCTGAATCCAAAGGTCCAGGAGCTTTGTTTGTGTTCCCAACAGGGCAGGGAGCCAGAGCCTGTGTGTCCTTTAACTGTCTGTGTCACTGAGTTTGCACTGGCAATGGGAGACAGGGAAAAATGATAACCATACCATGCTTATGGTGTGCTAGGAACCCCAGCCAGAATGACCTTTTAAAATACAAAACTGATAACATCATGCTTTTGCTTAAATCCTTTCAATAACTTCTTTTTGTGTGTCAATTCAAAGTCCAAATCCTTTCTTGACCTACAGCAACCCCACCTAGTCTTGTTCTCTTGGCTTTAGTGCCACTATGCTCTCCTTGGATCTTTTAATGTATCATACCTTCTCCGTTCTCAGAGTCTTCGCACATGCTGTTCCCTTGACCTACAAAGCTTTTCCCCATACTGTCCACCTGTATAACTTCTACTTATCTTTCAGGTCTAAACTAGTTTCTTTTTCAGAGAAGCCATTCCTAACCCCTCTAAACAAGTTCAGGTCTTTTCACCCCAATGCTCATCTCAGAGCTAATATTGGATAGTAATTCTGCACACACCAGTGTCTTCATACCAGTTAAAATATTGAAATACTTTGTAATTGTTGATGACTAGCTACTGCTCTGATTCGCCAGTGCCACCCCGGCCACCCTGGCGCTCCTTGGGACCCTGCCTCTGATCCCTCTCCACATTTCCAAAATCAAACAACTAAAGGTTTATTGCCAGGCACCACAGAGGACTCCCAGAACTTTGTTTTGGGGTTACACTCAGCACCCATTTTGATTGGCCCATGTAACCCATGTTCATTATCTGTCTAATTATCATATTGTCTAACAATGATTATTTGTTGTCTGTTTACATTCTAAACTCCAAAGAACAGGAACAATTCAGTACTTGAAGAGTATCTGGCACCTAAAAGTTGCACAACACATACATGTTAATTGGTTATACCATTTAACTCTCACAACAACTCCATGAGGAGTTGCCTATCATCTCCATTTCAAACTAAGGCTTCAAAAGTAAAAAGAAATCCATGATGAAGGAAGAAGAGAAGGAGAAAACCCTCAGATTTGGGAATGTATTATCAAAACTTCAGAGTCTCAGCACACAGCAGGAGCTGCCATGTGTCATGATGGCTTCTTGATAGGGATATTTTGATGACATAGTTTGAATGGAGAACCACTGTAGCTAAATCCTAGCACATTTGTCCTGTGGATGAAGCAAAAGTTTCTAATGCAGATGTGGGTGGGACTTTCCAGCTGCATTGGGGAGCAGGAATGTTATGGGACCCGCCACATTTTGCTGAAATGTAGTTGATGCTCCTACCAAGTCTTGACCCATTTTGATCTCCATTTGTGTGGTAGGTAGCCTCCAAGGTGCCCCTTAATGAGCCCTACCTCTTGGTATTCATGTCCTTGTGTCATTTCATACCTTATGACTATGAGCCAGACTTAATAGCTCACATCTAAGAAATAGATTACGGCAAAAGGGATTGGATGCCACTTCTGAGATTAGGCTACAAAGAGAATGTGGCTCCTGTCTTCCTTGCTCTTTCTTGCTAACTCTGAGGGAAGCCAGCTCCCATGTTATAAGCTCCCCTATGGACAGACCATGTGAAAAGGAACTGGGTGAGATCTCCAGCCAACAGCCAGTGAGGAACTGAGGCCCCCAGTACAACAGCCCACAAGGAACTGAATGGTACTAGCAGCTGTGTGAGCGAACTTGGACGCAGATCTTTTCTCAGTTGAGCCTTCAGATGAAACTGCAGCCCTGGCCAACACCTTGATTCCAGCCTTGTGAGTGAACTGGAGGCAGAAGCACCCAGCTAAGCCACAATTGTTTTCCTGACTCACAGAAACTGTGAAATACTCAATGTTTGTTGTTCTAAACCACTAAATTTTGGGAGACAATTTGTTATGCTATCATTGTTGTTCTGCTACTATTCATAAGGTTTTCACTGGCTAATGCTTTTCAGAAGTAGACTGCCGGGTCCTTCCTAGTCTGTCTTAGTCTGGAAGCTCAGCTGAAACCTATCCTCCATGGGTGACCCTGCTGGTATCTGAATACCGGTGGCATAGCTTCCAGCATGACAGCAATACACAAGCCCCCACAGTACGACAAACTGACAGTGTCTGAGATGAGCATTGGTGTTGGCGAAGAATATTGAATATAGCATGGACTGCCAAAAGAACGAACAAATCTGTCTTAGAAGAAGTACAACCAGAATGCTCCTTAGACACAAGGATGGTGAGACTGCGTCTTACATACTTTGGACATGTTGTCAGGAGGGATCAGTCTCTGGAGAAGGACATCATGCTTGGCAGAGTACAGGGTCAGCAGAAAAGAGGAAGACCCTCAACGAGGTGGATTGACACAGTGGCTGCAACAATGAGCTCAAGCATAACAACGATTGTAAGGATGGCGCAGGACCAGGCAGTGTTTCGCTCTGTTGTGCATAGGGTCGCTATGAGTCGGAACCGACTCAATGGCACCTAACAACAACATCATTGTTGTAATTAGTTGCTGTTGAGTCGATTCTAACTCACAGCCGTAGATAACTAATGTCATCAAAACTTAGTGATTTAAAACAACAAACATTTAGTATCTCAGAGTTTCTGTGGGTCAGGAAACGAACTAGTATCTCAACCTAGTTTTTTTAACCAGAATAAAATTAACCCCCTCACATAAGCACACAGATCTCAATTCTGCTGTTTATGAATCCATACATAAATACTCAGAGTTCTTTAACACTGAACAGAGACCTACTATGTGTTAGACTGTGAACTGCGAATTCCTGGATGTGGACTTTTCTTTTTCATCTCTGCACCCTAGGGCCCAGCACAAGGCTCATCCTACAATAGCTATTTGGTCTGGTGAATCAACCCCCATGTGTCTGTCAGCTTGTCATACTGTGGGGGCTTGCATGTTGCTGTGATGCCGGAAGCTATGCCACCAGTGTTCAGATACCAGCAGGGTCACCCATGGTGGACAGGCTTCAGCTGAGCTTCCAGACTAAGACAGACTAGGAAGAAGGACCCGGCAGTCTACTTCTGAAAAGTATTAGCCAGTGAAAACCTTATGAATAGGAGAGAACATTGTCTGATATAGTGCTGGAAGATGAGCCCCCCGGGTTGGAAGGCACTCAAAAGATGACTGGGGAAGAGCTGCCTCCTCAAAGTAGAGTTGACCTTAATGACGTGGATGGACTAAAGCTTTCAGGACCTTCATTTGCTGATGTGGCATGACTCAAAATGAGAAGAAACAGCTGCAAACATCCGTTAATAATCAGAACCTGGAATGTACGAAGTATGAACCTAGGAAAATTAGAAACCATCAAAAATGAAATGGAACGCATAAACATCGATATCCTAGGCATTAGTGAACTGAAATGGACTGGTATTGGCCATTTTGAATCGGACAATCATATAGTCTACTATGCTGGGAATGACAACTCGAAGAGGAATGGTGTTGCATTCATTGTCAAAAAGAACGTTTCAAGATCTATCCTGGAGTACAACGCTGTCAGTGATAGGATAATATCCATATGCCTACAAGGAAGACCAGTTAATGCGACTGTTATTCAAATATACGCACCAACCACTAGGGCCAAAGATGAAGAAATAGAAGATTTTTATCAGCTGCTGCAGTCTGAAATTGATCAAACATGCAACCAAGATGCATTGATAATTACTGGTTATTTTAATGCGAAAGTTGGAAACAAAGAAGGATCAGTACTTGAAAAATACGGCCTTGGTGATAGAAACAATGCTGGAGATCGAATGATAGAATTTTGCAAGACCAACAACTTCTTCATTGTAAATACCTTCTTTCACCAACATAAACGGCGACTATACACATGGACCTCACCAGACGGAGCACACAGAAATCAAATAGACTACATCTGTGGAAAGAGACAATGGAAAAGCTCAATATCATCAGTCAGAACAAGGCCAGGGGCCAACTGTGAAACAGACCATCAATTGCTCATATGCAAGTTTAAGCTGAAACTGAAGCAAATCAGAGCAAGTCCACAAGAGCCAAAACACAACCTTGAGTATATCCCACCTGAATTTAGAGACTATCTCAAGAATAGATTTGATGCATTGAACACTGGTGACCAAAGACTGGACGAGTTGTGGAATGACATCAAAGACCTCATACATGAAGAAAGCAAGAGGTAACTGAAAAGACAGGAAAGAAAGAAAAGACCAAGATAGATGTAAGAGGAGACTCTAAAACTTGCTCTCGAACGTCGAGCAGCTAAAGCAAAAGGAAGAATTGAGAAAGTAGAAGAACCGAACACAAGATTTCAAAGGGTGGCTCGAGAAGACAAAGTAAAGTATTATAATGACATGTGGAAAGAGCTGGAAATGGAGAACCAAAAGGGAAGAATATGGTCGGTGTTTCTCAAACTGAAAGAACTAAAGAAAAAATTCAAGCCTCGAACTACAATAGTGAAGGATTCTATGGGGGAAAATATTAAATGACGCAGGAAGCATCAAAAGAAGATGGGAGGAATACACAGAGTCATTATACCAAAAAGAATTAGTCGATGTTCAACCATTTAAGCAGTAGCATATGATCAGGAACCCATGGTACTGAAGGAAGAAGTCCAAGCTGCACTGAAGGCATTGGCGAAAAACAAGGCTCCAGGAATTGACAGAATATCAACTGAGATGTTTCAACAAACAGATGCAGCGCTGGAGGTGCTCACTCATCTATGCCAAGAAATATGGAAGACAGCTTCCTGGCCAACTGGCTGGAAAAGATCCATATTTATGCCTATTCCCAAGAAAGGTGATCCAACCAAATGTGGAAATTGTAGAACAATATCATTAATATCACATGCAAGCAAAATTTTGCTGAAGATCATTCAAAAACGGCTGCAGCAGTATATCGACAGGGAGCTGCCAGAAATTCAGGCTGGTTTCAGAAGAGGTCATGGAACCAGGGATATCATTGCTGATGTCAGATGGATCCTGCCAAAAGCAGAGAATACCAGAAGGATGTTTACCTGTGTTTTATTGACTATGCAAAGGCATTCGACTGTGTGGATCATAACAAATTATGGATAACATTGAGAAGAATGGGAATTCTGGAACATTTAATTGTGCTCATGAGGAACCTTTACATAGATCAAGAGGCAGTTGTTCAGACAGAACAAGGGGATACTGATTGGTTTAAAGTCAGGAAAGGTGTGCACCAAGGTTGTATTCTTTCACCATACCTATTGAATCTGTATGCCGAGCAAATAATCTGAGAAACTGGACTATATGAAGAAGAACAGGGCATCAGGATTGGAGGAAGACTCATTAACAACCTGCATTATGCAGATAACACAACCTTGCTTGCTGAAAGTGAAGAGGACTTGAAGCACTTACTAATGAAGATCAAAGATCACAGCCTTCAGTATGGATCGCACCTCAACATAAAGAAAACAAAAATCCTCACAACTGGAACAATGAGCAACATCATGATAAATGGAGAAAAGGTTGAAGTTGTCAAGGATTTCATTTTACTTGGATCTACAATCAACACCCACGGAAGCAGCAGTCAAGAAATCAAAAGACGCATTGCATTGGGTAAATCTGCTGCAAAGGACCTCTTTAAAGTATTGAAGACCAAAGATATCACCTTGAAGACTAAGGTCCACCTGACCCAAACCATTGTATTTTTAGTTGCATCATGTGCATGTGAAAGCTGGACCATGAATAAGAAAGGCCGAAGAAGAATTGATGCCTTTGAATCTTGGTGTTGGCGAAGAATATCGAATATACCATGGACTGCCAGAAGAACGAATAAATCTGTCTTGGAAGAAGTACAACCAGAATGCTCCTTAGACGCAAAGATGGTGAGACTGCGTCTTACATACTTTGGACATGTTGTCAGGAGGGATGAGTCCCTGGAGAAGGACATCATGCTTGGCAGAATACAGGGTCAGCGGAAAAGAGGAAGACCCTCAACAAGGTGGATTGACACAGTGGCTGCAACAATGGGCACAAGCATAACAACAATTGTAAGGATGGCACAGGACTGGGCAGTGTTTTGTTCTGTTGTGCATAGGGTTGCTATGAGTCAGAGCCAACTCGATGGCACCGAACAACAACAACAACCGTAGCAACGGTGAATCAAATGATCTCAGCGAAGGATAGCAATCTGTTGTTGTTAGTTGCCACTGAGTTGAGGTTGGTGGTTCGAACCACAAGATAGCTATTATGGCCCCCATTTTACTGACGCAGTGAGAGAGCTACCTAGAGTTTAAATATTTCAGTGAAGGTCGTGTAAGTGGAGACAGGTCTTTCACCCAAATTCTAAGGCTGTCATACTGGGCACTCATCTTTCCCCACAGCTTCCATTGGTAAAATAGCCCACTACAATCTAAAATGGCAACAGTTCCCTTTCCCTGTAGCATACTTGCTCCAACCATTTAAAAATAAGCAGGTAACTTAAAAAAAAAAATTTTTTTATTAAAAGATTTTATCCAGAAAGCCTTTGTTTTTCATTTTTCCTTAAGTATAGAGAAATGGCCTCTACTGTACTTTGAACAGATTCCTGGGTTATAGTTCTTCAGTGATAACGTGTCAGAAGTAAGCAATGCTTAAGATATTTTACTCCGTACTAATAATGTTCATGGAGCAACTGGTGTTTCTTTCTGAGTTAATAAGAAACATTTGCAGCAAAAGCATGGGGGCCCTGCAGATAAAGCAATGGGCAAGGAATGGTAGGTTTAAATACCAGAAAACAGCCCGTATCCAAACAGGTGCGCGATAAAACAGTATAAATAAACTGCTCTGTATGCAGTTTAGCCCAAGCAAAATTGTGTAAGAAACTCCTCGCATTCTGAAAAAAATATAGCTAACCAGGTCTCTTGTGTCCTCCGTAGACTTTACAGCTGGAAAAACAGTCCTTATTCAGAGGCTGAAAGGAAAAGTTGTTTTACATTTTTTTTTTTTAATGGCCGGATAAACAAAACCTTGCTAAGGAAACGATCATACTTTTGCAAACGTGGCCTTGAGCTAGAATCTTGTGACAGACTCACCTCTTTTCAACCTTTAAGAAATATGTCTGTCTCTTTGAATTAGCGCTGGTCACTTCGTGTTGGGTTGTGATGTTTTTAAAAAATGTTTTTGTTGTTTTTCTTAACCACGTGGGTACTTGACTTAGGGCGTTAAGAATATAGATGCCTAAGAGAACTGTTTGGTTTCAATTAAGACCTGCTAAGTTCACAGGAAACATGGTTTAGAGCTGAAAGAGGTTATAAAAACTGTCCTTTTCATGCCATTTCTTTCTGGCTGGGAGAAAGGTGGGGCAAGAAGTTGTTCCAGGCCCAAAAGCCTGAAACTGCGTGGGTTAAATATTTCCCACTGGGCTGTTTTTGGCGTTTGGGATCATTTGTTCTTTGCCAACTCAACTGTGTCTAGTTGGGGGGAAGCAGCAAAAACAATGTAAACACTGCCCAAAGTCCCTGGAGACATCTGATATTTGACATGCCGTGGTGGCATGGAGGTATCGCGGTATAGTGGAAAGTCAGTGGTCCTTGACATTCAACAGTTCAAATTCTGGCTCAGCCTCTGGCTAGTGGGACACATGCCCTTTCTAAGTCTCAGTTTTCCATCTGTAAAATGGCCCTGTGTATACAGTGGCTATGAAGATTACATGCAATAACATACATGCCATGAAGTGTCCATCAAAGTGAATGCCCAGTGTTGTTGTTAGTTGCTGTCGAATGGGCTCCAACTCATGGCGATCCCATGGACAACAGAATGAAACACTGCTGGGTCCTGCACCATCTTCATGATCACCGGTATGTGGGAGTCCATTGTTGAGGTCGCTGTGTATTTTGAATACATTTCATCCCAGCAGTTAAACTTTCAGCACTATATTGTGCTTCATAAGGTTTTCATTGGCTAATTTTCAGAAGGAGATCACCAGGCCCTTCTTCCCAATCTGTTTTATTCTAGACGCTCTGCTGAAATCTGACCATCATGGGTGACCCTGCTGGCATTTGAAAGACCAGTGACATAGCTTCCAGCATCATAGCAACATACAAGCCACCACAGTACAACAAACTGACAGACTGGTGATGGGAATGCCTATAAAACCACGTAGACTTCAATGGTTAAGCCCTTGGCTGATAATTGAAAGATTGGTAGTTCAAACCCACCCAGAGGCTCCGAGGAAGAAAGACCTGGCAATCTGCTTCCATGAAGAGTACAGCCTAGGAAACCCTATGGGGCAGGTCTACTCTGTCATATAGGGTTGCTGCCAGTTGGAATCAACTCAATGGCACCTAACAACAATAACAATTATTTGAACTATTATCACCGCTCTTCTCAAGGAATGTCCGCTTTGAATACATCCCTCTCCTCCACATACACATCCCTGGGTCTCTCTCCTTTCCCCTTGGAATGTCTATTCACATATACTGTGTGCAGAATGAAATTGTAACAAGTGGGATAGTAACAAAAACATTTGCAGAGAGGTCACTTAGCGTGATGGTGAAGGGTGAGGAGGCTTGGTTAAAATCCTGGCCTGAGTTCTTTCTAACCAAGCAACCTTTGTGAGCCTCAATTTTCTCATCTGTAAAAGGGGAATAATAGCAGTACATTCTTTTTTTGACTTGTTTTAAAGCACAGATGCTGGTGGGCACTGGAGTGCTTTCAGGGTGAGTCTATAAAACCACATAGACTTCAAATAACATCTTCTAGAGCTGATTCCACGGGACTGTGTCCTGCTTCTCATTTCTGTCTTGATTTACTATCCCAGGTAGTCCCATCCTGTAAATACCTATTTCAGAGCCAGAAATCACTGGCTAATATTTCAAGCCCTGTAAACAAAACATTTTCATGTATGCCAAACTTAGTGGTTCGGAGCTAGAGTAACTGAGCCCTGGCTGTCTCCAGAATGGGATGGAAATCCAGCATTCGTCTCTGGAGTGGGACTTTCTCTAATTACCCACGGGTATACAAAGGATGCAGATCACAGGCCTCCTTTCTGTTATTAACGAGGGGTGGGGGAAAGAGTCAGCCCTAGGCATATGGTGCTTGAAGTACATTTGGTATCATTTTCTGCTGTGCTCTCTTTCACTCTTGCTGTTTCTCTTTGTTTCCCCCTGTGGCAAGTATTATAAATAGGCCTCCTTCTTATCTGATCCTCCCCTAAATGTTTTTCATTTGAAAACCACAGTTAATTTTAGATAATTGTTGGAGATAATCTCAAATTTGTGTGTAACATATGCCCTAGTTCTAAGAAAAACATGACATTTCTGGAGGAACTGGCTTTGGCCCCTCTTCTCTGCCAGTACCAATGTCTCCGACTTCCCGCCTTTGTCAGGCACCAGGTTGTGTCTTAGGCCTGTTGGCTCCCTTTTCCAGGGGCGAAGAAGCTGTCCCCTCCTGGAGGGCTCCTTTCTAACCCAATAGCTTCCCAGGTGTGGCTTTATGGTAGGGAAGGGCTCAGGGGAGCAAGGGGAGAGTCCACAGACATTGCTCCCCTCAGGTGGGTTTTGCAATAATGGAGAGGCCTGTACCCTCCGTCTCTCACAAGGCCAGGACCCTCCAGATCCCCAGGCTGGATAACTGCAGTTGTAAATGTCATGCAAAGACTGCCTGCTGGACAACCCTTTTAAGTTACAGGCTGTTCTTCAGAGCCCGGGCCACATTTGTCCTGGCCCGAGTTAAGAGGTAGAGAACATTCCAACTGTGAGCTTGCATGGAAAAGAAAAAAATGTATTTGAAGTTTTTTCTGCTAACAAGGTATGCAAAGAACTCAATTTCCAGTAAACGAAGGTTAAAGACAGGCTGAATCAAGAATGCAGACATCTCCCCCTCCCCTTTAATTTTTCCATAAAGTGCCATAAAAAGCCACAGCACTAACAAACATTTTGGGAAGAATACAGGTTCCAGGCCAAGAAACCACAAGCATAAATGGGGGAGGTGTAAGCCTTGAGGCACAGTTTCCTGAGCAGAGTCATTAGTCAAGAAGGGCTCAGGCATTAACAGCACCAACATAACCCAATCTCTTGCCACCCACTGCTCCTGGGGGCCGCACTGGTCAGAGACGGGAACCACGCTCCTCCATCGGAGAAGACACTCTTCATCTCGACTTGAAAAGGGCAAGGAGAGAGCTTCTCCACAACTTGGGTTCTGCACCTGAGAAATATCCACATCTTGTTTGGTTTAAAGGATGAAAAGTGTACCCAGTGCCATCTCCATCAAAACGCCAGCTGCGTTTATTTTTTATGTATTTATTTTTGAAACACCGAAATATTATTCTAAGATGGTTATGGAAGAATAAAGTTCCCCAGAGGGCTAGGTCAACGACGAGAAAGCAGAGTTTGGGGGAGGGGCTTACTCTACAAAATATTGACACACTACAAAACCATAATAATAAAATCAGTATGGTACTGGCTCAAGAACAGACAGAGACCAATGAACAGAACGGAGGTCTTGGAGACAGACCTATTTATAAATGGGGACTTGAAATATGATGAAAACAGCTTATTAATCATTGGGACGGGTTGAATTAGAGGATGGTATTGAGAAATTGGTTGACCACACGGAGAACAATAAAATCTATATTCCTATTTTATACAAAGGTAGAGTCCAGATAGATAAAAGTTTAAATGTGAGAGGTAAAATTATATCATTAACAGAAGAAAATTCAGAAAAATACTTTTATGACTTAAGAGGTGGGGAAAAAGTTTCTAAACAGACCCAAAATCACAAACCATAAGGCACAAAAAGCAATAGATTTAATGACACCAAAACTTAGAATTTCTTCTTACTGAAGGATTGAAAAGAGAAAGTTTAAAAAAATTACAATTTTTTTAAATTACAAAGTTTAAAAAAATTAAAAATTTTTTGCACAATATTTGCAACGCCCATAACCAACAAAGAATCTCAAATCTTGAGCATGTGAGAAACACCCGTAAATTAATGAGAAAAAGATTGTAAGGACAAAGTACATGAACAGACAATTTGCAGAGGTAGAAATCCAAATGGGTAACACAATATGAAGAGATGTTTAAACACATTAGTAATCAGAGAAATGCAAATAAAATCCAATGAGATACAGCTTGATACCCGTCAGATTGGCAAAAATCAGAAAGTTGGATTAATGCCAAGTGTTGGCCTGGGATGAGGGAACACGTGATCCCTCACATACTGCTCATGGGATTATAGATAAGTCAGCCGTCCTAAAGAACAATCTTGTAAAGTTGAGCGTTCATGTCCATTAGACACAGTATTTCCATTTCTGGAATATTTCAAAGAATCCTTACTTGGGTTCTCGAGAGGAAATATAAGGGGATGTCACTGAGGCGATCCCTGTGTTTGCTGGGCCAGGTAGGCAATCAAGGAGTCTGAGTAAATTGGTAAATATAATGTGGGGAGCCCACTATGAAATACTGCTCAGTGTGTAAGCCAAATACCCACCATCAGCAAGTGACACTCTTAAAAATGCACTGCTGGGTGAAAAAATAAGAACATACCAAGTGAAGGTTGTTGGAAAGACTAAGTGGCAATAAAGCCCTCAGCATGGTGACTGGCCCAAAGGAGACATTTAAAAAAAAAAACAAAACCCAATGCCATCAAGTCGACTCATAGCAACCCTATTAGATTCCATAAACAGGTAGGTGAGAAATCAGAAAGGTCAGTCCATCCTGACCAAAGCTTCAAGACTGCAGGGGACGACAATGGGGGTGGAACCTACGACAATGCAAAATGCACTTGGTGGACTGTCTGCCAGCAAATCTTCTTTCCTTTGTCCTTTCTTTCTCACTTGGTAGCTGAATCTGGTCTTCTACAGTGAGGGAAGCTCAGGATATGGAATACTACTTAGCTAGCAAACTGTCTACCTGTCCTGGGGATAGGGAGTAGGTTCCAGTGCGGCCCTAGCCAGGGGCTAAGTTTGCTAAAGTTACTTCTTAGTGATTTATTTATGTGGGTTCAGAAATCACCATTGCCTCTCTTGCCCTCCCATAGGCAGTCTGTATCACAAGGTCATGGCTGTAAGTCCGCTGAGAATTCTTTCACTTGGGTATGCTTCATACAGTTTACCGAGTAATACTTCACAGAGAATATTGAGGAACCAAATCTGATTAGATAGAATGAGATTTTTCTCCCTCTGCCTCTTACCATGCAAATACTTTGGGGAGCGGTCATTCATTATATAATGCGCACCACCAAAATGGTGTTGACTGACAGTTGTAGAGTGAAGAAGAGGAATGGACAAGCTTGCCCAGCATTCTTGCTCTGGAAAGCCTATGAGAAGAGATCCACTTTGTAAAGGAAGCCTAGGGGGTTCCCCGTGGGTGCAGCAGCAGCCAATTATTTACACTGCATCTGTGATCTGGGGTCACAGAGAGGGGCAAGGGACTGAATTCCAAGAATGGAACAGAATCCAACTCCCTTTGAAGGAAATCTAGGGTTTGGAAAACTCCCAAGGAGCAATAATTCAACTGAACTAACCTTATTAACTGATTTTAAATGAGTTTAGAGAAATATAGTCAAACATTGAACAGCTTCCTAGAACTGAAGGAACCAGGCAAAGGTATAGCCTTTTACTGAAACTTTGCAGTACACCCAGAGAACTGGTCAGTGCAGAGCTCAGCTCTACCTGGACAGGGAGGAGAAGACTTGGCTTTATCCCACTATTAGGAAGTTCTCTAGAGTGAGAAATAAGTTTTTCATCTCCTCCTAATTATTTATTCAAAGCTAAAATATTGGCAAATGAAGTCAACTAAATTTATTGAATGTCTACTCTGTGCCTGAGACATTGGTGGTTCAGTGATAGAATTCTCCCCTTCCATGAGAGAGACCTGGGTTCGTTCCCAGCCATGGAATGTGCAGCCATGTGCAGCCACCACCTGTCTGACAGTGGAGGCTTGTGTGTTGCTATGATGCTGGACAAATTTCAGTGGAGATTCCATACTAAGATTAGGAAAAAAGGCCTGGTGATCTACTTATACGAAAATCAGCCGACAAAAATCCTGTGGATCTCAGTGGTCCGATTCACAATTTGTCATGGGGATGGTGCAGGACAGGGCAGTGTTTTGTTCATTGTGGATGGGGTCACCATGAGTTGGAGCCGACTTGAGGGCAGCTTACAACAACTCTGTGCCTGGTGATCCCTGAGGATTTTCCTTATCTTATCTCATGCAAATCCTTCAAGGAAGAGATTATCATTCCATTTTTCACAAGAGGAAAGGGAGTCTCTGGAAAGCTAGGGAAGTTCTCAAGGTCACATGACTTTTAAAAGGCAGATCTGGATTCAAACTTAGACAGATGATTCCAAATATGGAACTTTCTTTTTAGGGTTGCTATGAGTCAGAATCGACTCGGCAGCAATGGGTCTGGTTTTTGGTTTTAACCCATGCTACCATATGCTTCTGAAGGATGTCGGGAAGTCCTTACAGGGTTTCATGACACCAGGGCTAAAGGGAGAAACTACTATCTTCCCACCTGATTTTGAGCAAAGATGCTAGAGGAGGAAGGCTATGTGTTAAGATAAAGTTGGAGAAAACATAATTATAATAATACACCCACTCCTTTTTTTTTCCTCACCTACAGACATAGTTAGGTTCCAAAGATCAGGTTGTTATGCAAAAATCATCATTATGCAAAAATGGAGGATGAGCACATCAGATCACAAAATATTGTACAGGACACATATGTCCCTCTGGACCTGAGAGGTGGAAAATGTAGGTGGGCATAATATGCCCCCCTGCTATGAAAGGGTTACTGCCAGACGTAGTTCATTAATGCACAAAGTAGTTGGATAGTAGATTTTTTTACTATTGCCATGAATGCGAAATGTTGGATAACGAGATAGTTGATAAGTGAGGAGTAGGTGTAATGATAGTGAACATTTGTTGAGTTCTAATTATGTGCCAAGCACTGTGGTAAAAGTTCTGCATTAGCCACAATCCTATGAGCTGTTTTTTGTTTTTTTTTACTGTCTCTATTTTTCATTTAGGGGAATCTGATACAAAGCTTAGTTAAGTATCCAAACTCAAACAACTAGCCAGTCCTGGAGGTCCTCCTAAATTTGTCTGACTCGTAGTGTTTTTTAATCACGATTTAAAATTGCTTTCTTAGGATATGGCGGGGTGTGGTAGTGGTGTTAACAGCAGCTATGGCAGTGGTGTTACCATGGGAGTAGCAGTGGTGATAGTATTGGTGGTGGTAGTAGTGATGACGGTGGTGGTGAGGGTGATAATAACTGTTGATAATGGTGGTGGTGATGCATAGACTGGTGGCGGTAGTATTGGTAGTGGTGGCTGTGACAATAGTGATGATTATGATGATGATAGTGGCATTGTATGAGATCAGCAGTAGTGGTAATGGTGGTGGAGGTGGTGGTGATGGCAGTGGTAATGGTGGGATTCATGACGATGGAATTGATGGTAGTGGTAGGGGTGGAATTGGTGGTGGTGGTGATGTGGAAGTGATGGTGGTGGTGATAGTGGGAGTGATGGTGGTGATGGTGGTAGAATTAATTGTGGTGATGGTGGTGGTGGTGGTGGTGATCATTTTGGTGCTGATGATGGTAATGGTCACGGCGGCAGCAGCAATGGTGGCGGTGGCTGCAGCAGTGGTGGTGGTGGTACTAATAGTGATGATAGCTGTGACAGTGTTGGTAGCCACAGGGGTGGTGGTGGTACTTGTGGTCTTAGTATTAGTGGTGGTGGCTGTTAAGTCACCTTCTCAGATGAGACCTTCTTTAGGAATTCCTGAGGAGTCTTCTGTTTTCTCTGTGCCTAGAAGGGCTGATTAACTTTTTTCCCATATATTCTCAGAAATGAAAACTTGGCCTTTAATTTCTCTGCCTCTATTCACTCCCAAACTGTTGACACGTGCTCTAGTTGTCTAGGACCTACCAGGGGAGAGACGGACCCTGTGACCGCTTTCCCCAAGGTGGCCTTTGGCCACTCAGTGCACTGGAACACATGACCCCATACTTCGCCCCTGGCACATTAACCAGGTGACTGCCTGCTAGGGCCCAGCCCAGTCCAAAGGGATTTGGGATTCAGTGTCTCAAACAAGGCACTGATTAGCTGGTAATCAGGCAGCGATTAGCAGGTCAGGTCACCTGCAGTTCAGTGCCCATTGTTCCCTGCAAAGTTCTGGGATGTTTGCCACGCGGCCGGCCAGCCTGAATGTCTGAGGATCCTGATGACTGTAGCTCTGCTGTGTTAAGCTTTGATTAAGAGGGAAAATCCTCTGTTCCCCTAAGCCCATCCCCATGGAGGAGGCCATGTCATGACTCCACTCTGTCTATTCACACACAAAGGATTCGGGGAAGAATGGCCTGCCTGAGAGCTCAGCAGGAACAGGGAGGTGAGACCCCCAGTATCCACTGAAGAATTCGAAGCAAATTAGCACATTCCTCTTCAGGCAGTGTGTGGAGAGGGTGAGCAGTGCAATAGCACAGACCTGGCCCAGACTGGGATCCTGCTGTTGTCTTGATGTGCGATCTCGGGCAAGATAGTTAACCTCTGAGCTTTGCTTACCTTGTTTTCAAATGGACTGATAATAATACTTGCCTCTTAGGATTATTGGAGGTTTAAATTTAAAAATGGATATAAAGTGCTTAAGACAGTCTTTCTATCATAGAGGACGCTCAGTAAGTGCTATCCTTTTCATCAACAGTAGTAATACCGTCATCATCTGAAATACCTATTTAAAGAAACATACCAGGTAAATCACTTCTGAGAGCAGCCCTTCATTTCCAGGACCCCACCACAGGGCCTAGCAAATAATTGTTGTTATTTGCTGTTGAGTTGGTTCCAACTCATGGTGACCCTATATAAAACAGAACAAAATGTTGCGCGGTCCCGTGCCATCCTCACAATCGTTGCGATGCTTGCAGCCACCGTGTCAATCCATCTCAAGGAGGAATTCTCTCTTTTTCGCTGACCATCCACTTTACCAAACATGTAATTAGTATTCAATAGATGATGGCAATAATGACCATAATCAGCATTATTATTCATACAAAGATGTATACAAAGGGATATTTTGCAGTGTATTCCACTGTATTGCAGAATATAATCATGCAAATTTAAACAGAGCATGATTTTGGACTAACATTTTTTGTGAAATTATTCATGGTACATTCATACCATTGAATACCATGCTGCTTTATAATCCACGTGCTCCCAAAACACCAGGGTATCTTGTTTTAAAATGCAGATTCTGATCCAGTAAGTCTAGGGCAGGGCCCAAGAGTCCGCATTTCTAAAGATCTCCCATGCGACTCCAGGATGATAGGTCCATGGACTCCATTTTGAGTAAATAAATAGGATGTATAATTTTGCAATAAAAAAAGTATATATATACACACACATACATATACAACATTTATATACAAATACAGGAAAAAACTTCCTAGATTATACTCAAGAGTAGTCAGCTCTAGAAGGAGAGAGTATGTGTGTGTTTTCTTTTCCTTCAATAAACTGTTGTAGCATCTCAAACTTTTAATAATGAACATGTTAAAGAAAACTTTAGAAACCCAATCAATTTTATTTCTACAAAAAGTTCTTCCTTTCTCCTAAATCCTAACCCTTGTCAAGCAGCCAGGTTTTCCAGCACAATCCTTCCCAGGTCTGCATGCCTGCCTGCTGCCCCGATTTTCTCCTAGTGTCACACCAGGAGAAAATCAGCGGCCTAACCACAAGCAAATCACATTAACGCATGCTCACGCTGGAGGCTTCGCTCTCTGAGGAGCAGGTGGGCCCCAGCTCAGATACTGCAGCTGGCTGGAGTTCAGGGGCTGCAGGCGTGCAAAGCAGCCAGGTGCAAGATGGATGTGTACTGGCTTAGAGGAGCCGAGGGGGTTTCTGAGAGTCCAATTCTAGCTGCGTATGGAGGAGGAGGTTCAGTTAGCATGGTGGGGTACTCTCTGGAGTAGGAAAGGACTCGAGGAAAGTTTATCTTATAAGAGGACAGTTGTGCTGGCCCCTCATCCAAGAGTGGGACGAAGTGAGGACCCCTGGGATCTAAGGATGGGCTGGCATAGGACCCTCTCCTCCTTCTGAGAAAGAATTGGATACTTGAGCCCAGTACTTCATCCTCATCAGACTATTACAATCACTGAGAGGGTGACAGAAATCGGAAATAACCAGAAAGCAGTTGCTGCTGAGTTGATTTGGACTCATGGCAACCCCAAGTACATCAGAATAGAACTGTGCTCCATAGGGTTTTCAATGGCTGATTATTTAAAAGTAGGCAAGTCTTTCTTCGGAGGCGCCTCTGGGTGCATTTGAACCACTAAACTTCCAGTGAGGAGTTGAGCCCATTAGCCATTTGCACCACCCAGGAACTGCAAAGTAAACATGTTGTTTTTAGGTGCCATTGAGTCCCTTCTGACTCACAGTGACCCTCTGTATGACAGAACAAAACATTCACTATGCTTGAGCTCGTTGTTGCAGCCACTGTGCCAATCCACCTCCCTGAGGGTCTTCCTCTTTTTCTCTGACCCTCTTTACCAAGCATGCTGTCCTTCTCCAGGGACTGATCCCTCTTGATAACATGTCCATAAGTATGTGAGATATGCTTCTAAGGAGCATTCTGGCCGTACTTCTTCCAAGGCAGATTTGTTCATTCTTCTGGGAGTCCATGGTATGTTCAATATGCTTCTTCAGCACCATAATTCAAAGACATCAATTCTTCGGTCTTCCTTACTCATTGTCCAGCTTTTGCATGCATATCAGGCAACTGAAAACACCATGGCTTGGGTCAGGTGCACCTTAGACTTCGAGGTGACATTTTTGTTTTTGAACACTTTAAAGAGGCCTTTTGCAGCAGATTTGCCCAATGCAATACATCATCTGGTTTCTTGACTGCTGCTTCCATGGGTGTTGATTGTGGATCCAAGTAAAATAAAATCCTTGATAACTTCAGTCTTTTCTCTGTTTATCATGAAACTGCTTATCGGTCCAGTTGTGAGGATTTTTGTTTTCTTTATGTTGAGATGTAATCCATAATGAAGGCTGTGGTCTTTGATCTTCAGTAAATGTTTCAAGTCCTCTTCAGCTTCAGCAAGCAAGGTTGTGTCATCTGCATAATGCAGATTGTTAATGAGTCTTACTCCAATCCTGATGCATTCATATAGTCCAGCATAGATAGAATTCGATAGACTGAGTTAAACTCCGACCTTGCCATTTGATAGACAAGCTGCCTTAGACTTCAGCAGTGTCTCTGTTTTCTCCCATAGAAATAGGACTAGCAATGTCGATACCTTACTTTTAGAGTGTGTTCAGGTTTAGGGATCATGGAGCTAAAGAACCTAGTTTCTGGTCTAACACAAAGTAGGCTTGCAAATGCCAATCATAGTAACCGTTACTCTTATTCAGTATTCACTGCCCTCCTCCCTTAGTGCTTTGTGACTGCCTCTCAGAACCCCCTGCACCCTGAAATCCCTTGTCCTGCCCCCTTGGCAACTCATTTCCCTGTGTATCAGAGGCTGGAGGGAAACAGTTGGCATACTCAAACTGAGTAACGAGAGGGGAAATTAATAAAGGGATGTTTTACAAAGGTGAGAGCAAGGTTTAAGAAATCAATAAGGGGCAACATCGGGCCTTTTGGGTTAGCGACAGTGCATTGTGTCCCCACATCCAGCCTGAAAGGCCAAGGGGAAGAAGCAGCTAAAAGAATTCAGGGTGGACAGCTGTATGGAGAGGGGTGTCTTATAGGAGTTCTGGTCTTTTGTGGAGGGAGCAGCAAATTCACCAAGAAGCAATGATCCAGGGAATAAACAGCCTGGCTTCCCTCCTGCTACCCTGCTATGTCCTGCTCACATCTTTGCCAAGTTCTTGGTTTGACTTTTCCTCTGATAGATTTCACCTTGATACTTTCTGACTGTGTTGGATAGCTACTCTTACGTGCACTGTTATATGCCCAAGAGATGACAACTGCATTTCCAAAGGAGAAACCAATGGATACACCCCTGCGTGATCTACAATCTCAAGACTAAATATATTAGAAGCGAAACCAATGAAAACCATTTTTAAACTGCCCTGGAAAAGACCATTACAGGATCCTACATCTTGGACATCCTGCCCCACAGGTGATCTGACCATAAAACTCATTAAAAGATGCCTAGAAGCACATGATTTTTGGAAGTAGGAAGCTTCCTCCCAAAGTTCTATGGAACTTGAAGTTGGCATCCGTATGGCAGAACCCAAAGAGAAGTGAGGTGGCAAGAGAAGCTGTCATTTATAAAGGCTTCTTCCTAGGGATTCAGAGCAGGGACCGTGAATATCGAGGGACTAATGGGAGAGTCTAGAAACTCTGTCGATCCAAATCTGGCCCTTGCTTCAGAAACCTTTCTGAAAACCCACCCTGACAGATCCCTCCTTCCCCGGAGCTCACACACACACCCATTTCTTGTAACATTTGACATTCACAACCTCATATTAACTCTTTATATGCAAGAGTTGCATGAGTCATTTCCTGAGTAACTGTCAGATCCTTGAGGCCAGGAAGGCAGTCAGTATAATATAGTGGATAGTATCATGTGCTTTCAAGTGGTTATCAAGATTAAAAAGATATGCAGTGTCCTTAGCATATTACTAGGTACACAGAAAGTGATGAGTAGATTTATGATTATTCATTATCCTTCTATTCTTCATATCCTTTACCATGCTGAACATAGACACACCCAAAAATAAAGCTCAGCATTTCTTGTGCTCCTTCTGTGGGCCATTCACCATGCAGACTTTCACATACATTATTGGAGTATTTCTCCAACTTAGGAAACCCTGGTGGTGTAGTGGTTAAGTGCTACAGCTGCTAACCAAAGGATCGGCAGTTCAAATCCACCAGGCGCTCCTTGGAAACTCTATGGGGCAGTTCTACTCTGTCTTATAGGGTCGCTATGAGTCGGAATCGACTCAACGGCACTGGGTTTGGTTTTGGTCTCCAACTTAGTAATGCACAGAATCCATTTAGAGTGAAGAAAAAGAAAAAAAAAATCTAACATATTCTTTTTAGCATAATGTTATTTAAATATTTACAAAATAAAAATTCAGTTTAAATTCCTAATGCTTATTGTGCCTATGAAACTATGAAATAAAACAAATTAATAAATTAAATGTAAACAAAGCTACAACATGTTTACGATCCAGGCTAACAATTTTAATTAAATGCGACAGGTGATAAGGGTTCGAGGAAACTAATTCAAAACTTGCTGTGTAAAATTGGTACTGCATGCTATAGTACAAGTACATTGAGTTCCCCATGTCTATACGTGGTGTGATGATTCAAGTATCCCACAGTTTTCCCCCATTTATACTGGGCACTGTGAAGTCACTTGGTATTAATTTGAGAGCAGTGCACCATTTTGAATTTATTTCCCTAGATCGTTTGCTTATTAGTTGAGTCAATCAGATTAGTATTATATAGTGCCAATGTGTTTGTAATTGCAGGCATTAAAATGTGGCAGCAGTTCTTAAATATAATGAGCCATTAGATAATCCAGAATTTTATTCATCAATTTTATGTTAGAGTATCGTTGAAATAAAAACACAATATTTAAAAGTTCTAGTAGAGAAGGAGGTTTCTCTACTCCTACTTCTGAAATAGGCCACATGACATCCAAAAACCAAATCCATTGCCATCAAGTTGATTCAGACTCATAGCGATCCTATAGGAAAGAGTAGAACTGTGCTGAGGGTTTCTGTCTTAGGCTGGGTTCTCTAGAGGAGCAAAACCAGTAAACCGTATAAATATGTATACAGAGAGATATTTATATCAAGGAAATGGCTCACGTGGTTGTAAAGGCTGGAACGTTCCAAGTCTTCGGGTCAGGATAGAGGCTTCTCCCGATTCACGTAGCCTCAGGGGCTGGCGAACCCAAGATCAGCAGGTCAGAGAGCAGGGCTCTTGCTCACAGACTGTGAAGATGGATGAATCCCAAGATCAGCAGGCAAGATCGCAGGTGAGCTGCTCGCTCAAGTCTCAAGAATCAGAGGTCAAATGAACAAGAGCAAGCTGCAGGATCCAGAAGGAGCAAAAAAACCCACGAGCCTTGCCAGAATGTCCACTTACATTCGAGACAGGCCACATGCCCAAGGAAACTCCCTTTCAACTGATTGGCTACTCACAGCAGATTCCATCATGGAAGTGATCACAACATCATATGACTGCCAAACCACTGAGAATCATGGCCCAGCCAAGTTGACATACAAACTGAACCATCACAGTTGCCTAAGCTGAAATCTCTACAGAAGCAGATCACCAGGTCTTTCTCCCCGGGAGTGGCTAGCGGGTTTGAATTGCTGAACTTCTGGTTAGCAGCGGAGTGCTTATGTAACCTGATCCTATGAATGCCAGTAAATTTCTATTAGTCCTTATTAACTAGCCCAAGCCAGATTTGGCCTGGCCCACATGTGCAAAAGGGCCAGCTATGACTGCTAACTGACCTCAACAGAGGATGCAGCAACAGGAGGAACGAATCAGAAGGAAAATCATCACCCGGGCCGTATTCTGAAGGGAGAAGTCCGACAAGAACCACGTCACCTCCTGTTTCCAGGCCACCTTCTAGAATTTTCCCTCCCCAGTATACCTGCACAGCTACTGTCTTGCTGCCCAAATCACATATAAGCCCTGCTTCCCTGTAGCTCAGGGAGCCAGATCTGAGGAACTTCCTCCCAGCTCCTTGCTCTGTGCATTGCAATATAGTTACTTTTTCTTTCTCAAAGACCAGTGGACAGATAATTGGCAAGTCTGTGCATACTAGACAAGGACCCACTTTCCAGGTTCAGTAACACTTAGGCAGTGCACCACCAGGGCTCCTTGGCACATGACATAGGCACATTTGATCTTCTCAGTGGCTTAGGTGAGGTGGGTATTGTTATTTCCATTTTCTATACAATAACATTGAGGCTGAGAGAGGCAGGGCCGCTTACCTAAGCTCACTCAGCTAGTAAGTGGTACAGTGAGAGTGAGACTTAGACCAAAGACTGTATGTCTCTACATCCAGTCTTGACTAGATTGGACTCATCTTTGAGAATTATTGATTTGTTAATGCTATATTGATATACGGAAACCCTGGTGGCGTAGTGGTTAAGTGCTACAGCTGCTAACCAAAGGGTTGGCAGTTTGAACCCACCAGGCACTCCTTGGAAACTCTATGGGGCAGTTCTATTCTGTCCTATAGGGTCGCTATGAGTCGGAATCGACTCGACGGCACTGGGTTTGGTTTGGATATTGATGTATATTGGTGATGGTGGGGTGTTGAAGAAGAGATAGAAGTGAGTAGGGAAAAAGATATGGTTGACCAGAGATGGTGATGTAAAACCCAGTCCATGTTATGGACTGAATAGTGTCCTCCCAGAAGGTATGTTGTAGTCCTAACCTCTGCACCAGTGAATGTGACCTTGTTTCGGAAATAGAGTTTTTCTTTGCAGATATTATCAGTTAAATGAAGGGAGTAGAGTGAGTCCTAATCCTAATCTCTTCTGAATGGAGTCTAATACAAGAGAAGGACAGACATGGAAAGAGAGTCACACAGGGAGAAGACAGCAGATGAGGATCCATCTATAAGTCAAGGATTGTCAAGAAATGCCTGGGACCACAGAAGCTAAAAGAAGCAAAGGAAAGATCTTCCTCTAGAACCAAGAGAGATGCCTAGCCTCCATAATGAGAGACAATAAATTTCTGTTCTATAAAGGCACCCTCTTTGTGGTATTTTTAATGGCAGCCCAAGGAAATTAGTGGCCCTGTAGCCTGGGGCACAGTAGTGGTTAGAGCAAGAGCAGTGGGGAGTTTGGAGCCATATGTAAGCCCTCTAACCATACAGATCAGGCTACCCTCACAAGTACTCTTTAGACGCAACTCCAGTTGGGTCTGGCATCATCACCGAATCTGGCTTAGCAGTTATCAACACTTGATGAATTGAAATACACAAAAAGAAGTGCTGTGTGCCTCCTAATCATTTGAACCATGCCCTTAATTCCGGGCACCTGCTGTTTCCTGCTTTGAGTCTGAAGCTGGATGCTCTTTCCTAGAATTTTTTCTGTTAATCCTTTGGGGTTTCAAAGAGTTGTGGGAAGGGATGGATTATCCAATAGGCAAGGCGGAGCCCTGGTGACATAGTGGTTAAGAGCTTGGCTGTAAACCAACAGGTCAGCAGTTCAAATTCACCAGCCACCCCTTGGAAACCCTATGGGGCAGTTCTATTCTGTCCTATAGGGTCGCTATGAATTGGAATCTACTCAATGGCATCTAATGACAGCAACGACAATGACAATAGGGAAGGTAAGCATGGTGCTTACTTTGCTTACCAGATCATCTGTAGTAAATCATTTCCTATTTTTTCACCATATCGAGGATTCTGCTTCTAGGTATGGCTGGCATCTGTCTCCCTCCCAACCCCACAGTACCTTCCTACAGAATTGTGGCAAGGTGCTGCCCATCCCTCCAATTCTGAGTGTTGAGAATTTAAGAAATTAATGAATTTAGAAGGAGTCCTTGAGTGGTGCAAATGGTTAAGCACTGGTTCAAGCCAACCTAGAGGCACCTCTAAACTAAGGCCTGGTGATCTGTTTCTGAAAGGTCATAGCCTTGAAACCGCTATGGAGTACAGTTCTACTCTGCACACTTGGGATTGATGTGAGTTGGAACTGATGGCAACTAACAACAAGTTTAGGTGACTAGCTCTATCTCACTGGGATCTAACAAGCCAGTGCTCAATATAACTTTACATGGCTTGCATTTCCTGACAGTACAAATTTATCTCCCACTAAAATTTCACTTTCCCTGTAGCAAAGTTAACTTTCTATTATTTTAGAATAGCAAAATGAGTCATGCGAAGTTTCAGGAATCACACACTTACACACACACACACACACACACACACACACACACCCATCAGGTAAAGACAAAACAAAAATCCTTTTGGCCTTCCATATATTTTGAGGACAATGAAACCATTCAATCACTGCCCGGAATGATAATTATCATTTTGGACATATGACCTCATATTTCCAATCTATTAAGCACACAAAATCTGAAAATGAGTGGTATTACTGATTCTACTGAAATGAATACAAGTGAATTGAAACAAAATAAAGACAGCTTTAGTTCTGTTAATCACCAAAGGAGTAAGTGCTAAGAGGATGGGCGATTTAGGGCACTTAGTAAAAAGAAAAAGAACCCAGAAAGATAAAATAGTGGATACATGTGGCTTTTTATTTACTCAGTGCCTGACCTTCATTTCTTCAGATCACATCAGTTTGGGGTAGTGGTAGGGGTGCGGGGGTTGACTCAAGTATGGATAACAATTGTTATGCCCACTGAACCACTTAAGCCCTGTTGGCGCAGTAGTTAAGTGCTTGGCTGTTAACTGAAGGTCGGCAGTTCTGAACTCACCGGCCATTCTGAGGGAGAAAGATGTGGCAGTCTGCTTCCGTAAAGATTATAGCCATGGAAACCCTATGGGGCAGTTCTATTCTGTCCTGTAGGATAGCTTTGAGTCTAAATCAGCTTGACAACAATAGGTTGGGGTTATTTTATGACTGAATTCCATGATAAAGTGATTGATTCGCCAACCACCCCTCAGGTCTTTCCATTTTTTTTTGTTAAGATCCTGGAGAGCCATTAACATTCTTCTGCTGAAGCCAATCAGCAGAATGGTTAGCTTCATCAGAAAGGACTGCCTCCAGTGGTCTTCCTGTCAGTTCAAGGGAAATCTCATCCATATTTTAGAACCCCCTATCTCTACAGACTTGGGTGCAAATTCCACTAAGCTGGGGTGTGTTGGAGGATGTGTGACTACATAGTGTCACTTTCACAAACTTTCTTCATTGATACAGACCCAGCAGTGATCAAGGAGATGGTACAGACATCTCCCCAATTTAAGTTCAGTTCCCTGTCCTTCTGAAATACTCTCCGCAAGAAAAGGGGTCCATGTTACCTGCTCTTAATATGAATCTTAACCTTTGTATCTTGGACTCTGTCATCTGTGGTTCAAAAGTCATTGTTATTATTTCTCCTAGAAGGACTAGAAATGGATTCTCATGCAAATCGAAGCCCTAGGCAAGTCCCAGAAGTTCTAAGGTGGGAATGCTGATCAAGGGCCTCCTCTGCCCATCTCTATACCCCTGTTATGCCCCTCACTCCAGCCCTCTGGAGACCCACATTAAAAATGTTTCAGAACAGGAAACCTGGTTGATGGATTAATCAATCAACCAACAAGTATTTATTGAGAGCACCTAATTTTTACCTAGCAAATGCTGACTGGAGTGGATCGTGCAGTGACAGGTAATGTAGGACTCTTCAAAGTCAGATAGAGGACTTGAGACTGATACTACACTCAGCATGTGGTCACTCAACAGACAGTTATTGAAGACCCACATGTGGACTGTGGCATATTCAGGGGAGATGGGGATGAAGAACACAGATTAGACTCCTACCCCATGAGTTCATAGTCTAACAGTCATGATTTTTTTTTTTTTTTTTTGACTATTTAAAATGAATGTACTGAGCCCTATGACTGGAAAATAAGTTGCTTAGGTAGCTTATGGTGGTCAAGGTGATGAAGAAATTTAAAGGTGTTTTAGGTTTCTGAGGCCTGGAGGGACACAACCAGGTGGTATTTGAGGAATCTGATTTTGGTGGAGGTGGACAAGATGGATTGAAGGTTGACTGGCTGGAATCAGGGAGATCCCTAGGCTAAATAATGTAGGGGGATGAGGGTTCAGGTGAGAAAGAATGATACGTGTCATTTTAGGCAATTGCATGCAAAATTCTTCTAAGACCGTAGAGGAATAAGCAGACTATGCCTCTCCAAGTGTGTTTTATGATAAAACAAGGCACTTCAAGAATCAAACTAAAGGTTGTTTTGAGCAACAAATATTGAGCTTCTGAAGGCAAATATCCATTTATGGGATAAAATGAAAAAGAAGAACCGAGAGAGAGAGTGAAGGAGATTGAAAATATTCCATTCAACTTAATAGATATTCATTCAGTCTTGCCTGTTTCATGTCCCTGAGAAGCTCATAGTGGGGAATCAGGTACAAAACTGAAGATTTCAGTCCAAAGTGATGTAGGCAACAAGAAAAATAGGCTGAAGGGATGGAGACAGTAAAACTAGAACCAAAAAACCAAACCCACTGCTGTCAAGTTGATTCCAACTCATAGTGACCCTATAGGACAGAATAGAACTGCCCCATAGAGTTTCCAAGGAGTGCCTGGTGGATTCAAACTGCCGACCTTTTGGTTAGCAGCTGTAGCACTTAACCACTATGCCACCAGAGTTTCCAGAGATGGTATAGGGAAAGAAAAGTGTCCCTGAGTGTCTTCATAGAGAAGGGGTCATCTGAGCAGGGGCTGAAAGAATAGATCAGAACATCCAGTAGATAAGGGAGGAAGAGATGGGTAACGACCAGAATATACTGTTGTGTCCGAAAGTTCCTTGAGTGGAGGCTGCCTAACTCCAATGCCTTGTTTGGCACACAGAGGCACACAGGAAACATTGAATAAGGGAGTAAATGAATGAATGAAATGACCCAGAAGCTAATGGAAGAGAACACTTTGATGAGGAGAAGAGGATGATGCACATTGTCAAACACCAAAAAGAGGCCAAGGAAGACAAAGACAAATGTGAAGCAGTGTGGAAGTCTACAGAACCTTGGTGAGATCAGAGTTTAGAAGGCAGAAGGCAGTTCCTAGGAGCTAAGAAAAAAGAGTGAACAGTGAAGAAATAAGGGCTGGTGGTGATGGTTCAAGGAGCTTGGTGGAAAAATTAATGTAGAAGGGTTGATAAAGGGTATTTGAAGGAAAAACTGTATTTTCGAAGACATAGAAGGGAATCTGAAGATACTAGAGACAAGTAGAGTTTCTCAGGAGCCAGGGGTATACAGGTAAATGAATTAACCAACATTTACTGAGCACCTACTATATGCCAGGCACTGTACTAGTCATTTTCAAAATAAATTTTCTCAGTGCCTGGATCTAGACTTCACATGAAGTATTAGCTTTAGAAAGAATAAATCAGATTTTCTATAATGATGGGGGACAGGGTAGATATATGAATCTTAGAAGGATTTGAGTAGAAGGCAGTCTCCCCTCATTCACCAAATACCCACTGGGCACTTCCTCTGTGCTAGGCCTTCTGCTGAGGGTCTAACACACATTACCTAATGGAAACTTCGCAGCAACCCTGGAATGTTCTAGCATGATAGTCATCTTGGAGATGAGGAAACTGAAGTTCTGTGTAACCTTTGACAAATTATTTCAACTTGCAGGTAGTCATGGGTAAAATCAGAGTTCAGAGCTAAAGGTATCTGGAAAAATCCACAGTCTTTCTTAGCCTCAGTGTCTTCATCTATAAAACTTTATCTTCCAGTGTTGTTGTGAAGATGAAACATGAAGATGTATGTCAAGTACGTGGCACCGAGAAAGGGCTCAATGGATGGCAGTTATTGTTTTTACTATTACTTTTCCCCTTTGGAATGAGGTCATTAGGCCTTCTCTAAAACCCCACCTCTCTGCCAACATTTTCCATTGATCTTTGGAGTTGGAGACTTCCTGGAGCCCAAAGACAGGTGCCAGAAGCATTACAAAATCAAATCCCTCTGCTATGTTGGACCCAAGATGTCTGCTCCTTGCTCCCAGAAAAGAAGCCATGTTTGGGATGCAAACTAAATACAGAACATGACCAAAAAGCAAAAGGTGTCTCCAAAAGGGATAATGCAAACTGAGACATTAGTTTCACAAATCAATAGGAAACCTTTAAAGGCTCACTGATGATCTAGGCTGGAGGGACGCTCCTATTCTGTAAAAGGAAAATGAAATGGATCAATAAGAGGTGAAAACTGATATGAAATGGCTGAGATTTTCTCCCTGCTACCAGGGACTCTTCTTCAAGCTGCTTCTCTGGTCAGACTTGTTCATTCCCTTCCTACCCTCCCTAATGAGACCCTAAGGCCCAAGAATTAGAGAAATGGGCCTACAACAGCCCTCGGAAAGATGGCAGCAGTACAGTCACAGATCATGCCTAACGGCCTCTGCTTACTGGTTACCAAAATAAAGGGGTGGTTTGCCTGAACGTAACACACTGGGTATAGGGGGCAAATACGTTCCCTTAAAATTGACCCTGCTCTTCAGTCTCTACTAGTGTCTGCGTGTCAATAGTCTGGTGTATTTTAAGGGTTCATCTACCAACTGTGGGATCTTGGAAAAAATTACTTCACTTCTCTGAATTTCAGTTTCCTTATCTATAAAAAGAAAACTCTGGTGGTGTAGTGGTTAAGTGCTACGGCTGCTAACCAAGAGGTCAGCTGTTTGAATCCACCAGGCACTCCTTGGAAACTATGGGGCAGTTCCACTCTGTCCTATAGGGTCGCTATGAGTCAGAATCGACTCCACAGCAGTGGGTTTGGGTTTTTTGGTATCTTTATAACACAGTCAGAGTTGTTGTGATAAAATAATACAAATGATCATCATCCTTCTCAGCAGCAGCACCACCATATTGCCACCATCACCAGCCCAACAACTAATATTGATAAATATGGAATATCCACTGTGACCTTACTGGGGGAGGTTAGGTTTAAAGGTCAGAAAGACCATAACTTATCAGGTCATGAGCAAGTCGTGGATCATCTCTGACCCTCACGTAATTCATCCTAGAACCAGGACAACACCTTCTCTTCTGGGTTTTGTGAGAACTAGATAAAAAAGTAAAGTGCTTGGCACAGTATCTGGCACACAAGTACTCGGCGAGGGTCCTTTCTTTTCCCCCTGACGCCAGTCCAGTTAGCTTTAGGCTACCATATTGACAAGCCGAGACTGACAACTCAGAATCCATGTCAAGAGAAAGACAAAAGAAAGATCCATTTTGTGGGCAGGGGGAGGAGAGACGGTAGACAATCACACTGTCTGGTTTGGCCTGGGATTAAAAGACGTCCAGGTGGGCTTGGCCCCCTTTGAGAGAGATCCCCACCACTACTTCTCCTTCCCTTGTTTCTCCTGCCCTAGTGCAGAGCCTGCAGCTTCATCCCTGAGCTGCATGGGTGCCCCTGGCCAGTGCAGAGGGACGCAGGGCTTCTTTCCTTGGGCTACAGAGCTGCTCCTTCCAGCGCACAGCCATGGGTGCAAGAGGGGTTCCTGCAACCCCACCAACCCCACCAACCCCACCTGCTGCTAGGGTTCTGGGCTCCATTCGTGGTCCTGGATAACAAGGCCCATAGGGATTGATTCACTCAACACTAACTGAGCCCCTTCTGTGTGCCAGGCAGAAGGGACCACGAGATAAACAAGACATAGTCCTTATCCTTGAGCCCATCCCATCCTGGTTTGTAATCATAACCAACTGCCATCAGATCAACTCCAACTCATGAAGACCCCATGTGTGTCTGAGTAGAATTGTGCTCCAGGATGCCTCTGGGTGAACTCTAACCTTTAACCTTACATTAGCAGCCAAGCGTGTCAACCATATGCACCACCTAGCGACGGTCAGTAATCACAGACACCAGAAAACATCCTGCTCCCCACCACTACCACTCTGCCTAAAAGAGGAACCTTCGGAGAATATAAAACTCTAACCTGTGTTCTTTGACAACTCCTCATGTGTGTTTTTGCAAAGCGCATAATCCAAAAAAGCCACCCTGAGTCCTTCACCCTCTCTCTGCCTCTGTTCCCTCACCACTTTTAGTCTTTCATCTCCTCATTCTCTCCTCCTAACTTCTTGTTCTGCAACATTCACTTTCCCATTTGGATTCTTTCCCCTTGTCTCTGCCTCTAGTTGGCCATTGTCCCCAGTGGAGGGTGGAGCCGTTCTCTTTCTGTGTCTCTGTTTCTCTCTACTCTGGCAAGTGAATATGTAAGAATCTGGGTGTCCACCTCATTCCCCCCAGAAGGAATTCTTGTTAGCCTGAGAGTCCATTGTCCTTGCTGTGGGTGGCCTACAGTATGTCTGGGTGAGGCATATTCAGATTGTCAAAAAAAAAAAAAAAAAAAAAAATTGGCAGGCCAAGCCTTTTTCTCCTACTATCTGACTGTGTTATTTATTTTATAATTCTTCCACTGCAATATTTCTTCTGCAATCCTAGCTGTTTCTATCACACATGCTGCCTGTTTCTCTGAGTTCCCTTTTGCCTCCATTTCGGATTCCTCTCTTGGATCTGCCTCTTCAGTAACAGCTCCCCTTTTTGAACATAAAGAAAACCTCTGGAGGCCCCTTAAGTTCCTTTTTTCCAGGGACTCACTGAAAGGTGGAAGTGGACTATATTTGTGGATGCCTTTTTTTTTTTCTCTGTGCTAGGTGTTACGGGTATATCCACATACCTGTGGGTACATCCAATGCAGAGGTGATTAGCCTCGCTTTAATAATGAGGAAACTGAGACTCAGAAAGCTTAAGCCATGTGCTATAGTTCACACATAATTATGTGACAGGTCTCCTGGGACTCCATGCTGTCTGTCCCTTGAAATATGCAACACATGGATGACATATGTAAACACATGCCAACCTAGCCAGTTGGGTCCATGTGACATTCATTTTAGAAAATGTTTGTTTGATTATCTATTGTTCCTGACTTACTGAAAGGCTTTGTGCTGGCTTTAGAATTACTGTCTTCAAGATGATTCTATGAGCAAAATTGTACAATGAAAAGCGCACAGAATTAGGCAAATCCAGCGGTGGAGGGGGGAGTAGAGCCATGATACTGGAGTTCAAATTCTAGTTCTTCCTATGTGAATGACCTTAAGCTATGGGGATAAGAGGAGCATCATCCTCACAGGGGCTGTACAGGTGAGTATGTAAACCATATAGACCCTTGTTTGGCACATGGTAGTATTGTATAATTGTATGCTGTGGTTTTCATTATCGGGAAGCTAATAGGACCCTACCACTTGTTAGCTGTAAGACTCTTCTATAAATCTCTTAACATCTCTGGACTTCGTGTTTCCTGTAATAAAACAGGGGTAATGCTTCCTACCTTGAAGCTCTACTGTGAGCCTCTGACGCCATAAGTCATGTAAAGCCGCTAACTTGGGAACTTGGACATAGCAGGTGCTTTCTGCTTTAGATACATACTTGTTCCTTTTTCCTTTGAGGGAGCTCAAAGCACTGCCGTCCATTAAGTTCAGTGGAAGGAACTAAAAGGGAACAAGGGAACAAGTGAATTCTTGATCTGGATCTGGTTGAATATCAGCTTCATGGGGACAGCCAAGGAATCCCCTATTCTCCATTCCCACTCAGGGGTGGTCTGGCCTGAGTAACCAATGGGAGTCCACCCCACCCCTTTCCCAGATGGTCCCCCAAACTGCTTGGTGAGTGGCCCTGCAAACATGTCCACTTTCAAGCGATGGTGATGACATGTAAGATAATTCATGTCTGCATCGGGCTCTCTCTGAGTCACTCCAGAGCCGAGTGGTGACTGGAAGAAAGCACCCCTGATCAATACCACATTTCCAGATTTATTAGAGTTTTTAATAGCTCATTGTTCTTTTGGAAGACAGCACTGGACATGCATAAGTTTTTGGAGACAAACAGAAATATAAGAGGCAACCCTCTGGGTTGGGACTTGAGGACATCCTGCATGCTCTGAGAGATTTATCTCCTTACAGAAGCTGAGAGGAGCAGGTTGTTGCCTTGATGTGAGACAGAGATGAGAACCTCAGTCTTTCGCCTGTGCTGCCTGAGGCTGAGTCTCTCTATTCTCCTGTGTAGTCAGGCTCTCCCTGGAACATCATGAACTCAATTCCTGCATCTTTTTCCAAATTCTACTCTTCTCACCTCTACGATCACTGAGTCCTGTCAGTGTTATCACTCAAACGTATACTTGTCTTTTTGTGTATCAATATCGCCCTAGTCTAAGCCAATTGCCTTGATGGACACCAATACAACAATCATCAGGCCTCCCAGTTACCAGAATGAGTTTTCCAAAATATAAACTGAAATGTATCCCTACCTGCCAAACACCTACATTGGTGTCCCGCTGCTCCTCGGCCAGCCCCATATGGCTGAGCATCATTAGTTCCCTGTCTATCTTATGAAACTCAGCTGGGTCCTCATCCTCTCTTACTCAATCTAATTCAGTTTCCCAGGCCTCTTTCTGTTACCCAAACATGCCAAGATTTTGTATACTGATGGTCTTCATCTAAGTCATTCACTTGTGACGTCTCCATAGGCTGGACAGCTCTTCCCCAAGCCCCTTACAAGGCCAGTTATTTCATGTTGTTCACCTCTTTGCTGAAATGGCTCTTTCCCAGGCACCTTCCTTCACAAGCTCATCTAAGAATACTGCTATTCCAATTGCCATTTTTCTCTAGTCTCTCACATTATTCCTTTCCACAATTTAAAATATGAATGAATTTGTCTATTGTTTTTAGCATGACTGAAAGCTCCCTGATAAATGTGGTCTCGAGGATGTCTTGTTCACTGCTGAATACTTGGTATGAATGCTGTTCCTGGCACATAGTAGGTCTTTAATGAGTGCTGAGTGAATCACTGGATGAATGAATGAATGAATCACTTGGCAGGATGGTACAGTTCTCTGTCTTCTTTGTGTGGGGGTAGGATAGGTATGCACACCCATATATGTGCATATGTGAATGGAGGGAGAATGTTCTGGAGAGCGGATTGCACCCTGCTAAAACCCGTTAGTAATTCCTCATTGCTGTCTGGACAGAGCCCTACTGAGCTTGTCTTGCAAGGCTCTTCATGAACTGATTATGCTTTTTCTCTCTAGTACTTTCTCTCATTCCATTTCCTTTCTCCCTCCTCTGCAGAATGTGTGGTGTGTATGAGTGCATGCTCATTTGCCATGGCCCCATTTGTTCTGAATTCCATTTCTCATCTTATCTACCTCCCTGACCCCAGACCAGAATCAGCTTACCTGATACCTCCCTTTCGTCTCCATGGGTAGGTTGAGTGCCCTCTCTTAGTACTCCTTGAATTTTCATCTGAAACTGGGGTCTCCAAAATGGGGCCCCTTCAAAGTCTTCTTTTGGGAAAATATTAGCACATTTATTATTTTAATGTCTACCTTTGTATGTTTCATAACACAGATAAAATACTAGCATGTTAGTGCACATATATTGATTTGAAAAGAAGACATTAAAAAGTATAAGCAATGTATGCTCAAAAACTTTATAAAAAGCGTGCATGATCAAAAGTGTTTGGAGATAAGGGATAACGTAAGAATCTACACTGCAGTGCATTTGTCTGTTTTTCGACTGTTTTCCCCAAGATCTCCTTTAAAGGAACCCATGAGGGAAGAAACACTTTCAGAATAGCATTACCCTAAGGTGGTATAGGGGCTGATTTTAGATAGTACACCAAAGGAAACCAGTTACCATCAAGTTGAATCCAACTCACTGTGACCCCATGTGTGTCAAAGTAGAACTGTGCTCCATAGGGTTTTCAATACCTGATTTTTTAGAAGTAGATAAACAGGTCTTTCTTTTGAGGTACCTCTGGGTGGGGCATTTAAAAACACTAACCCCTTTTAAGAAATTACCTTTTTCAGATCTCTTTCATTCTTTCTCATTCATGTAGGAGAAAGTCTCAGCTGAGTGTGGGTACATCTCTAACACCTCACGGTAACACTTTCTAGTTTCTCTTTTTAACAGAGAGCTGGGTTTAGGCTCATGTCCTTGAAAAGAGCCTCTGCAGCCAGGATCCAACAACTAGGCTTTATTTTCATTGCTCCCTTCTATTTGTGGCAAGAGAAACTAGTTTTTCTCTGATGAACTGGGCAAAGTATCTTTTTAAAATAAATTGACTTAGTTAAAAAGATAGTACACTAAAAAGTAAATTATTATGTTGGTGAAACTTGAATATGACGATCTCATGTATGTTTGGGAGACACTGGGGTAGCAAGAGCACCATGATTTTTGAAATATGAAGACCTTGCTAGAATTTTGGGTCTGCCAATAATGATCACGTGAGCATTGGCAAGTTATCTGGATTCTCTGAATCAGACTGTAAAATGGCTGTGGGTGGGGGGTGAAGATTAGTATTAATGTTTTTAAAGTCATTTCCCAATGCCTGTACCTGATCAGTAATAGATGCAAGTTTCTGGAATGAATGAATGGATGAATATTAATAGAATAAGTTTGAATCAATGAAGCAATGAACCTATATCCTCCCTATAGGTCTCATCCTTCTTAGCTGGGATGAGTCAGGCTCTGCGGGGGCCTATTCTCTCTTTCACTAGGGTCCCATTTCACACCCAGTTGACATTTACCCAGGAGGTCTGAGACAGTTAATGAGCCCTGCCTAGCCCCTTAACTCTCTCCTATGGAGTGATTAGTATGAGAAGAGAATGGAACATGGATGAAACTTGGACTTATTTTGGGGCTCTGCTGAAATCCTGTTAGAACCTTTGCCTGCAGAACATTATTATTAGGTACTGTCGAGTTGGTTCCAACTCATAGTGATCCTGTGCACAACAGAATGAAACACTGCCCAGTCCTATACAATACTCACAATCGTTGCTGTGTTTAAGCCCATTGTTGCAGCTACTGTGTCAATCCATCTCTTTGAGGGTCTTCCTCTTTTCCCTCACTCTCTACTTTACCAAGCATGATGTCCTTCTCCAGTGACTGGTCCCTAAAGATACCTTAGGTTTTTCTGCAATTTTCCTAGAAGCTGCCTCTCTTAAGTAAAAAAAAGAACATCCCACAGAACCAAGTTTATACATATGTAAGATGTGATGATTATAATATCTAGAGTGTGCGAGTGCTATGTTCCAGGGGCTCTGGATTCACAAACACAATCTCTAATTATCAGGAAAACTACACAAGATGGGCACTACTACCTCCATTTTACGGATTAGGACACTTAAGTCAGAGAGAGAAGTGACATGTTCATGGACAAAGAGCTGGGAAGAGGCCTTGTAATCAGAGTTGAGGGATTGGTCTCAAGAGCCAACACTCTTTCCTCTTCACCAATATTTTCTATTTAGGACAATAAGCCAAACAAAAACAAAACAAAAAACCAAACCAGTTGCCATCAAGTCGATTCCAACTCACAGCCACCCCATGTGTTACAGAGTAAAACTGTGCTTAACAGGGTTTTCATGGCTGTGAATTTTTCAGAAGCAGATTGTCACGCCTTTCTTCTGAGGTGCCTCTGCGTGGGTTTGAACTGCCAACCTTTTGGTTAGTAGTAGAGTGCGTAACCGTTTGCACCATCCAGAGACTCATCACGAATACTAAGGCCATCCTTATTCATTTCCTGATACCATCATTAAAGCCCATTCCTTGAACCTGCCGCACCTTTGTAAATAGACCTGTATTAAATTCTCTTAATTATTTAGTTTGTGCCATCTGTTGTATGTGTGTGTGTGTGTGTGTGACACCTGACTATTGCACACACCTTAAAATTATTTTAAGTACTTACTCCTTTGCTACCCAATTTCCTCTGTTGCTGTTGTTAGGTACTATCGAGTCAGTTTTGACTCATAGCGACCCTATCTACCACAGACCCTATGTGCCCAGTCTTGTGATATCCTTACAATCGTTGTTATGCCTAAGCCCATTGTTGCAGCCACTGTGTCAATCCATCTCGCTGAGGGTCTTCCTCTCTTCCACTAACCCTGTACTTTACCAAGAATGATGTCCTTCTCTAGGGGACTGATCCCTCCTGACAACATGTCCAAAGTATGTAAGACACAGTCTCGCCATTCTTGCTTCTAAGGAGCATTCTGGTTGTACTTCCAAGACAGATCTGTTTGTTCTTTTGGCAGTCCACGGAATAGTCAATATTCTTCACCAACATCACAATTCAAAGGCGTCAATTCTTCTTCAGTCTTCCTTATTCATCGTCCAGCTTTCACATGCATATGATGCCATTGAAAATACCATGGCTTGGGTCAGGTGTACCTTAGTCTTCAAGGTGACATCTTTGTTTTTCAACACTTTGAAGAGGTCCTTTGCAGCAGATTTACCCAATGCAATGCGTCTTTTGATTTCTTGACTGCTGCTTCCATGGCTGTTGATTGTGGATCCAATTAAAATGAAATCCTTGACAACTTCAATCTTTTCTCCATTTATCATGATGTGGCTTATTGATTCAGTTGTGAGAATTTTTGTTTTCTTTATGTTGAGGTGTAATCCATACTGAAGGCTGTGGTCTTTGATTTTCATCAGTAAGTGCTTCAAGTTCTCTTCACTTTCAGCAAGCAAGGTTGTGTCATCTTCATAATGCAGGTTATTAATGAGTCTTCCTCCAGTCCTGATGCCCCGTTCTTCATATAGTCCAGCTTCTCCGATTGTTTGCTCAGCATACAGATTGAATAGGTATGGTGAAAGGATACAACCCTGACGCACACCTTTCCTGACTTTAAACCACTCAGTATCCCTTTGTTAGGTCCCAACAACTACCTCTTCATGTACGGGCTCTTCATGAGCACAATTAAGTGTTCCAGAATTCCCATCCTTCGCAATGTTATCCATAATTTGTTACGATCCACACAGTCGAATGCCTTTCTAATCAATAAAACACAGGTAAACATCCTTCTGGTATTCTCTGCCTTCAGCCAGGATCCATCAGATATCAGCACTGATATCCCCAGTTCCAAGTCCTTTTCTGAATCCAGCCTGAATTTCTGGCAGTTCCCTGTGAATATACTGCTGCAGCCGCTTTTGAATGATCTTCAGCAAAATTTTGCTTGCATGTGGTACTAATAATGTTCGATAATTTCCGCATGCGTTTTGATCACCTTTCTTGGGAATAGGCATAAATACGGATCTGTTCCAGTTGGTTGGCCAGGTAGCTGTCTTCAAAATTTCTTGGCATAGATGAGTGAGCACATCCAATGCTGCATCTGTTTATTGAAACATCTCAATTGATATTCTGTCAATTCTTGGAGCCTTGTTTTTCGCCAATGCCTTCAGTGCAGCTTGGACTTCTTCCTTCAGTACCATTGGTTCCTGATCATATGCTACCTCCTGAAATGGTTGAACATTGACTGTTCTTGGTGTAATGACTCTGTGTATTCCTCCCATCTTCTTTTGATGCTTCCTGCATAGTTTAATATTTTCCCCACAGAATCCTTTGAAATTGCAACTTAAGGCTTGAATTTTTTCTTCAGTTCTTTCAGCTTGAGAAATTCCGAGCATGTTCTTCCCTTTCGGTTTTCGACCTCCAGCTCTTTGCACAAGTCATTACATGCCATTATAATACTTTGTCTTCTCGAGCAGCCCTTTGAAATCTTCTGTTCAGTCCTTTTACTTCTTCATTTCTTTCTTTTGCTTTTGCTGCTTGACATTCAAAAGGAAGTTTCAGAGTCTCCTCTGACATCTATCTTGGTCTTTTCTTTCATTCCTGTCTTTTCTGTTACCTCTTGCTTTCTTCATTTATGATGTCTTTGATGTCATTCCACAACTTACCCAGTCTTCGGTCATTAGTGTTCAATGCGTCAAATCTATTCTCGAGATGCTCTCTAAATTTAGGTGGGATATACTCAAGGTCATACTTTGGCTTTTGTGGACTTGCTCTTATTTTCTTTAGTTTCAACTTGAACTTGCATATGAGCAATTTATGGTCTGTTCTACAGTCAGCCCCTGGCCTTGTTCTTACTGATGTTATTGAGCTTTCCCGTCATCTCTTTCCACAGATATAGTCGATTTGATTCCTGTGTATTCCATCTGGTGAGGTCCACGTTGGTTAAAAAAAAAAAAGGTTATTCCCAATGAAGAAGTCGTTTGTCTTGCAAAATTCTATCATGAGCTCTCCGGCATTGTTTCTATCACCAAAGCCATATTTTCCAACTACCGATCCTTCTTTGTTTCCAACTTTTGCATTCCAATCACCAGTAATTATCTATGCATCCTGATTGCATGTTCAGTCAATTTCAGATTGCAGAAGCTGATAAAAATCTTCAGTTTTTTCACCTTTGGCCTTAGTGGTTGGTGAGTATATTTGAATAATAGTCGTATTAACTGGTCTTCCTTGTAGGCGTATGAATATTATCCTATCACTGATGGTGTTGTATTTCAGGATAGATCTCGAAATGTTCTTTTTGACGATGAATGCAACACCATTTCTCTTTAAGTTTTCACTCCTGGCATAGTAGACTGGATGACTGTCCAATTCAAAATGGCCAATTCCAGTTCATTTCAGCTCACTAATGCCTAGGATATCAATGTTTATGCATTCCACTTCATTTTTGACGATTTCCAATTTTCCTAGATTCATACTTCTTACATTCCAGATTCTGATTATTAATGGATGTTTGCAGCCGTTTCTTCTCATTTTGAGTTGTGCCACATCAGCAAATGAAGGTCCGGAAAGCTTGACTCCATCCATGTCATTAAGGTTCACTCTACTTTGAGAAGGCAGCTCTTCCCCAGCCGTATTTTGAGTGACTTCCAACCTGGGGGGCTCATCTTCCAGCACTGTATCAGACTATGTTCCGCTGCTATTCATAAGGTTTTCACTGGCTAATTCTTTTCAGAAGTAGACTGCTGGGTCCTTCTTCCTAGTCTGTCTTAGTCCGGAAGCTCAGCTAAAACCTGTCCTCCCTGGGTGACCCTGCTGGGATCTGAATACTGGTGGCATGGCTTCCAGCATCACAGCAACACGCAAGCCTCCACAGTATGAAAGACGACAGACACGTGGGGGAACTTCCCCTACAGGAATGTAAACTTCATGAGAGGAGACATCCAGCTTGTCTTGTTCACAACTATATTCTTAGTGCCTAGAACTGTGCTTGGCAAAGAATAGGTGCTTAATAATTTCTGAATGTACAAATGCCATTTATTTGGAAAATTTTAGCAAAGAAAGTTAACTTATTGCTAATGGGCCAAATCACCTACATTTCTTGAGGTACTATCTTTGTTTAACTAATTTCAACTCTCAGGCAAGGTTTTCTGAGTTCATTCTTTTTTCCTTAACCCCCTTGGCTCTGAATGCTGCAACGTAGGGTTATAAATGAGGCTTCTTCTGAAAATGGATTTAGCTGTAAACCCCTTCTGTTACAGGTTAATAAAATCTAGGAAATTACCTCCAAACAGCCAGAAACACATTGTGGGAAAATGAGAAGACAGTTAAGAAATAAGGATTTGGGTTGTCAACATTTGCGTTTGTTTTCACCTAATAAATATTTAAGTTACATTGAATTCACCTTAACTTGATGACTATTTCCGTTTAATAGTCATCTGTTTATAGCAGTGCTCTGAGCGAATTTTTAGTTAAGACTCTTTGGCTCTTAACCAAAATGCATTAAAACAACAACAACAACAACAACAAACGCCTTTCTCCTTCTACCATGAATTTATAACTTGAGATCCACTTGTGTAATTATCGTATGGAGGCAATTTCTGTTGTTTTCCTTTTGTAGGAAAGCAGATGGAAAAGGACTCATTTGCATTTGGGATTTACTTGATATGATTTATTTTAAAGATAAATTAGAAATTGTGGAAGGCAGAATAATGGTCCCCCAAAGATGTCCATGTCCTAAGCCCCAGAATCTGTGAATGTTATCTTACACGGCAAAAGAGAATTAAGGTTACTAATCATCAGACCTTAAAATAGAGGGATCATCCTGGATTATCCATGCAGGCCTGATGTAATCACAAGGGTCCTTAAAAGTGGAAAGGGGGTGCGGGGCAGAAGAGTTACATTGATACCATGTGAAAAGGACTCTACCACCACTGCTGGCTTTGAGGATGGAAGGGACCATAAGCCAAGGACTATGGCAGCCCTCTAGAAACTGGAAAAGACAAGGAAATGGATTCTTCCTTAGAGCCTCCAGAAGGAACACAGCCTTGCTGACACCTTGGTTTGAGACCCATGTCAAACTTCTGGCCTGGGGAAATATAAGATAATAAATTTGCGTTGTTTTAAGACACTAATTTTATGGTAATTTTTTATCGACAGCAATAGAAAACTAATACAGAAATACAGCCACATTGTCTCTCTTCTACAGTACACTTTATTTTTGTGTGAAATCTTAATCATACAAACCCATGTTCAGAGTCACTTGGGTACATTTTAGGTTTCCATGAAGGCATGACTTTTACGAATATATAATACATTCCCAGTATTCCCATCGAACTGGGAGGTGCCCACAAATTAAAGTAGATATAATCTTTCCATTCCCAGCTCTTTTACAAGAAGCAAAGGAAAAAAAAAAAAAATTCAAGCACCTAAAGTGTGTTGAATATCAAAAGAATACAGAAGTGCAACTCTTGCTTTTCCCATCTGGCAGTCAGTTATCTGCAGTACAAGAGGTTAATACTCGCAAATGAGATTAGAACTGAATTATGAGGAAAATAGTAAATCCCTAAAGAGGTGTATTATTTTAAAATTGCATTTTCCTGCTTCTTGCTTCCCTGCTTCCATGGTGTGAAGGGAACTTGCGCTTTTCAACATGTTCCAGCTAGCTGTGACGCTCCAAAGGCGCCAAATGACTCAGTCCCTGGACCACTACCAACATTTTCAGGATTGAATCCTGCTTTTATTTTCTAAGGAACAATGTTTAACTGGCCTCTGTGGCATTGTGTCAACTTACATCAGCCTTTAATTGCAGATATGTCACGTTAGACTACCACCAATATTGAGGGAAGGATCCCAAGCCAAGTTGAATAATATGATGGAGGCCATTGGTATATTTTTCACTTCCCTGGCTAAGAGGGAGGCCCATGTAATGAGAAAATGTACATTTTGAGGCCTCACCATCTGACCTCAAAAATGCTAAAGCAAGGTAAATCCCATTTATCCACCAGCCATAGAGCAATCCAGTATGCAAATCTCTCTGGGAGGAATATCATTCTGCTTTTATCTATTTTAAGGAACACCTGTGAATCATATAGTGCTCAAAACATACCAAGCTAGGGTCACACCAAAAGAACCCCTCCATGATTATCAGTGTATATGCAATGGATTTTGGCACTCAAAATTAGTATTCTCTTACTATTGTTTAGGGATTTTGAAAGCTAATCTCTACCTGGATGATGATGAAATCATCAACCCAGTGGCCCCTAAATTAGCAAGATCCTGTGAAATAGCTCTTGCCCAAACTTGTTTTCAATACCAGGAGACCAGGAGAGGATATAAAAAGAATTGATCTTTTTACAGGTCTTTACAGAACTACCCTTTCAGATCTGATCTTGGCCCCAATAAGACACTCAACTTCTCCTTTACATGAAGAGTAATACTTGCCGTTACTAACTTAAAATGGTAAAAGCTGATTATCTTTTTGATACCTGTGAGGACTGAGAGGGGGCACATTTGAGAAGCCTTATGAAGGTCTTACAGGGCTCTCTATTCCTGGAGAATGAAGCTGATTGACCTTCAGGAGCCTTGCAGGAGGTGTGGAGAAGAAAGTACAACAAAGGAAGAACTTCCACAACGCTACTGGGTCTTTGGAATTTCCCCAAAATTCTAAAAGAGAATAAGAATGTAGTTCTCTGGCTGAGGAGTACAGGTTTCTCCTTTTCTGGGTAGACATGTAATAGAATGTGGGCCAAGAACTAGCTTCGGCCAGATGGGAAAACCAAGAAATCAGAGTTTAGAGAAAGACATCTGAGCAGGGTGAGACAGCAAGATGGTGGACCAGGAATTATCAAAAAGATGCTTCAAGATATGTACAACATGTGTCAGACTCATTTCATAAGGCTCCGTTGTGAGGTTTCTTCTCTCAGTCCTCTCTGATGCCTGTGAATTAGCCCTTTGAGTTTTAAGGGTGTGGTCTTCTGCTCCTGGTATTTGAAAGGTGAGCTCTGACCCAGAGCTCCACCCGGATTACCTGCTCCAGTTGGGCATGGCTCTGCCAATGAAAGAGGAAGAGTGCCCAGAAATAGAATTAGTATAGAGGGGGCAGAAAACAATTGCCTGAATAACAACTGCAGAAGAAATGAAAAGTATAGCAGGGATCACATACAGTGTTTGTGATAGTTGTTTTATAATAACAGATAAAGTCAGCTTTGACAGTGTCATCTGTTTTCTAGCCTCTCACTTACAGATCACCACATGGATTAGACATTCTCCTCACAGTTAAGATTCTGTCTTCTAAATACATGGAACATTAACTCACATGCTAAGGAGTTCATCATTCTATGTCTCCAACAGATAAATCATTGTTATCCTCATTATGATAATACTCTGTTCCAGGCAAAGTGCTAGACACATTCCATGTATTATTTCAATATTTCTCTGACATCTTCTTTAAGATTTTTCACCCTCCTCCCAGTAATTTGGCCAACCTTCTCCTAGATGATGTGGCATTGTATGTCTACAAAGCTAGAGGATAAGGTTAATGTGTATATATTTTTTCAAACTAAGGTTAGGTTTGAAAAAGATTAGGATATTATAATGCTTTTTTCAATACTTCTGTCACTGAAAATAACTTCAGATTCTCAAGCTGAGATAAAATATCAAGGCTGACAAAATGATCTCCATAATAGTTCAAATAAAATGGTGAATGGTAAAATAATCATAATCTTCCCCAATTTAAGCTTAGTTTTATATAATATTATCATCCTTAAGCTTAGACAAGTTTGAAGAGTTTTCAAAGTGTGGTCCTTGTCAGTCTTACCTAATTAAGGTCTTTGGGGATGAACCAAAAAACCAAACCAAACCCATTGCCATGCAGTCGATTCTGACTCATAATGACTCTATAGGACAGAGTAGAACTGCCTCATAGAGTTTCCAAGGAGTGCCTGATGGATTCTAACTGCCAATCTTTTGGTTAGCAGCTGTAGCTCTTAAGCACTACACCACCAAGGTTTCCCTTTGGGGATCCTTTGGGGATCCTTTGGGGATAGGACTCCACAAATCTATATTTAGACAAATACTCCAGGAAACACTAAATCACAGTAAAGTTTTAAAGCCACTGTTCAAGAGAATGATGTCTTAAACTCTCGATCCAAGTTGGTTCCTTCCTTCCTTCCTTCCTTCCTTCCTTCCTTCCTTCCTTCCTTCCTTCCTTCCTTCCTTCCTTCCTTCCTTCCTTCCTTCCTTCCTTCCTTCCTTCCTTCCTTCCTTCCTTCCTTCCTTCCTTCCTTCCTTCCTTCCTTCCTTCCTTCCTTCCTTCCTTCCTCCCTTCCTCCCTTCCTCCCTTCCTCCCTTCCTCCCTTCCTCCCTTCCTCCCTTCCTCCCTCCCTCCCTCCCTCCCTCCCTCCCTCCCTCCCTCCCTCCCTCCCTCCCTCCCTCCCTCCCTCCCTCTTTCCTTCCTTCCTACTATCCCTCTATTCTTTCTTTTAAATATTTTCTCCTTCCCTCTCTCCTTCTTTCCTTTCCTGTCCCATGCTTCCCTTTCTTTTTTGTTTTCATCTCTTCTGAGTTTTCTACCAAATGTTACTTTTACCAATGTGTCAGTGTGAACCAAAAAAGGTACAGCTAAATCAGATGCAGTTAGGTTTAATTACATGAAAATATATATATATATATAAGCTAGACTTTTCTTTACAAAACAAGATATTTCTTTAGAAAGCTTCCTTGGCAAGTACTTGGAATACAAGTTGAGTCCTCAAGGGTCCTCCAAGTGAACAGCCAGGCTGTGCAGGGGGCCTGGAGAGGCATGTGTTTATCGATCCTACGCAGAAAAAGGGAGACAAGTGAGAACGTGGGATGGAGTGTAGAGATGGAACCACCAGGATTGGGTTGGGGAGCTTACAAACCACAATATGGCCACTCCCAACACTCTCCCAGAATTGAAATAAAGTCTACCAAAATGCTGATATGATTAATGTTAGTGCAGTTTTTGAGGCTTTCGATGTAAAAGCTGAAATCTGTATCCAGGTTGATGCTGGAGAAAAACAGAAAGCAGTAAAGAACCATGAGGGAACAAATCCCTGGGACTCACAGATTTCTATGAAATCTTGGGGAGGGCTTCAATTGCTGTCATGAGCCATGAAATTGGGTTCTGAACCAAGTTTAAAGATCTCTTAGAAATAGAGTAACTGTATAATTTATCAGAAAAACCAGGACACTTGTGAGAATTAAAGGGGGGGGGGTTATAGTAATTGTGCCATGACTAGAGATACACACTGGGGAAAATCGTCTTTCTACCTAGGAGGGCCTTTGATATCTTGGGTTCATAGGAAAGAGGAGAAATTTTATGGAGGTGGGGTGGAAAGTGTGCCATAGACTAGGCTTAGGCTGTTTGGGACACAGAAGAAATGAAAGAAATTTGACAGCAGCTAGAGGACTGTCTCAGGAAATGAATCATAGATGCCTTCACTTCCATGAGAAGGACAATTTTTGAGTGCTTAGGAAAAAGATAATGGTAGACTCAGTTCTTATAACAATTGGAGGTGTCCAGAAAAATTATCAAAACTGGTGAAAGGAAGGAAGGAAGGGAGAGAAAGAGGAAGGGAGGGAGGGAGGGAGGGGAGAGGGAGGCAGGGAAGGAGATGGGGAGCGAGGGAGGGAAAGATTTAAGTTACAGAGTCCTAGTGGTGGTTCCTAAGAAATAAACTGTTATCTCCAAAGTAGCTTAAACACAGATTTAAGAGAAGATCCTTGCTACTTCTTATTGGAAGTGATGAAATAGGTACTGGTGATGTTGTGAACAGGACAAAACAAACAGCATAAAAAACCCAGTGGTTGAAGGTGTGAGAGTCCAATAGAACGTCACAAGAGGGAATGTTCCAGACCTGAGAGGCTGATCTGCATTTGGACTTCTCACATGGGCAACTTGACATAGTATGTTCCAGGAGGAATGTTTACCTGGAGTAAGATAGGGGAAAAGCCAGCTGGTCTGCAGAGACCTTCTCATATGTGTGCACAGGAGTGGGAGGAGATGTCATGGGGTGGTAGAATCGAGTGGGGACATGGCATGTGTGGTCATGGTGCATCCCTCCAGAGTAGGGTCAGTCTCCAAACTTGAACAATAGTAACACAACACATGTCAGGACTAAAACCTTGTCTTTGGAAACCTTGATAGGTCTTGTCAAAGCTGGAAAATGTATCATTTCAAATCTGCAAGCGGTTTTCTGGTAAAGACATGACTACCCCTTTGGGGCATAGCATATCATTCTCTTGTCTGGAAAGCTTACCTGCCAAGCCCTTTATTGATGTGTATACAGTACAAAACAAGTACCACCAGTGTCCTGGGGGAAACCTGGGAAGAACCACGAAGCTGAGTGCAGATATTTTAGGATAACAAGTTTGGTAACTTAAAACAGAATGTTTGGTGGAACCATAGCTCCATTTCCATTATGATTACGATTATTGGAGTGGGGGTTGGGGGCTGAAATATTTCTTTTATCTACTGAGATTCAATCTGCACTATGATTTGTCCTTGCTGAGATGAGTGTATTCCTGCTAGAGGGTGTGAGACAGAAGAGAACCACGGATGAATGTTTATCTTGAGGGAGTCACTGTGAAAAACAGAATGTAGACAGACCACGGTGGGCAAAGACCGTCCTAAACTGTTACATTGAAAATCCAGGGGTAAGGTTCTTGAACATTCAGTGGCTCAGCCTGAAGAAACGTCTAGGTGTCAGATGATTGTATTGTCATCGCCTGTTTGGGGTTATGTGTGTGTGCGGTGGGGCATAGGGAAGGAGATGAGTTCCCTTGAAGAAAATGGACATTCCTATTCTCCATTATCCTGGGATGAGATCAATACTAGGAAAGACATGACAGATGGGTCTTAATTTTGGGTGGACAGAGCAGTTTCCTTGCTCTATGCCTCATGGTGTCAGCCATGACCTCTGTGGACTAAAGATGCATTTGAGGTCCTTGCTAGAGAGAGAAGCTGGTCTCCTGTATAGAGAAGTTCAGAACGCACACAGTGAGGCAGCTCTGGAAAGATCTCAGAAGCACAGGTTTGGGACTCTAAATAGGCTCATGTCCAGTCTCGGCTGATAGTTTCTTGTTTCATTTCATTTGCAGCCAAAGCTATAGTCAACCGTCTTAAAAAACAAACAAAAATAAAGCCACATCAACAATTACAATAAAGTTCTAGCTGTGTGGAGAGGGAACTTAGAAGGGAAGAAAGAGCAGCACCTCTAAACCTAACTCTGAAGGTGAGCCTTGTGGTGTCAACATTGCCTGGGGAAGGAGAACCGACATCTCAGGAAAGTCCATGAGTAGGAGAGGTGCACGGGCCACAGGAAGGAGTCTGAGAAGATACCAAGATAGGTGCTGCAGATTGGTTAGGGTCCCTGGTGCACTGGCCACAGGAAGGAGGCTGACATGGTAACTAAGACAGGTGCTGGGGACCATTTAGGACACCACCACATGATACACTAAAGAAGAGAGACCCTGACAAGGGTGGTGGAGGTATGCTGTCAAGCAGGTGAAGCCTCCTTCATGTCCAATTCCTAGCTCGTTGACCTCATTAGAACTTCTAAGCTGGTGAAGATAATGCAACATATAAATGACAACGACAATGATGATGATATAACAATATGACAGCAGTAACACTGTGATTGCTCTTTGTACTGTTCTAATATCTTCAAACACTGTAAACTGCTTCTCCCACTCCTCTCCTCCCATCTTTCTGAGCTGTTCCCTCCAAATGAGTCATTTCAATAGGAATGTTAATTTATTTGACGTGTGTCAACATCACCCTGAAAAAAAGATACTAGATTGTTTTACTGACACACACAGCACAAAGAGCACTGACAATGCATGTGTTTTTCTGGGGCCTTACACTTAGAAGGCACATTCAATTCTAGTATCTCATGGAATCCTTTTATCAGTCCCGTAAAGAGGTCCACTTGCCACCCACATTCCCACTACCCCTCATTTCAGTTAAGATGTGCTTGGGATAGACTTAGCCTTTCTTTCTTGAATCAAAAACATTTATGAGATTACAATCTGCATTAAGGAGCCCTGATGATACAATGGTTAAGCACTTGGCTACTAACTGAAAGGTTGGCAGTTCAAACTCACCCAGAACCCAGTAGCTCTCTGGAGAAAAACCTGACGATCTGCTTCTGTAAAGATTACAGCCTAGAAAACCCGATGTGGCAGTTCTACTCTGTCACATGGGGTCGTTCAGTTGGGATCGACTCAGTGGCACAGAACAACAACAACACTATATGCACTAGATATTGGCAGTATGGAAGAAATGTCTATAACAAAATAGGAGATGGGTAGTATAAGATGATACACAATAATCCACATGAAAACGTAGGTATTTGCCCTCAGATAATCGTAGCTTTCCAATTTTTCAGTTTGCTCTTATGTAATTATATACACACACATACATACATACATGCATACATATATATACACATATATATATACACATATATGATGGTCTTGTAAACACTGGTGGCGTAGTGGTTAAGAGCTATGGCTGTTAACCAAAAAGGTCGGCAGTTCGAATCCACCAGGCACTCCTTGGAAACCCTATGGGGAAGCTCTACTCTATTCCTACAGCGTTGCTATGAGTCGGAATCGACTCGATGGCAGTGGGCTTGGTGTTTTTGGTTTTGGTATGACAATCTTGGTCATGTGTGTGCACTGGCCATTTATAAATATATACTGTTTTTTTCTTAGACCCATTACCTAGGAACACTGACCTCTAAAAACTGTATTTTCCAGGTTCTTTTGGGAATTGGCTCCTGCTTAGTTTTAGCAAATGGAAGACACTGGTTGGAGTTTGGAAGGAGGGAGGAAGGGAGAAGGCAGCGTATTCCTCCCTCTCTTGGAGGTTCGATCAGCATCTCCAGCAATGCTTGTGTCTCCTTCACCGTACCAGCATCATCTGGGCAGCCTCTACCATCCTTCAAGCTGCAGTCAGGCAGCTCTGGCTTCTGAATTTTGATAAAACCAATTCCTTCTTTTGCCCTTCTGACCCTAAGGGTGGTAGGAAATTCCAGCCATTGCTGATCTCCAGGTTGCTTCCTCATATCCTGTTTACCTTCATCAACACCTTTGTACCTTGTAATATGATTTTCTGTATTAGTTTTTTACCCTTGAACTACCCAGTTTTGACTCTTCTTCCCGACTGGAGCATGCCTGATCCAGAATATTCCTAAAGGTAATGTGAATGTGGGATTGGAATGTCAATCCAACTGCCTTGTGCCTTTTCACTTGTTTCTGATTGGCTCAGAGAAAGTTGTACGGATCCATAGATACTGTTCCACTCAAACAGAAAACTGGGTATGAGTTTTCTGATAATATTTTTGGCATATATAGCTAATGATTCTTAATATGAACAAAATATAAGCAAGACTCTGAGGGATTTACAGTCAGGAGGTTAGAGGTGGTTGGATTAGGAAAAGTTTCTGAGATGGTTCTGAAACTTGGTAGGGGAAGGTTTGTTCAGACCAAAAAAGATGGTGAATCTTGGCAGAGTAATTGCCTCTTCTCTCAGATGGCGCTATGTGTTCCATCCAGCTGGGGTGTTTTATGTCTTCTTTCACAAAACAGGCTCTTCTTCACTCCCAATTCACGGAGTAGCTTGGCAAGATTCTTGGACTAGGTGTTCCCTTGTTCATTAGAGTTGTGTTTGAGAAAGAATTTGGTCCCAGTCTTAAGGACTTGAAGGGGAAGGTGAGGCCTGTCTTTTCTAGAACTTCAAGACAAATTTTGCCAAGGGAGAAGTGACTCCTGGGCTGAAGTGACAGTACGCTGTATGTCCACGTGTGATCATGCTGCATGCCATTGGCATGCACAAGCCATCTACAACTCCCAGAGACAGGGTAAAGTAAACCCAGCCAGGTTCCATAGTGAAGACTTGAGTTCTTCAGGTGCTAACAGGAGCGTACAGCGAGGCAGACTAAAACTTGGCGAGGAAAATTAGCTCTGGGCCTACCTCATAAAATATTTAAGTTTGGCTCATTTCAATTAAGCCTCTTAGAGCCTCAGGTGTTTGTCCAAAGCTTACCTGAACCTGAACTCTTGGAACCAACTTAGTCTGCTGAAGCCTGTGAGAACATGCTGCTCCATGAGAAGTTAGGCAATGAGAGCCCCCCCGCCCAGCCTCCACCCCAATCTTTTTTAGAGATTCCATCTAAGGACTATGAAAAGTAGGTTTCAAACATTTCTGAACTATGGCAAGTTTGGATTTAATATTAACCAGATATGCCCAAGTATCTGTTTCCATTTGGAAATGAGGTCTCAAAAAGTATCTTTCTGTCCCAGGTGAAGATGTCATATAATAGGAAATAACAATCTTTCCATTGGATTGAAAATCAGTGAAGGGCAAAAAGTGAAACTCAGTTTTCTCTTTCCTATTCTGTGCTGAAAACTATGGATTGATGTGAGTTAGATTTGGGGTTCAGGTCAGGACAAACGGAGTTGGCCTCTCACTTCCTACATCCACTAAAAGCCTTTATCAAATATATTAAATAACAATGATAATGACCATAAAGACTGACATTAACAGGACCCTTACTCTATGCTAGGCACGGAGCTAAGCATTTTATAAGTGATCGTCTCATTTTGTCCTCCCAGCTATGCTATGAACTGGGTACTATGATGATCTACACTGTACCAAAACCAAAAAACCAAACCCAGTGCCCTCGAGGTGATTCCGACTCATAGTGACCCTATAGGACAGAGTGGAACTGCCCCATAGAATTTCCAAGAAGCGCCTGGTGGATTTGAACTGCCGACCCTTTGGTTAGCAGTCATAGCACTTAACCACTATGGCACCAGGGTTTCCCTTAGAAATGAGCTCTGGAGAGGCTACAATTACTTGCTCCATTCATTCAGTTATTAAGTGGCAGGAATTGAACTTGGGTTTCTGGTTCCAGAGCCCATGCTTCTAAACACTTTGCTGGATGAGCCCCTGCTGAGATACTTTCCATAAGAAAGAACAAAGCTATCATGTAAATAAAACGAATCTGGTTCTGTTAATAAGATAATGGGCATGAAAGTGGCTTTAAAAATTACAAAGCCTCCCATAAAGGTTAAGAATTAATTATTACAAAGAAATTCTATAGTTTGGGAGGGGCAGCAGAGAAGGAAAAGAGGGAAAGATATTGATCATGAAATTAAAAGAACTGTATCTCAGAAACATATCAATGTAATGATTATGAGTTTGTAAAACTGAAGTATTCAAGGGCCAGAGGGGAAAATGGAGAAATAGGGAAAACGATTAATTTGTGGGGAGGTATGGAAATAGGGACAGATCTCTTCTTTGATTTAGAGCTTTGTTAGATCATTTGGCAAATTAAAAAGGCAAAATGAGTGCTGTCTGAAGTCATGTCAAGAAACCAGCATTCAGGATTATTGGGTGGTTACCATAGCCCTCCAAGACACAATTTTGGGATGTCAAGGCTTTGTCACTGAGCAGCATTTGGAGGAAGCTCAAATACTACGTGGCAAATGTTTGTATTCTTTCCATAAGGCCACACTCTTAGACATCACCCTAGTGAAGAGAAAATCATGCCTTGGATGGGGAAAAAAAAGGATGGCTAATTTTTTGCCTTGACCTCAAAATGGCCATGAATCCTCTGCTTATTCTTAGAAGCATTAGAAGCAGTGGTTCTTCAATTTGAGTGTGTACAAAAATCACCTGGAGACCCTTTCAACTGTAAATTTCCAAGTTTTACCCAAACACTGTGACTCAGAAGTCCAGGGAGGCCAGAGAATCCTCATGGTTAATCCATGCCCTATTTTAACAAGTCCTTCAGGTGGTTGGGATGTTGCTGGTCTGGAGTTAGAACTATTCACAGCTCAAAAAAAGATTTTATGCCCTGATTTTCACAAATATCTGCAGTAATATTGTAGAATTGTTGAGTCAGGATCAAACCAAGGTAGGCATTGCTATTTTTGCATGTGGCTACTACTGATTGGTTTTTTTTTGTTCTTAGAAAAGCAGACTTTTGTCTGGTGATCTGTGTAAGTTTGGGGAATGGGAGGAAGTAACATTTGTTGTTAGAGCAGGCCACATGCCCACACTGTGTGAGACCTTTTATATGTAGTCTCATTTCATACTTAAAGTAAACTTAGTTTATTTGCAGGTGAGAAACTGAGGACTAGGGAGGTTTAATTAAGTTCCTTGAAAGAGGTCATATGGCTAAGGACTATTGGATTCAGGACTCTAAATCAATATATATTTGACCTTGGCCAGTCTTCCATGTGCTTCTAAACCTATGTATTCAGGTGGAATGTATGTATCTATTGTAATTGGAGCAACGGTTGTTTAGGAGGAAAGTTGGACATTATTGAGGGATTGACTAAATTCACACATCCAAAGCCAGCCTTATTCAAGGAATTTTAGCCTTAAGAACTGACTGAGCCTTTTTCTAGTAGAAGCTCAGGGTTCAGAGTCTCTAATCTGGGGTCATCAATGCTGCCTTCCTACTGCTGGTATAACCTCTTGCTCTCCTTCCCCCTTTGGTACCCAATCAATGGCTACCATTGATCAGATGTCACGACATAGGACAGGGTACCTGTGCACTAGCCTTGACTTTGTCATGGTCATGAAAATGGAGAGCTAAACCTTCTTTGTAATTAGAGACTTCTTTTTTTATATTTAATAATATTTAATTTTCATGATTATAAAATAAGCTTATCAGTTTATTCAACAAATATTTATTGAATGTTGACTGAGGCATTGTACTAGGTGGAAGATGGGAGAGGGGTTTGGCACTGAAAGAGACAAAGTCCCAGACCTTCTGGAGCTTCAATTCTTAGAGGAGACAAGGGAGCAACTAAATATGCAATATGCCAGAAAGTAAGCAATGCATGGAGGAGAATAAGACAGAGAAAGGAAGATAGCGAAGAGAAAGTAACATATGTGTAGTTTTATATATTATTACAAGGAGCCCTGGCACAGTGGTTAAACACTCAGCTGTTAACGGAAGGGTCAGTGGTTCACACTAACCAGCTATCCCACGGGAGAAAGATGTGGCCATCTTCTTCCGCAAAGATTACAGCCTTGAAAACCCTATAGGGCAGTTCTACTCTGTCCTATAGGGTCACTATGAGTCGAGGTTGGTGTTTTTTTTAAAGATACTATCATATATATCTATACATTTTTATGTATTAATAAGCATGTGTGTATATAATACATATATACATACTATGTATTATTAATTTATAGTAATATTCTAAATTACTATATTATATAGTATTTCAATATGTATGTATATATCTGTGTGTATATAAAATAGTATAAATGAATGAAATAAATCATATATTATAAATGATACATAAGATAGTAATTTAGTATATTACTATGTTGTTGTTAGGTGCCGTCGAGTCGGCTCTGACTCATAGTGACCCTATGCACAACAGAATGAAACACTGCCCAGTCCCTATATATATAAATTTATATATATAGTATGTTTATACATATTATATACACGTACTTATTAATATATAATGTGTAGATACTTTTCAATACATTGAGCACTATTAAAGAATATAAAATATCACCTGTAATTCCACTACAGAGAGATAAGATAACCACTGTTACTGTTTTGGTTTATTTCCTTTCAGACTTTTTCCTCTCTTTGAATTGGGATCATATTCTATCTACTTTCCATAATGTAACCCGCAGTTTTTACTCAACATGCAATCATCATTCTCCCATGTCATTAACTTTTCTTAAAACATGATTTTATATTTAAAGATCTGCTAAGTGCCATTGTAGGAATGCATTACAATTGATTTAGCCATCTTCTCTGTTGGTGGACATTTAGATGGTTTCCCATATTTCATTTGTATACGTATCATGCCGATGCTCACCTATAAATCTTTGTGTGGCTATCTAGATATTTTCTCAGAATAAACTTGTGTATTTTGGAGTCTGTTTTCATAGGATCTTGATGGATGTTGCAAAATTGCCCTCCAGAAGCAAGGTGAGACTCAGCCATCTCACCACAGTCAGGGTACAGCAAATTCTTTACAAAGTTCTCTAAAGAGTTCTATTCTGGGCCTTTCATTTATTTTGTCCCAATCTCCAGGGTCCAGTGCTCCCAGGTCTGAGCATATGTAGGTGTCACTTCACTACGTGACACTATAAAATGACCCCTCCAATCAGCACCCAGGGGTAGAACGTCTCCTGCCCACCTGGGTATCTTCCACAAAGCTTGGAGGTGACTTTTGTCCCCTCCTCCTACCTTTACTCCAGTGATTCTTAATCTACTCCTAGCCTCCCAGGGCCCCCCACCCCCCCAGGATGCTGTAATCACAGCACTAACCTGTATTCACATTTCCCATTATTGAGCAGAAATCCCCCGTGTATCAACACAGCCCCAGCTGCTTCCTAATGGCCCCGGCTCCCAACTTCTAATGGCCCTGTCCTCATTTCTCCCAAGAGCCAGCTCTTTTTGCTAGTGTTTTAAGAATCCTGGTCCAGACGAAATTTCCCCCATGATGTCCATCTGCCCAAATTGAACATGATGTAGGCAATGAGACAGAGAGACGGGTGTGTCTGCATCAATAGGACAGAGGAACCTCCTGAGGCTATCCATCTTCTGTCTCCTCCGGTGACATCAAACTGTGCCCCTCCTCGTCTGCGATTTGGAGATGAGCGATAACATCCCTAATTGCTAGTGCTATGCCACAGAGTCGGGGTGGGTGCTGGTACACTGAGTGAGGCCCTCCCTCTAGGCCCTGACAACAATTTCTTGGGGATGCTACTTCTTTCTTTGTGGGTAAAACAAGTTCAGAGCATGGATGTTCCCCTTTGCAACTGATCATGTGGGAGGGTTAACACTCTGAGGGAATGTTAGCAACGGAGGTAAAGACTATTCTGGAAGCAGATCCATTCCAGGGATTGGGCTATCTGTGCTGGGCCTCAAGAAGGAGGCCCTCGTCCACTCTGGATTTCAACTGCAGCTTCCTTAAAATGGATAAAGATGCTGTGCTGACATAGAGAATGACCGTCAGAAGTGATTACAAAGCATGGTTCAAGCACAGAAAGTAATGATTGTTTTATAAAAGGAAAATGTTATAAGCAGTGGACAATGCCAGCATGTCCATTTTTTTTTTTTTTTTTTTTTTTGTGTGTGGTTCCTATAAAGCCACCTGGGACCTGGGGATCAAGTTTTCCATTTCTCCCTTCCTTGATCATGGTAAGAGATTATTCATGTGCTTCCTTAGCCAGCTGCTAAGGACATGGGTTTTATGTTAGGCCCCTATTTCTGGGAAGAGAAGGGAGTAGGTGGTTGGGGGAGAGAAAGAAAAGAAAGCGTTCTTTAGTTGCAAAATCAAGAGGTTACCTCTGAACTTGAATTTAATTGTTAACCAGTAATTAAATAATTAAAATAGAGTCTTCTCTCTAAATCCCCAAAGGATTTCTAGGGAACAGACTGGAGCCTTTTTGAATGGCAACACAAAACAGCAAGAGGGTGTTCCCTTGGTCTAGGTGGGCCAAGCTGCCCACTTTGGCGTCAGGAAGCTTCTAGAATTCCTGCCTCACTCAGGTTTGAGGAAAAAATCATTCATTGGCTCAACAAATTTGAAGGGGTTCCCACTTGGTTCAAAGTACTCTGCTAGGCTCCAGGGTTTCAGAGGTGAGTGAGTGAGAGAAAGTTGCTCCCCTCTTGAAAATGTTCATTCCAACGGAGTAAAGACATATCATCAACTGGTAAACAAGGACTATAATTTCAGGGCAGGATCACTGCTTGAAGAAAATTAATAGAGAAGGTGATTAAATGTTAGCAGTGTTAGCAACTGATTGACAGCAAAGTTCACTTCTCTGTCCCTCATTCAATTCTCAGGAGCTAGAGGGGATTTTTTTAAAGCCCAAATCTAATCATATCTCACCATTGAAATTTGACATTTTTATTCCTTGTCCTTTAAATACTGTTTCCCTCCCTCCAGTAGCCTTGTAATTGTCATAAAAGCAGGGGCAGTAAGCTTCGTTCACCCCTGTTTCTTCATACCCCGTTTGCACATAGTAGGAATTCTGTAAATATTTGTTGAAAGAATGGATTGATGGAGGGATGGAGGGGTGAAGGGATGGATGGATGGACGGACGGACAGACGGATGGATGGATAAAGGCTCCATCTGAGGGGACTGCTGTGATTGATACTGAGGATCTGTGCAAGCAAATTGGTGAAGAGTCATCATCTGCTCTGAAAATAGCCACCCCATGGCCCTTCACCACCAACCCACACACAAAAGACTGGAAAGTGAGCTTCAGAGCAGCACTTTGATGGCATTAAGTCCAGAAGGATTTCCAATGGAAGACAATTGAGAATAACTGTTGACTCAATTATTTAATATCATAAATTCAGGCTCCTGTGAATGTAGGAGAGATTATAGGAGGAAACGGGAGCTGAGACTAGTCCTTGGGGGTAGATCTTACACCCCTCCATCACGATCTTTATGAAGGTAGTCTAGGTTTTTCCTTTATTGGTTGTGTTGGCACATCACCAAGTCAGGAGCCTTTGCTGTTAGTAGTCCTGATTCTGTATATGCCCACCAACTTTGATCAGATATTTAATCTGTATATTTCCTAAGAAGGTAATGCTTTCTGTTTGGGCCAAATGGAAGCCTGAGGCTAGAAGCTTTTTGACCAATCAAAGATCTGAAAGTCAAACTGGCTTCATCAAAAAGGCAGTGAATTTCCCATTAGAGAAGAGATTCAAGTTGAGTTTGGACATGTCAGGGGTGTTATAGATCAAATGCTGGACAAAAATTGAAAAAAGTCACACTGAAGTGCTGTTCAAACCTGGCATTTTGTAAGCCTGTGATATAAAACACTCACTCTGTGAGCTGTCAAAGAAGACCTTATCCTATTATACATTCATGATGCACATTTGGAGTCAGGATGCAAAGGTTTTCTGGACTTTGGCTTTCTCATCTGCAAAAAGGGGTTGAAAACTCCTATCTCCCAGGGTTGTTGTAAGGGCTTCTAGGAGTAATACCTAAGGAAATACCAGGATCCTTGTCAGCACGTAATAAAACTTGGTTGCATTTGAATCTGAACTCTCTCAGTTTACAGGCACTGTAAATTTAACATTTCTTAATAATATAAACTGCTCTGAGCCAAGGCAGAAATCAGTAAGACTCCAATGTTCCCACTCCCTGATTACGGAAGCAGTGAAAAATGTGTTGATTTTATCCCTTTGGTGAACTACACACCCACCTAGCAAGACCAGGCCCTAACACATGGTCACAATTTCTGGTCTCAGGGGAAAGACCAAGGATCATAGAGAAGTTGATTTTTACTCGTCTCCATAAAAAAGAATCTCCCACCCATGGAAAGAGGATGGCTGAAACCTGCTCCGCTCACTGTTCTCGGCAGACACTTGGACGCCAGACCCAGCAGAGGACGTCTGCCTAGGCTGGTTCCTCTTCCTGTCTACCCTCATCCTCAGCCTCTACACACTTCATCCCTGACACCTCAGCTCAAATATCGCTTGATCCTGCAAACTGACTTCAAGTCCTTTTATCATGCTCCATCTTTGTACCATGTCTTCTCTAGGGCACAGTTTGGTGTGCGGTGATTTGAGGAGCAGTGTTTCTTACACTTGACTGCAAGCATGAGGGTGGAAAGCTATGTCTTGGTCAAGTCCCCACGTCCCCAGTGCCTAGCACAGCAGCAGAGACACTTCAAAAGAATACTTGTGTAAAGGAGAAAGGACCCTTGTGTGGCTCCTGGCCAAAAAAGAATACAGAATGCAGGAGATCCAAAGCACTGTATCAGAAGGTGTCTCACTACACTGGGCCCAGTCTGGAAGGAAGCTGCAGTTGCAACATGAGGGATTTAGGTTAGTGTTCAGGAGGAAAGCTGCTTTGCAAAAATGCTTTAACATTCAGGGCTGCCTAACAAACTTACAGTGGGATATTGGGGGGAAACAGCCAGCAATTATATCAGCCTCTACAAACACAGTAACATGCTTCGCTCCAACCCAGATTTTTATTTTCCATAGATAAGTTCTTTAAGATAAATTTTACAGCCAAAGATTATAAGCAGGGTCCCTACTAGGCTTTTTAAGCTAGGGGGATTTAAGGAAGGGAGACAGAGCTATCTTTCTGGGAATAAGTGAGCCTCCTGTCTCTGGGGATGGGTGGAGCAGAAAAGGCTCTCACCAGCTGGGTAATACTGTCCTGCGTGGAAATTCAAATGAATCTCTCTTAAGTCATCAGGAGAGAGACACCCCTTAGGCTCCTTCTGTGTTTGGGTAGGAGGTAGGTATGGCCAGGTCTCTCCTGCCGGAAAGGCAAGAGGGAGGCCACTTGAAGCCTTTCTGCTGAGCCTCTTAGGCAACAGCAGGCTGAGTATAGACACGTTTTTCGCTGGTGCCAGGCTGAGAACAAGGGCTGGGGTGGCAGGTACACATCTGCCAGGAGGGAACGAGCCACGCCAGCAGACGCACCTCCACCGGTCGATCCTGCTCCCAGCTGGGTGGCCACTTCCCAGGCAGTTTTCAAAGGAAAAATGAAACAGATTTCATTTCTCACTAACTTCTGTTTTTCGCTTCTGCATTCCTAATCCCTACATTTTGGGATGCATTTTGTCATTGTCGTAATCTTTTAACTTGTAAGTCATAGGCATTCACAGAGAGCATAGAAGCTAGTTAGGGAGCAGTGAGGGGAGGAGAAATCTGGGTTTTTGTTCTGGGTTTGGGCCTGCCATTGCTTTACCGTGTGGCCTTGGGCCAGATGCGCTGTATCTCTGTACCTCAGTTTCCCCACTTGTAAATAGAGATAATTTTACATGCCATAATGACCATCACCATGGTGAAGTCATCCACCAGGATAAAGATGAATGGGAAGGAAGTGCCTTTGAAAAAAAAAGACAAAAGGAAGCTTTATGGAGGGGGAAAAAGACATTTTGTTACATATGCATAACAGCCTATTTCTCCACAAAATTAGAAAACAGCCACTCCCAGCATGTAGCTGAGTATGTGTGAGTCTGCAGTCACACATTACAGCACGGCTTTAGGATGGAACAGGTTTTACTGGGTAGAGACCTGGCTTTGGTGAGTGGCAGACGTGGCAAGTTGTACACTGTGCAGCCTTAATTCAGTCATGATCCTCTCTGAGCTAGTGTAGTTCCCTCCTCAGGTACACGGAAGCCGCTTAAGCAGCTGTCGGTTGCAAGGTGAAGACAGGTGATCCCTTAAAAAAGACAGAATAAGTGTCTGCTCTACCTAATCTTTACTTAAACGGATTCACTTGGATCCTTGAGGCAGCTCCATTTAACATGCAAGTATTAAAACTAGTGACCAAACAGACCCAGGGGGATAAAGATACTTGCTCTGAGCATTGCTGCCTGCCTGCACGTGGGACCGATTGGGGCTGGGATAGCCTCGGGCATAAGGACTCTACTGAGACATGTCCCCAGATGCGGGACTGAGGAACGCATCATATGATATGACTTTGTGTTATGCAGCAAGACGGGACAAGGGAAAGAACCAAGGGTTCTGCTTCTGCCATTCGACCCTGAGCAAACTGCTTCACTTTTCTGCGCCTCGGTTTACCCATCTATGGCAGGGCTTACACTGGATGACAACTGCTTAGCACAGTGCCTGGTGCAGAGTAAGCCTCCAGCAAACACCAGTTTTTCTTACTGTTAACCATGTTGTTATTAATCCAGAGTCCCCGGTGCTGCAGGCATCTCCGTTCTCTCCCTCGTGAGGAATTTCCATTTTCTAAACTGAAGCCCTGCTTTGCAGCAAGGAAACTGCCCTGGATACCAGCAGGGGGCTGTGTGTGTGTGTGTGTGTGTGTGTGTGGTGTGCGTGGGGGGTGTGTGTGGGGGGTGTGTGTGGTGTGGTATGTGTGTGTGGTGTGTGTGTGGTGTGTGTGTGGTGTGGGGTGTGTGTGTGTGTGGTGTGGTGTGGTGTGTGTGTGGTGTGGGGTGTGTGTGTGTGTGGTGTGGTGTGGTGTGTGTGTGTGTGGTGTGCGTGGGGTGTGTGTGTGGTGTGGTGTGTGGTGTGGTGTGTGTGTGTGTGTGGTGTGTGTGTGTGGTGTGCGTGGGGGGTGTGTGTGGTGTGGGGGGTGTGTGTGTGTGGTGTGTGTGGGGGGTGTGTGTGTGTGTGGTGTGTGTGTGTGTGTCTGTAGAGAATTCAAGTTTTGGGAGTGACCTACCCGCCAGTTAGAGAGAGGGGGAAAGAGGGAGGCAGAAGCAGCAGCAAGTGCTCCAGCGAAAGTTCACAGAGTTGATAGTCATTAAGACACAACACACGCACGCACGCACGCACGCACGCACTCACCAGGAAAAAGAAGAAGAATCACCATCAAACCCGCGCATCCCGCCCTATGCCTCCAGGTTGTGCAAAGCCAAGAGGGCAAGGTAAGCCGGGAGACAGGAGGAACGAGTTTGACAGGTGAACCATCCCAGTTTGCGCAGTGTCTCCCTTTCTCTTCTCCCCCGTCCCCCCGCCACCCCTCCCCCACCCCCAACCCCTCCCCCCACAAAAAAGCGCCCAGGGCAGGAGCAGCTCCAGCGGGTCCCTACGGCTCCAGCGCCAGGCCCAGGGAAGGGGCGGAGCCCAAAACGCCCCTCTCATGCTATTGGTCCATCCGCGTAGCAACAGCTGCAGATGGACCAATAGGAGCCACGGAACCTCCGGCCCTGCTCCAGGAACTTGGCTGCCAAAAAGTTCACAGTCCCTGCCAAAAAAACAAACCAGGGGACGCTTCACACTCCAGCGCTAACTTTTCTTTCCTTCTCTTCCTCCCCTCCCCCGTTCCCTTTGCAACGCATCTTCACTCCCAGTTGGTGCTTGCTTTTCCAGTAATATCCAAATTCAGACGCCAAGGGACAGCCTTTTCAGAGGATCATTGCTTTCCACCCAAGGGCGAAACCTCTCTGCCTTGGCGACCCGCTAGAAATGAAAGAACAGAGAGATCGAACATGGTATTTCAGGCTCCCAAATCCCACTTGGCCACGATCGCCAAAGACAACTTGCAAACCTCGATGACAATAGCTTCATTTTTAATGCGGTGCTTATTTGTTTGAAGGAATCTGCAGGATCTGTGCCCAAAGGAACGGCAGGAACCACTAGTCTGAACACCTGTTATGTGCCAGGCTGTTTCCTTAGGGCTTTGTATGTCTTAAACAAAAAACTCAGTGCCGTGGAGTCTTACTGCATTCAATTCTCACTGTAATTCCGGGAAGAAGCCCTGAAGGCGAAGTGGTTAAGTGCTCAGCTGCTAACCCAAAGGTCCGCGGTTAGAACTCACCAGCCACTCTGCGGAAGAAAGATGTGGCAATCTGCTTCCCTAAAGATTACAACCTTGGAAACCCTATGGGACAGTTATACTCTGTCCTATTGGGTTAGGGTCGCTATGAGTTGGAATGGACTAGACGGTAATGGGTTTGGCTTTTGGTTTTGGTAATTCTGGGAAAAAGGTTGCCCTGTCTCCAATTAAAAAAAAAAAAAAAGCTGCCTTGGTGCCCACCTTGACTCATGGCGACCCCATGTGTGTCAGAGTACAACTGTGCTCCATAGGGTTTTCAAGAGTTGACTTTTTGGCAATAGATTGCCAGGCCTTTCTTCCGAGGTGCCTCTAGGTGGATTCAAACCACCAACCACTTGGTTAGCAGCCGAGCACGTTAACCATTTTTACTATCCAAGGACTTTGGTGTCTTAATAGATGAAGAAACTGCAGTTCAAGATGGCTAGGGGAAGGGCCCAAGATTGACTCTATTAGTACATGGCCCAACAGGATTCAAACCTAGGCCAAAATGATGCCAAAGACTTAAGCTGTGTCTGTGATGCTCACAGGTCCACAAGTGCATATTAGCATGATAATGGTGCATGTTGTGAGAATTCCAGCCAGAGGCTCTATCTGTTGTCCTGCACAGCAGGCTGGCTTCATGGCTGTGAGACTGTGCAGTCATATGGGGCTGTACACCTAGAAGAGTCCCACATTTGGTTAATGCTCTGCTTTTGCTGTCTTGAAATTTATAATAAGTTTTAAAGAATGAACCCTGCCTTTCCATTTTCCACTGGGCCAGCAAATTATGCAGCCGATCCTGAATCCAGGTATAAGAGGCTTAAGGTTAGAGCTTCAAGTCTAGCCAGGGGTGCCTAGGAAGAAAAGCCTGGCTGTCTGCTTCTGAAAAATCAGCCACTGAAAACTATGGAGCACAGTTCCACTCTAATGCACATGGGGTCGCCATGAGTCAGAGTTGACTGGAAGGACAGTGGAAGAATAAGGATAGTCCTATGAGGACAGTGTATTTAAATGTCCACAGGAATCTCAGGTCTTAGAAAGTTCAGACCTCAAGTAAAGGAGGCTTGTAAAGTCTCTCTCTCTCTTTCTCACTCTGTCTCTCTCTCTCTCACACACACACACACACACTTCGGCACACACCCTGCAGATTAGTCAGTTTTATTACATTTTAACTGTTATTTGAATCTCCAGTCTATTAAATGGGAGTGTATATATTTATGGCTGTGTTTATGTGTGTGTGTGTGTGCGCGCACGCTTGTGTGCACGCACGTGCACACAGAGAGGGAATAGGGATTTGGGAATTTACAGCACACAAACACAGCCCTGATTACTGACTCTGTTCTTTCCCTTCGGAGACATTAGCGGGGATTTGGACCAGGCTTCTGCTTTTATGAAATACATACTTGGGAGGTTTTCGAGTGGCTGTAAACGCCAGTCCATGTGAGTGTGAGGTTGGGGCGGTGCCAGGTCCTCAGGGAGGGGACAAGCCTTGAATACACTCTCCACTGGGCCTGGCAGAAAAGCCGCATGTTCTTGCATCTGTTTTGCCTCCAAATCCAAATCTTCTTTCCTGGCAAAAGCGAGGCCTGGTATTTATTCTCTGGATTGTGCTGATTTTACTCTTAGTTAAGAGATTATCGGTGAATCACCCATGGTGTGAAAGTCGGGGATAAATGAGAAGAAAACCTAAATGTCTAGCTGACATGATTTTGCCAGCAAAGATGTAAATCATGCACTATGGAGAGTGTAAGGGACTTGGAGATGGCTGACGAGAACAATAATCCTGAAGTAGCCTATTTTGTGGATAAGGAAACTGAGGCCCAGAGAATTCACTAAACCCAGTCACCACAGACCACGCAGCTGAGTAGTGCTTGATATTTGGGTTAGAATTCACTTCTTCTGACTTCCATTCCAGGACTTTTTCTTGCTTTCATTTCCATATGAACAGAGAGATACCATGAGGCATTATATAATCAGTTCACGTGGGAAGAGCTTCTTGATTTAATGAATAACAATATGGGGCCAAAGGAGGTTACCAGCCTTTATCAGGGTTGCAAACCGGAATGAACCAGTTCAAAGTCCTGGCATTTATTAGTGCTTGCTGTTTGCACCTGCTTTGCCTGCATCGTCTCATTAATTGAATCTTCAGGACCTCCTTGAGAGAGCATAGGTTTATTTTCATTTAACAGATGAGGAAAGTGAGGCACAGTCATGGACTAACTTTCCTAGTGTCCTGCAACTTGTAAATGGACTAGCCAAGACTTGAACTCAGTTTTCCTTAATCCCTGAATAAATCAAAACCAAACTCGTTGCCCTTGAGTTGATTCTGACTCATAGCAACCCCATAGAACTGCCCCATAGGGTTTCCAAGGCTGTAAATCTTTACAGAAGGAGACTGCCACATCTTTTGGTTAGCAGCGGAGTGCTTTAACCACTGTACCACCAGGGCTTCAATCCCTGAATAGCAGAAGTAGATCATTCAAATCATTATAGCTTCACTGGGGCTCATTTTAATGACAATATATATGAAAGAAATGAGTCTGTATCTGACAAACAGAAGTTGACCGTTGTGGTCCTCATTAGGCTAACTCGGAATCTTTCATCACGTTTGACTCTATTTTCCTCAAATTTCTGTGGGGCTTACTAGGATGTTGTGCTATTTCACTTTGAAATTGCTGAGCAACTTAGAGTCCATGTGATGTTGACTAATAATCTCAGCCTAGCCAAAATATAAGTCTAATGACTTGCTTGATGTTCCAGAGAGAAAGTCTACTGGCAAATGACTTCATGGATTAAACCATTTAATGGCAAATATTGGGAAGCCATCTGAATGACCAATACCTCCCCTAGGCTTCTGACCACCCACTGAAGCAGACTCAGTCAAATCCAAAACTTACAACTAGAAAACAACACAAGATGTGTGACCCGGTAAGCTTACACCAGTAGTACCTCAGTGGGTTGAATTGTGGCCCCACAAAAGATATGGCCAAGTCCTAACCCTTGGAACCTGTGCAAGTGATCTTATTTGGAAAAAGTGTCTTTGGAACTGTAATTAATTTAAGATCTTGAGGTGAGATCATCCTGGACTAGGGCAGGCCCTAAATCCAATGACAGGAGAGGAGGGGAGAACACACACACACAGAGAAGAAGGCAATGTAAAGATAGAGACAGAGATTGGAATGATGTGTCTACAAACCAAGGAAAGACAAGGATGGCTGGCAACCACCAGAACCTGGGAGAGAGGCCTGGAACAGATTCTCCCTCAGAGAGCTCCGAAGGAATCAACTTTGCCAACACCCTGATTTCAGAGTACTAGCCTCCAGAACTGTGAGAGAATAAATTTCTGTTGCTTTAAGTCACCCAGTTTGTGGTACTTTGTTATGGAAGCCCTAGGAAATTAATCTAGTGGTCATCCCAAGTCTTCTGTACATGTTCTCACAAAGGCCACCGCCTGCAACCAAGTGACTCCCCTTTCAATAACCCAGATGAGAAAATAAGATCGGTTCACCTTAATTAGGTGTCAGCCCCTGAACCACTAAACTGGTCAGGGGAGTGAGTTTTAACTGACTAGTTTTGTGAGAAATTGACCCTTCTTCCCAAAACAATACTTGATCTGGCCCTAAACGGTAGCCTTTCCATAAAACCCATTAACATCGAGTCGATTCCGACTCGTAGAGACCTTATCAGACAGAGTAGAACTGCCCCATATGGTTCCAAGGAGTGCCTGGTGGATTTGCACTGCCGACCTTTTTGTTAGCAGCCTGAGCTCTTAACCACTGTGCCACCAGGGCTCCAAACAGTAGCCTAGGATTTCCAAACTCTCCATAATGAATGATAAGAATCGCCGGGGGTACTTGTTGAGCACACAAAATCTGTGGGCCCAAAGCAGACCTGCTGAATCACAGTCTCTACGGTGGTGCTCAAACTTAGCTGCACAGGGAATCATCGGGGAGCTTTAAGCTGACTGATGTTGCTCCCACACCCTGGGTTTCTGATGGAGTTGGTCTAGAAGACAGCTTGGCCAGGAGGAGTTTTAAAATCTCCCCCGTTGAATCTAATGTGCAGCCGAGGCTGAGAACCACAGGAAGAACTTGGAAAGCTGTTTAGTAAGCAAACCAGGTGATTTTTGTGATCAGAGGAGCTGGGAACACTGCTACCACTACAAACTCCATAAGGATAAGAGGCAAAATACACTGACCGGTTACTTAAGAGGAGGGTATGGGATAAAAGCCAGTGTTAGCCTAGTGGTCCCCTAAAACCAGGCTTAGATCTGGTGTAATTTGGGCATTTTCTAGGAAATGGGGTTTTGGGTGGTGGATTGAAGAAAGGAGAGGAATAGCCAGAACCTTGAAAGTACTTCCCATCAATTCTGTTATTTCCTTATGCATTCATTCCTTATCTTCTCATTTTATATTTATTGTTCATCTATTATATACTATTTATTGTTCATCTATTATATACTAAAAGAGGCTTGGTGGCTCAATGGTTAAGTGCTCGGCTGCTAACTGAAAGGTTGGTAGTTTGAACCCACCAGCTGCTCAGAGGAAGAAAAGCCCGGTGACCTGCTTCCTTAAAGATCTTTGTTGTAGTTAGGTGCCGTCCAGTTTGTTCTGACTCATAGCGACCTTATGTACAACAGAACGAAACACTGCCAAGTCCTGAGCCATCCCCACAATATTTTGAGCCCACTGTTGCAGCCACTGTGTCAATCCATCCCTTCGAGGGTCTTCCTCTTTTTTGCTGACTCTCTACTTTACCAAGCATGATGTCCTTCCCCAGAGACTGGTCCCTCCTGATAACATCACCAAAGTACAAGACCAATTCTTACCATCCTCACTTCTAAGGAGTACTTTCGGTATCCAAACCCAAAACCAAACCCAGTGCCGTCGAGTTGATTCTGACTCATAGCGACCCTATAGGACAGAGTAGAACTGCCCCATAGAGTTTCCAAGGAGCGCCTGGTGGATTCAAACTGCCAACCTCTTGTTTAGCAGCTGTAGCACTTAACCACGATGCCACAAGGGTTTCCACTTTCGCTATACTTCTTCCAAAATAGACTTGTTCGTTCTTCTGGTAGACCATGGTATATTCAGTATTGTTTGCCAACACCACAATTCAAAGGCATCAAGTTTTCTTCAGTCTTCCTTATTTATTGTCCAGCTTTCGCACACATATGAGGTGATTGAAAACACAGTAGTTAAGAGCTCAGCTGCTAACCAAAAGGTTGGCAGTTCAAATCCACCAGCCACTCCTTGGAAACCCCATGAGGCAGTTCTGCTCTGTCCTATAGGGTCAGTACGAGTCGGAATAGACTCAATGGCACACAACGACAAGGTCACATATTGGGGGCCATGCTAATAAGGGATCCTTTCATGTTTAAAATGCCTTTGGCTGGCTTAAATGACTGGGAAAAGCCTTAATAGAATTAAAAACAAACAAACTAGGATAGTATATTTGCACTCGGCCCTTCATACTCTCTTCCAGAGAAAGCTCACATCCAACGGCAGTAAAGGACATTGAAATCCTAATTTAGAAACACTTAACTACCCTTGTCAACAATGAGGCCTATGCTATTATTAGCATCTCACCAGAATTCAAACAAATAAACAAGCAAACAAACCAACAAGTGAAATCACTCACAATGGAGCAATTTTCCAGAGGGAAAATTACAGCATCATAACCAAGTTTTATGGATACATTTCCAATTGTTTACTGTTGGATACAAGTGTACACACATCCTAAAGTCACCTTTTAGTCAAAGAGAATTTGACTGGGTTTGGATGGCAGTATTCATCCCAACTCTAGGAAGGAGTCTCCCTTTCCTTCTTTTCTTCTTCCCCTGTCTTTTTATTTCTCTAGAAGTTTTAGTGTTCAAATTCCAGTTCTCCCACCATTAAGTCACTTTCCACCTCAGCAAGTCCAGCATTCAGGCCCTTTCCAGTGACGCTTTCACACTGGGGAATGTGAAAAATAAGGAACATTTTTCCAAACCAAGCTTCCCTTTGACAGATAATTCCTGAGCTCCTGGTATTATTTCAGATGTTACGAAATTTTATTTTCTTCTTTGCCATTATCAGATTCAAACACTGACAATTTTACAAGCTGCCCAACTACGTTTATCAAAGGAAGTGTGCTGCAGGATCAGGGTTGTGGAGACTAGGAGGAGGACAGGGAGGGGGGCTCACACTCCAGGGTAGCCTGAGAGCCAGACGTCCTGCAGAAACTGCATGTGTGGGTAGCTTCACACTGTCCGCAGCCCTGTGAGCTGTTACCTCACCCCGTTTTATAAATGTGGAAATTGAGTCCTCGAGGGCTCTAATCTGAGTTTATTAAAAGCACTGGGTGGCAGAAGGTGGCTAACCTAAGTAATAAGTTTTACTTGAATTTATAAGAGGATTTCTGGGTTTCACTTTCATGTTTGTGTAACTTGGTGTAGGGGGCAGGAAGACAAGATACCAAGTATTTTATTGAGTACAAGTCAGACCCCTTATGCCTTTGCTGCTTGGAATGGCTTGGGGAAGGGCACATAAATGAGTTGTTCCCAGGTAGAGGTTTGCATTTCCTTGTTCATTAGTCTTATAGGAACACGTCTGCCTGCTCTGTGCCTTGGAATGATAAGCAGGTGTGAACAAGTCTGGCAGTTCCAGGTGATATCTAGGTGTACAGACACTGGATATCCCCAGCAAACTTGGGTATTTTTGCAAAATCCTAGTTACTTGGCCTTAGTCCACTGTTTGGGGGTATCCAATTAAGCCACCATGGCCCCAGCTCCCGAAGGGGTATTCATTCTGTTTCTAGGAAGAAGCTGAAAAGGGCTGGTGGTGCAGATTCAGAGGGAGAGGGTTGCTTCTACAGTATCAGAGGGCGAGGGTTGCTACTACAGAATCAGAGGGCGAGGGTTGCTACTACTGTTGTTTGTTGGAGGGAGCACTTCAAATGCCCACATCGTTTCTCCTAGAATTTTTGCTTCTAAACGGAGATTCAGCCATTCAAAGCCAATGTGCTTTCTAGGATTATAGGTTAAGCTCAATAGCTACTTTTTATTGTGCGTGTGAGGAGTATGGGGAAGTTAAAAACAAACAGCATCATATTCAACCATATCATTAGAAATCATCTCACCTCTCCTCCCACAGCCCCAGAAAAACAGTTGTTCTAATGGTTGCTTTAAAAGAAAACCATTTTATGTTTCTACACATCTATCAGTTTGTCATACTGTGGTGGCTTACATGATGCTATGATGCTGGAAGCTATGCCACCAGTATTTCAAATGCCAGCAGGCTCACCTATGGAGGACAGGTTCCAGTGAAGCCTTCAGACTATGATAGACTAGGCAGGAAGGCCTGGTGATCTACTTACAAAAATTAGGCAATGAAAACCTGTGGATCACAACAGGGTATTGTTCAATATTGTGCTGGAAGATGAGCCTCCTAGGTTGGAAGGCACTATACAATAACTGCAACAAAGAACTCACACATACGCACGATCATGAAGATGGCACAGCGCCAAGCAATGTTTCATTCTGTTATCCATAAGGTCACTATGAGTCTCAGTTGACTGGACAGCAACTAACAATGTCAACATTTTATGCTTAAAGAAGTAGAGCGTGGATGATTAAAAAAGAAAATTCCACTAAATTATGTTTTCCAAAGTTCCTATCATGAGCGCTGACACAATATGTGTCTATACACACACACAGGCATACATAGAGATATATGACTGGGTTCAGACTTTTTATCTTTCTGTACCTGAAATTAAGCAAGAAGAGTTCTAAATTTGCCAAATAATAAAAATAAATAAATAATAAACTGAATTTTAGCACTTGGTAGTTTTTGCAAATACAGCCAGTTCTCCGTATCCACGGGTTCCGCATCTACAGATTCAACACACCTTGGATAGAAAATATTCAGAAAAAAATAAAGCTCCAAAAACCAGAACTTCAATTTACTGTGTGCCAAGCACTATGCTGAATCCACACGACCGAAATGATGTGTAGGCACCCCCTGCTGTAGCCTCCCACCATTCCACAGATCCTCAGTCTCTCTCCAGCACTTCTTGTTTGAGTATTGCTTGCCTCCAGTTTGTCATTATTCCCTAAACAATACTGTACTGTATAACAACTATTTACATAGAACTTAACATCGTATTAGGTATTATAAGTAATCTAGAGATGATTTGAAGTCTACAGGAGGATGTGTGTTGGCTATATGCAAATACTACCCCGTTTTATATAAGGGACTTGAGCATCCCTGGATTTTGGTATCTGAGGGGGTCCTGACAACAATCCTATGCTATACAGAGGGACAACTATACTTTGAATTGTCCTGATTTCTCTCTTCCCATCTATCAGTCATCTCTCCCCAACAAGTACCCCCCTCCCAATTTCCTCTCCTAACCCTTTCCTGCCTCTCTCTGCCCACACCAGCTTGAAGAACCAGCTTCTTTCCTTGCCTTGACTCCAACACCATAAATTTAAAACAAAACACATGGCCCTGGACAGGGTGCTGTCTTCGGTTTTCCATTGCCTTCTTGTTGGTTTTGGATTCTGTCCCCCACGTCCCAAGAGGACACTTTCTAGGTATGGAGCAAGCACGTTTTTTTTTTTTTTTTCCCCTACTCAGCAGAATCTTGCTGAGTGTGTGGGATGCACTAACTCAGTGGTGCAAGATTTGATTGTAAGCAGCTGACAAGCCCCAGCCATCTGGTAAGAGCACTCACCAAAGAGGCTGTCCCTTGTGGTTGCTTAAGAAAAACATTTGTAGTCTCTGGGTCACAACTGCTTCTCTTTTGTTCTCATAAATGCTGAATTCAGACTGGTTTTCCCCAATGGTCTGGGAGGAAGCATCTCAAGAGATGGCTGGGGGCTCATGGGAGAGACCCCAGGTCTGTGGACCACTGAGGCTGCCTGGGTGAACACCAACCTTCTAGACCTTTTCCCTGGGATCTTATGGGGATATATGATCCTTCACCACTTATTCACTTTGTTCCTCTTGCAGATGAAAACTTGGGTGTGACCTAGTAGCGGAGCACCTTAGTCTTCAAAGTGACATCTTTGCTTTTTAACACTTTAAAAAGGTCTTTTGCCACTTATTTGCGCAGTGAAATACGTCATTTGATTTGATTGTTGTTTCCATGGGATTTGATTGAGGACTAAGCTGTGCCAGATTCAAGCCATGGTATTTTCAGTCACCTCATATGCATGCGAAAGCTGGACAATGAATAAGGAGGACTGAAGAAGAACTGATGCCTTTGAATTATGGTGTTGGTGAAGAATATTGAATATACCACGTACGGCCAAAAGAACGAACAAATCCATCTTGGAAGAAGCACACCCAGAATGCTCCTTAGAAGCATGGATGGCGAGACTTCGTCTCACATACTTTGGGCATATTCTTAGGAGGGACCAGCTCCAGAAGAAGGACATCATGCTTGGTAAAGTAGAGGGTCAGCAAAAAAGAGGAAGACCCTCAATGAGATGGACTGACACAGTGGCTGTAACAATGAGCTCAAACAGCAACAATTGTGACGATGGTGCAGGAATGGGTAACGTTTTGTTCTGTTGTACATAGGGTCACTATGAGTCGAAACTGACTTGATGGCATCTAGCAAAAATAGTAGTGGCGCAGCAACTCCGTTTTCTCCAGGAGACTACAAGCTTCTTGAGGGCAGGGACTTGCCGTAAATATAAAGCTAGGCACAGAATACCAAAAAAAAAAAAAAAAAAAGCCCCAGACCTGTTGCTTTTGATCCAATTTTGACTCATAGCATATCTCTAGAGCACTTCAATCTGTACATCAGGATGACTTCTTTTCTCAGCCTCTCTAACCCAGTTCAGTAGTGGGGAGGCCGTGTGGATGGACACAGACATAGAGAACAAGTTGACTGTGGAAGCCACGGATAGTCACTGAGTGCCTGACCTTGCCCTGACTTTGACACATTCTTCAGAAAGGGCCCAGATTTGCTCTGAGGACTTACAATATTGGAGCATCCTAGGGCTATGGGTGTTCCTGATGGCCAAATGGACTCCAGGGCAGAGTGTGAATGGTCCCAGGGAGTGAATACACAGAAGAATGTCCTTTTGAACACTCATCTTAAATCATTTGCCTGATTGGGTTCTCCCCTTGTCCTGGGCATGGCAATGAGAGCTCGGCAGGCAGCTGGTAAGGCATGCCTGTGGTGGGCACATGTATTTTTAAATTTTATTTCTATTTTTCATTAATAGACTAAATATTTTAGAAGTTTTAGATTTACTATATGCTATATATCCTCCCAGGTAACTCTTTCATTACTACATTTTTTCTTTTTTTTTTGATGGCATATGTTTTCAGTATTGGAATGCATACTTCTAATTGATTGCATTTAAATTTTTGGTTGGCAATATGGATTTTGAGAAATATGACCCAGTAATACAAGCCACCAATGAGACAAGTGGCACTGTGTTGCCACTGATCTGTGATGTGACAATATATAAATGAGAGCTATATAAATAAGTTATTGTGGGTGCCTTTCCATTAGGATACATGGGGAAATTCTGGATTTCCAAATATGACACAGAAAAACCAAAACAAACCCATCAGGGATCCCAAACTATTACACAGGATAGCCATAATTACGCTTGCAAGCCTTATCGCACGATAATAAAGAAAATAAAGGCAAAAGTTTAAAAAGCTAACACATCCAGGAAGCATCGCCTAATAGAATGCTCAACTTATATATAGGGATGAGAGTCTCCAACTCCTATCTGCTAAGCGTCACACATTTCGATAGGGACTCACCTTGAGCTAAATGCATTAGAACTGAAATAACGCCTTACTTCTGAGGTCCAGAGGCATAAAAAGTGGCTGGTATACCTGTTAACCCAACAGTAATGAAAGAGGTAAGATATTATCTGGTTGGAATTATCCTGGAAGAAGGAGGAGTAGAAGAGAATGGGATTGCAGGGGCAGGGAGGCATTTTTCCATTTTCTCCTGTCGTCACCTAAGTCTCAGGTAGAGTTTGTCAGGGAATCAGATGTCTCTATTGAGTAGGTTTTTCATGAGCTCTCCTTTTTGTGTTTCCCCAGAGGAACATCCTAAAGCATTCTATGACCTTGGCTTTAAAGTTGCTTTACTTGCTTCCCTCCTAAATGCTGAATTAATGGAGCCTTGTTTGAAGGCCCTCATCTCTTTCTCCCCTCGCCTGATGAGCTATTAGCCAACCCTCTAGATGCCCACAACCCTGCGACTATGGTGCGTTCCCATCACTGCTTTGGGGAAATGCAACCACTGAGCTGCAAGCTGTGTAGATGCACTTTGAAATTAAAGTCATCAATTAAATTTCCAAGATTGTCTTGAAAACTACTACCACCCCTGCCTGATTGGTAGAGTTATCATGTTGATTTATTTTAATTCTGCCAGACTCCCTAGAGAGAGAGAGAGAAAAAAAAAAATCCTTTGTTGTCTTCCTTTGCTCAAAAGTTTGTCAAAGGCTTTTGGAGACCAGAGTCAAAGAAAGATGTTTTGAGCAACTGGCTGAAAAGAAGAAAAATGCAAATGTTTAAATGAAACAATGGTGATGATTAAAGAGAAGACATTGGGTATAAAGTGTCCCCCCAGAAACCGTAAGAAGCAGGAGTGCCTTCTCCTTTTGGGGGTCTCGAAGTAGCTTGAGTTGTTTAATTGATTTTACTGACTTCTGGAGTGGCCTTGTAACCCAAGATCAGAACTGGTCAAAGATATTAACTGTCATGCGCTGTATAACTTCTGTTTTGGCAATGTCTTAATGAATATACGTCTGTGGTTCCAACACTGGTAAAGCCTATTATTTTAAAAATTCAAGGTACATGCAACGGTTTGACGGGAGCTACTTTTTGAGGGCAACCAAACATTATCATTATTACTGTATTATTATGTTAAAGATGTTTTACTGTATCTAGAAGTGTTTCTTTAATTTTTTTACATAGAGAGGTACACTATATATTATATACTAAGACAAACATTTGACTAACTGACATGAGAACCCAACCGTTCTGACTTTCATACAAATTTGACTTAAAGTCAGACTTAGGAACGGAAATCTTTTGTAATCCAGGGACAGCCTGTATATAATATGGTGTTTTCACAACATCCAAATCACATAATGTCCTATTTCAGAGAACGTATCGTGGACATTAAGTGATGCATGACTGTATTTCACGGAACCACAGGGGGGAAAATGCAGGCATGGCCACTTGGTGCTTAATCAGCAGGCGAAGTCAAGCCTTTTATTCTTTGTATATTTTATACTGTAGTCAACAGAAAGTATTGGTTAATTAACCCCTCTGAATGAATACCTGATAATTAATAAACCCATGAAGTATACCCCAAGGCTTTACGTTGAAGAAGGTTCCTCTCTTCAAGTGGAAAAGAGAAAGAAAAAAAAAAAAAAAAAAGGAACATGCTGAACTAATGGGAAAAAATTCCGGTAGAAGGCAAGGCAATTAGGATTAGTGAATTCCATTTCATTTAAAGTTCCAAGATATAGAAACCATTTATCTAACAAATTAATAACGGGAGTGACTTGCCTAATGTAGTAACAAGTCCTTATATTTTATTGGTAGAAATCCAAACTGAGTAATTTAATGATAGACAAGCTTCCATATATATATATAATTTTTTGTTACACTTTTTCAAAAAAATGTCACCTCGCTATGATAGTTTTAGATTTATGTGTCGCTTCTAAATTAGTTCCCACTTCAGTTTGGAATGATACATTTAATATTAATGGCTCTGTAAAAAATCAATATTTTTTTAGTGTTTTCTTTCATTTTAAAGAGCTTTGTCATCTGGCTAATTGTGCCACTGTAAGAAAAGAGAAGGGTTGATAAGGTGGTTCACGTTTCACAGGTAGCTCATAAAGGAGACTCTTGGGGACTTGTCAAATGGACTATGAGAGAGCTGGGTGTTAGGGCAGAAGAAGGGAGTATTCACTTATGGCCATGAAAGTAATCTTTGTAAAGGGAGAGACTATTCGAGATAGGTCCCCCAAAGTTTACATGGTAATGACACCGGGACAAGGATCCACTGATGTAGAGCTTCTCCCCAAGCCTCTCGGGTTTTGCCGGGAGCCCCATGCAGGCGGTGAGGCCCCAACACTGTCCCTCTGACCTTTTCTCTGTCTTAGGAAGGATTCGTTCACTCATTCAACAGATGCTTATTGATTCCCTACCAGGCATTCAATACTAGTTTTTGTAGTATCCTCACACCTTTTGAAGATCAACTAGAAAATCCATACACAGTCCTCACTTTCAGAGTTTTCTCTTGCATTCATATCCAGAGAACAATATGACCCAAGGTGGGGAGGGGGAATAGCAACCAGCAGAAGTGGCTTTAGAGAAAGGCAGAATGGCATCCAAGTCCCACCAGCTACTTATTAACTATTGTACATAAAACTTGTGGTATATGGTGGCACAGAGGAGCATGAGTAACCTTTTCCATTTTCTGTAGGTAGACGAAGTCTTGGAAGTGTCCCAAAACTTTTAAATAATAGTTACAGCAGCCCTAAGAGAAAATGCTATGTTAGGCAAAGCTCTTTCTAAAATATTTCCAACAACCTGAAGAGAGCAGTATCATTTAGCCCATTTTAGAGATGAAGGAACTGAGGTTCCATGTTGTCATTGCTGTTGTTAGGTGCCATCAAGTTGGTTCTGACTCATAGTGACCCTATGTACAACAGAATGAAACACTGCCCGGTCCTGCACATCCTTAAAATCATTGTTATGCTTGAGCCCATTGTTGCAGCCACTATGTCAATCCATTTCATTGAGGGTCTTCCTCTTTTCTGCTGACCCTCTACTTTACCAATCATGATGTCCTTCTCTGGGGGACTGATCTCTCCTGACAACAGGTACAAAGTATGTAAGATGCAGTCTTGCCATCCTTGCTTCTAAGGAGCACTCTGGTTGTACTTCTTCCAAGACGGACTTGTTTATTCTTTTGCAGTCCATGATATATTCAATATTCTTCACTAACATCACAATTCAAAGGCATCAATTCTTGTTTGGTCTTCCTTATTCATTCTCCAGCTTTCACATGCATATGATGCCATTGAAAATACCATGGCTTGGGTCAGGCCCACCTTTGTCTTCAAAGTGACATCTTTGCTTTTCAACACTTTGAAGAGGTCCTTTGCAGCAGAATTGCCCAATGCAATGCATCTTTTGATTTCTTGACTGCTGCTTCCATGGCTCTTGATTGTGGATCCAAGTAAAATGAAATTCTTGACTACTTCAATCTTTTCTCTGTTTATCATGATGTTGCTTATTGGTCCAGTTGTGAACATTTTTATTTTCTTTATGTTGAGGTGTAATCCATACTGAAGGCTGTGACCTTTGATCTTCATCAGTAAGTGCTTCAAGTCCTCTTCACTTTCAGCAAGCAAGGTTGTGTCATCTGAATAAAGCTGGTTGCTAATGAGTCTTCCTCCATTCCTGATGCCCTGTTCTTCTTCATATAGTTCAGCTTCTCAGATTATTTGCTCAGCATACAGATTAAATAAAAAAAATAGGTATGGTAAAAGGATACTACCCTGACTCACACCTTTCCTGACTTTAAACCACCCAGTATCCCCTTGTTCTGTCCAAACAACTGCCCCTTGATCTATGTATAGGTTCCTCATGAGCACAATTTAGTGTCCTGAAATTCCTATTCTTCTCAATGTTATCCATAATTTGTTATGATCAACACAACTGAATGCCTTTGCATAGTCAATAAAACACAGGTAAACATCCTTCTGGTACTCTCTGCTTTCAGCCAGGATCCGTCTGACATCAGCAATAATACCCCTGGCTCCAAGTCCTCTTCTGAATCCGGCCTGAATTTCTGGCAGTTACCTGTCGATATACTGCTGCAGCCGCTTTTGAATGATCTTCAACAAAATTTGGCTTGCGTGTGACATTAATGATATTGCTTGATAATTTCCATATTCAGTGGGATCACCTTTCTTGGGAATAGGCATAAGTATGGATCTCTTCCAGTCGGTTGGCCAGGTAGCTGTCTTCGAAATTTCTTGGCACAGACGAGTGAGCACTTTCAGTGGTGCATCTGTTTGTTGAAGCATCTCACTTGGTATTCCCTCAATTCCTGGAGCCTTGTTTTTTGTCAGTGCCTTCAGTGCAGCTTGGACTTCTTCCTTCAGTACCATCAGTTCCTGATCATGTGCTACCTCTCAAAATGGCTGAATGATGACTAATTCTTTTTGGTATAATGACTCTGTGTATTCCTTCCATCTTCTTTTGATGCTTCCTGCATTGTTTAATATTTTCCCCATAAAATCCTTCACTACTGCAAATTGAGGCTTGCATTTTTTCTTCCATTCAGGTCACCCATGGAGGACAGGTTTCAGCTGAGCTTCCAAACTAAGACAGGCTAGGAAGAACGACCCGGCAGTCTACTTCTGAAAAGAATTAGCCAGTGAAAACCTTATGAATAGCAGCGGAACACTGTCTGATATAGTGCCGCAAGATGAGTCCCCAGGTTGGAGGGCACTCAAAAGACAACCGGGGAAGAGCTGCCTCCTCAGAGTCGACCTTAATGACATGGATGGAATCAAGCTTTCGGGACCTTCATTTGCTGATGTGGCACAACTCAAAATGAGAAGAAACAGCTGCAAACATCCATTAATAATCGGAATCTGGAATGTAAGAAGTATGAATCTAGGAAAATTGGAAATCATCAAAAATGAAATGGAATGCATAAACATTGATATCCTAGGCATGAGTGAGCTCAAATGGACTGGTATTAGCCATTTTGAATCGGACAATCATACAGTCTACTATGCCAAGAATGACAACTTGAAGAGGAATGGTGTTGCATTCATCATCAAGAAGAACATTTTAACGTCTATCTTGAAGTACAACACTGTCGGCGATAGGATGATATTCATACACCTACAAGGAAGAACAGTTAACACAACTTTTATTCAAATTTACACACCAACCACTAAGGCCAAAGATGAAGAATTTGAAGACTTTTATCGACTTCTGCAGTCTGAAATTGATCGAACATGCAATCAGGATGCATTGATAATTACTGGTGATTGGAATGCAAACATTGGAAACAAAGAAGGGTTGGTAGTTGGAAAATATGGCCTTGGTGACAGAAACAATGCTGCAGATCGCATCATAGAATTTTGCAAGACCAACGACTTCTTCATTGCAAATACCTTTCTTCACCAACATAAACAGCAACTATACACATGCACCTCGCCAGATGGAATACACGGGAATCAAATTGACTACATTTGTGGAAAGAGAAGATGAAAAAGCTCAAAATCATCAGTCAGAACAAGGCCAGGGGCCAACTGTGGAACAGACTATCAATTGCTCATAGGCAAGGTCAAGTTGAAACTGAAGAAAATCAGAGCAAGTCCATGAGAGCCAAAATACAACCTTGAGTATATCCCACCTGAATTTAGAGACCATCTCAAGAATAGATTTGACACGCTGAACACTAATGACGAAAAGGCCAGACGAGTTGTGGAATGACATCAAGGACATCATACATGAAGAAAGCAAGAGGTCATTGAAAAGACAGGAAAGAAAGAAAAGACGAAGATGGATGTCAGAGGAGACTCTGAAACTTCCTCTAGAGCATTGAGCCGCAAAAGCAAAAGGAAGAAATGATGACATAAAAGAACTGAACAGAAGATTTCAAAGGGCGGCTCAAGAAGACAAAGTAAAGTGTTGTAATGACATGTGCAAAGAGGTGAAGATAGAAAGCCAAAAGGAAAGAACACGCTAGGTGAGGCTCCATATGTTTTATATAATCCAATACTAATACTCTTATTACTAATAATGAGCTTCTTTACTGAGTACTTGGAGCCCTAGCGGCACAGTGGTCAAGAGCTCGACTGCTAACCAAAAGGTTGGCAGTTCAAATCCACCAGCTGCTCCCTGGAAACCCTGTGAGGCAGTTCTACTCTGTCCTATAGGGTCCCTATGAGTATTTATGACTAGATGCCAAGTACTTGACATTTTTATGTTGTTTATACCTTATGTATTCATACAACAAATATTTACTGAGGCTAAATATTCATGGTTATCCAATCAGTATTTACTAATAAACAGGAGAGAACTCACTAACCCAGTCAAGAGAAACATACAACAACCCTATGAGATAGGTACTGTTGTCACCTTTAGTTTATAGCTAAGGAAAACCAGGAGTAGGATTGTGGCTAGTGAATGGTGAAGACTAGATTCGAACCCAGATATTTCATTTTATCCACCACACTATATTGCCTCTAAAATTTTTGCTTGGGTTCAGGGGAATTGAGGCATTGGAGATGAGTGGCTGAGATGCGCTGTCCTCCCCCAAGGCTGTGGGTTACTCAGGCATGAAAACCCATTGCCATTGAATTGATTCTGACCCGTGATGACTCCATGTGTGCAAAGTACAACTGGTCTATAGGATTTTAAAGGCTGTGACTATTAGAAAGCAGATGACCAGACCTTTCTTCCAAGGTGCCTCTAGGTGTGTTCTAACTGCCAACCTTTCAGTTAACAATCAAGTGCTTAGCCTTTTACACCACCCAGGAACTCCTAAGTACTCAGTAAAAGATCCAAACTCATTGCTGTCGAGTCAATTCTGACTCACACTCTCCCTAAAGGCCACCCATGACTGTGCCATTCTTTACCACCAGTTGGATGCAGCTCTCCACCTGGGAGATCCAGGACCATCTCAAGAGCAAACCCCAGGCCCTGAGCCAGCAGGCCTGGTTCTTCTTCTTGGCAGTAATGAACTGGGTGACCTTGGTAAGTCACTTGATTTTTCTGTGCTTCCCTCAGTAGTAAAATGGAGGTAGCTACAGTGAGACAGTAACTGAAACTATGTTTTAAAAGTCAGAAAACACTATACCCACTTAAGATACTATCAATTTTAGTAAATGATAGGTGAAATATTTTATTGTTTGAGGAGAAGTTGAGATATTGTTTATTTATTTGCTAGTTACTCTATTTTCATGCCTCTCTTTTAATTTTGCCCAATCAACGACAAATGTACAAAGGGGGAAATGATAATTGAAATAGAAAACAGGAACTTTAAACAGACTCTTCCTGAAAGCTGAGGATAGTTCAAGTTCACTTCACCCATCTTTGCCTATTTCTGTTGGCAATAGGTTGTCCTAACTAATCCTCTACTGCTAACTTTCTATTTGAAAATATCTTAGCAGACACACTCTACCTCTGTCTCATAAACAGGCCTTCCTATATAGGTCCTGTGCTAGTTGTACAAAGGAATGAAACACAGTATCTAAACACACACATATTCAAAGATCAATTGTATTCAATAATATAATGGGTGCGTTTTTCATCTTTAAAATTCCTGCAAGAGTAGTTGTCCTTTGCAGATTGAATTAGCAAAGTAGGATCAGATGAAGTCAATTGTCGATTGTTCAAGAGCGGGCACATATTATCGAGACAGATCACAACCTTGGGGGTTGCTAATGTGGGAAGATAAATCCCTCCTCATAAAACAAGTATTAGTAGCAATCTGCACCAATGTATTTAATTTCTCATATCCTTGTAAATCTTCAGAGCTCCAACGTGGTGCTTAATTTCTATTACCTCGCTCACATCAGAAGGTTCAGGATCATTCTAAAAATCCCTCTGTATTTTCAAACCTGCTTTGCTTCTTTCTAGAGAACTGTAGTGTCAACATTAAACAGAACTAGTTAACAGGGATTTTAAGAAAATTAAAGGCGCAGCCAAGTCTAGACATCCCAAAATAAGTGGATGGGGGTACATGCGTTTGGCCCAGTTATTTCAGCCACCTTCCTAATGGACAATTTGGATCGCTGCACAGTCAATCCGCTTAATTGCATCTGGGTTGGCCATTAAAACAAATTGAATGTGCTATGGTCAATTTGGACATGTCATAAAGAAACGGCCTATAGGGCCCATCGAGAAGCAGAATTTTAGCCATTATTCGATTGTGTCCGATCAATGGAGACAGCATATATAGGAAATTCAGGAGCCAAAGTAGATCATACAGGAGCCCCTGGCCTGCTTTGCTGACCACATTATTGGGATCAACTGCTGACAGCAATTAAATTAGCCAGGTGCTTGACAAAGCATCACCTTATTCTGTCCTGGGGAAAGAAAAGTCAGTGCCTCATGACTTTGCCTAAAATATCCAGTCAGCAAACCAACAGGTCATCTTTTCTACTTTGAGTCCTGAGTAATTTGAGAAGGAGGAAAAAAAAAAAAATTCAAAATATCCACTGGCTTTGACCTCTAAGGTTGTTACAAAAATAGACCTCTTGCTGCATTCATTGTGATTAATGCTGGGTAAAGGTAATTTAAGCGGTGCCTAATTTTCTTATTTTTCTAGATCTTGTCTCCATGTACTGTACCTTTCTCCATACCTCTGTTTATCTGGGAAGTCTCAGGATCTCCATTTGGGTCCTTCTCCTCTACTGGATCTGTCACCTGAAGTCACCTGTCTCTTCAAGTTGCAAAGTTGGAAAAGGGGGATGGCCCTAATTAAGGGTATTGTTAGATTATACTTTACATATTAGAGCCAAGGAGAAATAATTGTGGGTAGTGTTTACTGAACATTTGATATATGCTAGCTGGAGCCCTAGGCATTTTAAATATATTGTCTCATTTAATCCTCATAAAAAAAAAAAAAATACTGACCCTAAAAGGTAAATTCTATTATCTCTATTCTATGGCTTAAGCAATTGACATTTAGAATTTAATAACCTGTCAAGGTCAAGGTCAAGGCCATCCAACTAACAGGGTCAGAATCAGAATGTAACCCCTGGCCACTCTGACTCCAAAGCCTGTGCTCTTAAATGTCATCTTGTCCGAAATAGTATTCATTATGACCTGTTTCAGACAAGCTTGAGGGGAACATTTTCACCAATTTGTTCTTATAAATACATACAATTTGCAGACCAAGTGCTAGGAATTGTGGGGAATATGGAGTTAAAGAAGACACAGACCCTGCCATCAAGGGACATAAAGACTAATTGGGGAGATAAAGTTGTACTTCAACAGGACACGTGAGAAATGTTTGCTTGACTAGGCAAGCAAGGCTCTTTCCTTGGTGCCTTACTGAGTGATGGGGTTACAATCCACTTCCTCTCTCCTCCTCAGTGAGCCTGTGAAAGGAAGTGTTCCCAATGGGGGGGTCCATGCTCATGGGGAGTTTAGCGGTGTGATAGGAACCAAATAGGGGCCACTTCCTGGTACTGCAGGAAGTGTCTGTTACCATTCTGACTGGGTCAGAGGCCCTGTGGGAGTATAAAATACTGATGCTGGGTGCTGGGGGTCATCATGCAGGTGGCCCAGACCAGCAAGGGTCAAGTCCTGGTGGATTATGAGAATCCTGGAGGGAGTAGCTAGAGCAACCTCCCTTACGATAGGTGCCTCCTAGGAGGTAGTGGTCTTCACATGACTTAATTAGAAATAAAAAGAGCCATTATCTCAAAAGAAGCAGAACACTGAATTTTGAGATGTCCTTATGAAGAAGGATCAGGCTTGGCTCGTTATCTCCACCCACCTGTCCTATTTATTCTTCCTCAATAATCCTAACACCTCATCCATTTCATCTCTGCCATTCCAAATTGTAGCCACCCTTTAAAACCAAAAGCAAGTCACCTCAGCTCCTTGTGACAATAATCCTAACCATGTTTGAGTATGTCTTCTCATTCTTTCTGAATCCCATGTTCATTCATTCATTCAAACAAAGGGACTGAGTGTCTAGTAGATGATCAGGCATGGTGCTAGGTCTATACCACTAAATGGTTGCCTGTTTAGTGGGTGGATGAATAAAGAAAATACTCTGCATCCAGTGACTTTTGCCATTCCAACAATTATTCATAAAAGTGGTTTTTGAATGAGGAGTAGTCTTTATGGGCAAGGTAATAGTGCAGAGACCATCCAGATTTACAGAGTGTTGGGATCACCTCAAGGCACAGGGGAAGATCTAAGGCCAAAGACACTTTGGTTAACAGGAAAAGTGGAAAGGGGAACCAATCAGCATTTTACATGTGCTGGAGGAGTTAAGAGTTTTCAGATTGTTTCAGATATTTGCTTAGAAGGAGAAAGAGTGAAGTAGAATGAGTAATCCAATAATAGCTGTCTGGTACGATATTAGGGCAGGTGTAGTAAGCCAGGCCATTAGGCCTATGAGCTAGTCACAAAGTTTCAAAAAGAAAGGACATTTAACCATTTCAAGGTTTACTCCAGGGAAACACCACATAGCAAGTAGTTTGTGGGTTAGTTTAAGGATGAGGACTAATACAATGGTATCCACAGAAGACAGATCAAAATCTAAATAAAATATGGTAGAATGAGCATAGTGATTCCAAAAGAGGAAATGGAGAAAGAAAAAAAAAAAAAAATGTGGTACATGCAGAGATATAGGGCTGTTAATATTGTGTTTGGATTCAGTAGGATGGGTGAGCTGAAGCTAGAGTTAAATAACTGGACTTAGGAAAATTACTTACATCAGGTAAATAGTTGTGTGGAGACCCTAAGAGAAGGATGCTAGTTAGAGGCTAAATGGATATCGGGAAGAGTGAAAGATGAATTAAGGGTAGTGCTTGAGAATGCCTAAAGATATCGTAATAGTAACTTTCACCACCACCAACCTCCACTACCACCAACCCTAACACCATCGCCACCTCCACTATTACTACCACCTCCACCACCGCTACGACCACTATCATCATGACCACTACCACCACCACCGTCAGCACTGCTGCTAACACCACGATCTCCTCCACCAACACCATCAACACCATGATCGACATCATCAGCAACGCAGGAACACCGTCACAACAGAAGCAAGGACATCCAAATTATTAAGGACTTTCTATGGATCAGGCATTGTGCTGAATGTACATTTCATCCCCACATCAACCTTATGCTTTATCTATAGATAAGAAAGAAGAAATTTAGAGAGTTCCAGAAATTCGATGAAGGAAACACCTAATAAAGTGTAGAGTTATGCTTTCAATCATCAACTTTAGCTACTAGTCTCATGTGGAATATGGAGAAGACACAGGCGGAAGAAATGGGCAGAACTAAGTAAACTGAATAAAACTCAAGCCTTCTCCATTTCAGATCAGTCTTCAATGGATCTGATCAGTCTTTGGATTTCCATTCAGGATCCTAACCAAATCAGCTCTTCATGGGTTTCGCAGTGTTTGCTTCCTGGCTGTAAGTTACCAGTATCTGGGAAATCAGTTGTCCGTTTTGGCCAGCTGGTAAGACAATCCCCCACTGGGTGTGGTCTGGCTTTGGGAGGACCACTCCTTTTTCCTCCAGCTATTTAATGGCAGTCTATATGCAGAATAGAACTGAGTGTAGTTGTAGAAAGGGGACAATATTTAAAGGGTGCTATTTCCATGGATTCTGTGCTCCCTTCTGGGTAGAGTTAAGAGCCTCAGTGTGGACTCTCATGAGTTTATCACATACAGCTTGACCTACTAGTCTGAAAAATAGAAATTCTATAAACCAGTTGGCTTCAATAATCTTATTGTTTTCATTTCTCTTTCCTAGTTAGAATTTATCATTGTGTGTATGTGTGGAAAGAAGGAATATATTCCTAATTTCTAGCTTCATGCTAGTCTTTGTATCTATAAACTTGGGAGAGCCTGGGAGATGTGAGAGCATTTACTTTTCAGTCACAGAAGCTAACAAAAACATGTTTAGCCCAGTTATTTATTTATTTTAGAGAAAGCTGAGACCCAAGGACTTGGAATATGTATACCTAACTGGAGGAAAATTCTTTTAAAGACTATGTTCAGCACATGCTAGACACTTAGAAGCCTTAGGTCTCTTAATATTTTGTGGTTGATCAACCTGAAGTCAGAGCTGCTTTGGAGGGGAGTGGAAGGAAAAAGAAATGAGCAAAGCCCTTTAACAAATGGGTGGCCACAGCTTTCCTACACTCATGGTTAAAAAAGTGATTGTAATTTGTAAACAGGCAAATTACAAAGGATTGCTCATTTATAAACTGAGATGCTGAGGAACTACTTTCTACTTGATTGTGTGTGTGTGTGTGTGTGTGTCTGGCAATAGAAAAAATTCAACAAGAAAATTCTGGAAGCTTATATAGTTCGGTAACTAATAATGGGAAAAGTAGGCTGCTTGGTGAGGGCTTCCACTCCTCCCTGACCCAATAAATGAACAGAGCCGGGCCTGTTCTTTTATTACATAGAAAAGAAGGACCATTATTTATCTTTTAAACTTTTGGAAAAGTAGCATAGTGAAAAAAACAAAACAATAGTGTTTGAAGTCAGGAGACCTTTATTTGAGGTCTGTGGTCTGTCACTTACTTAGCAGTTAACTAAGCACAAGTCCTTTCACTTTTCTGAGAATTTAGCTTCTTCAGTGTAAAACAGGAATAATAACACTTGATGCTGTGGGGATTATATGAGATAATATGCAAATTTTCAAAGATTATATAAAAGTCTAGCACGGTCTTAGCATAAAACAGATACTCAGTACCACCAGTTGCTGTCAAGTCGATTCTTACTCGTGGTGGCCCCAAGTGTGTCAGAGTAGAACTGTGCTCCATAGGGTTTCCAATGGCTGATTTTTTTGAAGCAGATTGCCAGGCCTTTCTTCTGAGGTACCTCTGTGTAACCTTGAACCTCCAATGTAATGTCTTAACCATTTGCATCACCCAGGAACTCCAGGTACCCAGTAATATGACATAAAATAGACACTCAATAAGCATTCATGCTGAAACACATAGAGATGTAAGAGTTCACCCTAACGGTTTAAGTCTTAAAATCAGGAGGAAGTTAGAATTGTAGCACGCCATGAGGAATAAACTTTATTTGCTGTGTGAATGTTCAGACTTCAAAAAGCCCTCCTCCCCTGAAAACCACTGCCTTTAAGGAGCCCCACAGAATTTTCCATGGGAACCCAATGGATTTTCACCCCTTAAACCCACTACCAGAGACCTGCGGACTCTTTGATAGGATTTTATCACCAAACAAGAGGATGGAGCACTCTCAAAAGTACCCAAGTTGGGTACCTAGATGATGTCATGTCCCTTGTGAGAAAGATAAACAGATACATCATGGCTTGGGAGTCGCAGGTTTGGCTAAGTGACAGTTGAGCCCAGAGCACCCCAGCTGGCCAGACTGGTTCCAGAGAAATAAACTAACCCAGGAAAGCACTGTGAGGGATGAGTCTGGACATAGCAGTCAGCTCCTCCAGCTCCCGCTCGCCTGCCAGATTAGTCATTTGGAACCAGCTCAGGCATCCCGTTTGTCCTCTCTGTAGAACCTGCAGTGGGCTGCTAGAGCCACCCAAAACTCCTCACCCTGCCATTTGAAGCCCTGCTGCAAGGGCTCCAGGCTTCCCCTTCTTGCTGACACTTTAGCTGTTCTCCTCTATGCTCCCTGACGCCCCAAAGTGTTCAACCTTACTGGGCGCTGTTCCTCAGTGGCCACCCCTGTCAGCCACTCGATCTAATTCCATGTAGCTGTCAAGGCTCGCCTTAACTTTTTCATCACTTGGAGAAAGGGTTTATGGTCATTGCAATGTGTCTAAACCATGTCAGCTTTGGACAAGTAACTTCCTCACGCTGCGCCTCAGTTCCCGCACCTGTAAAATGCGGATAAACTTGTCCACTTCACTGAGGATAAAATGAGATAATGCATAGTGCCTATTCACTTCTTTTCTTCTTTCTTTCTCTTCCCCCTCCTGGCTATTTGCAGCATAACATGAAAAATAAATGAAGTTGCTACAGGTAGGATTTTGGCCCACAGAGGCCAAAAAGAAGTACAACCTTCTGTCCATATTGTAAAGCCTGCTTCCTCCGAACTGGAGGACCTCTCTTTGTGGTTATAGCCTTTTCTTTATTTACTCTTTTTCCCTAGGACACAGTGGCCAGACTTGGTCAACTGACTCTAATAAAATTTTGGGTGATCCTAGGACATCAGGCCGAGACATTACCCCTGTCATGAGTGGCTATTTTTTCATGGTCAAAACAAATAAATAAATAAAAAGGGCCTAAAACCTATAGGGAGTCAAGTTTCCAAACTGTGTTCTTGTGGCTGACTTCTGAATCATAGTTTAGTAATTAAGAGAAAACACCAAATTGCACTTAGCAATGAAACATAAATTGTACCTTTCTAAAGGTCAAATACTAGTTGTGATTAACCAGACAAGTCACACTTTATCCTGGTTAAAACAAAACTGAGTTTTTAAGACTATTTATAGGATTCCACCCCCCACCCAACCCCCCTTCCTTGCAAAAGTTCACAGTTGGAATCTGACTTGAAGCAGAGTTTTATTTTATTTTTTCAATTTTTGAGATGATCTCCATATACTGTGGCTTGGCAGTCTGCACTTGAGCGATACTATAGCATTATCAGGCTGCCGACAGCTGCTCTAGAATAAACAAGCAGTGATGCATTGAGCTGGCAAGTCCATATGGTTCGGAAAATAAAATAAAATAAAAACATTTGTTATCATTTTTGGAGCTGCTGAACACAACTAGCTGCAGCACAGCTCTAATGCCTTGCATGGCTTTCTTTCTTTTTTAAAAAAATAAATAATTATAAATGGGAACATTTTGTTTTGCTAGGCAGAGTGGTTTACTGTGTGGATGAGGAGAGAAGACCGCGATTTTTAGCAGCTGTTGCTCATCTCTGATTCGGGGTCTCGTGATGGGTTGGATGTCTGCTAAGTCTGATGGCTGGATCAGTGTAGCCAATGGAGTCCTCGTCTGCTTATCATCACAGAGCACTGGTGCTCACCGAAAGTCCGGCTCTCCAGCTCCACTCCCTCCACTGCACCAGGAGACTCTACGGGGGGCTGATATGGGGGCACAGAAACTGGGAATTTAACTTGGGTTTTTTCTTTAGAAAGATAAATCCAGGATCGTGTTTGGTATTCAAAGGTCTTATGCCTTTATTTTTAAATGCAGTAGTAATAATCAGAATTGATGCCTTTGAATTACGATGTTGGTGAAGAATATTGAATATACCACGGACTGTCAGAAGAGTGGACAAATTTGTCTTGGAAGAAGTACAGTCATGAATGCTCCTTAGAAGAGAGGATGGCGAGACTTCGTCTCATATACTTTGGGCATGTTCTCAGGAGGGCCCAATCCCTGGAGAAGGACATCATGCTTGGCAAAATAGAGGGTCAGCAAAAAACAGAAAGACCCTCAATGAGATGGATTTGATGCAGTGGCTGCAACAATGGCCTCAAACATAGCCAACAATTGTAAAGATGGCATAGGAGCTGGCAGTGTTTCAATCTGTTATACACAGGGTTGCTATGAGTCGGATCCGACTTACAGCACTTAACAACAACACTAATAATAATGACAACAGGTAATAATAATGGCAATTAACTCTGGCATTTGTAAAGCTTCTTACTATATACAAAGCACCTAGGAATACATCATTCTGTTTGGGAGACACTGATGTCAATCTTTTTCTGTCTCAGCTTCAACACTTTCTCAAAGTATGATTTTAGCTCTGCCAGCTCACCTCTCCCGATTCCTCATTTATAAAGTGGGAATCAGGACTCCTACTCCAGGCATTTCTCTATGACTTTTTTTTGATAATGTGTCACATGAATGACAATCAAACATGCCATAAGACATCGCCTGCCCAACGCCATATAAAATGCTTTTGCTTTTGGTGAAAGAACATCAGTTCATCATGACCACATTGCTTCTTTCCACTGATCAGATGCTCTGGAGGGCAGTTTTACACGTCTTTAAGTCATTTAAAAACATGGAAAATGAGTGAACGATTATATAGTAAATGAAGATTTAAAACTGGAGTTAATGTCAATTCCATGAGGGCAGGGACCCCGTCTGTCTATTCGTACTGCACCTTCAGGGCCTGATAGAGGGCTGGTACCGAGTGTTCCTGACAAGTTGGCTCACTTCTCTGAACCTCAATGTTCTCATACATGAAACAGGGACTGGAATTTCTACTCCAGAGTGCTGGCACTTAAATAAGGGCTCACTAATGTTGGCTGAGAAGTCCTTGGGTGGTGTAAACAGTGAACATACTCATCTGCTAACCAAAAAGCTGGAGGTTGGAGTCCATCCAGAGTCTCTTTGGAAGAAAGGCCTGGTGATCTGCTTCTGAAAAAAAAAAAAAATCACCCATTGAAAACCCTATGTAGAGCACAGTTCTACTCTGACACACATGGGGTTGCCATGTGTAGGAATCAAGTAATGGCAACTGGTTGGTTAAATCTTGGTTGGACTAATAAACATAAATATGCACTCTGGGGGTAGGGAATGGATAGCAGTATAGGTATAGGGCAACAGTGTGCAGGTAAATTGGTTCTCTGTAAACAAAAGTCCTGACTTGTAGTGACTGACAATTTTCATGGTGTAAACACTCCCTCTATGGTTGATTTCAAGCTATCATATGAGGTCACCGAATGCAGAGTTGAGAAAAGATGTGCACCATCAGTTCCTTCAGGAAACTTTCCTGACTGCACCAAAAGGTTTGGGCACTTCCAGCTTGCTTGGATTGGCACAATTCTAGTTCTTTAGCTAACATGTGGGGAAATTTTCCTTTATTTGGGCAGAGGAAAGAGAAGGGTATGTGTTGCCAGCCAGTGGTGTGGATGCAAGATCAGGTAGACCCACTGGTTGACCATTGGTTGTGACCATCCTGTGAAGAAATGTGTCCTCTTGCCCTTGGCTGGCGTAATAAACATGAGAAACCCTCCTTCTTCCCTTCCCTGATGCCTGCTGGATTGTGATTAATGCAGACACTTTTAAGTGGGCCAGGTGGTACCTTTGCAATTCCTGATACTTCCTAAGCTTTACAAAATCCTGGAGTTTTTGTTTTCTTCCCAAGATTCATTTCCTACCAGTTAGATCTACTATTTCCGATCCTCTCTGGCAAAATTGCGAGCAGTGCCATCAGCACATCTTTGTAGAGTAGGCGAATATATTTGGAATGCTTATTTCTGAGAGCCGTTGAAGATGACTAACAATTTTACACCACACAGAAGGATTGACAATAAATTTAGGAGTGGCAAATGGAACCACTGTTATGTTTCCCTCTCGGTAAATAAATAACTGCAAAACCTGTACTCCAATACCAAAGTGTCAGATCCATGGCGCCCCATTGATTAACACTGAAAACGTCTTTGTGAAAACAATACATTTAGAAGAGTCCTAAGGCTTGCACCAGAAGCTGACACTGAAGGTTTATTTTAATGTAGCACAAATCAGAGCAGACGACGTGAAAATAGCTCTGTTTCTCCTGGGAGATGCCACTTGTTTCTACTCCCAGGAAAATGTCTTCCAAACTCTTTACCAGACCTGCAAGCTGAACCAATTCAACTGTGAATACATTGCCCACCTGAAGACCCCAGGGTCACCAGGAGCCCACTGAGGACATGGACGCTGGTACCAGAAATCATGTTCTTGAGTGTTTGCAATGTAATGAGGAGTTGCCTGGGCTTTGCATTTTTCTTTCATATCACTCAATGTAAATGTTTATGTTGGGACATATTTAGGTGGAAATTTGGAAGAAAAGTACACAGCACTCATATGAATTGGAGGCTCATTTTCTAGGCCAGGGAGTCCCTAGGTGGTACAGTTAACACACTTGACTGCTAACTGAAAGGTTGGAGGTTCCGGTAGAAGAAAGGCCTGGAAGAAAGGCCTTGGAAGGTGCCTTGGAAGAAAGGCCTGGTGATCTAATTCCCAAAAAATCAGCCATTGAAAACCCTATGGAGCACAATTCTACTCTGACATGCATGGGGTTGCCATGTGTTGGAACCAAATGGATGGCAAGTGTTCTTTTTTTTCCTCTTCCAGAGATGATATCTGTTTAGTAACAACAAATAGGTTAATATATATTAGCCACGTTAGAAGAAAAACAAGAAAAAACATAAGAAGGACATGGAGGAGAAGGATAGAAAGAGACGAGGGAAGAAATGGGGGAAGTAAGAAGAGAACAAGAAGAAAGATTGATGTATTGGAAAGTCTTGCTGCTTTTGGTGAAAGGGTTTTCACACATGCTATTCCTTCTTCTTAGAACACCATTCCTCCCTTTCTTCACCAGGCTAACTCCAGCTCAACCTATGAACTTCAGACTAGATGTTATTTCCAGAAACTCTTAAGACTGGCTCAGGTCCCATACAGGGACACATTACCCACTAAGCAAGGTACACATGGGCTTACTTGTGCTTACTTATGAATCTGTAGTACACAATTTCACATGTGGTAAAACCCATGTGATATCGTGCACGACCCAGACACTACAGATTATTAAGTATGCACTAGTAAGCCCATGCGTACCTTGCATAATGCAAGCCCGTGTGTACCTTGCTTACTGGTTAATCTGCCCCGTCCCCATACGATGTGGTCTGACAAAACCCTTTCCTTTCTTTGTAGCACGTCATGATCGTAATGATTGAAATTATATCCTCGTTTATTTGATTATGTGTTATATGACATCTCTCCCACAAACTGAAAGTTCTGAACTAGTAAGATTCCAAAAGCCTGGTGCCATACTTAGCTCCGAATGGGGCCTTAAGGACATCTGATAAGTAGGTGAATGAATGGATGGATGGATGTTTATGGTAACTATTTATTTTATTATCTGAGCCTTGCTGGTTTTTCACAGATCTGTATATATGCATATACCTCAGGCTAGCTTTTCAAGATAAACAGGAAAAGTATTCTATTCTCCCAGCTTCACAGTGTGGTTCCTCAGGTCCAAGAGGGCCCTTGACTTGCCAAGGAGGATCACCACGGATCAGAGGCAGAGCCTAGGTAGTGTTCAATCTCCCCACACCAGGATCCTTCCTGGACAACCCCACTCAGCAGAGAAGACTCTATGCAGAAGGGGGAGGGGAGGATTGAGAGTCTGGGGAAAGGAAGATGAAAAGGCAGGAAGAGCAGTCATGACAGAAAAGATTTACTCTTGCCTTCTTCCCCTTTCCTCTTGCATTAAGGATAAGCATCGCCTGAACACGTAAGCACAATGGGAACATGATGAGGCATCACTTTTTCCAGGGCTGTGACTAACTCCTCAGGGGGGTGGGAGAAGCTGTCCCTCTGAGTTAGCCCTTGAAGTTCCATCAAATCTCTTGCTGCAGGGAAGCCCTGCCAATCAACCCTGGGCTTCCACTGTGAGCTGTTTTCATTCATTTGTTCATTCATTACAAAAATATTTTCCAAAGGTCTACCAAGTGGCAGGCATTGTGCTAGGAGTGGTATATGTGGACCTGAGGGAAATTTGTGGGGTGACTAACTGTCCTAGTATCTCCAGGACATGGGATGTTCCATGGACAAACCAGTTCGATTGGTCATCCCACTTTGGACATGAGTTTAGGATGCAGCATAACTTACTGTACAAAGTGTAATCCCCAAGAACCACTTATATCATGATCACCTGGAGATGCATGCAAAAATGCAGATTTCCAGGCCCCACTCCATATTAGTGACTGAAACCCCTTGGAGGCCAGGGCCTAGGAATCTGCTTCTTAATGACTCCCCTACCCCAAGTTATAATTATGCATCATTAAGTTTGAGAACTGCTGAGCCAGTGCTTAAGAACATAGACTTGAAGCCACTCAGACCTGGGTTCAAATCCCATTTCTACCGCTCTGTGAATTTTCACAAATTACTTAATCAATGTGGGCTCCAGTTTGTTTTTTTATTTGTAAAATTGATCTGATAATGCTATCTTCATAGTGTTCTTGAATAGATTAAATAAGAAAATGTATTCAAGTTGTTAGTACATTGCATAGAATTTACTGTGCATTAAATTATCGCTATCATTATCAAGACTGAGATAGATCATTGTCCTGATCACTGGAGTCACAATTTTCTGTTCCTGAGTTTGGGGTTGTCCTATCCTTTTTGATCCAACAGGCAAAAACAAGCCTTCATCAGGGATTTTTATTAGAAATGTGCTTACTCTACCTCTTCTCTCTCCATTATTTTTCCAAATGCACTAAAAGCTTCTTCCCCTCCCAGGGGAGGCCATGCTTGTATATGCTATACTTTGTGTCTGAAATATCATCCTCTTCTTAACCTGATGAACTTCTACTCATTCTCCAAAATCCAGCTAAACTATTTCCTTATCTGAGAAGCCATCTCCATTTTTTTTTCCTTCTCTACTACCTCCATTTCCTGTTGATTCTACTTAAACACACAACAAATAATGATAAGAAAGTATAAGTCTATCCCAATTAGTAAGCTCTCTTGTACTCATCTATATCAGGGGTTGCAAACTATAGCCCATGGGCCATATACAATTCACTACCTGTATTTGTAAATAAAGCTTTATTGGAACACAGCCACATCCATTCATTCATGTATTGTCTATGGCTGCTTTCAGCTATAGTGGCTGAGTTGAGTACTTGGCGCAGAGATTTTATAGCCAGCAAAGCCTAAAATATTTACTATCTGGACATTTACAGAAAATGATTGCTGCTCCCTGACCTATATTACTGCCTCAGAGCCTAGCATATGGTGTGCTATCTAGTAGATATTTTTGAATAAATGGACCAATGCATCAGTGAATAGACTATGAATCCATGACTCTGCCACTCAGCAGTACTGATTGTCTTCCCTCAAAACATTTTTCTTCTCTACACCAAAGGATGGTTCAGCCACACCTGTGTGTGGCCCCTTGGCTTTAAACCACACAATGGAAGATATTTACTGAGACCAAAGGGCTGTTAAGAAGGCTTGGGGACTTTTACCTGGTCCTTTTCCCTATTTCATTTTTTAAGGCAAATGTCAAGATATAACTGGATTTAAGCACCCAAGAAATCTTCCCAAGTCTTGGCACACCCAACTTCTCCTTCCCAATGCTAAAATAACACTAGTAGTGACTGTTTTTCTGACCTCACCTTTGCAATCCACTCTTTCTCCATTAGACCATGCCCTCTACCCATCCTACTTTGTCTTAATTATCTAGTGCTGCTATAACAGAAGTGCCATATGTGGATGGCTTTAACAAACAGAAGTTTATTCTCTCAGTCTAGGAGGCTAGAATTCCACATTCAGGGCACCAACTCCAGGGAAGCCTTTTTCTCTCTTTTGGCTCTGGGGGAAGGTCCTTGTCATCAATCTTCCCCTGGTTGAAGACGTCTCAGTGCAGGGACTCCAGGTCCAAAGGGCACGCTATGTTCCTGGTGCTTCTTTCTTGGTGGTATGAGGCCCCCATGTCTCTCTGCTCACTTCTTTCTTTTATATCTCAAGAGATTGGTTTAAAAAGCAACCTAATCTTGTAGATTGAGCCCTTTCCCATTAACATTAACATTAACTGCCACTAATCCAACCTCATTAACATCATTGCTGTTGTTGTTAGGTGCCATCGAGTTGGTTCTGACTCATAGTGGCACTGTGTACAACAGAACGAAACACTGCCAGGTCCTGCCCCATCCTCACAATAATTGTTATGCTTACGCCCATTGTTGTAGCCACTATGTCAATCCATCTCATTGAGGGTCTTCCTCTTTTTCACTGACCCTCTACTTTACCAAGCATGATGTCCTTTTCCAGGGACTGATCCCTCCTGACAACATGTCCAAAGTATGTGAGACGTAGTCTTGCCATCCTTGGTTCGAAGGAGCATTCTGGTTGTATTTCTTCCAAGACAGATTTATTTGTTCTTTTAGCAGTCCATGGTATAATCAATATCCTTCTCCAACATCACAATTCAAAGGAGTCAATTCTTCTTCAGTCTTCTTTATTCATGGTCCAGCTTTCACATGCATAGGAGGCAATTGAAAACACCATGGCTTAGGTTAGGTGCACCTTAGTCTTCAAGGTGACATCTTCGCTTTTCAATACTTTAAAGAGGTCTTTTGCAGCAGATTTGCCCAATGCAATGTGTCTTTTGATTTCTTGATTAACATCATAGAGATAGGATTTCCAACACATAGGAAAATCACATCAGATGACAAAATGGTGGACAATCACACAATACTGGGAACCATGGCCTTGCCAAGTTGACAGTTATTTTTGAGGGACACAATTCAATCCATGACATACTTATTCTAGGGTACCCAGAGCAATTCTATACAAACCAAAACCAAACCAAACCAAACCCAGGGCTGTCGAGTCGTTCGATTCCAACTCATAGCGACCCTATAGGGCAGAGTAGAAGTGCCCCATAGAGTTTCCAAGGAGCGCCTGACAGATTCGAACGCGGACCTTTGGTTAGCAGCTGTAGCACTTAACCACTATGCCACCAGGGTTTCAATTCTACACAGAGTGGATAATCAAATAGCCAACTCCAAATAACTGAATGGAAGCAGACCCTCTGGAGATGTGGAAGGGTGAAGTACAAGCCGTTTTGCATTTAAAAATAAAACACAAAGTCCATTCCAGAAACTAGGCAATATGTGACACTTGTAAGTAGAAGAATATCTTTTCAGCAATTAGAGTGCATTTAGGTCAGCCTAGAAATTAAACATGGTGTTGTCCTCTTGCAGAAGCTCAGACACCCAGCCCGTAGCTTAGACTGGTGGGTTAGAAGTAGCAAATCCATCCCTGATTCTGACTTCCTGTTAAGGCCTGGATAAGGGTGGGTGAGGAGAAGGGTGGAGTAGGGAAGGCGCAAAGATTACATTGTTCTGAAACCATCTTAAATATAGAGAAAATCAAAATTCCACTAAAAATCAATACTTTTTTTTTTTATATTTCCTTAGTTTATTCTTTGTTGAATACATTGAAGATCATAAATTTAAACGTGGCTAGTGGAATATTCTTAAACCTATGGGACTGTACAACATTTGAAAAGAGACTATAAAATTGACAAATGAAAACTTTGATTTGTAGCACAAAGTACTATAAGGACACATTTGAATAATTCCACAATAAATAAAATTATTACAGAATCACTATTTAAAATAAAGCCACCAAACTTCAGTCTAGACAGGCTAGAATAGACTTGTTTTTCTTCCTCATTAAGCATAACTATAAACCCTGGAAATAACATTCAGGGTAACCAAAGGTGAACCCTGAAGGATGGGAAGAGGAAGGCGCACTGGTTAATGATACCTGAGCTGAGGAACAATACAGCAAGTCATTTTATGACTCCTCACTCAACAGAAGAAGAAGATCCAAACCCAGCTTTTTCTAATTCCCAACCTAGCTATAGAAGGCAGCCTAGACAGACCACATCAAGCCGGAGTTCTGCATTAATATCTGGTAAGCCAAGGATGATCAAAGGATCAGTGGGAGCCCTGCTGACATAGACAGCCCATAGATGTGCTCTCCTTTGACATCAGGCCTGAGACTCAATTCTACCACCCAGAGATGCCACTCAGTTAGGGGCACCAGCAAGGGAGAGCCCAACCCAATGAGTAGGCCTGGTCAAGGAAGCCTCTATATTCCTAAGGGCCTGAGACCCCTTTCTCCCACCCCAGCTGGGTGTCGCTGTCAATGGGGATCCTGATGCAATAAGTTCCAAAGCTCAGGAAGCACTCTCCATCCCCTATAGTCAAGATGAACCCCACCACAATAAGATCTGGTTTGGAAGCTTCATTTTCCCCATAGACTGAAGACTCCCTTCTTCCATGTAGAAATGACATATGGCCCAGCCTGGGGAATCTCCATTAAAAAGCAAAACTTTTAGTGTCAGTGGTTATGAATTCCTCTAGACACTAGGGTTTCTGCAGCTAAGAGAAAAGCAAGGAATAAGGAAGAGAGCCTGTGGGGGAAGGCTGCAGCCAGCACAGCCAGACAGAATTGGGAGCCAGTTTTCGTTTGAGGCCATCAGGTTGTGTCCTGGTGGAGATGCCACAGTGGTGAGAGACCAGAAAGTAATAGTAAGTCAGAGTAAGCCAGACGTTAGGAATCTTTGTCTCTAGACCCCTGGCTTTCACGGGAGGACATGGGAACCCAGGGACTTGGATGAGTCCAGGGACAGCTCTCCACCTACAGCTCAGATGGCCTGTCCCCAGTGCAGTGTATTTGTGTGTTTGCTGGATGACTTTTTTTTTTTTTGCCATGGTGCTACTCACACACTCTTTCAAGCTCTCATCGCAAATTAGAGAACATTCTGGAAAATTTAGGTTTTCTGTCAGATCTATGACAGAGGTAGGAGGAATACTTGTTGGAGGTAGTAGAGAGGAAGCAGTGGGCTTTTGAGCAAGCAGTGTGAGAAAAATACTTCATAACTAAGGGCAACCTTCCTTGTCTTATTCAGTCAACTGAAAGTTTATTGAAGACTTAGAGCTGGTTATCTGCATTAATTGCAACCTGCTCAAAGACTCATGATGCACAGCTCTTATCCTCTCCAAAAAGGGGTGTCAAAAGCACATGCATCTGAATGCAAGTGGTGGCCCTACCGCCAACTATCTCTATGAACATACACAAGTCACATAGCATCTCCGAGCCTTAGCTTCCTCATCTGCAAGATGGAACATAACAATAAATTCACCTCCTGTGTCTGTTGTGAGGGTTCAGCGAGAAATAATAAGTGTGAACACTCAGCTCAAGGCTCAGCCCCTAGGAAGAGCTCAGTTAAGGGCAGTTGTTCCTGTTATTATTTATTATTTCAATAGTTTTCTAGCTGAGAGAACAGTTACAGTCTAGCCCTCTCTTTTGGCTCATCACAACTCGCTTCAGTAACCATGCTCTCAGGCTCCCATACCAAGCCCTAGACTTTGTCACTCAGTGGCCCAGCCACATGCCCCTGTGGACTCTGAGGAGGTGGTGAGTACCCATTCCTGTAGGCTTGCATGCTGAGACCCCATGCCGGGCGAGTAATGGAAATGCCTGCCTTTCCTTGAAAAACTAGTAGGCGCAGATGGCAGCGAGGTTTGGTTAAAAAGAAAAAAAAAAAAAAAAAGAAACCAGAAATGCAAGAGAAAAATGAAGCAACCAAATGGCACAGCCATTTCTATCTTTCCCTGAAGGTATACCTAGCATCTCAAAGGTAGCTTGGTGGCATTTTGCGGCAGTGTTTTACAAGTTTGTTTTGGCATTAATCATGTCTTTTTTTTTTTTTTTAATTTTTTTTCCTTGTGTGGCTATTAAGCCTCAGGGCTCCCTTGTGATCTTCTTTCCTGCTTAGCACATGTCCCAGCCCCTTGGCCTGTCTCCTGTCTTCTTTAGGGCTGCCACCTCCAAATCTAGGTCTTGCAGTCCCTCTTCCCCTCAATCCTACCACCTCCTTTTTCACTGCTCTAGAATCAAATAGCTTCATCGTTTAAAGGATTTTAGCACTGTTCACTGTGGGAAAACGTTATAACTGTTAATTGCTGTTGAGTTGGCTCCAACTCATGGTGACCTTGTGTATAACAGAACAAAACGTTGCCTGGTCCTGCGCCATCTTCATGATCATTGCCATGTTTTAATTCATTGTTGTAGCTATTGGGGATAACAAAAACAGCAAATGGTCTTAATAGCTAACATTTATTTATTTATTTATAACAGGCCCAGGGCTTTACATTTCCACTCTTGCTTTATCCTTATGAGAGTCAGACAGGTAGGTATCATTATTATAATTATTATTATCCTCATTTTAAAGATAAGGATCCTGAGGCTGAAGAGGGTAAAGAAAATTGTCTAAGAGGGTCTTTAAACCTCATTCTTCTGTCCTCAGAGCTCAAGTCAGTAACCAATGTGTGGCTTAGGGCTTTGTTGAGGTAAGGTCAGTCTCTGTCCTAGAGTTTTAGATTTACTTTCTGACATGTTAACTTGAATGGCAACAATGAGAAAGTCTGGAACGTTTATCTTTGAGGGTGACTTTAATCCAGCCTCTCCTCTCTTTCCTAGAAATCTGACTACTACGAAATAATCATGCCCAACTAGACTCTATTTAGCAGGACTTTTGTTTGGGAGTCATCACTGAGGACTTCTCATTTGGGAGGAAATGTTTTACTGGGCCATCTACAACACAGGGTGCAGCGGTGGTTCAGTGGTAGAATTCTTGCCTTCTAGGCAGAAGACTGGGGTTCAGTTTCTGCCCGACATACCTCATATGTAGCCACCAACCGTGCTGCTATGATGCTGAACAGGCTTCTGTGGGTCATCCAGACTAAAATGGACTAGGAAGAAAGGCCTGGAGATCTACTTACAAAAATCAGCCAATGAAAACCCTATGGATCACAAAAGTCTGATGGTAACTGATCATGGAGATGGTGCAGGACCTGGCAGCGTTTCATTCTGTTGTGCTTGGGGTTGCCATGAGCTGGGGGTCAACTGGATGGCAGTGAACAACACAAGCTGTTTCATCAGCTGGTATTCCCTAGAGGTCATTCCAGGTAATAGGTCCTTCTTGAAATAAGTTTCCACAAGCAAAGCCTTTTAGGAAGCCCTGGGCACAAAGCTTTCATGTCTGCTGGACTTCAGAGCCTCCCATACGCTAATGCACTTTGGAGAACTCTATGATATGCATTCCTTAATGGATGACTGAACCCCCTTTTCATGGGAGGTATCCAGGTTTGGAGTTCCAGAGAACAACCTTTGATGAAACACTATCTTCTTTCTTCCCCTACATTAAGCATTTTCTTCTCTGTGACTTAGGAAGGCGTGTCCACTGCATATTTCCTGGGAGTTTATTATTTTTGAAGCCTGATCTATGTGAATATCAAATCACTTACAAGACATGGCAGGCCTTCCTGGTGATGAAATCTGCAACGACTTCATCTTTCCCGTAATCACCCAAATGAGTCCTGGAGTGTGGGCCTTTGGCTGCTGGAAAATAGGAAACAGAGTCAAGCTTGGCCCTATCCTGAATTGTATGTGACAGCTCCAGCTCAGTTTCAGTGACAAGAAATGTGTTGAGCTAAAAATATTCTAAGCAGATGTAAATCTAGGAGATGTGCCTGTAACACACCCATGCTTGCCATTTGTTCTACTTCAAGTGTCTCTCGATGCACAGTTGCTATGATCCCAGACAGCCACGCACCCTCTGCATACCACCTGCTTGTGGAGGTAGGTGCACACTGGACTCACCTGGAGGTGGCTTGGTTGCAAGCACCCTGCATCAGCCAGGCACAATGGCAGCCCTAGAGTGGGTGGGAAGAAATGGATTCTATCACAGGAGAGGTTTTAGTTCCTTTTATGCAAATGCTTATGCATTTGTCTCTTTTTTCCAGTATCAGGAGCTTGATTCCATCCTGTGGTTGAAAAACACACTGCCCCCAAGAATCTGCTTAAACTTAACACAGGAGGACCAGCAGCTCATGGGCAATGGTGGAAATCCCCCTCCATGACAAACAGTGCCAGGCATGGGCTCTCTTGGGGGTTAGAGTCTTGTCTGACCTTCAGACATGGAAGCAGAATAATCTGTGCAAGAAGGCTCTGAGATCATCTACAGGAAACCAGTTGCCATCAAGTCAATTCTGACTCATGATCAACCCATGTGTGTCAAAGTAGAACTGTACTCCATAGGGGTTTCAGTGGCTGATATTTTGGAAGTAGATCACCAGGCCTTTGTTATGAGGCACCTATGGGTGAACATGAACTGCCAACCTTTTGGTTAGCAGCCAAGTTCATTAACCATTTGCACCTGATATCCATCTTTTACAGAATGACAATAAAAATACTTACTATAGTTCACTGAACTCATCGAATATATTAGGCATGATAACCAATGTAGCTCTTTTATTCTTGACCTCTGTTGTCAAAGCTGCAAGGTGCATTCTTAGTGTCCGACCAATGTGGCACTTCAGTACATTGGGATGTGCGTCTGCATTCTGGCAGAGTCAACGTGAGCTTTCACATCCTTCTTTTCTTCTTGGGATCTTCTAGAAATCTAAAAGCATGTGTGAGATTTAACCTGAAAAAGCTAAGTTATTCTGACTCCAAGTTTTTCTGAGGATTTCTCTTCTAGTGATCAGCCTTCTTGGAAAAGACAACGGGCCACAATGAGCTTACAACCCTTCCCAAATGAATGTAATATTGGGGTTAGGAATTGGGAGCTGGCGAATTGGATTGAGATAACTGGTCTAACCCAGACCCAAGTCCTTTGAGGAAAACGCCCTAATCATTTTTGAGGAGATCCTGAGCATGTCTCCCAGTGGTAGCCAATTAGAAGTATGATTCCCAAACAGTCTACCAGGTTCCACTGGGGAAGCCTGGACTTGGGAGTCAGGCATGACAGAATTTGATTTCTGGCTCTGTCACTTATGAACTGACCTTAATTTCTGTAACCCTCTACTTCATTATTTTTAACATGGGGATAAATAGTGCCTAGACAGAAGAGTAGCTGTGAGATCATCCTGACAAAGTGGATGCTGCACAAATGGCAGCTTCCATTTGCTGTTGAGAATGGTTAAGATGTATGGGAGAATTATCTGTCTATATTTTCTGTCCTGGTTGAGTTCATGATCCCTATTGCCTTGGGGTGTTAAAGGCTTTGCCAGGCGGAGTAGCAACATCAGCGAGTGAATCACCCTGAGCCAGGACTTAGCTATGCTGGGTTCCCTAGCTGGGTCTGGGCCTGTGAGTCACACGGCCTGCTTTGAGTGGACACCACAGCAAATCACTTTTCCCATTATGAACAACCAGACACACTCTAGTGTGGTGACAGAAAGCAATTATGAACGTAAATGATCTAACCAGACATGGATTCCACCAAGGTTTAACCCATGATTTCCTTCTTACAGAGTAATCACACACTGTTCCGTGGCAGGCCACTGAAGAGGAATCATTTCAGAAAATTATGCTATCCATCTACCACTGAACCACAGGCTTGGGGTGGAGACTAGGGCACAACACATCTGGCTTTACTTTGGACTCTGGTGACACCAGAACAATGATCCATGTCCTCCTTTAAGTATGGGGTGTTCCAGTTCCAGGAGCAAATGTCTTGTGGGCCTCATTCTCCTTTTTCCAAACCAGACTTGGAGGTTTCCATTCTGACGTGTTATGCCCACAGTATCATTAGCACCCCTAGCACTCATATTCCCCTTCCTGTGACGCCGTCAGTTTAAAACCCAGCAATCTAGGCTATGGTCTGGACAGGTCATTGTTACTCTAGTTATATCATTACTAGCTTTCCAATTGCTCTTTATACTATACTACTATTATGCTATCCGTAACTTAAAAATGCTCTTTAGACTACTACAACTGCAGCTCCTAGTACTACTAATACTGTGACTTGTCACCCTTTACTCTATGCCAAGCACTGAGTTAAGCACTTTCACATGTATTTTCTCATTTAATTCCTATGAGGTCACATCGATATTATTCCCACTTCCTTGATAAATCCGACTCAGACTTAAAGAGGTTAAGATAACATGCCCAAAGTCATACAGCTAATTCATGACCGAGCCAGAATGTCAAACCCATCTCACATGGCTCCTGAGTCCAAACTTGTCACCACTCCATGGCAACTGGTCTCTGAACTTATGAAGTCTATGTTATAAAGATAAGCTGAACTGACTTTACTAATCTTATGCCTCGGAAATCCATCCAAAGTCGCTTAAAAAAAAAAAAAAAAAACGCTTATTGACATTTAAAAAGAAATAATAACAAGGCTATACTAATAAATAAAGAAGTCAAGAGATCTTGGTACAGTTGGAGAATCAGACATTGGTTGCCATTAATACATATATAAAACCCAAAACAAAACCCATCGCCGTTCAGTAGATTTTGATTCGTAGCAACACTATAGGACAGAGTAGAACTGCCCCATAGGGTTTGGCTGGTAGATTCGAACTGCCGACCTTTTGGTTTGCAGCTGAGCTTTTAACTACTGCACCAATATAGTAGCTCTTAACCACCAGGTCTCAGATAGAGGTATACATATATAGACATAGATAGAGATACAGATATAGATAAAAGATGAAAAGAAGAGATGTTGACTCCAGCAGAAGGCAAATACACTCACAGAAAAGTGGGTAGAGTACACTAACCAAGCATATGACTTGATGATATAGGTTACCTATGTATCCCTACTGGGAACAAGATATAAAGCATTTCCAGCTTCCCAGGAGGCTTCCCCCCTCCACTGTTCACACTATCATCATCAGTTAGTTTTACCTGATTCTAAACTTCATATAAATGGAGTTATATAGTATGTATTCTTCTGTGTCTGGCTTCTTTCACTTCAAAAATTACCTGTGAGATTCTTCCAGGTAGTGGTTGAACCAGTAGTTTGTTCTTTCTCTCTTGCTGTATAGTATCCCATTGTATGGATATACCACAGTTTACTTATTCATTCTCCTATTGACAGACATTTGGGTTGTTTTCTGGTTTTTTTTTTTTTACTGAGATGAATAAATCATCCATGAACATGCTTGTATATGTCTTCTTTAGGATATAGGTGCCCATTTTTTGTGGGTATATTCCTAGGAATGGAATTATTGAGTCATAGGGTAGGTGTACAGCTAGACTGCAGAAACTACAGATTTCCAAAGCAGTCTTACCATTTTACAGTCTCATCAGCAACGTATGAGAGTTCCAGTTTCTTCACGTCCTTGTCAGCACTTGGCAATGTTCTGATAAACCCTGTGTGCTTTTTCTAACTTTCCTTTTGTGAGAAAGAATTTTCAAAAAATATGCTTATATGTATATAGATCTACACTGAAAGAGGGGGTGAGGTGGGGAGATGGGGAATAAAAAAAAATACTTTAAAGGACAGGACTTTCGATTTGGGATGGGACGAATGGAACCATTATGGAAAGTCTGCAACAAAGTTTTGTTTCATGCATGCATAATTTTGGGTTTATTACAAGCCCTAAACTGTATTTTATAAAGTGACACGTTCAAGGACTGATTCTCTGCCATATACTTAATGAGCTGATACGTACTCCCCAATTTACCCAAGTCATCAGATGGCAAATGTTTTATTTAGCCTAAAACATTAAATATTCACTGATTCAGTCCTGCATTTGTTCACAAAACAAATGTTTATTAAGCACCCACTGTGTGCCAGGCACCGTTTTCAACCTGGAGACATGACACCAAGGATGACAAATATATAGGTGCTGCCTAGAAAGACAGCAAATTAAGTCAGCAAATGCAAGATGGCTTGCTGTGCTACATGACAGAGGAGGCAGCATTTTATTATTCATTCATTCAATAAGCACTTAAATGAGTGATTCCTGGGCACAGACAGGGATGTGTTCTGTACACTGGGGTGAGAAAGAGGCAAAGACCCTTTTGCTGCCGCTATAAGCCTGCAGTCCCTGAGGTAAGAGAGGGCTAAATGTGGTCAGAGGTAGCTGCAGTGTGGCATAAAGAGATATGGGGGCTGAGAACATAGGTGTTTGGGTTAGGTCCCCATTCCTGGGAGAGCCCTTGCCAAGAACAACCAGGTGGTGTGTGCTGCTCCTGGAATTCCTTATGTACACTCTCAAAGGATTCAGATATGAGTTCATGAAAAGGCTGGGCAGTGGAAACCAACTGAATTGTAAGCCAGGGAAGTGGTTAGCCATTCACCTAGGTGGCCCTATTTAGTTACACTCTCACCAGTTATGTCGTTGTTAGGTGCCGTCGAGTTGGTTCCAACTTATAGCCGCCCTATGTACAACAGAAGGAAACACTGCCCAGTCCTGCGCCATCCTCACAATTGTTGTTATATTTAAGCCCGTTGTTGCAATCACTTACCAATCCATCTCATTGAAGGTCTCCCTCTTTTTCACTGACCCTCTGCTTTACCAATCATAATGTCCTTCTCCAGGAACTGGTCCCTCCTGATAACATGTCCAAAATACAGGACATGACGTCTTGCCATCCTTGCTTCTAAGTTGCTTTCTGGCTGTACTTCTTCCAAGACAGGTTTGTTCCTTCTTCTGGGAGTCCATGGTATATTCAATATTCTTCACCAATACCATAATTCAAAGGCATAAACTCTTCTTCTGTCTTCCTTATTCACTGTCCACCTTTCGCATGCATATAAGGCAATTGGAAGTACCATGGCTTGGGTCAGGCGCACCTTAGTCTACAAAGTGACATCTTTGCTTTTTAACACCTTAAAGAGGTCTTTTGCAGCAGACTTGCCCAATGCAATATGTTGTTTGATTTTTTGACTGCTGCTTCCATGGGCATTGATTATGGATCCAAGTAAAATGAAATTCTTGGCAACTTCAATATTTTCTCCATTTATCATGAGTTGCTTATTGGTCCAGTTGTGAGGATTTTTGCTTTCTTTATGTTGAGGTGTAATCCATACTGAAGTCTGTAGTCTGATCTTCATTAGTAAAAGCTTCAAGTCTTCCCTTTCCTCAAGCAAGGTTGTGACATCTGCATATTGTATATGTCTTTATACAATACAATCCTGATGCCTCATTCTTCTTCATACAGTCCAGCTTTTCGAATTATCTGCTCTGCATACAGATGGAATAGGTATGGTGAAAGGATACAACCCTGATGCACACTTTTCCTGACTTTAAACCACATGGTATCCCCTTGTTCTGTTCGAATGACTGCCTCTTGATCTATGCACAGGTTCCTCATGAGCACAATTAAATGTTCTGGAATTCCCATTCTTCACAATGTTATCCATAATTTATTGTGATTCACACAGTGAACTGGCCTTTGCAGACTCAATTAAACACAGGTAAACACCTTTCTGGTATTCTCTGCTTTCAGCCAAGATCCATCTGACATCAGCAATGATATCCCTGGTTCCATGTCCTCCTCTGAATCCAACTTGAATTTCTGGCAGTTCGCTGAGATGAACTGCTGCAATCATTTCTGAATTATCTTCAGCAACATTTTACTTGCATATGATATTAATGATATTGTTTGATAATTTCCACATTCCATTGGATCCCCTTTCTTTGGAATGGCCAAAAATATGGGTCTCTTCTAGTCAGTTGGCCAGGTAGCTATCTTCCAAATTTCTTGGCATAGATGAGTGAGCACTTCCAGCATTGCATTCATTTGTTGAAACGTCTCAATTGATATTCTGTCAATTCCTGATGCCTTGTTGTTGCCAGTGCTCTTAGTGCAGCTTGGACTTCTTCCTTCAGTACCATCAGTTCGATCATACGCAACTTCTTCTCTTTGGTGTAGTGATTCCGTGTATTCCTTCCATCTTCTTTTGTTGGTTTCTGAGTTGTTCAATATTTTGCCCATGGAATCCTGCATTATTGCAACTCGAGCTTGAGAAATGTTGAATGTGTTCTTCCCTTTTGGTTTTCTAACTACAGCTCTTTGTACAATTCATTATAATTACTTTGTCTTCTTGAGCCACCCTTTGAAATCTTCTACTCATCTCTTTTACATCACAACTGTTTGCATTTACTTTAGCTACTTTACGTCCAAGAACCAAGGTTCCGAGTCTCTTCTGACATTCATTTTGGTCTTTTCTTTCTTTCCTGTCTTTCTAATGACCTTTTCCTTTCTTCGTGTATGATGTCCTTGGTGTCATCCCATAACTCATCTGGTCTTATCCCATAACTCATCTGGTCTTTGATAATTAGTGTTCACTGCTTCAAATCTATTCTTGAGATGGTCTCTAAATTCAGGTGGGACATACTCAAGGTTGTACTTTGGCTCTTGTGGACTTGTTTAATTTTCTTCAGCTTCAACTTGAAGTTGCATGTGAGCATTTGATTGTCTGTTCTGCAGTCAGCCTCCGGCCTTGTTCTGACTGATAATGTTGAGCTTCTGCATTGTCTCTTCCATAGATGTAGTTGATTTGATTCTTGTGTATTCCATCTGGCAAGATCCACATGTATAGTCGCTATTTGTGTTGTTGAAAAAAGGTATCTGCAGCAAAGAAGTCATTGGTCTTGTAAAATTCTATCATGCAATCTCTAGCATATTTCTATCACCAAGGCCGTGTTTTCCAACTACTGATCCTTCTTTGTTTCCAATTTTCACATTCCAAATACTAGGGCTTATCGATGCATCTTGATTGCATGCTTGATCAATTTCAGACTGCAGAAGTTCATAAAAATCTTCAGTTTCTTCATTCTTGGCATTAGTGGCTGGTGTGTAAGTTTGAAATAATGAAATGTGAATTATCATCAGTTATAAGCATGATAATTCACATTTCATTAATGTAGAAATCAGGGCTGAGACTGTCGTTAATACCCAAGCTGATGCATTAGAAGGTAAAGAACTCAGGCTGGGCACTTTTTATTCCAATGTCTAGGATCTTTGTAAGGAGCCCTGGTGGAGCAATGGTTAAGTGTTTGGCTGCTAAGTGAACAGTTGACAGATCAAACCCACCAGCAGCTATGTGGGAGAAAAGACCTGGTGATCTTCTCCCATACAGATTACAGTTTAGGAAACCCAATGGGGCAGTTCTGTCGTATATAGTTGCTACGAATTGGAACTGACTCAACAGCAAACAACTCCAACAACATGGTCTTTGTACTTTTGAATATGAATAGATTTTCAAACTGTATTTCATTACAGTCGAAATATAGTGTTCAGTAGAAATATTTAGGAAATCTATTTTTCTAATAAAGATATTGGTGGTGGCGTCATCATCATGAGTACAATATCACTTACTATGTCCCAGGAATTATGCAAATCCTAACAATTGTCCATTCACGTTCCATTTTATGGATTAGCAAACTGAGGTTCAAAGAAGTACTTTGTGCAAGGTCATCTTATAGGTAGCAAGTGGGAGGAATGGGATTCAAGTTCAGACGGTCTGATACCAGTACCCCCTGTTGTGAAGTCACTAGGCTATGTTGCCTTCCCAAGAGAGAGGAGACTTACTTGAAATGGACATATTCACAATTCACTTCAAATGCTTTGAGCAGTGCAGGGCAATGAAAGTATTTTCCACGTTGTCAATGAACACTTAAAAACTCATGTGCTCAATCCAGATTTAGGTGAGGTACAAAGGCACATTTCAATTCCACTCTCCCTTGAACCCCTTGCATTCCAGATTCATGAGGTTCTCTTTATTTTGTGTGATGTCAGGATTTCTCTGCTGGGCTGTGTCCACTCTGGTGGGGCCCCTTTGTCCAGGGAATCAAATGACTTAGTCTCTTTAGACAGGCTGGGCAGAGAGCCCTGGCTCTCATGTGACCAGTGGCCAGGCTAAGTCAGAGAGCTGGGGACCCAGTCTACACCCCCCTCGCTACAGCAGACAGCATTCTCTGTGAAAGGGGGAATAAATACCTTTAGGAAGTAGTTAGCTATCAAGCACTCGCAACCCTGGTATTAAATGTGCCCTTTCTTGCAAAGTGATTGCTGTTGTCTTTTTTTTCAGCTGACTGGGTATCTAACGCTCACCACCATGTGAAGAATGCTGCTGACTTCCCGTAGTTTGTTACTTTCAGCAGTGAATGGTAATTTCTCTCAAATGTTGAACCTTCTCTAGTTTTTTCCAAAGTGACATGAGGTTACTAAAAATAAACACCTGCTTAGAAATGATAGGGACTTTCAGAGGTTAAAAGCACATCTTTTTTTTTTCCCCTACTGTATCTTTTTTTTTTTTTTTTTCACTGATAATTTGAGAACCCACCCCTCTGGGATTAGAAATCAACTCTTTCAAGGCTTTCTGAGTGTCTTGTGATCCCAGTTCTAATAGGCAGTGTGCCAGTTGGAGCGAACAAGTCCCTCTGAAAAGGACAGGCTCTTTGATGACTCTCAGCCCTCCTAATTCCTCTTCTTTGTGGAGTGCCTATGAGAGCTGGCTTCTGGTAGCTGCAACACTGGGAAACAAAATGCAAACCAAACAAATAATCCATTTCCAAGGTTTGCTTACAGAGGGAAGGATCTATTTATGAAACATATATTGTTCAGTTTCAGAGGAAAATCATGTAATCATTGCAAGGGAAAAAGCATGGAAAGTGCTTTATTTTGCATAAAAATCGCCTTGCTCTATGATTTATGTGGTTGCGATATTCTGGCTGGGGGAGCGCAGGCCTTAGTATCCCACTAAAGGAAGGCAGAATTTAAAATGCAGAGAGAATCGCTGGTCACAAGAAAACATCGGAGTTTATAGACCTGCTGTGGAGTTGGGGTAGGGGGAATGGTGGACAAAATAGCAAGATAGAAATGTATTTTGCTTGTGGCGGATCTTAGAGAATAAAGACTGATCCGAAGCTGTGCTTTCCTGCCAAGAGCCAACAAATGATTTCCCTCAATTAATATTTGAGGACTCAGCTCAGTTCTGCTGAACTTACATAGGGTGTATGAGCTAGCAGCATTGACTTAATTTACCAGGTACCGAGATGGCAAAAGGAGCTGCCTCCCCCGCCCCCCGCCACTCTGGTTGAGAAGGCTTTACTGCAGCCAGCTCATGTGTATGAAATGCCCTCCAGACATACCTACCACTTAAAACGTATAGTCTCCTAGGATGTCAGGGCTGGAAGGAAACTAACAGGTCTTTTAGTCCAAAACATCTTTTCAATGCTTGAATTCTCCCCACCACATCCTAGAAAAGAAGGTGACAAGCTTCTGTTTCAACTCCGGCAGAAAAAAAATTAAAAAATCCCATTGCTGTCAAGTTGATTCTGACTCATAGCGACCCAATAGGACAGAGTAGAACTGCCCCATAGGATTTCCAAGAAGTGGCTGGTGAATTCGAACTGCTGATTCTTCGGTTAGCAACATGAGTTCTTAACCATTGTATCACCAGGGCTCCTCTTACAGAAATGGGAGTTTAGAAATCTCCCAGGAAGCCCCTTCAATGGTCAGATGACTGCGGTGTAAGAAAGTGACCCCTTATGTCAAACCAAATATGGGGCCTCTTTTAGTTTTTAGTTTTGTTTCTTCTTCTGACCTAAAGGACACAGGCATTTAATGCTCTCGGTTGCTAACCAAAAGGCTGGCAGTTTGGGTCCACCCAGAAGTGCCTTGGAAGAAAGGCCTGGCAATCTACTTCCGAAAACCAGTCATTGAAAACCCTATGGAGCACAATTCCACTCTGACACATATGGGGTTGCTGTGAGTCAGAACCAACCAGAAGGCAACTGATTTCTGCACTGAAGTTTACACATTACATTTAACCCTTCCATGTAGCATTTAAGTGCATGACACTTGTAGTCAGATTCACCAGAATTCATATCACAGCTCTACTATTAACTGGATATACAACTTTTGGCAAGTTATTTCCTCATTGGAAAGTAGGAAAATACTAACTCCTATTTGTATCAGTCAGGGTGAACTTAGTTTGCTTCGGTAACAAACAGCCCCAAATCTCAGTAGCTTAAAAGAACTACAGTTTCCTTTTGGCTCACACCTGTGTGCACTGCAGTTGAAATACCTGAGGCTCTGACCTCTGTTCTCTCCACTTAGTGACCCAAGGATGGATACTCTGTAATGACATGTGGTTCCACCTTGAAATTTTATGTATCATTCACACTCATGTTCCATCGTCCAAAGGAATTTCATGGCTGTGCCTGATTTTAAGGTGCAATTTTACCATGTTCCTAGGTCAGGGGCCAGAAATATGCAGTGAACAACACCGAGTCCACACTCCCTCACAGGTTTGCTATGCAGACTGTAATAGGATTGTGTGTCAGCTTAGCTGGGCCATAATTCTCAGTATTTTGGCAGATGTATAATGTCATGATCACTTCCCTGTTGAGATTTGATATGTGATCACCCCCGTTATGGGATCTCCTATGAGTAGCCAATCCATTGAAAGGGAGTTTCCTTGGGCACGTGGCCTGCAGCCAAATATACTCAGATGTTCCAGCAAGGTTCGGGGGCTCATTCTGGATACTGCGGCTGGTGCCTGTTCGTCTGAGCTCCAGTTCTCGGGACTTGAGTTAGCAGTTTACCTACAGTCTTGCCTGCTGATCTTGGGATTCATTGATCTTCACAGCCTGTGAACAAGAGCTCTGCTTTCCAACATGCTGATCTTGGGTTCACCCGCCCCCATAGCTATGTAAATCAGGAGAAGCCTCTATCCTGATCCACAGACTTGGGACACTCCAGACTCTACAACTGCGTGAGCCATTTTCTTGATATAAATCTCTCTCTAGATATATATATTTATGTGCCTTACTTGTTTGGCTTCTTTAGAGAACCTAGCCTAAGACATAGACTAAATGGCTTAAATCACGTGATGTACCTTTGGCATAGTGAATGGCAAATGCCAAGTATTATACCACCAGTAGCTGGATGAAAAAGACAACATGGTTGGTAAAGCAGAGTGTCAGTGAAAATGAGGGAAGCCCTCAGAGAGATGGATTGACACGACAGCCACAATAATGGACTCAAGCATACCAGTGATCGTAAAGATGGCACAGGACTAGGCAACATTTTGTTCTGTCATTCATAAGGTTGCCATGAGTCAGAGCCAACTCAATGGCAACTAACAACAATGAAAACAAGTTGGCAGATCACTAAAGGCATTCTCTAGGTTAGACCTTCTTAGCTCCTTCTACTGCTCTTCATGCTACATGATTTTAAATCTTTTTACCATCCTGGTTCATTGTCTCTAAACATTCTATACAAATGACCCTGTTAATGTGTAAGCCACTAGGAATAAACACAATATTTTAGCTGAACACAGAACTCAACAGGAGACTAAAACAATCTCTTCCCTTCTTTCAGATAATACATCCTAAAACATACTTTCTTTTTTTCCTTTCTGGCAATCACAGTGCACTGTTAAATTTACTATCAATGAAACACTACCTCTTCTATGCGTTTTTTTGTGAGGCCATTTCTCCCTAATCCCATACTTGTGTCATTAGCTTTTGATATACAAAGAAGAAGTTTCACATTGTTCCCCATTAAATAGCATCTGTTTGATTTGGCCCATTCTTCCAGCCTAATAATAATTACTTCGGACCAAGGCCTTTCTCATCCAACAGTCAAACGAACACTGTGGAATCAGAGAGGTGTAAAAACATCTTCCCCAATGATAAATCCTGACTAACAGCCAAGCTTGGAAACAATTGCCTCAGCACTTTGTGGAACATCTTAGTTTATTTTCAACAGCTTTACTAAGGTATAAATGATGCCCAATAAAATACACATATTTAAAGCGCTTTGATATTCACATATATCTGTGAAACCATGACCAAATCAAGAAAATGAACATATCCATCACCCCAAAAAGTTTCTTCATGTCTCTTCCTAAACCCTCCCTCTCACCTAGAACACAACCACTCATTCTATCCTATTGATATATGTAGCACCTAGGATGGCACTGGGCACAAAATTGATGATTAATACATACCTGTTGGAGAACTAAAAAGGTGCCCAGTATACTCTGAATGCTTGCCATGCCCATAACAGAAATCACCTGAGGCTGGTCTTTATGCAGAGGTGCCATTTGACATCACATATCTCACCAATGAGACCACAGATGATTAGATAAGGCAAAGGTGGTGGTGGTGGGGGTGGGTATCCCAAAGTGGCCAGATTGTGGATGAGCCAGTAGCTTGGGGTGGCGTGGTGTCAAAGTCCTGTCCAGCTGAGATAGCAGTGCCTAATTAAACCTATCAAATCCTTCCTTCTGGGAAACTGACATCATCAGAACATGTAGAAAGTGAGACACACATATTATTATTCTATACAGCTCACATCCATTTCCATATATATATATATATATATATCCCTAGGTGGCACAAATGGTTAAGTGCTAGGCTACTAATCAAAAGGTTGGTAGGTTGAGTCTACCTAGAGGCATCTTGGAAGAAAGGCCTAGAGAGCTACTTCTGATAAATTAGTGGTTGAAAGCCCTATGGAACACAGTTCTATTCTGAAACACATGGTGTCGCCACGAGTCAGGGCTGACTTGATGGCAGCTAATAACAATGGAACCCTGGTGGCTCAGTGGTTAAGAGCTATGGCTGCTAACCAAAAGTTCAGCAGTTCAAATCCATGAGCTGCTCCTTAGAAACCCTATGGAGCCGTTCTCCTCTGTCCTATACACACACACACACACACACACACACACACACACATATACTCTATTCTAGGCATTAAATGCTTGCAGTGGAAAAATCTGAGAGCCTTGCAAGAAATGTCTATTCATGTAGACTGAAAGTAAGATGAGGCAGAGAGGTAAATAGGGAAGGAGAGAAAAGAGATGTGTGATGGTTAAGGTTGTTTGTCAACTTGGCTGAGCCATGATTCTCAGTGGTTTGGCAGTCGTATGATGTGATAACTTCCAGATGAGATTTGACATTATGTGATCACCTACATGATGAGACCTGCTGTGAGTAGCCAGTCAGTTGAAAGGAAGTTTCCTTGGATATATGGCCTGCATTGAATGCAAGTGAATGGTCTGGCAAGGCATGGGTGGTTTTTGTTCGTGCTGGATCCTCTTTGTTCATCTGATGTCTGATTCTTGGGCCTTGAGCTAGCAGCTTACCTGAAGTTTTCCTGCCAATCTTGGGATTCTTCCATCTTAGCAGCCTGTCTGCCCTGCTCTCTGATCCGCCAATCTTGGGTTCGCCAGCCCCTGTGGCTACATGAATCAGGAGAAGCCTCTATCCTGACCCTCAAACTTGGGCCATTCCAGCCTCTACAACCACATGAGCCATTTCCTTGATATAAATCTCTCTCTCTCTATGTATTTATATAGGTTACTGGTTTTTCTTCTCTAGAGAACTCAGCCTAAGACAAGATGAAAAGTCAGAAGCAGGAAAGATCTGATCATTTGGGGGAACTCTGGCTGTGACTTTCCAGGCACACGCTGTCAGCATTATTATCCCGATGCATTTTTGACTTGTTTTTGTTTGGGCAAAGAGAGCATTCTCCACTGTCCTCTTTTCCACTTGAACTTTCCTGCCTGTACAGCAGTTGGAGCACATGTTTTAGCAATGTGTCTGGAAAAACAAAGTCTCATCAATTAATTACTAACTGTTGTCTGGAGCTCCCAGGTGCTATCTTGGCCATGGAGGGCACGATCCTGAAATGGGGAAGCATCGCTGTTTCTTTCATACCACGTGAGGCAACCAAGCTTGTCTGCTGTCACAGCAAGACTAGCCTGCTGAAGGACTGTCTCCTTGGTGAGCGAGCAAAGGGAAAATGATTTGGAGAAACCCAAATTCTATCGACCCATGCAGCACAAGCCCTGCATTATTCAGCTTCGAGAGTTAATGTATGATTCATGCTATTACCATCAAACTTCTGTTGCAAATAATTCATGCTTGGAACTTTTAAAAGATATACTATTAACATTATCACCAGCAAAATTTGACTGGGCAAATTCTTGAAATTTGATGGAAATGATCGCTCCAGTGTTCAAGATTCTCTTTAAGTGTTCAGTTCTCCATCAAGAGAGGATATAAGGTGGTAAAATTTGGTGCCAAATTTGAAAAGAGGTTGCTGTATTAATTATACAATAATTGTTGCTACATTTTTCAATATGATTCAGACTTGACTTTCTCTGTTTGTCAAAGATCATGAGTGCTGGTGGCTAGCTGGTTAGTGTTGACAATATCCACAGCCAAACTAGAACCCAGGCCCCAAGGAAGATGGGGCTTTGAAACTTCAGGAACAGGCAGGCCTGGGTCCAAATCATTTTGCCCGAGAAGGGACATTTGGCAATGTCTGGAGACATTTTTTGTTGTCACACCTCGGGGGTGAGGGGTACACTGGCACCTTATGGATAGAAGCCAAGGTGCTACTAAATACCTTACAATGAACAGGACAGCCCCAACAACAAATAATTATCCAGCCCAAAATGTCAGTAGTACCGAGGTTGAGAAACTCTACTTCAGACTGAGCCTCGGTTTCTCATCTGTAAAAAGGCGATAATACCTACTTTTTAGAATTATCATAAGGATAATTAAAATTACAAGTAAAGCACCTAAAATGGCCTGGCTTGTACCAAGTGATCAACATGATGTAGGTGTTTTCACGTGAGTAAACATGGTGGTAATAATTACAATTTCAATTTTTCACCCTGGGTTTAGAAATGTCTATAAAGGTGCAGAAAAACCTCTGGTCACCGAGTTAGATGAATCTTTCAGCAAAATATGTACAATTTTAAGATAAACCAAGGTCCTAAAAAGGCATAATGCAATGTTAGTCTTTGGACTACATGGAGTTTTGTTGAAGGTGGCTTGTTTGTACCCCACTCTGAACATGGCCTAAGATCATTACTCCTTTTGTATTGATGAGGATGGGGGTTATGCCAGTCAATTTGTAACTGTATTTATATCTTGTAAATACTGTTATTTGAAATTGGATAATGTAGAGCAGAAACAAGGCTCTGAGATCTTTCAGTTCAAGCTTCTAATTTTATGGACAATGAAACCGAGACCTGGGGTAGTAAAATATCTTGATTAAGATAAGAAAGACCTCACACTAATGAAAGAAAGTCCCCAGCTCTCTTGACTCCAATTCACTGATCTTAAATCTTCTAAGGGTTTTATCTACAAGTAAGACAAAAATGTCCTTAACAGTAAATAAGTCTTGTTTCTTTCCAATTTCATTAAAAAGCATTTTGAAAACTTTTTGAATCACCATTTGAAATAGGTAGCCATCTGCTTACAAACAACACTTTGATGAAGCCAGAATGAGTTTGAGA